>NC_135714.1:22932533-23662442 GCF_964656455.1 Halichoerus grypus
AATTTGTAACTTTGTGTGGTGACAGATGGTGACGAGTCTTACTGTGATCATTTCAAAATGGATACAAATGCTGAATCAGGATGCTGTACACCTGAAACTAATATAATGCTGAATGTCAGTTACACTGCAATTAAAAAAGAACTCAGAAATTTGCTTTTGTGACAAAGTGCTTGAGATTTAACATCAAAGTGGAGGACAAATTCAAAAGACAGGAAGATCAGATGGCTCGTGGGTAGTGTTTCAGCTGGGCATGTTTTTAAATAATAGCATTTTGACTTTCTATGAACTAGACAGACAAGGATGATGTCGACACTGTCTCTTTCCATAACCTTCAAAAAATATGGTCTGAGTCTTAAAAAATAGTCTCTCATTTCACAATTTTGAGTTCTGAGAACTGTTACATATAAAATGAATGGAAACAATTTCATTTTCTACTAACAAATTGAGTATACTTCTAACTAATAATGTTTATATACACCTTTTTCCTTTCAAGCAAGCATATTTAAAAAGGAATCATTTGTAGCTTCTGGGTACCATAAAGTTACATCAACCTGGTTAACACATACACACACGCACGCGCACACACACACACACACACACACACTCACGTATAGGATACCATATCAGATAAAAGGTGAAATAATTCTTCAATGAAAACATATGATTATCTCGCACATGGTAATTTTAGGTTGGTTGCTATTGTTTATCCATTCTCCATAAAAAGCATCTCAAAGTCCACAGGATGTGGCAAAATAGCCATCAAGTATAAACACTTAATTAGTGTTGAGTGAATAAACATAGAATAGGCCTAATTAAAGCTGGATGAATGGATAGATGAACAAATCAATTAATGGAAAAAATATGGTAACTTTGAAACATCCCCAATTATGAAGAATAGACTTAATCATCACCATTCCTCAAATAATATTATTCACATTAGTTGGTGTATGGTCATAGTCTCCATCTCAAGATCTTTTAAATGGGGTCCCACTGTCTTACAATATAAGTACTATTTTTTCTCAGTTTGATGTTCTCTCCTTAAAGGCTGTAGCTTTACATCTTTGCTCAGTTTTCTTTTTCTTTTGTTGGTAAGAAATAGGTTTTACTTTTTTGCTTTTCCTATTTATAGAAACCCATATTTAACTCTACCAAGAAAAGTTCCTGAGACTTCTTCAAACTCTAGTGAATTTTTACCTCTGTGGGCACTGTCTCAATGAAAGCATTCAGCCAATTCTAACAACAAGTTGGTGGCAATTTTAGATTTGTTCATCCACATTCTGCATGATCAGTGATGCTAAGAGATATATTCAAGAAGACATGTGGGGTATATATCATGTACATGATTCTGAAACTGGTCACTCTGTAAATGCTTCATTTGGTTTGCAGTTTGAATGCTACTTTGCAGTTTGAATGCTGCCTGGATGTCTCCAGCTGGAAATATTGGAATATTTATTTATTTACTTATTTTTAAAGTCCCTCCTTATCAATAATTACTTAATTTTTTTAATTGAAGTATAATTGACACACAATATTGTATTAGTTTCAGGTGTACAGCATAGTGATTTGACAATTATATATATTAGTAAATGCTCACCACAGTAAGTGTAGTTACCATCTGTCACCATACAAAGTTATTACAAAATTATTGACTGTATTTCCTGTGCTGTACTTTTTATCTCTGTGACTTATTTATTTTATACTGGAAGTTTGTATCTTTAAATCCCCTTCACCTATTTTGCCCATCCCCACAACCCTCTCTCCTCTGGCAACCACCAGTTTGTTTTCTATGTTTTTGAGTTTATTTCTGTTTTTTGTAGTTGTCATTTGTTTTGCTTTTTAGATTCCACATGTAACTGAAATCGTGTGGTATTTGTCATTTTCTGTCTGACTTATTTCACTCGGCTCAATACTCTGTAGGCCAATCCTTGTTGTCACAAATGGCAAAATTTCATTATTTTTTGTGTGAGTAATATTTAATTGTATGTATACACAACATGTTTTGTTTTGTTTTGTTTTTATCCATTTATCCATCAATGGACACTTGGGTTGTTTTTATATCTTGGCTATTGTAAATGATGCAGCCACTATGGAAAACAGCATAGAGGTTTCTTCAAAATATTAAAAATAGAAATACCATACCACCCAGTGACTTCACTTTTGGGTATTTACTTGAAGAAACAAAAACACAAATTCAAAAAAAACATATCACTCCTGTATATTGCAGTATTATACGGGACATGTAAAATCAACTCTTTATAATGGTCTATCATCGACTGGAGAGAAATCACACAAAAGTTCACACAGTCAGAATCACTAACTTAAACAAAATCTGAAAGTTCGCATAAGCATCTCTTCCCCTGTGTTCTTAAAGTTTCTTCTCTGTAGAACTACTAAATCACATGTCACATAGTACTAGGCATTTTTGTTCATATGGGTATTTTCTCTATCTCAGAATAGGGGCTAGTTATACCCACCTCTACATGTATATGAGATACACGTATATGTATATGTATTGCTGTGATTGCTGTTGAGTGAACTCATTATCTACTTGATTCATATATGGCATAGCTGCTGGGATGCTGAGAAAAAAGCATGGAAAGAGAAACCAGGCAACTTTTAATATTTTACTTCCATGCAAAGTCACCACTGACCCTAAATTCTATGTTACAGTTTACTGATGTAGAAAATTGCTTTAGTAAAGTCACTTATCTATAAACCACCTTTGATTGGCTGACTCATATTGATAAAATTCACAAAAGTCTGTATTTGTAAGTCAAGACGTAAATTTATTAATTTTGTATTGCCTCCATGATGACATCTTTCTGCCCATCCAAGAACCTTCTTTTAGATAGTGTTCTTTTGGATACATGCCCCTCATCTGTGAAGCCTTCTGCCCTCCTGATGTAGAACTAGGCATCGCAGCAGGTGGTTGCCTGTGACACCTAAAAGAGAACCAATCATACTAATTGGCATCTATCTCCTTGTTTTTTCTTGTTTTCTCCTCTTCTCGAGGCCTTTGAGACAAGGTCCTTGACTCAGTGTCTGCTGTATAAAATCATGTACAACGGAGTGGCTGACCTATTATAGACACTCCATAGGTGACATTAGTATTAAAATCTATGTATTTTATTGTATATAAGCAAATGAACTACCTCTTTCTCTGTGTCTTCTCCAGAGGTTTTTGTTGATGTACCTAAAACTCCAACAGTATTCCTGAGATAATGAGCTTTATCTTTACCTGAGGTTATCTCTGACAATGGGCAATTCATATATTAGAAAGTATAAGCCCTTCCAATTAAGATTTGATACATCGCTATTGGTTAATAAAGCAACTATTAGTCCAACTTCCTTAATTATAATTGGCTTCTGCAGCATCTATTATTGCTGTGATTATGAATACCAGGTTTTACAAAGGAGCTCTATAATTCTAACAAATTAAAGCATAAAGCAAAAAAAATAAATAAAATAGAGAAAATTAGATCTTAATATACACAGTGATTGCATACCTACCTGTCTCAGGTGATTGCATATATAAATATGCCACTTGCAACATTTTGCCCCTGCAAAGTTATGTCACATGGTTCACTGGTATATTTTTGTCTAAATATTTTCACAACAGTAGTTAAGGCAGAAATTTGCTATTGCTTGGATACAGTTCTTATAAACCAAAGTCATCTTATCATCCACTGGTATTTTAATTGGTGAATGAATGATTTACCATAGATGCTGGTGAAATATATACTGAATCTGAAAATTAACTAATCATAAATGTAATTTGGGCATCAAAACAGAATCATTGCTAACTAGTTAGAAGTAAAATAAAATTATTGAATGGTGTCTCCAATTTGGAAGTATTTAAAGAACCCCATGACTGATAAATGATATATTTGTCATATATTTGATATGTTGGTTAACATATCATGTTCACAGAATCCACATTTGCCAAATAAAAATGAAAGGAATAGAAAATGTTGTGTGCATGAACATTTTATTAATGCATTAAATATTAATTTGAAGGCATAGTGCAAAGAGGTTTTTTTTTTTTTTTCCTACAAACAGAAACACTTTTTTATTTACCTAATAACCTTGTGTGCAAGTGTTCCCAGGAAGGATGGTTAACTTTTCTGAGAGAGCATTCAATCCACCTGGCTATCCAAGCAATAGCAAATTGAGGGTACAGATCATAGAATCTCAGTCCTGGATGGGAGCTCAGAAATAATTTAGTCTGCACAGATGAGGGCCCTTAGGTCCAGAGCTATTGAATGATTCACATAAGTTCACATAATTGCCTAGTGACAGAGCTGGGATTAGAACCCTTGTCAGCTGACATGGAATGCAGGGCCATTTCTATGCTGCCCTTCCCCACGGCAGCTGGAAAATGACTAGTAACATATCAGCATGACCTTGGTGGCTTAAAAATTCACTTCTCAAAATATAACATGATTATTGAAATAGTAATCCAGAGGCTGCTTTAAAGTTTATTTTTGCATTGCTAGCCTTAAGGAATTTGGGGATATTTGGGGTTGCTCTTATGCACGGGAAATGCGAAGAGGCAGTCTTGACTTTTGCCAAAGCCCATAGGTACCTGGGAAAGGAATTCTTGGGCAAGACTGATGGCTTTAGTGCTATAACCATCCTGTCCTATCATCAGTGGGAAGTATGAGAGCCACGATGAACACAGAACTCAGCTAGGTGGCATCTGCTTCACAAAACAGCATGAGATATTGAGGGAACCACAGATGTATGATGCTCCCCCGTCTCCAGACCTGCTTTCTTAAGATAACCCTAGAGAGTTTGAACCTTTAGGAGATCAGTTCCTTTAAATGGTGTGTAACACCAATGTTCCCCTAGAAAGCTCAGTGGGGCTACCTCATCAAGCTGTCTTCTCCAGATGTTGCTACGAGAAGAGCTGCACTGAGTCACTGGCTGAAGGACTCAGGAGATTTATAGACTATTCAAGAGATATGCTCAGTTGCTAAGGGGAGAAACGTCTGGGTTTGCTACATTGGAATCAATGCCAATACACCAACAGGAATTCCAGGTTGATCAGAGACTTTTTTCTGAAGTTTTACTTTCTATTTGCCTGGTACTCCACACTGCATTGCAGCTCTCATTGTCTACTCTGTCTGGTTAACTACTGAAAGGGAGGGGAGACTATGATTCAGTCCATTTGTTACTTTTTTTTTTTTTTTTTTTTGTAGTTCAGCTCACTTTATGCTCGGGGACATACATATGCGATTTTATTAAATCATGTCAATGATCTTAAGAAGGTCTATCAATCTCTCTGTTTTGAAAATGGAGAAACAGATACTCAGACACAGAAGTGACTAGCCTAAATTCCTTCTGGTAGGATATGCAGGACTGAGATTCAAAACAGACCAGTCTCACTTTAAAGTTCAAGCCCTTTCTACTGTACTATGTGTTCTCTTTTACTCTTGTTCTTTTATTCTATGTCTATATGAGAAGATACAATTACAATTTCACAAAATCTGTAGGGACACCAGCTCCAGTCTCTCAGACAGTATTCTCAGTTATAAGAACACAGACACGATATTCAAGATGGGGAAATTTAAACCAAAGTACAGCTGATAATCTCCAATGCTCTCATTGTGGTTTTAAAAGCAGGAAGAATAATTACAGACTTTGAAAATAAGAACATGGCATGTTTTATTTGCTGCTGGAGCTATAAATCATGGAATATCAGGTATTAGGACACTTGGACAAGTCAGAATCAGGGACATCTTGTCCTGCTCCTTTATACATGTGAGTTGCTATGGTTACAAGAGGTGCTGAATTGATAGGGGAATGAAGAAGCTACTCTAATATTTTAGTTTGTGAGATGTTAGTGAATGTTTCTCTCTCTGGCAGCAGGTAGAAAAGCAAAACTTTCCTGTGGCCTGGTAAACACAATTTGACTAATGAAATACCTCAAGATCTCAAGATTAGTTTTTTGGTGAAATGTTTTTTTTTTTTTTTCCTTTATTTTTTCCTTGATGTTACCCCATAATATGAAAGAGCTACAGCTGTGAATGAGGAGGAAGGGTCCTGGCATCTGTTACAGTGCTATCCTCAAGATCACAGAGGGTAGAGTAGAGGTCAGTGCCCTGATTACATCCATAAAGCACTTTCTCTACAGTTTGCTGCCTCTTCTCTCCCTAAATAGAACCCATAATTAACACTATATTAGGTTCACTGAAGTTCACTAATTAGGTCTGAAGCTAGACTCTAGAAGTAAGCTTTTATTGTTAAAATATATGTGTGTGTGTATCAATGTGTGTATAAATATATATATGTCTACATATATTTTCGTTGTTACATTTCTATATCCTGTTTGTGGATAGACATCAGAGACTTTCTTTTCTTCTTCTTCCTTATATTGAAAATCTAATTTCAAAGTTTTATATATAGGCAGAAAATAGCAGCTATATCAGGATAGTTTTATTTCCTTTTAAAAATTAAAAAAAAAAAGTCTAATCACTAGCATGCTAATTATGGTAGTTGGAAACACAATAACATTTGATTTAACCTTATTAATATCCCATCCAATTAAGAAGGTTGATGCATGTCTTGTAGACATTTAGGCACATGCTTGTGGGAAGCATCATATTTATTGTTTTGAAAATGAAAGGGCTATAAGACACTCTTTCACAAGAAAAAGTCTCTGTATGAAGTAGAGATATGTTCATTTCACATAAACATTACCCTAATTTGTATTTCAAAGTAGACAAGAAGATCTTTTTTGAATAAAGCATCAAACATAGTTGTAGGAAAAAAAAAAAAACATTTGGGGATAAATCTAAATTAGGCTACTTCTGAAACGTAAATGGGTAATTTGATGCAATCTGAAATTACCATTTTACTTATCTGTATACATTGTTTCATACAATATATGGCTACTGGGTTTTATACAATGATTTTTTTTTCAGAAAGAATGATAATGGAAAGAAAAGTTGATACTTCTAACCCCTAAGAGCCCTAATAACCTGTCTTAACCACCTTTTAATGAAGCTAATTTGCTAGCTGTATTAAAACTGATTTCTATAATGAATAATCTGGGTGGACAAAATTGGAGCATTGGATGTAAAACACCCCTGCAGGAGAGTAAGCACATGCACTTCAGAAACCCAGTGTGTCCCTCCCACTAGAGTCCCAGCACCCAGGGCCAGGGCTTTTGTTTTATCTGCCCAACACCCTGTCATCCTTATTTTCCTTTAAAAGCTATTTCTTGGTTACACAGAATGAGAAAATTAATCTAACTCACATCTCCTTGGTCCAAGGGATGGTCATATGACTCAAGCCAGACCAGCTTGACTTCTTCTCTATGATTTTAAATTCTGGAACAGGAAGAATAAGAGATGATTCTTGTAGGTAAAAAGCTGTTTAAATAAAAGAATGAGACACCTACTGTTCTATTTTTTATGTTCAGAAAAAGTCCACATACATAGAGATAACATGAAGCTGACACATGAAGCAGAGAAAAGAGCTAAGTTCAAGCACTTATTTCCAGTCAACCCTCAGCACAGCTCAACTTCCACTCATTTCATGATTTGCTTATATGACTTAATAAATTTCCTTTTTATCTTAAGTCAACTTTATCTGGGGGTTTTAAATTATAATAGAACAATTTCTTAACTCACTCCATTAGTAAGGTGCCTACTTCTTCTTCCAATGAGGGGATAGGAGATCCAAGAGAAATATTACCTTCCCCACGCCTCATTTTCCTTATCTGTAAAATGTGGTCATGGCTCTAGATAATTTGTAATATTCAATTCATAATCTGCTTCCCTGTGGCTGCCATCAGTGTGATTGATACCGGCTAGGATGTAAGAAAATATTTCCTCCTAGTATTATCCAATTTTTATTCTGGTTCCTCTGTTTCTCAACTGTTTGTTTTATCATTGAGGAAGTCATTACTAAAAATTTACTTAAACACAGATTTCAAAGCTAACCTCTGCTTTCTCCATTCCAGGACTAAGGTTGATTGTGATACAAATGGATGATGAGAGACTCTGAAACATCATCCAACAAAGCTAATTCCCAATATTTTTTAAGCAGCTATTCTCAAACTCTTCTACAGAAATATCCATGGTAGGAGATGAGTTAAATACATTTTCTGTGGGGTGCTGTAGGGAAGGATCTGGCGACAGACAAATCTGAAATAGCCTATCACAAGGACAAGATTTATTTGAAGCTGGAGACTTGGCTTTAAGACTTCTAACACAAATTGTACATTCTATTTAATAATACAAAAGCAGTGTTGTAACTTACTTCTAATCAATTAAATCCAGAATGAAGGAAGACACATGCTTCAGGCAGATGTATCATGTTTAACATTTGATTTCCTGAATTTACTAGTCCACAGGTATTTGAAAAGCACAGGATTTTAGTATCAATGGCTCCTGAGTTAAAATAAAAACATGTTTTCTGAGGGGCGCCTGGGTGACTCAGTCGTTAAGTGTCTGCCTTCGGCTCAGGTCATGATCCCAGCGTCCTGGGATCGAGCCCCGCATCGGGCTCCCTGCCCCTCGGGAAGCCTGCTTCTCCATCTCCCACTCCCCCTGCTTGTGTTCCCTCTCTCGCTGTGTCTCTCTGTCAAATAAATAAATAAAGTCTTTAAAAAAAAACAAAAACATGTTTTCTGAAAATGAAATCATAAAAAGCCAGTAGTACCTATTAACATAGAGCTCAGGTAACCTCATCAGCTGCAAGGATGGTGGAAAACACAACAGAGAAATTTGAGGAAACAGAAGAGCTCAGGGAAAGTTCAAAACATGACGCAAATTCAAAAGGATACCTATATATCTAGGGAGCCACTTCAAAGCACAGAGTACCTAAAGATAAAACAGCAGAAGTGGGGAGAAAATGCTCATGTAGGGTAGGGTTGAAGTTGCACACAACACATGTCTGCTCCATCCCAAGAGAAAAGCAGACAATAGCTATGGTATAAATGTGTAGTAGCATCACGAAAGATAGAAACCTAGAGAAACAGAGAGGAGGAGGCTGAGGCAAGATGGAGGATCCTGGGGCTGTTTCAAAAAAGCCTGACTGTAGAGAAGGAGAGCTATTGCTTTCTTTCAGTGACTTGCTCGTTTTCATTTTGTGCATGGAATTAGCAGATTGTTGCCTAACTTTGGACATTTTTAACAGGAAAGGAACTTTTCTGTCAGCTCTGATATGACAATTATAAAAAAAAAAAACATATCTTTTAATTGAACATTCATTAAATCACTTGGCCAGGAATCCAAACAACAAAATGTCTATTATGCTATTCTGTGTGTAATAGAAGTTATGCAACATGGTTCTTCTCAGAAGAGAGAATAAAATGTAAAACCACCCCCAGATGACCACTTTTAGCACTTTTATTTTACAGGGAGAGGTGAGGAACATGAATAAAATACATGTTCTTGAATTAATCTCCCTTGGGTGCAGAGAGAAAAGAGCTCATCATTCTTCTAATGGACAAAATTTGATTTTATTGACACCCTAGCAGTATGTCAATTGCTCAGTATATCTCCCTAGGCTGTAGTCTTACAGGCTTTTTCTTTCTTTCTTTCTTCCTTCCTTCCTTCCTTCCTTTCTTTCTTTCTTTCTATCTTTCTTTCTTTCTTTCTTTTTCTTTCTCTTTCTTTCTTTCTTTTTTTCTAACAATTCTATGATATATCCCCATGTATGATTCTTTGCACTATGTTGCAATCCACTTCTGAAAGAATAACTATAATTTCAATGAAAACAATATATAACATGTTCTGTCTACTACATGAGTATGTCTACTTATTTGTAAGTGGACCACACCTTGCACATATTAGGTAATAAACACATGAATTCAGTTTAAGAACTATATTGAAAGATAAATTTCTTTTTAATCCATTTTGTGTCTCCATGGACCAGCTTTGTGACTCACATCCAGTAGATATAAGACAAATACTTGTTGAATAATAAATGAATACATAAATTAATGATTGGATGAATGACTGAATAAGTAAATATTTTATTTACTACAAAAATGTTGGTGAACACAGAATTATAGAATTTAATTGCTTAATGAGATCATCTATTTCTACCAAAACTTGATGTAGTAGACAGAATAATGGCCCAAAGATGTTGGAAGTCCTAATCCTCCAAACCTGTCAATATGTTACCTTACATATCAAAATGGACCGTGCAGATGTGAGTAAGTGAAGAAATTTGAGACAAGGAGATTATCCTAGATTATCTGGGTGGGACTAATCACAAGAGCCCTTAAAAGAGGGAAGGAAACAAGACATCAGAATCAAAACAAGCAATGTGACTACAGAAGTAAAAAGCGAGAAAGAGATTTGAAGATGCTGTCCTACCTACTAGCTTTGAAGATGGAGGAAGGGGTTAAGATTTAAGGAATGCTGGGCCTTTAGATGGTGGAGAAGACAAGAAGATGGATTATCCTTAGAGTTTCCAGAAGGAACCAGCCCTACTGACATTTTGACGTTAGCCCAGTGAGACCTATTTTTGGAATCTGACTTCCAGAACTGTAAAAGAGTAAATGTATGTTGTTTCAAGCTACAAAGTTTGTAGTAATTTGTGACAGTAGCAAAAGGTATTGGGGTAGTTCTACTCAGTGGATCCTGGAATAAATTCTGGAATCTGAAATTTACTAACTACTCTCAGAATGCCTGATGCAATAATTATCTGGCCAACCCTGACATACTGCATCACACCCACTTTGTACTTGAAAAAAGCAGTGTTAAGATCTCAAGATTAGTATATACATAAGTACAATTTACCACGTGAAAAATGTTTGGGAAAACAAGTCTAAAAAAAAAAAAAAAACATGAACTATTAACACTATATTCTGTAACTATATATTGATATTTCTCCTCTTGCTTTTACAAAAAGAGCAACGGCTTTCACAGAGGGTGATTTGGATAATACCTTGCATGCATTGTTTCAAGCAGAAATTCTCCATCTATCATTTCTGCTTGTATTATTTCACATCTCTCAAAGACATTCACATTTCATTGCAGGGAGAGCAAAGTCACCTGCCTGTGTTACATCTCCAGCTGCCTACCACAGAGCTTACTTTCTTTTCTCTTGAATAGATTGTTGGTGGTTTTCTTTATCTTCTTCTGTGAAGAGTATGATAAATACGTGGTGTCAGCCCTGTTTTCCTGTTTTATTCTATGAAATTATACTAACTGTGGCTTTATTAAATACGCATAACACGTTCAGAATTTCTAACAATGTTAGAGGTATTCAATAGGTACGGTATGTTCGTACTGCTTATTTTATCAAATTTAAGGATAGCATCTTAATAGTACATTTAGTAACTTAGTTCAAAGTTAGGTCACTAATAGAAAAGGGAAAAATCATAAGCACAAAGAAATCCTTAGAAATGAGCTCTTCCCAAAACGGTAGCATCTTAAAGCAGGTATTGGGTAGCCACACTCTACTTCAGATCAGCAACTGAAATTTACATCCTCTGTTCACATATGCACTTCTTTAGTACATCGGCAATCATTGTAATTATTACTGGACAATCATTTTAAATTTGACATGATTCCTATAGGTGTTCTAATATGAACATTTTTTTTTCCTGCATATCAGCTCACGCTATGTGTCTCTTTTTCTTTAAAAATAAGGTGCCTTTATAGGGACAAATTTCAATATGGATGACTGATTTCTTCCTTTCCCAGTGATTATTTAAAAAAGTAAGATCTACGATCTGTGTTTATTATTTTCACCTTGTATACAGGAAAATAAGGGACCCAGAGACTTGTACTGTTGTAAGAAGCCATGACTGTCATCTATGATGCTTCCCACTGAAAACTTGAAGTTTTATTTTACTGAATATACTAAATATGTTGAAAATTGGAATGCCATTAATAGGATTCCAAGGACTCTTCCTACTAGACCTGGATCTGGAATCTTATTGCTGGCATCATATGTCACTGCCTGAGGCATTAAGCCACTAGCCCTCTGTTGGGGACCAACTACACCTGCTTCACAACCTGATATAATGGATTAATAATCAGGAGAGGAAAGTTGCCTTGTTTGTGCCAGTGAGGCTCTTGAGCTCTCTCTATCTTCTCCTCATGCCTGCTTTAGTGACGGCAGAGGAGGTTTTTATTGCCAGATGTACATGCAGTAGCAAAGAACCAAAGGATCTCTCTCAGCTAATGAGCTGCAAAGTATAAAAGTTTGGGGCAGTCTCTATGGAAACTTTTGAATATGGTGACCTATCAGTGCTGAATGTGTATGGGGTGACAATCCCTCCTAGAAGGCAGATGGTCACAAATGGGAGATGGTTGGGCTTTATGAGAGTCACTAAAATTATCTCTGCCTCAGTTTCCATCACTGTAAAGGCATAATCATCTAATTTGCAGTTAGAGTATCAGGATTAATGAGTAACCTAAATTACATTAAATTCTTCAGAAATAAGCATTATATAAGTAGGAAGCAATCTATTAACTGAGTAAAAGCTAAAGAAAGAGAGGTTAAACTTGATATATAAAATGTGGTCTGAAATGTAAGTAATTGATCAAAAATCAGGACTTTGGGCCAATTACTGGACATCCAATCTTTGTCATTTGAGAAAAATTGTACAGAATATCCTTTCTTCATTTCCAACACTTGCTTATTACATAAAGTAGATAATTTAGCACTAAATAAAGACATAATTACATTGTCTCCATGTATCATTGAAGACTGCTAAAAAAAGAATTATTTTAAATTGGTAGTCAGAATCTCTCCCTAAATGATGATAATTGGATCTCAGATCAGAGGAAATTTAAAGGCTCTGTCCTCAGTATACAGTATTTTATATTTTTTTAAGTATTACATCAAGTTCACTCCACAAAGAAAGTAAACATTGACCCAAATTATATATCTGACATTTATCTTAAAAAGTCCATGTGTTAATTGTTTATATTTCTGTTACTTATGCTGTAACGTCTCCTTGTGGGTGATAAGAATACTCATTAAATTTTATTGATTGCCCATTGAGTATATAGTGCTTTGCTGAGATATTTTGGTGGACTTGGGGTAGAGAAATAAGGACAAAAGCTATCTGAACCCTCCAAAATAATCAGTGTGCATATTGTTAGCCTTACTTAACAATGTTTCTGTGGTTAATCACTTGTGTTTAAACAAGTAACATTGGGACTTTTAGAAGATGCACACATGCTACCATCTGCACAAACCTAGTGTTTAAGATGGAAAAGAAGTGGACTTACACAGAATGTCTTGAAATTTTGTCACTGGTGATTCTGGTAGCAAAGTTAATGTGGATATTTGTTTTTAATATGGCAAGTTGCTTAATCAGGACATTCTTCAATGAGCTGAGAGATATAACTTGTGAAGAATGTTTTGCTAGACAAATATCAACAAGAAGCTGTATGCATTTTACAAACAAGAAGAAAGAAAGTGGGCGCCTGGGTGGCTCAGTTGGTTAAGCGACTGCCTTCGGCTCAGGTCATGATCCTGGAGTCCCTGGATCGAGTCCCGCATCGGGCTCCCTGCTTGGCAGGGAGTCTGCTTCGCCCTCTGACCCTATCCCCTCTCATGTGTTCTTTCTCTCTCATTCTCTCTCTCTCAAATAAATAAAATCTTTAAAAAAAAAAAAAAAAAGAAGAAAGAAAGTACACATCACTTTTCTGGAGGACAGGTTGAAGATGAGTTATAGCATAGTAGGATATACATAAGGCACTAAAAACAAATCAGGATGACACATGATCTCCAAATAGAATTGAACACTCTTTGGATAGATATGATTCTGAAAAATCCTTGTCTAAATGATTCATACTGGATTTGTATGATTTCCCCAGTGTCCCTTTCATGACTACTGAGAAATCTTGTAGACCACAAGGGAATATAAGTAAAGTTCACAAATTCTATGAAGACCTACATGTTGCCCAGGATGGTTGATATTTCAACCTAGAGCAGTGCTTGGTACAGATTATTAAAGGAGACAGAAGGAATGGAGTTAACATATTATTCAATAAACCCCCCCCCATGTCTCATTGGATAAATAAAATATTTGGGAATATATTTATAACTAAATATTTTATAAATTCTTTTATTCAGAAATAATGTCTCTATACTAACTCTGTATATGTCCCTACACACACACACACACACACACACACCACTGAATATTTTATGTTATTTTAATATATGCCAGGAATTGTGTTAGCTATTTCACACATATATATTCATTTCAATTTTATATCTAGAAAGGTGTCTTAGTCTGTTTAGGCTGCCATAACAAAATACCACACACTGGGTAGCTTATAAACAACAGTTTCTTTCTTATAATTCTAGAGGCCAGGAACTCCAAGATTATGGTACCAGCATGGTCAAGTCCTGGTTAAGGCCATCTCCTGAGACGTAGACTAATTATTTCTCACTGGGTTCTCACATGAAGAATGGACAGGGAAGCTCTGTGGGGTCTCTTTGAGAAGAACATTAATCCCATTCATGAGGGCTCTGCACTCATGATATAATCACCCCCCAAAGACCCCACCTCCTACTACTATCACCTTTGGTGCTTAGGATTTACCGTATGAATTTGGGGGGGGGGATACATTCCAACAAACCAAAAGGTAAGATGTTGATATTCAATTTTCAATTAGCATTGATGAAATGTCTCCTCTTGTTAAGTACAGTGACTAAATAATTAAGAGTCTAAGGAGGAAGAGACTAAGATAAAGAGTGTTTAGCAAAATGTTTACATGTAAAATGCTTTGAAACCCATTAGCAAAAAAGCAAATATCATAACTAGAAGATCTTGAGGAATTGCACCCCACAAATGGAAGGTACTAAATGATGTACATATCAAACTGCTTATTCTATTAAATATCAAAACTGCATTTGGACCTTGGAAGTATAACTCTTCCCCTTAAATTAAAACATACTGTTGATTTGATTTATTGCCTCTTGAGTGAAAAGATGTTCAATTCATCAATGAACCATGAATTTCTTTTTTAAAAATTTTTTATTGTTATGTTAATCACCATACATTACATCATTAGTTTTTGATGTAGTGTTCCATGATTCATTGTTTGTGTATAACACCCAGTGTTCCATGCAGAACGTGCCCTCTTTAATACCCATCACCAGGCTAACCCATCCTCCCACCCCCCTCCCCTCTAGAACCCTCAGTTTGTTTCTCAGAGTCCATAGTCTCTCATGTTTCGTCTCCCCCTCCGATTTCCCCCCCTTCATTCTTCCCCTCCTGCTATCTTCTTCATCCTTTTTTTTTTTTTCCTTAACATATATTGCATTATTTGTTCCACAGGTACAGATCTGTGATTCAACAGTCTTACACAATTCACAGTGCTCACCATAGCACATACCCTCCCCAATGTCTATCACCCAGCCACCCCATCCCTCCCACCACCCCCCACTCCAGCAACCCTCAGTTTGTTTGCATTTTCAAAAAATTGACATGTGGAGATTGCTTTTAAATATGGTGCATTCTAGCTTACATTTTAGAGGATAAGAACTCTTCATATCAGTGAGGTCATATGATACATGTCTTTCTCTGATTGACTTATTTCGCTCAGCATAACACCCTCCAGTTCCATCCATGTTGTTGCAAATGGCAAGATCTCATTCCTTTTGATGGCTGCATAATATTCCATTGTGTATGTGTATATATATATATATATATATATATATATATATATATATCACATCTTCTTTATCCATTCATCTTTCGATGGACATCTTGGCTCTTTCCACAGTTTGCTCACACCAGTCAAAATGGCTAAAATTAACAAGTCAGGAAACGACAGATATTGGCGGGGATGCGGAGAAAGGGGAACCCTCCTGCACAGTTGGTGGGAATGTAAGCTGGTGCAACCACTCTGGAAAACAGTATGGAGGCTCCTCAAAAAGTTGAAACGAGAGCTACCATATGATCCAGCAATTGCACTACTGGGTATTTACCCCAAAGATACAAATGTAAGGATCTGAAGGGGTATGTGCACCCTGATGTTTACAGCAGCAATGAACCATGAATTTCTAAATTCATTCTTCCATCAGCCACTTTCATGATGCCCCTCTGTTCTATCTCATTATAGAGAGACATTTTGTTTCCTGCTGCAATGCAATGTCTTGATACAGAAAGGTCATATGTCATTCAGGTGACGCAGTGGCCATCGTGTTTTGAAAGCTATAGTTTTCTAACCTAATCACTGTATTGTAGTTTTCAGAAATAATGAAGTTAACATCTTGTATTGTGGGAATTTTGTAAGGTATGTGGTAACTAGAGCCAAAAGGTGGAAGGTTTATAAAAAATGATTACATATGTCTAAATTTGTACATCAGCATTTCAAAAATCCTATGTCCAAAATTATTAATCTTCACATTCATTTTGGTCATATAAGCCTACATCTAAATAAAATAAGTTTTGGTGAAAAGTCCCCCTTTGTTTGCTGCAGCAGCCTTATTCTTTTCTCTGGGAACTAGTGTTTTAAGAAGAATAAAAATTATTGATTAATATCCATTTCTGTTTGAAAAATTGTTTAAGTATACAGATATATATTAAGTATGCAGATATATATCAAATATATGTATTTGATATATATATGTATATGTATTATATTTATGTATTTCCAAATATATTTCTAAAAACCACAAAAATGTGAAACATAATATTCCAGATGATATAATAACTCAAAAGTAATTACTTCTCACCCCAATGCCTGTCTCTTTACTTCTGATATCAAGAGGGTAATAGAGAAGGCAGCTTTCTTAAACATAATCCTCTTTGACTCACAGTTTATTGGTTATCAGCTATTTGTAGTGAAGAATAAATGTAGATTTCTTTATTTAGAATATTGACCCTTGGGGGAGGTATATTTCAGGGCAAACATTTTACAGGCTTGGGTGGTTCCACTTTTAAATATATAATTTCAGAGATCATTTCTTCCTAATTTTTTTTTCATTTAGCGAGAATTACAGTGCAATTTCAAATTCAATTCAAGTCTTTGACCCTGATCTGCTAGAACATAAATACACCCAATCCAATTACATTAGTGACCAAAGAACACTTTCTACTTCCTTGCAGATGCTTCTTTTCATTGTTCCCTGAGGGTAAGACAGACTTAGTGAGTGGGAGACCAGTTACATGGGAGAATAATAGCTTATAGGACAGGTTTTCACCCAATTTCCATAGGAAGACATCACACTTTGATGATGATGTGAAATGTGCATTTCAGTCCAGCTGTTTAATTCACTGCTCTTTTTAAATAAATTAACCTTCTAACGTGATGGGAAAGCCTAGAAGTTAACAATATTTCATTATTTCTCAAGTAAATCTGTTCCAAAGTAAAACAACTACCAGGACAGTAGTATTCCACATATTTTAATTATCTGCCAAGTGCTGAAACCCAGAGAGTTATCTTGTCACAGCAAATAAAAACATATTGAAATTATTTTTAAAGCCTTCAGTGCCCAAACTGTGGAACAGATCAGCTAAGAAAAATGGATCAGGAGGGAGATTGATAGGATTCATGGGTTTTTATTTTGTTTTGTTTTTGCATTTTCAAAATATTGACATGTGGAGATTGCTTTTAAATATGGTGCATTCTAGCTTACATTTTAGAGTATACTTCCTGCAAATGGTAATGCACAATGGTAAGTGAAGTTACTAATGCAAAATGGCCATTGAATTCCAAGTGAGGATTCCAGGGGAATGAGCCCTTTGAAGAGTCTCTCCTTATGATTGAATCAAGATAATCACAGGCACAGCAAGTTAGATGTTCTGAGAAAAGATGCTCCATGCGTCCAAATGTTTTGACACACAGGGTGATCTCTTTTCCAGAAATAATAAGAGCAGCACATTCTTCTGTCATTAACTACCTAGTTGACCTTGATCCAATCACCAAGCCTTATTGTGCTAATTGTTGCCTCCAAAAAATAAAATACTAACTTATTAATAAGACACCAGAAAGAAGAAAAATAAATATTAGCAAATTAAAGTGTGACTCATGTACATAGCTAAATTATGAATTACCTATTTATATATGGATATTAGGACCCTTGAACACCATTTCTAAACATATCTACAATTTCTTTTATAAGGCATTATAGATTAGTGTTTTTCTCCTTGACATTGTAATCAAATCACACACAAATCGTATGAGAAAAATGAGTTTTCTCTGAGAATATATATATTTTTTTCTCTTTATAGAGTTCTGGACTAGGTAGAGATTCCAGCTATAATTGAGCAAATTACTTATCTGTGACCTACTATACCTATTCTTTTGGAGGACAAAATCAGTAGGCTCTTGAGGTCCAACCAGATCAGTGATCGTTTGTGCATGGTTTTAGTTAATTAAGATTGTTTTCAGGACAGTAAGCTTCACACTTAGCTTTCAGTGAAATTTGACTTGTAAGAATAAATCAGTGCTTTGGAAATGTCATGTTCTCATTTTAATGAGTTTATAATTAAGCAGAACACAGGTTGTTTTCTTTACTGAATCCCACCCACAAGGATTCTATTGATTTACTGTTTCATTATATGAAATAACACATCAGGGTGAAGGTAAAGCAGAAAACAAATTATGATCTAATCTAAGATGTAGATCTATATTGGAGTGAGACTGCTGACCTGTGAAATACATTCAAGGAGTATTTACAAAATCATTCCTATTGTCAAAATGATGAAAGGAGATCTCTGGGTGTTGCAGTGGGGACTGAGAAGTCAGGAAGTTTCTAACAGTACTCATGAATCTAAAATGCTAAAATAATTTGCACATATTTGCATTAATAGGAGATTTTTTTTAATTATTGGGGAACAATTTAATCCACTAAAGTGTATTTACATGTAGTGAAATAGATTTGGAGAGAACAGTGTTGCATGGAGAGGAATTACCAAAATTAAATTGATGAAAGTTGTAGATTACAGTTTATCTTGTATTTAACTATGTATTCTCAAATATCATTGTCAACACCAAAATTACTTTGCGATTATTACGTTGCATGGACCTTACTTACGTGACAACTTTCCTCACACAAGGGAACTTTATATTTATCAACTAAAATAATGTCTACACATAGGGAAGGCATTTATAATTGTAAAGAAAGAAATTAGTTATCATTATTCTTTCATTTCTTCAATTCTTTAACCAGAATCACTGAGTGCTACTTTATATCTGGATATGGTATAATTCTTGGTAGAAATTAGAATAAAGAAATGAACAGGGGCACCTGGGTGGCTCAGTCATTAAGCGTCTGCCTTCAGCTCAGGTCATGATCCCAGGGTCCTGGGATCGAGCCCCGCATTGGGCTCCCTGCTCTGCGGGAAGCCTGCTTCTCCCTCTCCCACTCCCCCTGCTTGTGTTCCCTCTCTCGCTGTGTCTCTCTCTGTCAAAAAAATAAACAAAATCTTTAAAAAAAGAAAAAAATAAGAAATGAACAAAACATTCCCTGTCCTATAGAAGTTCACAAAAATTAATAATTTAAATGTAACTTGGGGCATCTGGGTGGCTCAGTCAGTCAAAGAGAGAGAGCACAAGCATGGGGAGGGGCAGAGGGAGAGGGAGAAGCAGACTCCCCACTGAGCAAGGAGACCCATATGGGGCTCAAACCCAGGACCCTGAGATCATGACCTGAGCTGAAGGCAGATGCTTAACCAACTGAGCCACCCAGGTGTCCTTGTGTGGACACCTTCTTAAGTGAGTTCTCATTTTTGAAAAAGGATCTGAGATCCATTTACAGATATACACTATTCCAAGAAGGTACCCTCTTGTTTTCAGTTGTTTGCATTTGAATTGGAATTCTGACCAATGTAGAACACATTAATTAAAGATGTATTAAGAGAAAAAAAGAAAGAGAAAGAGAGAAGAAAGGAAGGGAAGGAGGGAGAAAGGAAGGGAAAGGAAAGGAAAGGAAAGGAAAGGAAAGGAAAGGAAAGGAAAGGAAAGGAAAGGAAAGGAAAGGAAAGGAAAAGAAAGGAAAGGAAAGAAAGAAGGAAGGAAGGAAGGAAGAAAGAAAGAAAGAAAGAAAGAAAGAAAAAAGGAAAGAAAAAGAAAAGAAAAGAAAAGAAGAAGGGAGGGAGGAAGGAAGGAAGGAAGGAAGAAAAGAAAGAAGGAGGGAGGGAGGGAGGAAGGAAGGAAGGAAGGCCATGAAGTTTGTGTGAAACTTAACACAATTTATACAACCTGTTGTTGTAGCAAAAGAGGTAAAAATGCTATTTTGTGATGTTACTGGAATTAAAGATTTGGCCCATACTCAAAAGTTTCATGATAAATCAAATTATAATTTTTTTTGAGATCTCTCAGTGAGCCTTTAAGAAAATAAGGAAGGAAGATATAGCATGTTTAGGATTGGGGTGGTAGAGTTTTATTTGAATTTTATGGAAAAGTGCCTGTATCAGAATATCTCAATCTTAAATATAATTTTGAAAGATTGTCTACAGTAGATATTTCTGATAAGATATGAGAATTCCACTTAAGTTTCATATCTGATAAATAAAGAAATGTCAAAGAGAAACAAATTATTATTAACTTGCCTTCCTGTGAAATGCTGACTATAAATTTAACCTCAGATAAAAACATATAGAAGGAATATGATTAGT
Organism: Halichoerus grypus; assembly: GCF_964656455.1. Taxonomy (NCBI): domain Eukaryota; kingdom Metazoa; phylum Chordata; class Mammalia; order Carnivora; family Phocidae; genus Halichoerus; species Halichoerus grypus. The sequence goes on from NC_135714.1 coordinate 22,953,094, forward strand.
CTCAAGGAATCACATATTGTGGCTCACATATTCCCCACAGATAGTTTTCATCTGTGAGTCAAATCACCTTCATCAGAGAGAACACTAAAAATGTGAATTAGTAGTTATTATAAAGGATAATCGTTAAAACTTAATTTGAAAATCAGTTTTCTTGGATACATCTTTAAAATGGAAACTCGTGATATCCTTTAGTCTGAAGGTAATTACTATGATAAAGTATGTTAGTTACTAAGAAACTTCTAAGTACCAAAATGATCATTCATTTATTCATTCATTCAAAAAACAACAATTGAGTACTTATTGTGAGCCAGTCACTATCCTAAACAGTGAATAAAGCAATCTTTAAGTCCAAGGAGATTATATTCTACTAGGAGAAAACATATAGTAAATAAATAATAAAGGCATATTGAATAGATCAGTCTGCTATAAGTTTATTAAAGAATAAAACAGGGATAGAGACTGATGACAGGAAATATGCTATTTTATAGAAGCTAGTGTCTTAGTTGGCTTGAAATCCTATAAAAATTTACCATAGACAGGGTGGCTTAAACAACAAACATTTCTCATGGTTCTGGAGTAATTCCAAGATCAAAGTGCCCACATATTTGGCTTTTGGTGAGGGCTCTCTTTCTGGAATGGAGATGGATATCTACTAGTTACATCCTCACCTGGCAAAGAGAGAAAGCGTTACCTTTCTTCCTTTTCTTATAAGGACACTAATCTCATCATGAGAACTCCACTCTCATGATCTAATGACCTCCCAAAGGCCCTACTTCCAAATATTGTTACATGAGGGCTTCAACATATGAGTTTGGGGGGACACATTCAGTCCATAGCAGGTAGTCGTAAAACAACTCTCTGATGAAGTGACATTGTGTAGATAAGAGGAAGACAGGAGAGAGTTAGTCCTATAGATATATGGAGAAGATTGTTCTGGAAAAAGGTCCTGAAGTATGAGTTGTTTAACAATGTTCAAGCTAAGGTGGGAAAGTTAATGACTGAAATGAAATGAGCAAGGAGTTTGATGGAGGGTAATGTAGATAGGTAATGAGGATGCCCAAACACCTACAGTTTTACAAGCCAGGGAAAAGGATTTTGACAAATAGTAGTTGAATTCTGGATACATCTTAAACTTAGAAAATATGATTTTAAAGGCTGTATGTAGATTGAAATATCTGAAAGAAATTATTCAATGGTGACTTCAAGGTTTCGGTGTGAATCAAGTAGTGAAATGGAGTTGCCTTTTACTGAGGTGGGAAAGATTATAGAGAAAACTAAGTGAGGAAATCACTGAATTCAGCTTTGGAAATGCTGTTTTGAGATGTCAATTAGATATCCAGGTGGAAATTTCAAGAAGGTAGTTGGACCTAAGAATCTTGAGTTTTGAGTGAGATCAGGACTAGAAAGGAATATTCATTAAGTCTCATAAATATTATTAATGAAAATATGCAGATGGAAAAAACTGAGGTCTACATAGGTGCCTCTTCGAAGGCCACATAGCTTATAAATGGAACTAGTAGTTGATGTAGCTTTGTTTTATGGCATATTCCATGATCTTTCTTTTAGCATGTTTTAAGTTATAAAGATTAAATATTCAAAATAAATCAACTCCAATACAATGTCAAGAAGAACTTCTCAATTATCCATACTCCTTCTTTTGGGGGAAATCTGGCATTTTCCTTAAAGTCAAAAGAACTTGAATTCATTTAGTTAGTCAATAACAGTATATATTGAAAACCATTATATGCTAAACATTCTTCTAGATACTGACAGTTCAATGGTGAATAAGACAGATTGTATCTCTACCTTAATGAAGGCTATATTCTATATATAGATAACTAATAGTGTACAATTTTAGACTAAATTAACTGCTTTTGTATCATTGAGAAAATGAGTGAAGATGAGTGATCAGGGAAAGCCTTAAGCAGATTACAAAGCATAAAGAAGGAATCAGCCATTTCTAGGTCTGGTGGTAGACATGGGAGAGTGGTTGGAAATGGGTGTGAGCGAGACATGCACAGGAAGGGATGGACTGGGGGAGGGGGATCAGAGGATTTGTCAGGCACAAGGAAGCAAGCAAAAAATTCCTGAAATAGGAGGAAGCTTTGTCAGCTGGAATAGTCAATAGATGCAAATTCACATTTATTTGCCGGTAATTATTTTTAAATAATTCAGAACCATTCACATCTTTTTGGTCTATAGATTTTTTTTTATTAAGGTCAGCTCCAATAGATTCACAAATAAATTCCCACCCTAAACCACACATATACACATCTAAGAAGCATTACCATGAATTGTGGTCTTCAGAAGCATAATGTTCATCTTTATTCCAGCAGTCTGAGATGGTTAGAAACTGAGAATTCAAGATTAGTATGTTGTAAGTCATGGAAATCATAAAGCTGATAGAGCTCAGCAGAAGAGGGGAACCGGAATCTGGGCTCCTGCTGTGTTACATTAGGAGAGAAAATGTTTCTGTGACATATATAATCTTGGGTCAAATGCACTTCTTTGAAAAGGTTGTGATTTGTCAGTAGAGTCCCTCTGCTAAATGAGGCAATGAAATTCTTCCAGTTCTCAGCAACCAGACAAATGTTTGTCTTTTCTAGATTGCCCTAGGTGCCAAAGAATGCCAACTCACTGGGAGAAAGGACACCATACTAAACATGCCTTCCATTAGATTTGGAGACCTATTGGTATTTTTTCGACCTCTCAGGTATTTTGGATCCTGAATCTTTGCCTGTGACTACAGAGCCAATGACAAAGAGTGTCTGGAAAAAAAGGTATGCAATAAATTGGTGGTAAAGGATGAAAATATCAATATGCTTAAGAAGGCACCTCATCAATCCTTGGAAAATACATAAATTCTGGTTCACAAAGAAAAAAAATGATAGAGGAAGACATCTATTATTTCAGAGATCAGTGTAAATAAAGACACCCAAGTGGTGGTTTAATTTCTCCAGCATATATGCAGTCCATATTGTCAATAATTTAAAAATGAAATATACACGTTTCCCCTTAGGTCAGAATATAATTAAATGTTTCAAGTCTTACATGGAGAAGGAGTAGACGAAAGCATCAGAAACCCAAATATAATCCACATTTACGTAGAGTCTTCCAGTTTATAATGTGTATGCTCACGTTTTCCCTCATTTAAATCCATAACAATACTGGTAGATTTATTAGTTCCAATTTGAGAGTCAGGGGTGTAAGTGAGCTTCCAGATTTCGGAATATAATAAACGATAGACCCAAGGTGCTGAATTGGGTCCTAATATAGAAAAACTTCAATTTTCACAATTCCTCCCAAATGGGAGAACTGTATTCATTAATTGCCACTTAGCATGCCCCTTCTCCTTGCTCTCTCTTCCTTAGTGTGTTACAATATGTGGGTAAAAGTAAAAGAGACATCATAAAGTTTAATTATAACCATCTGTTACTTCCAGGATTTTGCATGTGGTTTATAAAAATTAAAATATTATAACTTTGATAAACTTTCTCATGTATATTACACAATGACATTCAATTTCCTCAGGATTTAGGTCATATCTAGATTTTTTTTTCATTTAAACGTAGAAATAGCAACATAATTGATAGTGCTTTTCTTGAAGAATCTATTCATATATCCACATTAAGAATGCCAAGGTCTTGCTCAAACATTCTGACATTTCAAAGTCAAATGAATCTTGGCACTTAAAAAAAGGCTATTCCCTTAGAAAAATACCTGCAATTGTACCAAAAACCCTACACAAACTAATAAAGAAACCAATTACATCCTAAATTTAAATTGGAATTTATAAGCTCTTCCATGGAAAAAGAAAATTTGGAAGAGAATAGGTCCCAGAAAATGATTTATTTCTAATGGCAAAGAATCCTCTGTAAGGATTTCATTCTAGGCACATGCAGGGAGTTGCAATTATAATCTCTCTTGATTTTGCCAAGAGAAAAGGAAAACAAAACAAGTTCTCCTTTGTAGAAAGTGGAAATAAAAGAGGAAAGCTGATTGCACTGCCTGGAAAGGTGGTATACCAGTTTTTTAATAGAACTGGCAAAAGTCAATTGCTTTTCTAGATTAGAGTAGGTGGAATAGAAATTCTGCATAGCAAAAGCACTTCAAATTCAAGCAGAGTTTACCATAAAACTTGAGGAGGGACAAAGATTTATTAGTAATTGGGTATCTACGGGCATGATTCATATATAAATTCATTGTATTAATTTTTTTCTGTAAATTTACCAAAAGTGTAATGTTAAATCTTTTAAACTTTGTTCTACTTATAAATATATAAGTTAATTAATTCTTTCTCTATGACACCAAGACGGTCCATAACAATTTTTAACTTTGCATTGCCTTTCTGTACTGGTTGCCAAATATTTTCTGGACTAGTTCATCCAAACCTTTCCATTCCCACTTGTAATTTTGCACTGTGATTTCTTTTCTATCAAACCATTTAAAATTCAAGAACATAATAATGGCATAGACCAGGTATCCAAGCCCCTGTCTCCCCTGGTTGCAAACAAGATGTTCTTATGACCCAGACGTTCTTTTCTTCAGGAGTCATGTGAGTGATTGCCAGTGAGATGTTAGTGAATTCTCCTGGGCCAAGATAAGGCACATGAATCCCAACTTTCTCATCTTGGGAAAGCCAGAAAAGAATGGCCTGGACATTCCCTGAAAAAATTAAACCAAAAAAATGTATCCGGAAGCTCCCACCTTGCTCCAGCCTTCAAAACATATCCAGGTCCTGACCTGCTCATCTCCCTGTTAAACCGTGATAGCAGAAGCAGAGGTTCCTGGATAATTATTTTAAATCCTTGTAAAACTAAGCAAGAGGAGAGGGTGTCTAATTACTACCTAAGCTCAATTGCTATATTTTTCTGATTGAGACAATAGATAACTAATACAAATAAGAAAGTGACTCAATCTGTATAAAGTTATCTTAGAATCTTTTTTCTCTTTTTTTTACTTTAAAATAAAATACACTCAGTAGCTGACCCCAATTATACTATTAATTTTATTTCCTCTTTTTTTTAATTTTTTTTAAAGATTTTATTTATTTATTTGAGAGAGAGAGAATGAGAGAGAGAAAGCACATGAGAAGGGGGGAGGGTCAGAGGGAGAAGCAGACTCCCCGCCGAGCAGGGAGCCCGATGTGGGACTCAATCCAGGGACTCCAGGATCATGACCTGAGCTGAAAGCAGTCGCTTAACCAACTGAGCCACCCAGGCGCCCTAATTTTATTTCCTCTTGACCTAAGTGGAAGTAAATACAATAAAAATATGCGGACGATTGTCTATAAAAGACTCATGTGTTTGAAATTTTTTTTCCATCTTCCCTCCTCAAGATGAGGGAAACACAGACATCACGTAGAACAGAACTTCTCAATCTACCTGTGGTAATGGACTATTTTTTGTATGTCTGTTTGCTTGTTTAATTCCCTGTTGATCACAGACCAGACCAATATTTTTGTAAATATACACACACAAAAAGGTTGGATTTTGTACTTATGCCAAATCACTGTAGAAATTTCTAAATGTTCCCTCTCACCCTTTGTACTAATCGCATGGCAGACCAGTAAGATTTTGCAGGTTGGTGTGAGGTCATGCACCACACTGTGAGTTGCACTGCTAAAGAATATTTTAGTGATTTGTTCTTGCTTATTCCTCCCATAGGACAATGTACCTTGGAGCTCTTTAGGACCGGTTTATGTCTTATTTGTTGCATCCATAATAATAGAATCCTCCCAGGAACATAGTAGGTGACTACTAGATATTAGTGCACTGAAGGCATGAGTGAAATAATCAAAATCCTTTCAAAATACACAAGAGCTCTGGCCTCGTCTGACTTGGGAGAGCCAGAAAAGTAGAATCAAACACCACATTATTTTAAAAATAAGAACAAAGCTCACATATTTACTCCCTTACCTCAAATTCCGTATACGTCAAGAGTGCTTGGAATTAAATAGAGTAATTTTCAGCTCTAAGAGATCGTTTGTAAATATAGTGGGTCAACCCAGGCTATGAAATCAGAAAAGCCTCAATTGATCAAGCCAGGGCTGATTCCCATAACAGGCACTCATGGGGCATCTTCCAGATTGAGCTTTGATGGGCAGTTCCCTTTCCTTTCAAATAGTCACATTGATCCTTACCTTGTGTATTCTGAGTCTGCTAGGGCTGCCATAATGAAGTCCCATAGATGTGGTAGTTTAAGCAGCAGAAATGTATTTTCTCACAGTTCTAGAGGCTACAAGTCCAAGGTCAAGGTGTCGGGTGGTTTTTGCTTCTCCTGAGGCCTCTCTTCTTGATTGCAGATGGCCACCTTCTTCCTGTGTCTGCATGCGGGCTTTTCTCTGGGTATGTGCACTCCTGGTGTTCTCTACCTCTTCTTATAAGGACAGCAGTCCTATTGGATTAGGGTCCCACTTTTATGACATCATTTAATCTCAATTGTTTCCATAAAAGCTCTATCTCCAAATATAGTCTCATTAGAGATTAGTTTCAACATATGAATTTGGGGGTGGGGAGGGCACACAATTCAATCTATAACATCTTGGCAAGTTATTTTGAAAAGTTAGAGATGATCTACAGGGAGCAAGTTTGAAAGCATTCACCTCGTATTGAGCTCTCATTAAGTCATTATTATTAACAGTGAAATTTACTGTTGCACTATGTGCTGATTGTTATCAATTGCAGTCATGTACTATGACTTTGCAAATGCCCTTAAAAGCAAAATCCAATTAAATGAACGCTTTAACGAAGAAGAGACGGGGGTCACTTTTTTAAAAAGAAGAAATATCATAGTTACTGTAAGGCTACATGAGATTCGTGATATGCTAGAAAGGCACATTGATAATAGCAATATAATCATAATAAAAGCACTGGTTTAAATTAGCAGACTTTAGAGGGGAAAATAAGGGACCCAGGTCATTTGATCTTGTAGTTAATGACACTGACATCTTAACCTTGCCTTAACTTGACGCATTAGCGAGCATTTGAACCCACCAGAGATTTCATTTTTACCAAGTTTTTTTTTTTTTTTTTCCAGAAACCATGATTACTAATCAACAGTTGTATTTTAATAGGGTCTTCATAGTGGCTTTCTGATGCACCATGAATAATTGCCTACCATCTGTATTACTCAACTTTCATAAAAAACCTCAGCTACTGAATTGAAAACTAAACGTGTTAATCTATTCACTGCACTGAGCTCATGCATGAAATGCAAGAGAATGTCAGAGAAATTATTCATTTATTTACATAGCCTTTTAATTCATTCTTCCATTTTTATTTAATGCTTTTCAGTCTGTCATTTGCACTACCAACTACCAATATGGTAGGTGGTAATCTAGGCTTCTAGCTGATCCCATTTATAAACACTATTAATAGTTCCTGACTCAAAAGCAGCAGTGAAACTCATTGGTTAGCGCCATCTATTGCCCTGAAATAAATGTGTCTGCATTGCAGAACTTTTCACCACTTCGGACAATTTTTTAATTTCTTTATTCAAAAGAGGACTCTAATTGTAAAGGCCAAGAAGCTAAGGCCATGTGTCCTAGCAGAGTGGTGAGTAAGCATTAAAATTACTTACTGATGTATACAGTAGCTTCTATTCAGGGCTATTAGTTCTTCTCTATTACAAATTCTGAATTGACATAACATTTAAATGAAAGCTGTGATTTTCTAAGAAATTGTTCATTTTTGGAACTTGGAAATTATAAAAAGCTCTCTCTTTTCTGAGCAAGTATATGTTTCCAGTGCATCTGTAGAGTCCCCAGAAAACAGGGAGATAATGCTCAAAGAGAAGAGTGTTTCTGGATCTAAAAATCCCTTTGAACTATAAAGTTCAAAGAATAGGTATTATGATGTAGCGGTAAAAGTATCAAATGCAGGGCTTCACCCAGGGGATATTCACCAAATAAACTATTTGGTGGGATGGGTTAATAACAGCTAACTCCCTTACGGAGTGTGTCTTCTGCTGCTGATTTCTCTTCCTTCACTTTGCGGTTATAACCTTCTCCCTACCTACTCTTCCTACCCGTGTCTCCCTACCTCCTCCTTCTCCCCATGTCCCCCACCACTTTCCACATAGTGGTTTTACTCAGAGATTCCGTGTATTTGGAATCAATCAGGTTCAAATCCTAGCTCTATTCATGATTACCTGTGTGACACTGGGCAAGTTTTTCTTTTTCTTTTTCTTTTTTTCTTTTCTCTTTTAGAGTCTAAGTTTCCTAACTTTTGTCAAATGCTGATAATTATAGTAGCTCCCTTATAGGCTTAAATGTGTTACTATACAAAGACAAAAAACCAACTCTTAATCCTTTTCCATACCACATTCCTGTTAATTTTGAGTTTCTCATGCAAATAAACAGCATTCACATTCAATCAAGTGCCTTGGGTACTTGGGTAATCTTTAATCCAGAACCTTGGGTAATCTTTAATTTCTCCATTTTCAACATAATACACATTGAGTCTATCAGGAGGAGCTATTAGCTTCAACTGCAGGGTCTACTTGCATCTGTCTAATTCTCTCTGTGTCTACTACCATTATGCTAGCCCAAGTCAACATTGTCTCCTGGTCAGACTTCCTGTTCCATCCTTACACTTCTACAACCTATTCCTTAACTATTAAAAATAACATTTAAAAAAATCTTTCCTGATTAAAGCATTATAATAAGTCACCTTTACACTTAAAATACAAATTCCTGGCCTGCATTATAAAATGCTGTATGACCTGGCTCTTCTTTCCATCTCCAAATCCATGTCTTTGTAGTCTCCCCTTACTTTAAGAGAGTGGGACTGGCCTAGCTTCCTTTCTGTATCTCAATCATGTAAAGTTCATCATACCTCAATGACTTTGTACTTGCTACCATTCCCTTCATCTGGAATGCTGTAATCCCCAAATGGATATGTCTGGCTCTCTGTGTTCCTGCAATTGTGAGCTCAGATATTACTTAGCAGGAAATGTTCTCCTGAGCTCACCTTCCTATCTAAAGCTTATCTCCTCCCCACAGCATCGTCCCCACATCAGTCGTCACAATGTGTTGTTACCTTGTTATGTAATTATTTTCTTTTTACTGTAGTCTTCCTCACTAGATTGTAGACTCCATGAGAAGAGGGAACTTTCTTTCCTATTCAGTGGTATATCTGCACTCCTAACACAGAAGTGTGCCACAGGCAGAGGAGAGAAGCAGGAACCAAATCATACTAATATCGGAGATTACTCTCTCATCAGTGAACATATGTTCAAGACCTACATATCAAAATGACTTCCATATTAGACAAAAATTCTTTATGTAAGTACCCTAAACTATGGACATACCCATGGATTAGAGTGTATTTCATTTGGCATCAGCATTTGTCTTGTTTTTACAATACATGCTCCGCTTTAAATTTCAATCAAGAGTGCTTCAGAAGCAGTAGAACCAGTCAACAGAGGAAACACTGTAACAAAATTAGTATCTAGGCCCTAATCCCATTTTACCCCAATTTTTTAGCAATGAGTAATTTATTTCAGCCGTAAAAAGAAGGTATTTCACCTAAACTACTCCTTTGCAATATGAGCATGATCATATCTGCGTTGTAAGATATTTTATCGTGATCTTATTTTTTTCTTTGCTCCGATATATCAGATTCAAAAAACAAAACCAAAAACAAACACAAAAAACCTCAGGGCGATTTTATCTTCCTGCTTCCCTTTCCAAGAAGTGTCATTCTTTAAAGCATTTCAAAATGACTGATTAGAAGGTGTGCAAGGAGAACTAGAACTTCTTTGTACTATAAAAGCCCTATAGAACCACTCCCCAGTTGGGTGCTTGAAGAAGAGAGTGGTCCAAAACCAAAGGTAGGAGAAGTGAGCTTTCTGAAGCCTTTCCAGGCTACTGTATTAAGTGAAATGTTTCACAAAACTGATTTTTTTTTTTTTTTTTAATTTCTACTCATACACACAGTACCTTAGGTAGGGGATGGCAGCCTTTTTACGCTAAGCTTCTTGCCTTGCAGACAGAATCAATGCCCTATTGTGACAGAACCTACAGTCAGAGAACAGCGTTACTAGGGAGAATCACAACTGACTTCCCTGAAAAATGTTGTCTGATGGTAGGTAGAGGGCCAGTTCAGCAGTATTTTGTAAAAGAAGGTAACCAATGATGGTTACCATCATGAACTAAGAACCAGGCCGGTTCTCATGCTCTTGAGGCACATGATTTCATGCCATTAAAAATAGAGTCCAATGGTGACTGATATTGGACTTCTTACCAAACTGGTGAATGAAAAGTGACCTTGATATTTTAATAAAATAAGAGTAATTGAAACAAAACAAAACAGGGGAACCTGGGTGGCTCAATCATTAAGCATCTGCCTTCGGCTCAGGTCATGATCCTAGGCCCCTGGGATCGAGGCCCGCATCGGGCTCCCTGCTCTGCAGGAAGCCTGCTTCTCCCTCTCCCACTCCCCCTGTTTGTGTTCCCTCTCTGGCTGGGTCTCTCTGTCAAATAATTAAATAAAATCTTAAAAAAAAAAAAAAGAAACAAAACAAAATAAAATAAAACTACCAAGTTTTATGATAGCTTTAAATAAAATCTCGGTTTCCTTGATTTCCAAAATAAATTTTCTCAAGGTAATTCTGTATTGGAATTCAATTATATGTAATAAATTTTGTGAGGTTTGTTTTTAAGAATTAATGAACTTCAAACAATAAGTAATATATTTCACTTAAAGGGTAAACACATTCCCAAACACTGCCAATCGAATGTTTTAATTAACTAAAACTCACTGATACTGCAAACTCTTTGGCCTTCTGCCACAATTTTTAAATTCTACACCAGTTTTCATGGCACTATATTATGAAAATCTTAAGTGTGTTCAAGCAATTGATTTGCTTTTACTATCTTGCTTTTTTGAGAACTTTTCTTACCTTGAATTCAGTTAATAAATACGTAAATATTTAAAAATATTTTGCATAAAAAGAATTTGAATCCATAACATTGAATGTGAAGTTTTAATAATAGTACTGGGTAATGATAAATACGAGTAGAGTCCCATAGTATTTTTAGGTAATATGTCTTCCTTGGAAAGGTACTAAAAGGGTTTTCTTTTACAAAAGGTCACATAAGCTTTCTCTTAGAGTATAATTATAATTTATTGGGGAAAAAGTGGGCTTTGTTCTCACCATATAAAAGCTACTGGTACGATCAACCAGAAAACGGACTCTCAACTATAGAGAACAATTGAGGGCTGCTGGTGGGGAGATGGGTGGGGGGGCGGGCTAGATGAGTGATGGGCATTAAGGAGAACATTTCTTGTGATGAGCACTTGGTGTTGTATATAAACAATGAATAGCTAAATTCTACACCTGAAACTAATATTACACTGTATGTTAACTACCTGGAATTTTAATAAAAACTTGAAAAAAAAAGTTATAGGTACAAAATTAATTATAGAGATTTTATATTAGATGGTTTGTAGGAAGAGTTCAAGATTCGTCTTTGCCTTATAGTAGTTTTCAGTTTAAGACACATTCATATATATGAATATGAATATAACACATATATATGAGATAAATGAACAAAATAAATATACCAACACAATTATATGTAAAACTTTTTATGTGTTAATAGATTTTTCTATCTTTGGCCATAAAAGTAAGTGTTAATATTTAAGTGCTACGTGCCAGGCATTGATTGTGCTAAGTGCTGTATCTCTTTTATTTACCCAACAAGTTTATGAAATTGGTGCTATTACCATTTTATTGTTTCATGCTCAGGGTAACAAAGCTAGTGGTGGTTGGATCAGGATTCAAGCCCTAGTTGTCTGACACAAGAGTCATACTCTTTATGAAAGTAGCATTCATATAGATGTAGTAAAATGTTCATACAAAAACTTTAAGTATCAAACCACTTGCAGTGGATTTATATTACTACAGAGGTTAAGCTGCATTCAACTTTAGATGATGTAGAGACAGAAAACAAAAAGAAAATGAGCAGATAACAAGGGCATGATTTTGTAATTTGTTACCACCAATAAATTAATTGCCACTTAGGTAGGCACTTTTTTAATTTTGCTTGGCAAAAGAATGGGTATATGGTCTCAAAGTTTACTTTCCCTAAATTGTTTATGAAATCCAATAGATTCAATCTGCCTAATACCCAGATAAACCATCTACAGACAAAATAATGCCTATTTGCTGTTACACATTTTATAAAATGTTTAAATATGTCAAAAGTAGGAAAATACATAATTTTAGTTCCATTTGTAAGCGATTATGAGGAAAGACCCATGGGTATTACAGGACTAATTAAAAGGGATAAAACAGATGTGATTTCTTTACTGGTAAGGTTTTTTTTAGATGAAACAGGATTTTAGAAGCTATTAATAACATGATGGTATTGATGATTGTAAAGATAAAGTCAGAGAAAGAGACACTTCACAGATGGGACAAAAACATTATCAAGTTTGGTGGATTTGGATAGAGGATCACTCTGTGATGCTTTGAAATTCAGCTTATGTTTTTAATTTTGTAGTAGAAGCAAACAGAAAAGTCATTGTCGATTTTAATTAAAAGTGCATCACAAGGAAATTAACACCATGACAGAACTTAAGGAACTTTTATAATTCCAATATTATATCAACCACAATTATTAATATGGAGGAAACTGCCAAAAGAGGCTGAAATATAAAGAGAAATCTTTTTTGTCTCTTTTGTTTCCATGTAACAATCTGAACAAATTCTCTTTGTAATTTAACTATAAATAAAAGCTATTAAACTCTTGGAGGATGTTTTGGTGGAATCCTTCTATGTCCTCCAAAATCCATTCTTTATAGCCAGGTAGAGTACAAAGAATCAGTTTTCTAGTTTGAAATACCTATGGTAATACTGTGGATTATTTTTAGTCAATTCTAACTCATGTTATTTTTGAGAACATAAAGGAAGTTTGTTGTGTGATAAAATTGAAAATCACAAGATGTGTATTATGTCAGAAAGTGATGGCAGATAAATGTCTGATAAGAATATCTATCATAAAGCGAGATGGAACTGAAATATAATAGACAAGAGCCATTTTAAGAAAATAAATTACATCTTATTCCACATTCTCATGTTCTATGTCTTTGCCTCACATATTATATGCTCTATTTCTGTTCATAAAATGTTATTTAATGCAGTATAAAGGTTCACATTTGCCATTCTATAATTCTTTTGCGTCGTAGCACAATATTAACTGAAGACTGCCTAGTGATAGGAGAGCATGTTCATTGAATTTTTCAAGCAATTTCATTTTCCTTCAGAGATGTGCAAAAATAAGACAAAGATTTAGAATGCCTTATTTGTCATTTGTTCACTGTCACTGATAAAGATGACACTATCTAGTAGTTACTGCAGATCATGACCTACTTGGTGACTCTGTTAAGGTGAGCTGGTCAGCTCTTACTAACTAGAACCTAAAAGTCAATTTGCAGTTAAGTTCGTGGAGGGACTTTTCTAGTCACAATTGCCATGAAATGAAGGAAAAAGGGAGGGGAGAAAACGGATAGAATGGAAAAGAGAGGAATGAAAATAGAAATGAATATGAAAAAGAGAATCAAAATCTATTTCTTAAAATATGTAAAGAAAAGGAGGGTGTCCACTTTTGTTGGGAAATACCTGACATTAATCACTTGCACATAGGTGTTTATGAAAGGTAAATGTTTGGAGAAAGAAATATGCAATGCTAGTGAATCTGCTATAATGAAAGATGAAGTCGGTGATGGTTGATAGATGACACAAAAGATGATGATAGTGGTGGTTGTTGTGATGGAAAAGAAAGAATTTGAAGGATGGTTTTGATTTTAGGGTAGTGACTTTTCTCTATCTGTACATATTTTATGAAGGTTTCAAAGACTTTTTAATCATTTAAAAATATATTGTAGGGGCAGGTGGGTGACTCAGTTGGTTAAGTGTTCCACTTTCGGTTTTGGCTCAGGTCATTATCTCAGCTTCCAGGGATTGGGTCCCTAGTTGGGCTTCACACTCAATGGGGAGTCAGCTGGAGATTGTCTCTCCCTCTTCTTTTGCCCTCCCCCCCAATGCGTGCATGGCCCTCGCTCCCTCCCTCTCTCTCAAATAAATCTTTAAAAAATATATTATAAAGTTTGTTAAGTAGAGTAAATTAATTCACATTAAGAGATCTTGGGAAAGAAGACTCATGTTTGTAACTCTTAAAGTATGACAATAATATTTATAGAAAGAAATAGATACAGAAGATTATTATCAAAATCAAAGCCTTTCTAAAATAATAAAAATAGAATAAAGCACTCTCTCCAGATGTGTACACATCTATTAACACACTTTCCTGTATTTCGTATCTATATATACTTTAAGCAAAAAATATCAATGATTTCTTTCCTTCCCATTTAAATAAAAACAGTAATCCTGCAGACAAGTTCTCAAGGCCACCAACTAGATATAATGAGGGGAAAATGTATGGCCATCTTGTTAATGAGCATGTCAAAACACACTCCTATGTCACTGCACTATCAGAAAAGGGCTGCAAGAAGTAGTCAACTAGTTTTCTCACTAGCCTACAGCAGATAAGAGCTTGTAATGACTTGGGTAATGACAATGAAAATCAAGAAATTTTAAAATGCACTCAAAGTCCCTTAAATTTGCTGTTTTTTTTTTATTTATTTCCTTTTTAAAAACCTTTTTGTAATCTATTTCTGAAGAGAATTTGCAAACTAGTATACTCTTTATATATATTTAAAGCCAAAAAATAATTTTTACTAGATTGATCCTATCTAACACAAATTTGCTCACATCTTTCCTTACTAAGAAAATAGTTTTTATTTAACAACAGACTTTCCTCATTACTCATTTTGTTAATTTAATTTAATTTAATTAATTTTTGTTAATTTTGTTAATTTAATTGAATTAAAAGATTTATTTGTAAGAATCCATTTCTAGTTGAATCACTTGGAATAGGGGAACCTTAAAGCATAACCCAAGAACAAAGAGTACCTTCTTGACCTTCAAAACAATTCAGTTTTGCAACTCCTCCATGTCTTGGCTGAAATCATCTTTTAATTTTTTGAAGTAGATAGGAAAACACCCGAAATGACCTCAATGGGTTCCCATCTCTAAAGGAAAATTCTTTTACATCATAACAAAGTTTATTTCCCACATCACGACAAGTTTTTCTGGGGCTAGCAAAGTCCGACAAGGCGAAAATATAAATCGTTTTGCCTTCTAATACATAGAAATATAAGTCCATGTGAAGCAGTTGTAACTTAAGAGTTGAGAGCGTAGAATATGATCGTACCTACTGGGTGAATTTTTTACTCCACCACTGCCACTGTACAATCTTAAGCAAGTTACTTAGACTTCTGCCTCATTTTTAAAAATCTACTTATTAGAATTAAGTAGAATTAATTAAAATAAGCATTAGTAAGTTATTATACATTAAATGAGTTAATATTTGGAACAGTGCCTGGTACATAATAAGTCCTCAGTAAGTATTAATTTTTATTTTAAATACAGAAATCTTTATTATACAAAAGTAGTGATAGACTACTTTAAAACACCGGTGGTTAAAGGAATTTAGGTGCTGAATAACTATTACTTCCTTCTCGACCTTTGACCCTTCCCCACTTAATAGCAAATATCATTTGAAAGTTAATAGACATGAGATCTATTTTGTAATGGTTTGTTTCCCTGAAACAACTGTATTATAACAACCCTTCAGCAATTGATCAGACAAGCTTAGAAATCTTAACTGCTAATTCTATGCTAGATTTAAAAATATTAATATTTCCATTTATTTACATGGATAGTTTGGGGGATATAAAGCAAATAATTTGCTTCCAGATTTCTATTCAACTAGCATAATAATATTTAATTCCAGGGAATTAAAATAAATCCAAGTTTGCTTATGTATACATAAGGCACTCTTAAGACTGTTACAAGCACAGCTAAGCTATAATAAATCACCCCTAAATGCCAAATTCCTCAGAGAAGGGAATGTTTCTCAGTGTAAATTGCTCTTTGCTCATGCCTTGGAATTTCCAAAGAAGACTATTCTAGGGCCCAGCGGGGTAATCTCACATCCATAAGTCATGGATTTCCAATTCAAACTCTGAGGAAACAAGGTTATCTACCTTGCGAAGAAAAATGCACAGCAGTCAGTGATTTTCAGTTAATTTTTTGTTCAGCTCCTATAGCATACAAAGCCCAAGACAAGACATGAAGAGCCAACCATTTGAGAATGAAAGTAAGAGATGGATTTAAAAGGTGAGAATATGGAATTGGGTTGGGAGGAGGTAAAATACATCTGATTTGGCCCATTCAAGCTATTTTCTTTCCTTTTCTTCCATCTCTTATGGCAGTTGGTGTCTGTAATGCTTAATCATGGTATGATAATTTCCTATTGTTCTGTACTCTTTAGTAATAGCAATACAGGTATTGTCCTTATTTCTTAAGTTGCATAAGCTACTGGCTTTATGCTTATAACCTATCCTACACAGCTAAATTCTGATAGACACCCAAAAAAATAAATGGTGGGCACCTGGGTGGCTCAGTTGGTTAAGCAACTGCCTTAGGCTCCGGTCATGATCCCAGGGTCCTGGGATCGAGCCCCATGTGGGGCTCCCTGCTCGGCGAGGGGCGTGCTTCTCCCTCTCCCTCTGCCGCTTCCACTGCTTATGCTCTCCTGCTCTCTCGTTCTGTCAAATAAATAAATAAAATCTTAAAAAAAATAATAAATGTTGCTTGGTTCTTTCTATGGGGTTGGACTTTGTTCATCTAGTATTACTTACTAAAACAATAAACACATGTACTTCCTTTTCATTACTTAAATCATATTAATCATTTACTTCTAAAATATCTTCAGAAACAATACTAAATAGCACATTCACATCATGCTATGTCCCAATTAAGTCCACCAGTCAATCTATTGTATTGTGTAGAGGAATAAGTTTATCAATGAATTTCTTTGAACTTAAGATGTAGTAAGGGGAGCTCACTATACTTAAAGTACATATTTGCAAGTGTGCGTAGAAGTCTAATATTTTAAAGATTCCATAAAGATCATTTATTTAACAAGTTCTTATAAGGTTTTTAATATGTGACTAAGTATGTTAGTGATGAGTGTGTTACTAAAATAATTCATCCATCCCTCATTTAAATCTTATTAAACTATTTTAAAAAATTCTCTCCATTTAATAAATGAGGAAAACAAAGTACATAAATATTAAATATCTTGTCTAATTCACTGGTAATGTTAATATCAAAACCTAGGCAAGTTAACTCAGGTCAATACCCTTAGGTACTATACCTTGCAGCCTTTCTATCAGCCAATAGTAGAACCGAATATTATCCTGGGAGATGGTCTTGGTGGTCAACTACTTTCACCACTGATCCTGGATTGTTCTTTATTATGATTATGTATTTAATGATTTTTAAGGAAATCTGCATTATTAGGATAAGAATGACATCTATCTTTATCTTATTGAATAATTAGTGCTTGACCTAATATCTGACAAATGGTTGGTGTTCTATAATTATCTATTAATTGAATGAATAATTGAAAAGGATGAAATGAATGACTACTTCTGAAAAGGTATTTATCCATTTTTCTGAAACATGACTCATGATGGGGAATTCATTAATTCAGAGTCAATCAATTGTAAAAGATAATTAATACTTCCTACCATGACAATAGTCTTTTATCTTTTAAATTTGACTACTTTTCTTGTTTTACACTATATATCTCTTACTAAGGAGGTCATTTAGTTTATCTGCAAATAAATCTGTTCGAGTCTACTTTATTTTTATTCTTATACCCCTTCTCTGATCAATTAGAAATATTTGCAATGAGTATTCAGGAAAGCGGAATGGAAGAAAGTCATGGGAAATTTGGGGTGAGGATTATTGGACTTTTCCTTTTCAAGGAAAATGTGTTTCCCCCAAATTCATATGCTGAATCCTAACCCCCAAATGTGATGGTATTAGGGTCTTTGTAAGGATCCAACGTGTAAGCGTCTTTGGCAGAGCCCTCATGAATGAGATTAATGTTCTTATAAAAGAGGCCCCACAAAACTCCCTAGCCCCTTCTGCAGTGCGAGAACACAGAAAGAAATTGGCAATCTGCAACCCAGAAGGAGACCTTCATCAGAACTTGACCATGCTGGTATTCTTTGAACTTCAAGCCTCCAGAATTGTGAGAAATAAATTTCTGTTGTTTATAAGCTACCCAGACTATGATATTTAACTATATTTTACGATAGCAACCTGGACAGATTAAGACACCCAAATGTTGTAACATATTGTCTAACCACACAAATTTATGTTTACATATCCCATTCACTCATTTGTTCATTCATTCAGCAAATATTTCTTTTAAGTACTATGATGTGCTGGAGATAAAGTAGTCGGGCAACAGATAAAATATCTGCTCTCATGGAACTCATATAACAGAAAAAAATGTTTGCAATACCTGATACAACAATATGATGATGGGAAAAATCAACTATATATATCAACTTTAGACATAATTGAATTCTGGGGCACCTGGGTGGCTCAGTCAGTTAAGCATCTGCCTTTGGCTCAAGTCGTGGTCCCTGATGGAGTCCTGGGATGGAGCCCCGCATTGGGGGTCCTTGCTCAGCAGGGAGCCTGCTTCTCCCCCTTTCTCTGCCGCTCCCCCTGTTTCTGCTCTCTCTCTCAAGTAATAAATAACATCATTAAAAAAAAAAAAGACATGGGGGCACCTGTGTGGCTCAGTCAGTTAAGCGGCTGCCTTAGGCTTGGGTCATGATCCCAGGATCCTGGGATCGAGCCCCATGTCGGGCTCTCTGCTCAGCAGGGAACCTGCTTCTCCCTCTCCCTCTGCCTGCCTCTTTGCCTACTTGTGCTCTCTCTCTTTCTCTGTCAAATAAATAAATAAAATCTTTAAAAAAAAATTAAAAAAAGACATAATTGAATTCATTCTCTGGTACTGTAATAATAATAATATTAAAATAGTAAAATTTAAAATTTTCTTCCCATATAAGATTGTACCCTTCCTTTTTTATCTTTGATCATCTTGTACTACCCAGCCAAGTTCAGTTGCTCCTTCTACCAGAGCAGGACAAAGAGGAAACAAGAAGTTTATGGTACAAACTGGGTGTATTTCTAAGCCTACAACAGATTGGACTGATGATATTTTACACTATTTGCATTTGAGGTGTGATTGTTTTTATTACCTTCCTGAGCCTCTGTTCCATCCAATAAATTTGTACAAATTGTGTCCTTTAAAAAAAAAAAAAAGATTTATTTATTTTAGAGAGAACAAGAGAGAGCACGAGGGGGAGGGGCAGAGGGAGAGGGAGGATCTCAAGCAGATTCCACCCTGAGCGTGGAGCCCACTGCGGGCTCGACCTCACGACCCTCAGATCATGACCCTGAGATCACAACCTGAGCCGAAACCAAGAGTCGGACTTAAGGGAATGCACCACCTAGGCACCCTAAATTGTATCCTTTTCAAGGGCAACTAGTAAGTGCATAGGAGTGGCCGCTGCTACCCAGCTAGCTTCAGGTTTGCTTGGCAAACTGAGCTCCAGCATGGGGCTGGAAGAAGGACTTGTCCTTGCAATTGATCATCCAAGAGGGAGCACATGTTTCCTTATTGGTGGGCCAAGAGAAGGTTCCTTTTAGCACTGTATCCACCTAGATTGAGCACTTTGTTCTAACACAGAGTTACTTTTCAGTCTAGTGATAACCCTGTGGAAACTGCCACTTTTTCGTCCAGAAGCTCGCCCAGTATTCTCATTATCTTTATTCCCACGTTAATGTTGTCCTCTGAGTTGACTTGTTTAGTAAACCCTCCTGGAAGTCAATGAGTCAATGTTTTAATTAATCCTTATATATCTGCCATATATATATAAAATATATAATTATATAATTATATATAAAAATAATTTAATTCATCTCATATATTTACTATATGTATATAATACATAAATATAGAATCTCCAAGGATGTGTCTTCTTGAAATTGTCCCTATTTACCTGTTCATGTGTATGTGTTTTATGTTTTTCTCTAACAAAGCAGTGGCCGAAATATAGGGCATATACAGAGAAGCTGGACTGATGAAGAAATACGGGGCCTGGAATGGGAGCTATGAAGAGTTATAATTTTCTGCATTTGTATTTACACATTCAGATCAGTATGGAAAGAAAGGAAAAGTCATAGATCTTATATAACAAAGTTACCATTATACATATTGTGGACTTTTAATCAACTAATAAACTTACTAGCTGAATATGCTTCATTATTTGAAATGATAGAAAAATAATATAACTTAACCCATAAGTTTGTTGTTTTTATTGAATGAGATATTGAACATGAAATTTTTAGCAAGCTTCCTGCTAGATAGAGTTCAAAGCAATCACCTACTTTAAAATCACTACATACAGGCCTTGCTATAGTGGGGAAAGGACCTTACAGCTATGGATGGTAGGCTGAGTGTTGATCACCCCCAGTCCTCAGTTTACTCATCCTACAACCAAGGGATGCACTGAAGCTCTTCAGTGATCTTTCCAAACTGAAAATCCTATTGTTTCATAGTAAGGAATGGTAAGCAGGAGACCAAAAAAAAAAAAAAAAAAAAAAAAAAGCCAAGTTGAGAACTGAGAGAACAAGAAAGTGACCAGGATTTTGATTTGGCTGAGAAACTGTTTACAGAGGCATTTTAAACTGAGAGGCAAAAGCAAAGCCTGTTAAAAGATAAACGGAGACATGTTAAAAATTATGAGAGTGTATCTGATCAAAACCCATTCCAACTGGGCAGTGCCAAACCAGAAGTACGCAGGAGCTTTCCAGACACAGGAGCTCCGGAGAGACGTTTATAGAGAAAAGGTGAAAGTAAAGTAAGGAAAATATTGATTGGCTGTTGCTTAAAGCTCAGTCGGCTATTTGTGATTGGTTGTCCTTAGGTTTCCATTTGTAATCTTGAGGCATTTACAGGCTTACATTTCAGTTTGTTTATGCAGGTCATCATGGCATTAGCCCCCTCCCCCACCCCATCTAAATGGCCTCCTTGTTTAATTAATTTAACAATCCTTAATTAAGGAACAGTGAGAAGCTTACTTTTATAGAATAAAGGATCACTTTAAAAGCAGGCATCTGCCTATGTCACCAGGTAAAATGCAGATTACGTAGAAGTGATGATTCATTTGATTTTTAAAATATAACTCATTGTGGGTATAAATTGAGCATCTTTTTTTTTTTTTTAAAGATTTTATTTATTTATTTGACAGAGAGAGAGACAGCAAGAGGGAACACAAGCAGGAGGAGTGGGAAAGGGAGAAGCAGGCTTCCCGCCGAGCAGGGAGCCCGATACGGGGCTCGATTCCAGGACCCTGGGTTCATGACCTGAGCCGAAGGCAGACGCTTAACGACTGAGCCACCCAGGCGCCCCTAAATTGAGCATCTTAAAATTAGACTTAGTCCGGCATAATCTATGCTCACAGGTTTGAGAGTAAATGCTCTTGTCATTACTTTTAGAGGAAATCCTGCAAGATACTTGAGAGTCAAAGACTCGCCACCATGATTACTAGGACTATTATTTCTGCTTGTCTCATCAGCAGTAAGATTGGACACACTGTAATGAATGTGAGTTAGTCGAATTGCATTGAAATGAATTTGGAAAGCTGTCGCCTAAAATTTCCCTGCCTGATTTCTCTCTTTCTTACTTGTTAATCCCCAGAAAGCTCTGCACATAATTATTCATGTGTAAAGGACAGAAGAGATGGGACTGTGTGAGAGAGGACGTTGGGACTGCCTCTAAATGTCTCATTTTGCATACCTAAATCAGTTTCGCCCCGTGTCTCTCAGAGTCATCAGGAGAATAATTGAAATGTTTTGGAAACACCTACCCATTTCAAGTTGCAAAGGCTTTATTACTTTGGCAAGTGCTCCTTTGGCTACAGCAAATCTAAAATGTGAATTGGAGAAATGTGTTAGTGTTTGCAAAATCCATGCTGCTAAATTGTTTCTTTAAATAAAATTGAAGTCAGCAAAAATGTGATTCTACAGCTACTCTTTCACAGTGAGTTCCATGACTTACCAGATTTGAAGAATTCTTAAGCTTTTAAAGGAGAATCCACTTCTGTTTTGTTAATGATTCCTTTGTTTTGTATTCACAATGTAAAGAAAACCAGTTTTTACAAATCTTTGACTTTCTTGGAAGTTGGTGACACTGGGGAAAAATAGAAGAGCAATGTTCCTGTCTGGGACATCTATAAAGTCAAGCCTGAATTTTTTGCATGGAATTTATGTGAATATTATATCAAGCTTTTTAAAAATGTGGTTGGCACTAAGTCTTTGGTTTATTATAAATTGGTTTCCACACGAAATGCTTTATATAGTATAATAAATTGATTGCCACTGTATATTGGTTTGTGTTTATAATATATTGGATTGACTGAATAATAAATCTTTCTTTTCAGCAATTACTTTTATTGGTGTGAGTAAATTATATTGGTTTCACAGTGAGCCAAAATGTTTTGCATCTAAATTATACTGTCTTGGTCAGGTGATGCTGAGTTTAACATTTAATTTAAAGATTGGAGGAAAATATATATATGAATATTGCTTCTCTTATGATAATTACATCATTTTTTATAGATAACAATAGTTCACTCCAAAGTCTCATACTAAAGTTGAAGAGATTTAAGTTACATAAATCTTTTCATATTCTATGCCAGTTTGTGTTTCAGTGTTTGGTATAGAAGATGTAGAATGTATTTTAGTGCTATCCAGAACTCTGATCAAGGTGTGTCATATACAAAAGATCGCATTTCAGCACAATATAAGGCAGAACATTCTAAGAATTATAGCTTTTCAAAAATGATAGAAATTTCTTCAACTCTTAAGATAATGAGTCTCTAATACAAAATTGTTGTATTTAATACCAACATGATAGTGTATTATAGTTGGAATTCTTGAGCTTGTTAAAAGTTTGGGTTTTGTGGCTTTTTAAGGTTTTTAAAATGGAAAGATTCTATCAGAAAACTGCAGTTTATACAATTCTAGAATTCCTTATTATCACTGCTTATTTAATTCTTGCAACTAGCTGTGATTAAGCAACTGCTTTGTGCCTTCAAGTTGCTTGAAATCTAACATAGTAACTAGAGGCATATGTGGAAACAAATGACTAAAATTTTAACATAGGAAGAAGTACCTGTGATGGGAAAAGAAAAGTTGTCTGTGTGGTTCAGAAGATACTGAGTTTGAGGTGTGATTGGGCCTCCAAGTTGACAGGCCAGGTGGATATAAAGTCTAGAGATTAGGTAAGAATTTGGGAATGGAGTTGAAGACTTTCGGCAAGCTGAAGATTTAATAGGGCATGAGAATATAAAGGAAGGATATAAAAAAGAGTAGAGGACCAGAGATAAATGTGGACAATTAAGCCTCAGGCAGAGGAAAAGAACTATGTATGACATCAGTGATTACCCCATTAATACCTATTCTCCTGTATTTTGTGTCAGAAATTCTTTCCATTTAACTAGGCTCTTAGGTCCCCGGATAGAAGCACATTTCAATGTGACTAAGTGCCTGCCTATGAGATATGAACAGAAGTGAAATGTGCAACTTCCAGATGTCATTTTTTTTTAAAGATTTTATTTATCTACAAGAGCGTGAGCATGAGTAGGGGGAAAGGTAGAGGGAGAAGGAGAAGCAGGCTCCCTGCTGAGTAGGGACTTGATCCCAGGGCCCCTAGGATCATGACCTGAGCCTCAGGGCCCCTAGGATCATGACCTGAGCCGAAGGCAGACCCTTAACAGACTAAGCCACCCAGGCACCTCCCTGATGTCATTTTTATAAGGAAGTCACTTCTGCTCCATTCTCCCTTTACGCCATTCTCCCTGGCTAGGAACTGGCCCACACTTGATGGAGCAGAGGGAAACCGCATGTTGAGGATTCCAGGGTTAACCTGGTTCCCTGTACGTTCTCATGGAGCAGAGCACTATATCTACTCTGACCTACCTATCTCTAAAGTAAGTGCCCAAAATTTTGTATCATCTTTAAGTTCTGTTTTTGGGGGTCCAAGTTTGCCACAACTTAAGTTGTACTCTAAATAATGCGAATATTTTTAAAAAGACTGAGCCATAGTGGCACCTTAAAACTCATATGGCAATCTGAAAGTATAAAAACTAATTACGCTTGTTTTTTTAGGTCCATATTTAAACTTTCATTAGTTGCTATTTTAGCATGACGTGTGGCCAGGATCATTTTAAATTTTTTAAAAATGTATCAGTTTCACGGGGCGTCTGGGTGGCTCAGTCGTTAAGCGTCTGCCTTCAGCTCAGGTCATGATCCCAGGGTCCTGGGATCGAGTCCCACATCGGGCTCCCTGCTGGGCAGGAAGCCTGCTTCTCCCTCTCCCCCTGCTTGTGTTCCTGCTCTCGCTGTCTCTCTCTCTGTCAAATAAATAAAATCTTAAAAAAAAATAAATAAATAAAAAAAAATAAAAAGGTATCAGTTTCTTTGGAGCCTAGTGTAAATGTCCAACAAACTAGCTTTGCATCAGAATTACCTGGCAAACTTTTAATTGCTCAGATTTTCATACATGTCCTTGAGGGAATTCTGATTAAAATCTATAAATAAAAGTCAAATATTTATAGACTATGTTGCAGAACAAACCCCACTGATAAGTAGCTTACCAGAGAGGATTCTTTGGAGCTGTTTGTTATAAAAATAGACAAAGATTTCCCAGACAAACATAACCCATGATGGGTTTGCCATGGATAGCAATAGCAATGCGTTATGAAATAGTATTCAGGGCAAAACATAAATAGGAAAAAGAGCCTCATTTTATACAAAGTTTAGTTCCCATAAAACATACCAAAATGGCACATGTGTGTGATGCTTGAAACACATAAAAAATAAAATAAATTGATCAGACATTTAATTAATAAATGTAGATCAAATGTTGAATCCTGTGAACATAGACAACAATCTATTTTTAACCATTTAAAGAACTAATTAAAAAGAAGTTACCAGATATTACATAATATTTTAAAAAGAGCATTCTGTACTCTAGCTATAGCACAGCCATTGATTTTAAACTTATTGTTTTATATTTATAAGAAATTTATCAAATCATTCATCATCACTCTTGCATGCTCTTTGTATTTAATTCTACTTTGTTAAAATTGTTTTCTTTCTCTATAGCTATGAACTGTGGTGTGCTTAGCTTTACTGTACTGAAGTGATTTTATGGCTCTGGTATCTGATGGCTAGCTACATTTACCTGAAATATTTTTTTTAATAATGATTTCTCTAATAAGCATTGTCGGTTTTAAAATGGCTAATTTGGAGTCAAAATTACTACATAAGATCATGAATGTAAATTAAATGTTTACAGTTAAAAATTTTCACTACAACCCCAAAATATGATAATATATTCCAGGCTTCCACAAGATTTTTGTTATTACACTGCCTTTGCAGAAAAAAAAAAAAAAAAATCTTTTCAAATAGGGATTCTGAATTTTCAATTAGATTTGTTTTAACAAATGTACAAACAATATTTATATATTTGTCATTCATTTCTGAACTGTCATAATTTATTTTGAATGAGTTTCTTCATCTTATTAAACCCTTCCATTGAATGAAGTCAGTAACTTTGATTTGAACTATCTGAAATGTTTACTCCTAAGATCAAAAGCTGTGTCTCCACATATGTTAAAATTATTAGTGAGAAAATTGACACAGATTTAGTTACCTGAAATCATACTGCTAAAGGTCTATAACTGTGCTATTTAATGAAATACTCATTAGCCACATGTGGCTATTTAAATTTAAATGAAATGAAATGAAAAAATCCCATTCCTCAATCTCATTAGCCACCTTTCAGGTGCTCAGTAGCTACATTTGTCTAGTGTCTACTATAATGGATAACATAGATACAGAATATTTTCATTGTTGTAGAAATGTTCCTGGGACATGATTTTTCAAAAACAAGGATTTTTAGCGGTCGATTTATCCCATTGTCTTACCCTAAATTTTAATTCTGTATAGTACAAATTATTTTTCAATGAAAAAACAGTTCCAGGGCATGGTATATCAGTGTTGGGTATCTCAATTTTTTGGTAATGGAGTAATGGGCATTTTTTTTTTAAAGGAAATGCTTTATAAAGTTAAATAGCTTTAGGACAGCAGGACTCCATACAGCCCTAATAAACTTAGTGTGTGTGAACATTTTGGCTCTTCGAGAGGGGCTATATAATGTAATGTCCCCTAAATTTATATGACTATAGGATCTCCGCATTTTCTTTTTTCTTTTGAAAAGTCTCTTAGAATATCACATGTGAAGTATGTTTTTTTTTTTTTTTAAAGATTTTATTTATTTATTTGAGAGAGAGAGTGAGAGAGAGAGAGAGCACAAGGGGGGGAGCGGGAGAGGGAGAAGCAGACTCCCTGCTGAGCAGGTAGCCCGATGCGGGACTCGATCCCGGGACTCCAGGATCATGACCTGAGCTGAAGGCAGTCGCTTAACCAACTGAGCCACCCAGGCGCCCATGAAGTATGTTATTTTAACAACTACCAAAAAATAGACTTTTAAAATATATTTTGGAAAACATTTTCATAGACAAGGCCAAAATCATCAAGACATTTATACTGTACTCACTTTAGGCAATAATGATTCTATTTTACAAAATCCTTGACTGCATTACTAACGATCTTCCTAAATACCGTAGCCTTTGGCAGTATGTATTAGCAGAGTAGAAAATGAACTGCATCAGATAGAAACCAATTTATCATCAATATATTACTATTCATTAAATAAGAATAGTACACTACTTACACATCTTCTGACCAATTCATGCTTCTCTTCTTTTTTTTCCCCTTAAATTTCTCAAAGGTTACTTCTTCATGAAACCTTTAACTTTTTTTTTTTTTTTCCAAATGACGGCTTAATGATTCTACAACTTTCAGTAGCTAATATTTACTAAAATCTTACTATGTCTTAAACAATATACTAGTCTTTTCATAATATCTTTGCTTTATCTTCTCACTGTTCCTTAGAAAGCTAAATGTCCTTACCCATTTTATGGATGGTAAATCTGGTACTTGAAACGATTCATGTGTCCATGTACACAGCTAGTGAGTGGCAGTCGTGGGTTTTGTACCTAGATCTTTCTGACTCCAAAGACCAACCATGTTCTTTCCAGTGTTTTCTATTGTCCCTCAAATCTTACATGATTATTTCCTTTTTACTGACACATTTTTATTTGGCTGGATGATAAATTCCTAAAATATTCCAGAGTTTATATCATTTATTCACTAGTTTTATGTGTGCTTCATGCTTTGAGGCTCTGTACCTCTATTCTTGATTGTTTTTCCAAAAAGAATGACCACCATCCTCCATCTTAGATTTCTAATAATTTCACATTATTCAGAGATGTGTGTAACTCCAAGACCTGAGGATTGCATGGCACATGCTACTCTTCTCCATCTGCCAAGCCAACTGCAGCCAGTTCGGTCCTTCACCCACTGTATTACTCCAACCGCCACTTCTGCCTTCCTTCTCCTAGTACTGGAGAACTATATGATTACATCAGGCCTGATGAATACATTATCCAGATGAGCCCGGATAATCTCAGTTGATTTGCAACCTTAAATCGTCTGCAATCTTAATTCACCTAACATATTGACAGGCTCCAGTGATTCAGACATGTGCATCTTTATAAGGCCATCATTCTGCCTAACACAGAGAAGGATATGTCTATGTGCATTCTGTCCTTTCACTCTGGAATGAAATGTCTAGAATTTGGTATATCCATTTAGTTTTTCTCCTTTCCTATGGTAGTGAACAGGTCTAGCCAAACTCAGGAAAACCTGATCATATGCCATATATTTCCTTTTAGTGGGCATAGACTAGATTAGTGACAGAGAATGTACAATCCCTGAGCCACTTACTTTCCACCTGACTTTGTAATGTGCCCATGACATGACTGTATAGGGAATACTTACTTAAAAACCTCATTTTACTATTCCTTATTTATGGCCCAATATTAATGTAAAGCAAAATGCAATACCTATTTTCTCATTTGAATGTTTCTATTTGACAAATTAGTAATCTAAGTGGTAAGAGTGTTTTCCTCAAAAGGCAAAATAAGTCAGTTTTATCTAGAAGAAAAAATATTTGACATATGTATTTATTTACTCATTTATTTTATTTTTTTTATTCACTCATTTATTAATAAGAAACTAGAATTTGACAAAAATGTTCAATCTTTGCTCTCATTTTCTAAGCTGCTTTGGAGAGTGTGTTGAAATGTGCTAATCTAACTGAGGTAAACTGGTTTCTACTTTTACAAAATCCCCTTCACTCTGTTCCTGGGTTAGAGCAAGCCAGAAGAACTTGTAGAAGATTTAGAGATGGAAGCAAAAGAGTGGCTTTTTGGTTTTAGGAATTTGTTTCTATTGATCCTGGGAAATAGATGCACTGCCAGGAAGCGTCTCATGGTAGGTAGCCTTTGCTGGGGTGTTGAGAAAGTTGCAATGTGGTCACCTCATATCCTCTTTAAGCCAATCAATCAATTGCTTGGCTGCTTTAATCTGTGGATCAAGATTTTACTGATTGAAAGCTGAGCACAAGAAGAGAAGGAAAAAGGGACCTATCAGCCCAGTTCTGCCATGGATTATTCTTTAATAATCGCTCTGAAGGTTGTCTCAGGTCCTTATGCTGTTTTTTGTGTTCATCATTTTTGTAATCGGGGCACTCTAATAGTGATTCTTCTTTGACAGGGTTTTGAGACTTTTGTTCTCTTGGCTGAATATGCCTGCATGCTTTGTATCTTAAAGGGTTTTTAAATTTTTAGTATCTGTTTAATTTTCCCTGAGAACACACTTTTTTAAAACTACTTTAATTTTCATTTCTAGACACTTTAGAGAGAAAATAATTATTTTTATGTGCCCTCTCTATCACCTTCCTGAAGTTCAGTTTTGATATTTATTGACAAAACACACTTTTCTCTTTAAAAGTGATTATGAAATGAAGTAGCTTTAGTATGTGAAGTGCCCACAGCTTTCTGAGTCAATTAAAATAATGATCACTTGGGCAAACTGTTCAATTTAGTTCTTTCAGTTGACTTATATTTATCTCCAAAATACCATATACAAATCAAAGTGCTAAATGTTTTTATAAATGAGTTTGAGATTTAACTTTATTTTGAATACTTGAGATGAGCATCTATTTATTATTCCCACCTTATTTTCATTGATTTGAAGAATGGAAAATGAATTAAATCCCATGTGGAATATTCTGTGATTTAAACATTCACCTAAATAAATTGTACCTCAGAAGACTGGAAATTGTACTGCAATCATTATCCTTTTTGTTGGTGTTACTTAATGCCAATGGAAGTTCACTTTGTATTGATGCTTGGGATCTAGCTCTCCTTCATAGATTGATATCTTCTCAACTGATTAGCTATAAATTTTTACTTAGACATTAAGATAAAAAGGTTACTATGTTCAATACCTTGCTCAACTACTGTCTTCTATTGTGAGTACATAATATGTAAAGCTCAATATCAGAATCATCAAGTATTTTAAAGACCATAGATACCAAAACACAACTGCAGAGCTACAGAATTTAGCTGTCATCATTATTGTTCCCTATTCATCCAGCTATCTGTATCTATCTATCATCTACCTATCTATCATCTATCTATCTATCTATCTATCTGTCTGTCTATCTATCTATCTATCTATCTATCTGTCTGTCTATCTATCTATCTATCTATCTATCTATCTATCTATCTATCATCTATCTATCTATCTAATCTATCATCTATCATTATCTATCTATCATCTATTTATCTATCTATCTATCTATCTATCTATCTATCTATCTATCTATCATCTATCTATCTATCATCTATCTATCTATCTAATCTATCATCTATCATTATCTATCTATCATCTATTTATCTATCTATCTATCTATCATCTATCTATCTATCATCTATCTCTATATCTATTATCTATATTTTTCTGATCACTTGCTATTAAGAGTAGTGAATCAGTATAGACTTTAGATGAACCGTATAGAAATATCAGCCTCCCTTAGTATTTCTGGAAGAGGATGTGTGAGTGTGTGTCACATTAAGACCGGAAAAAAAGTAGTGACATCTCTCTTCCTCTCCTTTGTTTTTTCCTTTCTTCCTTTTCTCCTTCCTCTCCTTTTTCATTTCTGCCTTTTTTGGGGAAGTACTAAAAATATTCTAGAAGTTTCCCTACTGAATTCCCCCAAGTTACATTAGCCACAACTGGACCAAATACTCTTTACCAGTAAATCAAATGGAACCAAGGCAATTGGCTCAAACTTAGGTTACCCAGGCTTTACCTATGGACCAAGGAGAGGTTAACTTTCCTAGTTATACACTGGCAGGTTTGACATACAAACAAGAACTCCAGCAAGGCAGACAGCTAAATGGATGTAGACAATAAGCAACCATTTTAGGTGAACATTTTCTCACATTTGTCTTTGTATCACTGATATCTATAACCATTCATAGCATAAGTGAAAAGCTTATTCAATTCATCCTGACCATATAGTGAAAACTTATGGGGGTGTCTGGATGGCTCAGTCAGTTAAGAGTCCGACTCTTGATGTCGTCGGCTCAGGTCATGATCTCAGGGGTCCTGAGATCCAGCCCTCCCCTCCACCCTCCCCCCCGCCTCCACCCCGGTCAGGCAGTGTGTTCAACAAGGAGTCTACTTGAGATTCTCTCTCTCCCTCTCCCTTGTGCCCATTCCCACTGCTCTTCCCCCACTCCCTTTCTAAAATAAATAAATAAATCTTTAAAAAAAAAAAAATTATGTTCAGGCTGCTCTGCCACCTCCTTTCAAAATAGAATAGAATTCACCATCAGTTTCTAAGCAGATATTTAGTGAAGTGCTCAATAAAATACTGAGGATCAATTTAAAAAAATAAGGAAATGATTCTACTGCACTATTTGACCAATACAGAAATACTCCCTCAGTTCACTTCAGTTCGAGAGAAGCTTAATTTGACATAGTAAGGGAGTTCCAAGACAAGAAGAAAGTGAAGTTTTGTCAGAGGTTTAGAGTATGTGCCAAATAGTGTGTTAAGCTCTTTTAAGAGTGATTAAGGAAAAGTCTATTTTTCTTCCCCAAACACTACCTGAGCTTGCTCATAGTTTGGTCATAGGATACCATAGGAATTTCCAAGTCAACAGCAAGTGACCCTTTAGAAATTTACAAATCTAGGGCAGAGAAGACAATTTCTTCTCTATATGTCTTATTGATTCCAATAATTAACAGGAAAAAAAAAACACATTTTATTTTTCAATCAAATCCATGTGTTCCCCAGAAAGCCAATCATAAAATGAAATATGTTTTCAACAATGATTTTCTTCTTATGACTCTTGACTCCGCTTCTCTAACCTAGTTTAACATTTTGAAACACTATCACTGACAAAAAACTGTGAAATAACTTAAAAACAGTTACATTTTTTTGATTTTACATGAACAGTAGCAAAAGCTAGAATCTTGTAGACATGAACTTTCTCTAGTGTTTACAGAGGTGTGTGCATTTTTATTTATTTATTTTTTTGGCTTTATTTTGCTTTGTTCTGTTCCATTTTGTTTTTGAGGGAGTAAGAAAGAGTTTTAAAATAATAGGTCTTACAGTTACATGCATCTGCCTTTAAATTCTACTTCTACTATCCTGGGCCATTAACTTCTTTGTTGTCCAATTTCTTCATTTCTAAAATGTTTTCAATAATATCTAAATAGTTTGATAAGTTACAAATAATATGCATTGCCTAGGACCTAGTAGTTATTGCGTTTTATTAATTATAGTTTTTTTTTGACAGTAGAAAAAACTATTAATTCAAACTAATAGATATTATTAAGGATGTATTTTGGCCCTTCCTCATATGTGCAACTTTGAACAGTTACTTTTTCACATTGATTTTCCAGCAGATCACATCACAGGCTCTTCCAGCTGAAATAATTTTTATTTCAAAAATATTTTGCATGGCCAAATTGTAAACTTTTAAGTGGAATCTTTAAGCCCATTGTACTTACTTAAAAATAAGTTTTGTTTGTAAAATTCCATTAAAAGTAGAAGCAACCTGGCATCTCGACTATTTATTACTAAAGGAAAAGAGAAGGACAAAACAGCATGTTCATTATCAAAATGTTTTCCTCTAATCAGTTATATTTAGCGTGAATTAATAGGATTTTTCTAGCTTTCTAGTTTTTCAAGAGGAATTAATTTGAGACTGCCCACCCTACTAGCTTCTGACTTGGAGGGTTGAATTCACCAATTAAATTCACAGCAGATTAATTAGCTGGTAATTTGGGAAGTTAATCATCATTCAATGGTACTTATTAAGTGTTTTTATGCTCACGAAACTTGTGTTGGAAGATTGGTTTGGGAGGATTGAAATCTCGCTTGAAGAAACATTTAAATGTGCTTTAGACACCCCAGCTTCAACCTAAATATACCGTTGGTGCTGCTCATCCTCTTTTATCACTGTTTAAGGACAGATATTAAATACAATACAAAAATCTGTAAGAAACATATTACAAGCATTAGAACCTTCATGGCTCTCATTAGGGCTGATTAAATCATGTTCCACGTTAAATATCCTGAAATAATTTTCAGCATTAGGTGCACAACCTACAATCTTTTTTTCTCTCCTACTCTCTCTGGGGGAATTTTTTTACGTCCTGTCTTAGTTCACAGATGAAAATCAATCTTGTGATTTCTTCCTAGAAGCTAATGGAAATTTGCTCAAATCACAAAGCCACCACAGAGTATGTCCAATTCAGCAGAAATACCTGTTCACTCAGTTAGCAAGAAGCCCAATTTGGAACAGCAAGGGAAGTCCTGGTCCGGAATGAGGTGAGTTAACAAAGTTTGTAAAATATTTACATAAATTGTGACCAGCTGAACACAGCCTCTTAGTCCTTTACTTTTAATGGTGATGTTTCCTTAACAATTTATGTACTATTTAGTGCAAATATAAAAATAAAATATACTTCTAATCATGTATACGTAAACATCCACGCATGCCGAAGCTCCTGTGCACATATCCTTGGATTGCCCTTTGAAAATGATTGCATTTACATTTTTGTGTTCAGAGAGCTGCAGGGGTAGATGATGCTGCCAGCCAGCTGTGAGAACCCTTATGGATTTCCCTGAACTGCATTTTCTTCCTTTTCTTTACTTTTCTATATTTGTGAGAGCTGATAAAAGAAGATTCACCTCTACACTTAGTTTGCCATTCTTGACCTGCTTGGAAATTAGACATATCCTTACACGGTAAGGGTGCTAACTGTAAGAATCGCTCCTATGTGTAGAGAATTCTATCTAAAGGTTTCCCAGAACAGCTTTCATTGGTAAAATTTCACCCACTTTCAGGAACGCTCTCTTTTCTCCAAACTTCTTTGCACCTGGTGCAGTGTAAGCCTGTTCTTTCTTACTCTGGCCTTAGTGTAACTACAGAACAGTAAGCTCAGTGCCACCTTTAACCTCACGTACCTTCTTGTAAAAAGTAAGTGATTACAATGGTATTAGCTGCTTGAGGTCGTTCCGTAGGAAAATCTCAGAACTGACAACTTCAGAAACATAATCTCTTAGACCAGCTTGCTGCAATGCTTTGGGCAGAATATTCTGTGAGATTTATGATTATCTGCTTCCTTCCTGGAGAATGAGGAGGCAAGAGCAGGTAAGGTGATGTGCCATTTGCTACATTCTTACTAGCCAACAGAGCTAAGATTTCTAGCAACACTGGTTAAGGCAACTGGTCATGATATTAAATTGTTCTAAATTTCATACAAAGACATCTACTATGATAATTTTATATATGTTTTGAACAGTTTCTTAGTACTTAATACATTCTATTATTATTCCTTTAAAATAGTAATAGATTTTCAAAGCTATTCTTAGTGAGTTAGAGATAATGGTTAATGATTTGGGGTAAAGGGCAAGATGTCGGTAGAAAAGGGGTGCTCTGCCAAATGATGATGTTAAGGAACTCAGGGTTGCACATGTGTGGGATTGGCCAACAACCATTGTTTACCATTATTAAGTATCCATCTACCTTAGGTTGTCCTTTTGTGAAAGTCGTTTCCTTTTTGTGGTTCACCTTAATGTTCACATTAACCTGATTTTGTCAGTATATAAACATCCAGTAAGGGAAAGGTTGAATCCATGTTGTGATTTACCACTAGCCTAGACCATAGGGATGCCCTTGGGCCATGCACTTCCTGTGTCCACACATTTGTTGGAGAATTAAACTGGAACATAAAATTGCTTCAGTTTTATCTGCCATGGTTCATCTCTGACCCTACTCCCCACTGAGGATACAGACACGGAGTTTTATCACTTACACTATTTTTGACAACCTAAGGTAAACTGGAATTCTCTTTTGTAATTCACCTGTAAATCAACTCAGACACAGTTTGAAAAGTCTATTATTGGATATGTAAAGTAAAATAGCATTTTATTTTGCAAGGTGTAAAGTTTTATGACCTTGATTTCATAACATTCTTGAACCCACATCAACTTTTCCTATTTTTCCCGAAGAAAGAACTTATCCATGTGAGCTCCAAAGTTTTACTACATGTCTAATTATATGATTACCATAAGGTTTCACACTAACAATGTATAAGTTGTTTGCGTACAATTTCTAGAGACAGGTAAATGATTGTCACCGTTCCATCTCACCACAACCCCACTTTGCCCAAAAGATGAGGCAAGATTTGTCATTCTTACCAAGGAGTAAAAAATATGTCCAAATTTCAAAGGATTTTGCAGGAGAAAAAGAATGCTCATTTTTTGGAGGCGAAACAAATTTTTGCTATCACTATTCTAAAATCGCGAGAATTTTTTAGAGGTATATTACATCTGTATTATTTCCTGAAAGTAAGTGAAAATAAAATACTGGATAACTGCCCCCCTCCTTTTTTTTTACTATCAGAGAAAAATCAGAAATTCTTTGAGTAAGGAGTACAAATTAGTATGCAAATGAACACACACTATTTTTTTTTTCTTTTTAGAGATTCATGAATTGATTGAAAACAGAAATTGAAAATGTAGGTAGCTCAGATATAATTCATATCATTTGGAACATTTTCCTGTCTTTGCAAATTCAACATATCTGAATTCTTTACAAAATCACCTTAATTTCATTTTCTTTCTTTTTCCCTCCCTCCATCCCTCCTTCCTTCCTTCCTTTTGTTCTTTTTTCCATTCATTTATTTTCTTTTTCCCAATGAATAAATTGAACTCTTTTAATAATAGGTTAAAAGTGAATGTTTCCGGTCATTAAGGACCCTTACGTTTTGGGAAATACATTGAAAGGTGAAGAGAGGACCCAAGTTGCAAGAATGAAACCACCCTCAAGAGCTCTGCTCTGTAGTTGATGGCTGCCAAGGCTATGTGTTTGGAATCCAGATAATAGCCTACATGAAATAAGTAGTAAAACATATAATTTTTTTCAGCATATAGAGCAGATAAACTAAATCAAATTTTATTTATTAAGTGCTAGGATATCAACATTGTTCTAAGGTTTCTTGCATATTCAGAAAGCAGGTAAGGTAAAAACCCTGCCATTCCAAAAAGAATACAGTCTTACTGCTGTGTTTACTCTTATCCTTTGCTTCAAGACTCTGTGTGTGATGCCAGCAGTAAAGAGAAAACCTGAGGGGCACCTGGGGGGCGCAGTCGGTGAAGTGTCTGCCTTTGGCTCAGGTCATGATCCCAGGGTCCTGGGATTGAGTCCTCCATCTGGCCCCCTGGTCCGGGGAGTTTGCTTGTCCCTCTGCCTCCGCTCCCCCTGCTTGTACTCTCTCTCTGACAAAAAATGAAGTCTTAATAAAAGAGAAAACCTGAGTAAAATCATGTGAAACACTTCGCAGTCCCATCTAGAAATTATTCTAGATTTATTTTATGTATTTATTTTTCTTCTTATTCACTTTTTCACTTGTTTAGTTAGCTAATTGTCCTTATGTATCTAGATAATCCTATATAGTCTGGGCCTATTTTCCCTAGGCTAATCCAGACTGGGATTTTCTGAGGGTGGCTTGATAGGTCATGGCTTTTTGACGCATGTACCACGAATCTAACATCTTGATGAGGTGGGGGGGGTATTAAACCAGCCTAGCCAGAAGTTTGCCAGACTTTATTTTTCCTTTTCTTTTTTGTTAAGGCAAGGAATTCAAAGATAAAGAAGCAAAATTTTAACGACCTCTGGCAAGTTATACAACTGCTTTGAAACTCAGTTTACACATTTGAGGAAGAAAGAGAATTAGATGGGGAATTAACATTTATTTACTGGCTTCCGTGTCACATTTTTGTTCTTCATAATACCCACTTGAATAGTTGTTTTATCCTCATTTCATTGAAATGGATTCAGAGAAATATTAAATAACTTGTTCCAGGTAAGGAACAATTAAATAACAAAATCAGGATTCTAATTTGAGTCCACCTTGAGTCTTTGTCACCAAAATGCATGTGTTTTTTTTCTCATTGTACCTCATTATACAAAATAAGATTACCTGAAATACTACATATAAAGTAGAAGAAATTAAAACTCCTCTCTTTTATGATTGAAATTAGGAGATTAAAAGCCCATGCTTAAGAATTTAATTAGATGGGGCTTTATAAACATGAATTCTGCAGTATTCTTAGACTTATAGAGAGATCCAGTTGTGAGGTTTGCGTTAAGGATAGAAATAAACCTGAAGACGTGGGAAAGATGAGTCGGCCCTTAGGAGAGGACAGAGTGAAGAAAAGAGACAGTGAACCAAAAACGGACCTAGATTTATAATTTTGGAAATTATAGAGAACTTTTTTTTAAGAACTAAAGTAGCTAATACTCATATTCTTTAGTTGTTGCAAGTCACTTTTGCCTTTAGGTCTTCCTGATATTTAATAAACTTGATTATATATTGCTTTGCTTCATTTGGTAAGCAAGGGGATTTTTTGTTTTCGATTTCTGGGTTACCAAACCGCCAGAAAGGTGTGCTATGCGTGGCAGGAATTCTATAAAGCAGTTTAGGAGGAATAGAAATTCAATGCCATAGGAGGTAGGAAGAATTAAAGCCCCCACAGAATTCCCAGGGATCTGCAAGAGGTGGTTCTGTTTCCTACAGAGTACAAAATTGGGTTTGGAGCAAGTACTTTTGAGAATCTCAAGGCTCAAGGAAATTTCCATCTCTGATACCTAGGTGATGTTTGTATGTGTTTATGTATATGGGCAGGTAGGTATGTTGGCTCTTGAACAACATGGGTTTGAACTGCATGGGTCCAATTATATGTGATTATTTTTTGATAAGTACTGTATAGTACTGTAAATGTATTTTCTCTTCCTTATGATTTTCTTAATAACATTTTTTCTATAACTTACTTTATTATAAGAACACAGTATATAATACATGTAACATACACAGTATGTGTTAATGGGCTGTTTATGTTATCAGTAAGGCTTCTGGTTAACAGTGGATTACTAGGGGCATCTGGGTGGCTCAGTCGGTTAAGTATCGGACTCTTAGTTTCTGCTCAGGCCATGATCTCATGGGTCGTGATCTCATGGGTCATGATATCAAGCCCTGCATTGGGTCCCAGGCTCAGTGTGGAGTGTACTTGAGATTCTGTCTCTTCCCGTCCCCCCCCACACACGCATTCCCTTTCTCTCTCTCTCTCTCTCTTGCTCAAATAAAGAAAGAAAGAAAGTCTTTAAAAAACAAAACAACCCCCCCCAAATTGATTACTAGTAGTTAAGTTTTTGGAGGAGTTATATAGATTTTCAACACTGCAGGGGGTGGATGCCCTAACCCTGGTGTCATTCAAGGGTCAACTGTACGTATATTATACTTGGTACTAAGCTTGGTGGCCTTGGGCACAATTAAGTCATTTGTATTTCCCAGACCATGCATTTCTATGATTAAATATAAACAGTAATACAAATAGAAATTCACTGCCTCTATTTCTATCTTCTATGGGAATTTATCACTAAATTTGTCCAGAAGTTTGGGAACTCTGCCAGTCTTATTTGTACAGTGTATATGGAAAGCTCTACTTATCCCTTGTATCTTCCGCAGCCTTGACCCCTGTCAAAATCAAAGTTATCACTTTGATGTTGGTGACCAATGGGGATGATGCTCTTCTTGGTGCCTATGGATGACCATCAAGCTGAATTAGTTGCCTTTGCAAGTCAGCTGATATTGGCTTTCTGACTGTCCATCAGAAATATTGAGCATCCAGGTGTTTATATCCATCACAGCTCCCACACAAATCCTTCCCATTCTTACATAAATGTTTTTTTTTTAAAGATTTTATTTATTTATTTGACAGAGAGAGAGAGACAGCAAGAGCAGGAACACAAGCAGGGGGAGTGGGAGAGGGAGAAGCAGGCCTCCCACCGAGCAGGGAGCCCGATGTGGGACTCGATCCCAGGACCCCGGGATCATGACCTGAGCCGAAGGCAGACGCTTAACGACTGAGCCACCCAGGTGCCCTCTTACATAAATGTTTAACACCGAAATGATTAACTCTTAACACATAAAACTTTCATTATCCCAAGGGTCGTATAGCAAAACATAATAATTTTCAATTTTGTTTTTTACCTACCCTGTCATCTTAGGACTCAATCAAGGGGTTATGTGCCTGAGGACAATCCGAGTAAGGCTCTCCATACTGTTGTCAAATTAATTATTAGACAGTCCTACAAATTTTAACCAATCATTTTGGCTTATTGTTTTCCAACAAAATCTGTGTAGCTCAAAAGCAATGCATAATTTCCTTGAAGAATCATTCATTACATATGTAGTGAGACTCATCGTAAATATATCTACTAACAAATTCCCAGAGAATCCTGAATCCTGGGGACAACCACATTGCCTGCAAAAGGAAAAAAAAAAAATGAACAAAGAAAACAAACAAACAAAAATCAGCAAATCATGTAAGGGAGAAACCCCATATGCTAGAGCACTTAATACACAACAGCTTCATGATGGAGGTGAGGTGATGGTGTGAGGGACTGGAAAAGGATATTCGCTAATCCTCACACATGCCACACTGCCATTCCCTCCATTACTCGCCCACAGCTCCCTTCACCATTTTGGTTAAAAAAAAAAAAATTATATTTATTTTATTTAAATAAAATTCATTCAGTTATATTGAGTTACAGTGATATAAAATGTAAGCATATGAAGTTGCACATTTAATAAAGTGCTTCATGGAAGTAATAAATTGCTTGAAATCAACTGAATTAATAAGACCAGAATCTAAGATCATGCTACTTAGGTTGGCTACGCTCTTAGAATGTATGTTTGATGAGCTACTGTCACTTTATAGTATTTTAAATAAAAATGATGAAGTACTCTTTAATAAGTTAGTTTAAATAAGATTATTTCACAGGAACTCAGGCCCAGGGACAATGCCAACAAACTCAGGAAGGAAGGAGTTGTATTTTTCTCATTCTCTTTAAGATTATAGGTATTTTTTTGAAACTATATTGTTTTTGTATCATTTATTATAAATTACCATTCCAAAGATACCAGCAGAGTAGTCATAAGATAAACTTAATGAATGAAAATTAGAAAAATAATGAATGTATAACATATATTAAGCAATACATCATATTTGATGAATTATTAACTGAGCATAGAAAATTACTAATTTTCAAGCACTAAGATGTTTTGCTACAGTCCCTTGTGTAATCACAAGACTGTTATTAAAATCCACATATTGAAGAACAGGAAGCAGAGGTTCAGAGAGTTACTAGTAAAGTTGGCATTTGGATGCGGTATAATCTGACCTTAAACTTCATTAATATTATCATATTGCTACATTGCTGCACACAGGTCATGTGCTGTGTGACCTTGACTAAGTCAACTAAAATATGTACTTCAATTTCCCTTTCTGTAGAGTGGAAAGAAATATACTATTCATCTTATATAGCAGTTTTGAGGATGAACTTGACTTAATATGTATAAAATACTTAAAATAATGTACAGCACTTTGAAAGCACTATCAGCTATTATTATTCTACATTTATAAGTGATAACAAATTTAGCATGTATTTATTTAAAAAATACTTTAATTTCCTTCTCTTTCTTTCTTTCTTCCTTGCCTTCTTCCTATTTCTTTCAAATATACTAATATCCAAAATATTTTATTAATGATAATTACAACTCCATTCCATATATGGTATTGTTACTTTTTTCCAATACACTATTATTACCTAAAGTAACTATTATTTTTTTATTATTTTTTGCTATTTCATAGGGAAAAAAAAAAAAAAAAAGCTTTGATGATGCTAAAGACCATATCCAAGGTTACAGAATTAGCAAATGGTAGACTTGAGATCTTTGAGATATGAAGATAAATGAACCTCAAGCCATTCACATTTTTGTATGTCTCACAAATAAATCATACCCTCTTTATTAGATTGTAGATGTCTTAAAATTCAGGACAATTTCTTATTTTTGCTTATGTCTTCAGAGTTGAAAATACAATGTGTTTCCCATCAGGGATAGATAGATGATAGATAGATAGATAGATAGATAGATAGATAGATAGATAGATAGATAGATATAATAAATAAGTGTGTATGTGCATCCAGTATATATGTGTATATATATATAGTAATAATTTAGTAGTTAAGTAGTAGTCATTAAATAAGTCATAAGACACATCATGTCACTGTCCTTATCTATTATACTTAGAAGGAAACCCAAGGGATTTACTGTGTGGACTAAAAGTCTACTCATCACCTGGTCCCTCCATACCACTCTACATAAATCTATTAGTTTCCTATCCCTAAGTCTGCCCCACCCATACAATGGCTTTTGCTATTGCTTTAAAATACCAAGGGTACTTTTGCCTTAAGACTTTTGTACTTAGTGTTTCTTGCCAGTTTTCCACATGTGAAACCCTAAATTCATTTGTCTTCACATTTATTGAGCACATACCAAATACTCTTTTGAACACTTGAAATGAATTATTCTTTTATTTAGATCTGAGGATCTAATGTAAAACATAATGACTGTAGTTAATAACACTATATTATATATTTGAAATTTCCTAACAAAGTAGAACTTAAATGTTCTCACCACCCCACTCCATTCCTCCCTCCCAACAAAAGAATACTGGAATATTTAAGAATACAAGTACAAAATGGAAATTTCATCAAGTGGTAAAAAAAATATGAAAGCAACTAATGAATTGGGTTGAAAACAAAAATTTAAATATGTGGTTTAGTTAGCTTACCATCCCTTCACATAGGCATATTCCTCAATCTGTGTTATTTGAAGAAATGTTTATTGACTCTTCCAGCAGAATGACAAAGACACAGCAAGGTCAGACACTTTCAATAGGAAAGATGATTCTGGGGAATAGAAGTTAATTATATAAACTATAAATTGATTATGAATCCAAAGTAAATGTCAGTCCTGTTACATACTTCTGGGAAAAGGATGCTAAAATATAAAATAGCATGTTGGCTGCCAAGGTCTCATAAACTCTGATAAAACAAATGTCCATATATACTTCTTAAATATGCAACATAATGAGCCACAAAACAGTGAAATAATATATTTTATTTTGAATAACCAAAGTCATCACTGATTTGGAAGAACTACTTCATGCAGACAATTAAATGAAACAATTTTGAGAAAAAATGTATCACAGGTGATGGTAGAGTATCCAATTACTGGTGGATAATCATAGTATGTGCCTGACTATTATGTGCTTCCATAGACATTTCTTACATGGTGATCACATGAAAATATTTACTACAACAGCTCGCAAGTACTTTCTCCATCCTTTGTGAGCAAGAGGCGGAAGAAACTGCATCACTTTCTGTTTGTTACTCAATTAATCCCACTCATCCCATGACTTTAAACCCCATCTCTGTTGAGAGCTCCTCTCTCTGTATCCTCTTTCTTGCTCTAACCCTTCAACTCCAAAAGTAACTATCCATTTAACATCTAATTGAGTAGTTACAGTATCTCAGGCATAACCTGGCCAACAAGGACTATTGATTAACTTGCATACCCCACACTTGCCATTCCTCAGGAAATCTATCCATCTCTGTAATTGACACTATATCCAGCCAGTTGCTCAGCCTGAAAATGGAGGAGGCTGCATGATCTCCTTGGACTGACTCATTTCTGATGGAAAGTTCAGTCAGGTTTACCTTTAACATTGTATTCCTGAACCACTATTTCTTCCCATTTTCTTTGCTAAGGCTACTGTTATCTGTTATCTACACTAACATCATAGACTTCTGATAGGTTTCCCTGCCTTAACTCTTTAGCCCCCTTACGGTACAGTACCCGTATAGAGGTAGTACAGAGACTCTCTCCTTGAGTCTCCCCTGTGCTCCCTTTTGGACTAGGTGTTATCCTTGACCCTGTTAAAGCCAGTTTTAGCAAAGAGTCCTGATAAGTTGGCTTGACAAGACTCCCCCATCCTTGATATCTGATCACTCTTGATACCTGACCAGGTTCTTCTTCCTCCACCTTGATGTCTAAGACCATGCCTGTCTTTAGCAAGAATCCAATTAGGACAGTTCATCTAGAATCTCCCTATTCTTGATGTCTCCTCTTAGAACCTTTCTCTCCACTGACCCTATATCCCTGGGCTTGTTGGGTAAAAACCCCCAGGCATCTTCTTTTACTCCAGAAGTCTCTTTCTCTAGCTGCGGTAGTTGCTGAATAAAATCTGTCTTTACTGTTTTAGTTAGTATCCAACTTTTTCTTTGACAGCTGCCATCTTTCTTTAGAAAGCAGTCATACTTTCTAAAACATGAGTCACCTTGTGGTTAAAGGCTTTTATTATATTCCAATGAACTAGAATGAAATACAAATTCTTCACCATAAATCTTCAAGGTACTGCATTATCTGAATCTCTCTGATTCTTCCTCCACTTTGTTCCTTCTCTTCCTTTCAAGATTTTCATATGACTGCCTCTCTCATCAGTTAGGACTTTCTTTAAATATCAGTTTTCTCAGAAAACCCTTCAATGAATTCCCTACATAAAGTAAAGCCCTCACTCTCATCACTGTGTTATGATCCTCTTTGTTTTCTTTGTTGCTCTTCTGTGTTTTAAATATTCTTATTAATTTATGGGATCATTATCTGAGTCCTTCCGGTAGAATAGTGCAGGATTCAGGTGGCAACTGAATATTTTTCACTATCTGCCTACCTGCTTTGTTCTGTGGAGCCAGGAGGTGAGAATCATAAAGGCAAAATAACATAAAGAAACAAAGAGAGAAAACACACTTACAACCTAGAAAAAATTATCATGTTTTGGTCTTCAATAATGAAAATAATTTTTCAAAGGTTTCTATCAGAAATTGTCCCATTAGAAGTGAATAAATAATACATAGAGTAGGATACACACATTTTTAATTCAAGGACAGATCTTAGTTCAAAAGGTTGACTAACCTCTTAAAATCCTTAATGTTCCAAATGAAAAGTCACTTTGGGTGGCAATTAGAGGATATACTCATTAAACCAATTGTACAAAGGCCATCCAGCGTGGGTATAAGAGGTTAGGCAGTACCATTAAGAAGTAACCTGGAAAACCAGTCATTTGAACGACTTTGCCTTTGAGGTTACCTCACAGCGAGCATACACTAGGGCAACTGCATTTGGTTTCAAGTTCAAAGTTATAGAGTACAAAGGATAAAGAAACTCTGCCCTCCCTTCTTATTTAAGTAGTTTTAATTTGAACTTCAATACAACAGTTGAGTAGCAAAGAAGTGTGTCTGGAGGACTTTACAAAATGCTCAATGCTCGGTTATCCCAGTTGCGTAAGGAATTTATAGCAAATAACTAGCTTACGAACAAGAGTAAGATCTCCTCCTCTCCCATCAATAATAGCCAAAAGTGAACAATAACATCCATATTTAGTGGCTAAAGCAGAGCCCTTAAATCACAAAATTGATGTCTCCTTTTATATAATTGTCTATTGTACATCTAGAGAAGAAAAATCAGGTCTAAGAAACTTTGAGAGACACAGGCATGACAGAGACCTACAATGGAGACAAAAAATGATTTATCTTTTTATCTTGTGAACAAGATCTATAGCAAAGTAGAGATCCAAAACCTTATACAAAGCAATCATGGAGATATATCAGACAAAGTCAGAAGAAAAATGTTCATTTCTCCATGCCTTTCTAACCTGTGCCCCCAGTTTCAGAATTAAATTGCTCTTTTCTTTTTTTTTTTTGAGTTAGTAATTTGTCTCTTTGATTTCTCAGTTATTGAAAAAACAACAAAATATCATGTCTGCTAAAACTCAGGCAGAACATCTTCCTTTTCTGAAGGAAAGGAGACCCTCCATGGGACAAGTCCTGGAGACAGAGCTGAGAAATAACACATTTAGTAATTCTCTGGGGCTAGATGACCCAGTCAATAGCACTGATAGTTTTTCCACATCTAAGCTTGCTTTTTCCCACCTGGCACCGAGAGGCTTAATAAATCTGTGGTGCAAAGTCTGTTTCGAATAAGGCTTCGACTGACAAAGGTAAGAGTAAGAGGGATGGAGATAAATCATGATTCTTTTCTTTCAAAATTATTTCTTGTCACACCAAGTGTAAGATTTTAATTCATTTACTCTTAACAACTATGTCTACTTAACACGTATAACCT
This sequence comes from Halichoerus grypus, assembly GCF_964656455.1. Classification (NCBI taxonomy): domain Eukaryota; kingdom Metazoa; phylum Chordata; class Mammalia; order Carnivora; family Phocidae; genus Halichoerus; species Halichoerus grypus. Next base: position 22,997,749 of record NC_135714.1, read on the forward strand.
TTAAGAAGAGGACAGTTTTGTTTTAGTGGAATGAGATAACAATATAAGTTATATCTCTGGCTCTGCTTTTAAATCGTGAGGGTATGCCCTTGAGCATTCCTCTTGTCCCGTCAATAAGCCAATGCCTTGAGTAGCTCTGAGGGACTCAGGTCATGTTGCAGTCACGTAAATGGAACTCCTGAAGTGAGGCAGTCCTTGTTCTAAATGCCTTATTTGCATGGACCTGGCCATACGCCTCCATGTCTCCAAGAGTCACTATAGAGTAAAGCTTTAGAACTCTAATAACTTCTAAGCTTCCATGCAGTTCTAAAATCATGTTTATTTGGCACTGCACAAAGTTATTAAGATCTCTCAGCGAAAGGGTTAACCCTTCCTAACAGGATTCTGGATTTTAAGGGTTCATTTCTTTAATTTTGGAAAAGGCTCAGGCACTATCCCTTTGAAAATCACCTCCTAACCATGTTACTTTCTTTCTTCTAAAACTGTAATTACTGTAAGGTTGCAACTTTTAGCTAATCTCCATGTCTCTTGTTTTCTTTATTATTCCCCATCTTTGTACTACACATTTTACATGTATTCACTAATATAAAATTTAAAAAATCTATTTTTCAAGTACAATTTTAGAAGAGCATACAGCAACCTGTTGACTCTGTTTAACTCTAGACATGGAGGGTGGCATGTGGTTGCTAGATTATAAAAGGCTTTCATTTTCTGTCACATTATAAATCATCCTAATGTTTGCTCTTATAATGTTTTTATTTGATAGCTGATTGGGCTTTCCAACAAATAAACCTCCTATTTATCATACAATTATACAACTATTTCCTCTTCCCCCACCCCCACAGTGGGAACAGTCTCAAACTCAATCTCAAATATTCTCTTTCTATTCCCATAATTTTAGTCAAGTATAATGGACTGTCTTTGGGTGTATAGCATCACTTCGGTATACTTTTCCTAAAGATGTATATTTACTGTATGCTTCCTCCTCCTTTCTGCCTGTATTTCTACTTACTTGTTCAAGAAACAAATAAATTACCTATTTCCCTCTTCAAATTATGTGTTTGCTTTGTTTAATACCTGAAATTTCTTTTTTTAAAAGATTTATTTATTTATTTTAAAGAGAGAGAAAGAGCAGGTGGGGGTGGAGGCGGGGAGAGAGAGAGAAAGAGAGAGAGTCTCAAGTAGACTCCTTGCTGAGCACAGAACCCCATGCGGGGGCTCCTTCTCATGGCCCTGAGATCATGACCTGAGCTGAAATCAGAAGCTGGATGCTCAACTGACTCAGCCACCCAGGCGCCCCTCAATACCTGAAATTTCTAATGGTGTTCTTTGATATATGGTAGCCTAATCTACCCTGTATAGATTGCAGAGGAAGTGATGCTTGAAAGGCCAGGAGCTCCAAAATAAGATGATTTGAAAGACTATTGTCAAGTACAATACTTCTTAGAAGCAAAAGAAATGGAAGAACCATTTACACTATTTGCACCCCAGTCGTGTGTATTTACATTTACCTAAGATTTCTAAATTTCCAGACTTTCCCTCAAACCCGGTCCACATTCACATTTCAAATCTTCCCTCCTCAGATATGTTAATGAGATTGTTCCCAGATCTCCAAAGGAAAATCAGACACATTGCTCTTTTAGGTGTTTCACAATGAAGGTGAAAGATAATGCAAGCATTTTTCAATGAAAAACATGCTAGCATTTTTCTGAAAAACAGTTACCAGAAAGTTGCCATCAAAATGGATGCTCTGGGGCGCCTGGGTGGCTCAGTTGGTTAAGCGACTGCCTTCGGCTCAGGTCATGATCCTGGAGTCCCGGGATCGAGTCCCGCATCGGGCTCCCTGCTCGGCAGGGAGTCTGCTTCTCCCTCTGACCCTCCACCCTCTCATGCTCTCTGTCTCTCATTCTCTCTCTCAAATAGATAAATAAAATCTTTAAAAAAAAAAAAAAAAAAAATGGATGCTCTGTACCTCTCTAAAATTATTCAATTGTTTTTTCCAATATCTAATATTTTAGGTTAAAGAAAAAAATCTATTTTTTCCCTTCAGCTACAATTTTTTTTCTTGAATTGCTTTTTCAAGGCATCCAATAAATAAGCCCGGTTCTCTTTAATTACTGAGCTTAGTTATGAAAGGAGAGTGATCACAAGAAAGGGGATTGTAGTTGGCTTGCACTGTTCTTTTGTTATCTTCTCTGTTTCCTTCTGTGATACAAACGATTCCCTTTTGCTTGCTGACAGTGGCATTTGCTTTGGGCTAAAAAAAACACTCAGAATACCAGCTAGAAAAATATTTGTTATTTCAACAAATTGCCCCGTCTTCAAAATTTAACATTTGTCATTATCCACAGTTGTAATAATATGAACATATAATAATATGGTCTATTCCTCTGCTATGGAATATCCTTAATGCTCAGCTTCTGGAATGAAGTCAAAGATAGGTTATCAAGAACAGCATGCTTTGTGAAGTTTGAAGCGGATAAGTTCACTTACCCATGAAGCTTAAACACATAATACAATAACAATTATTCTCACCTTGTTGAAATCATTCAGCAATCCCTGAGTTACTCGTTCTTTATGCTTTGAAAATTTATCTCCTGGATTAATGTCCCGGTCTCTGACACTGTGTCTGTTATAATTCTGGTTGTTTTCAATAACTAGATTGATGGTCATTTTAATACTATTGTCTGTCAAGTTCTTTGTTGTATCATTCCCTCTACCTCAACTTAAGTAGCACTATGGTCCTGATTTAAACCTAGTCATTACAAATAACTGCACACAATTTTGTGTACTGCTCACAAAATTTCTCCATTCTAAATGGAATTTTAGATATTCCATTCTCCACCACCATCTCCTCTCCCTCCAGTCTCACTGTCTCTGAAACCTAACTCCCACAATGCTCTGATCCAGTATCACCTAATTTTACTACCATTCAGTATCTTCCAGTGATACCTCATTAAATCTCAAGGTTAATCATTATAAGTCTTCCCATGCATACACCTTTAACTCTATCACTACCCTTGCTTTGTTGTAATGTCTTAGCAAGAATCCAAATCGGATTAAAACTAAAATCTTGTTTTAACTTGCATCTTTGCTTGACTGTTAGTTAGGGTAAAGGATAAATGGAACAAAGAGACCCCTAAAATATAAAGACTTAAACAAGATAGAAGTTTATTCTCTTCCTTAACTAAAGATAGCAAGAGGAGTGGCCCACTTTAGCAGAGAACCTGGACTCCACACAGATACTCGAGGACCTAGGTCCCCTATTTCCCTTCCCGCTGCTAAAGCATTATCCTCACCTTGTTGGTTGGAGCTGGGGAATGTGCACGATTCAATTCAGATAATCTGGAAAGAGGACATATAGGTTAATAATGTTCTTTTAAACAAGTGAGGCAGGAATTTCTTATATTCACCTCTGCCCACATTCCCAGGTCAGATTTCGTCACATTTCTACATCTAGGCAAAAAGGAAACGGAAATCTTTAGCTGGACGGATATATGAATGATTTAACTTGATTACTATCAAAGAAATATTGGTGAAAAGTTAACAGCCCCTGTATCTGAACAGAGCTAGAGGAAAAAAAATATAACCATGTTGACTAATCTTATGTTAAATTCAGGACTACTGACCTCAAGTGGTCTTTTAATTCTGTTTGGAAATTACAGTATTTTTCTTAGGCTTTATTTTTTTCCCTCTACTGACTTTCTTTTCTCTTATATTGCTGAGTAAATAAAATCAAAACATCAATTCCACACATCCACAATATCACATCTACTCATCTTCCTACATTAGCCTGCTTAGATGATTTCTTCCCATCTTACTGTATGTGAATTCTCTGTAATTATAAGCCCAAGTCATCCATGAGTGCATTAGATCTCACCTGCTTTCACCTACCTAAGGCTATCTCTCGAGGAATGTTCCCTTTTTCCTCATGCATTATCACTTCCCTCCTTTTTTATTAGACCATCCACATCACCATAAAATATATTTAGTATAATTATATATAAAAATATATAAAATATATAAAGTATATTTATATGTACCATCTTTAAAATGGAGAACCCCTCTTGATTCCATAGGCAACACTATCTGCATTATTCCTGTTCCTAATTACTGTAAAGCTTCTTGAAATAGTGTTCAATATAGGTCTTTATTTCTCTATCTATCTATCTATCTATCTATCATATATATATTTTTATTTGCCGCCAACATTCCACCAAAGCTACTATTCTCAGGATTATGACTAAACCATCCTGCTAAATTTAATGGCCAATTTTCATTGCTCATCTTATGTCACTTTTCAGCATCCTTTAACACAATCACTTTACCTAGGAACACTACACTGGCTATGAATGATATCACAATTTCCTTGTTTTCCTTCTATTTCTCTAGCTCCTCTTTCCCATTCCCTTTCCTATTTCTTCCTTATCTCCTTCCTGGTTAAAGGTTGGAAGTGTTAGAGAAAAAAGAATATCTTGTCCCCTTCAAGTTCCTTCTAGACAGATTAAGAATCAAATTGACCTGAGATGGATTAACAGGAGAAAATCTGGTGTACATTCAGGGAATCCTCACAGACAGGGAAATTCCAGACAGGCAAGATGAGGTAGATATGCCATCCTGAACTAAGGAGAAAGGGGCAAGGCTCTGGGACTACAGAGGGCAGGGATGCAATTCATACAGCAATAAGAAGAGCCCATCTTTTGTGATTAGATGTTTGCCCTGGGATACAAATGGGTCACTCAGATAAAAGTTATCTCGGCTAGTAACTCTTATTCTGGGAATGATCCCGAATTTAGATTCTTCTATGTAGTTAATGAAGGGGTAAAAGTGTTTCTTGAGCCTGTGGGGTCTTAATTGCTTTCAGCTTGAAATAATCTTCATGCCAAAGTGGGTTCATCCTGGGGGGAACTGCTCTCAGCTTCTATAGAAGCTGGAGCTCTTAGGTTTTTTTGATCCGCATTCACTCTTGTAGTAATTTCATTTAGTTTCATGGCTTTTGATATCATCTACAGCTAAAGAATCCAGACTGCGTATCCTGCAATGCAGCCAACAATTCCCCCTTAGATGTCTAATAAAAACCCTGAAATGTAGCTTGAAACTAATCCTTTCACCTGCTCCCCTAGGTCTTAGTTATTCTCCCTGCTTCTGCCTTTGCCCTCACAATGGTTCTTAACAATAGAGACCCTGTTACAACTAAAGGCAAATATGAGGATCCTGTACTCAAAATCTTCACGTGGCTTCTCATCTTAAACAAAAGTCTGAAGTCCATGCAATGGCTTTCCTTCACCTCACCATTCTGCTTCCATTTCCAATCATGTAGTGGTTCAGAGCATGGTCTCAAGGGCCCCACTTCTTAGGTTCAAATGGTGGCCCCGTCACTTACCAGGTGTCATTTAACCTCTGTACACATCAGTGTCCTCTTTTGGGGTAATAATATCTACATTATTTTTCAGCATCGTGTTTTTTTTTGTTGACCTAATTGAGTTAAATACAAAGTACCTAGAACATCCCTGACACATTGTCAGTATTCGATAAACATTACTTTCTACTCATGTCCTCCTTTCACTCAGTCTCTACCACCCAGTGACCTCTTCTTGCTCCTTAAATATGTTGAGTACATTCTCACTCAAAGCCCTTGCACTTGTCTTTTTCCTTTCCTTGGGTTTCTTTGCCCCCATATATTCCTTTTTTTAAAAAATTTTATTTTATGATGTTCTGTTAATCACCATACATCACATCATTAGTTTTTGATGTAGTGTTCCATGATTCATTGTTTGCGTGTAACACCCAGTGCTCCATTCAGTATGTGCCCTCTTTAATACCCATCACCAGGCTAACCCATCCCCCCACCCCCTCCCCTCTAAAACCCTCAGTTTGTTTCTCAGAGTCCATAGTCTCTCGTGGTTCGTCTCCCCTTCCGATTCCCCCCCCCTTCATTTTTCCCTTCCTGCTATCTTCTTCTTCTTCTTCTTTTTTTTTTTTTTTTAACATATAATGTATTATTTGTTTCAGAGGTACAGGTCTGTGATTCAAGTCTTACACAATTCACAGAGCTCACTATAGCACATACTCTCCCCAATGTCTGTCACCCAGCCACCCAATCTCTCCCAGCCCCCACCATTCCAGCAACCCTCAGTTTATTTCCTGAGATTAAAAATTCCTCATATCAGTCAGATCATATGATACATGTCTTTCTCTGATTGACTTATTTGCCCCCATATATTCTTATGACTTCTATCCTCATCTGATTTTGGTCTTTGCTCAAATTTCATATTCTTAGTGAGATTTCTATGTCCATCATATTTAAAGTTAAATTTCCAGCCCTATAATATCCCTCCCATTCCCTTCACCTTCATCTCTTAGATGAGCTTGTTACTGTCATGCATATATTCACTATTTTTTCCTTAAACCCAGTGAAAGATGAAAATGCTCAATATGTTGAATAGATGAATGAACAAAAATATAATGTATTGCATGTTCATTGTTTCTCAAACACTGTGTTCAACTTACATGTATTTATCACATTTTGTTTTTACAACAATCCTATTAGGGAGATATTAAAACCTCTGATTTATAAATGTAAAACCCAGGGGTGCCTGGGTGGCTCAGTCAGTTAAGCGTCCAACTCTTGATATGGGCTCAGGTCATGATCCCAGGGTCCTGAGATCGATTCCTGCTTAGGGCTCTGCTCTCAGTGCAGGGCTCTGTGCTCAGCTGAGAGTCTGCTTTGAGATTCTCTCTCTCCCTCTTCCGCAGGCCCTTCCCCCTCTCTAAAATAAAATAAATAAATCTTAAAAAAAAAGTAAAACCCAAACCTCAGAGAAGTTGTATAATTTGCACAAAATTATGAAGCTATAAATTGGTAGGAACTGGACTCAGACTGATGGTTTTATTACTCTAAAATACACTATATATAGTCCTTTAAATAACATATCAAGTTAGGGCTCCTGGGTGGCTCAGTCGTTAAGCGTCTGCCTTCAGCTCAGGTCATGATCCCAGGGTCCTGGGATCGAGTCCCACATCGGGCTCCCTGCTCAGTAGGAAGCCTGCTTCTCCCTCTCCCACTCCCCCTGCTTGTGTTCCTGCTCTCGCTGTCTCTCTGTCAAATAAATAAATAAAATCTTAAAAAAATAATAACATATCAAGTTAATTTTTATGATTTTATGCAAAAAAATTAAGATCACTTATACTTTACACCTAGACATCAATATTTATCCTGGATAATATTTGAAGTTAAAAGTTGCATTTTAGTGTTGTGCCATCTTTAAAAAATGTTTAAAGACATATTGTATATATCTGAAAACCTTCAAATCGTGTCTCAAAAGGAATTTCCTGGTTTTAATTAATTACGCTGAGGTAGAGGCACACACTACCATTTAAAATTTATTACTATAGTATATAGTAAATATTTTTTAGTATTAACATAAGTACATTCCTGTGTTCAAGAACTATATAAAAGTTTTTGAAATCCTGAGAGCACATAAAATTATATCCCTAAGCTCCTTGCAATTCACCTATCTGAAAAATGGCTAGGTCCTCAACTGCTATTACCAATAAAGCAATGCAGGAATACAATAGCTCTACATCTAATTTCTAGCCCCAAATTTACCAAATTACTAAAAAAGAATGCTTAATTTCTGGGTTAAAACAGGAAATACTCCTTAAAGCTGAGAAACATAGGAAATAAATTACTTATTTGATGACTATGCAAAGAATAATATTTTCCCAGAATTTGAAAATAAAGGCAATAAGCATTTGATCAGGGATATCACACCAAGTGTTCTTAGAATGAGAGATTCGTTTAGTTAAAAATCAGGTGAATTAGTCTGAAACTATTCTAAGATTTAAAAAGGGTAAATATTTCTAAGTAGTTGACCTTTACTATTACTGAACTAAATAAATTGGTTCTCAGAAATATAGCAGAAAATGTGAAGAATTGTAATTTTCTCATTAAGGAGATAATTACCCAAATAGGAATGCAATTACACAATGATGAACAGTTGGAAAAGATAGATTCAATTTTACTAGTGAGAATTGAAAATCTGTCAGAGAAATTTCCAGAGGGAACAAAGGAAGCACTCACCCTGGTCACAGATCTCTACTATTGTTAATGATAACTATGAACATTTTACCCTTAAAAAGATACCTGCTGAGCTGCACAATGGAAAGAGATCTGGGAGGAACTGATGCTTTCACATATTCAGGACATTTGAGTACTAGCTGATTGGAGAGATAAAGTGAGAAGTAATAAAAATGGTCAGCTGCTTTATCCTGAAATATTTCCTATTATCTCATAGCAAGGCATTTTTGCTCTTCACTGACTAATCCCGTTTTCCCCCCACCATTCTGAAGATTTCTGTTATTTCATCAATTATTTTAGGTTTTTGTTTTCTTATTCAGGTTCATTTTATATTAAATAGAACTTAATAAAGTAAGATTTATAAGGTTGGCTCATGATTTTGGAGAAATCTTATCTGAAAATAATAACATTTGGTCTACTTGCGTATTGGGTGGTATCTATAACACTGAATTCTACAGGTAGCATGTACCACCCAAAATACGAACAAATCCTGGATGGGAGTCTTTGCAGTGTGATATTACAATGTAGTATACCAGAGTGCGTCACCTCCAAATATACCTCTTTGGCATATCGATTATTTTGAGCCAAACGCCACCGATAACCAGCAGACCAGGAAAATCTCTAAAAATAGGGAACAAACTTTCCTTTTGTAAAAAAGAGTTTACATTTATAAGGGAAATTTCTATTTGTAAAGGTATGTCCCTCTCCCATTTTAAGAAGAGGAAAATTCTGAACAGCTCTTATTAATGGCAAGGCACTGACTTAAAAGTTACATAACATAACAAAACATAACATAATGTAACAACATAACAAACTTTACTAAGCAATTCTTGTTTACCATATTTTTTACCATCACATTCCAATAACTTGCCTCCTCTGCCCAGAATCCTCAAACCTCTTTTCCTTTTTTAGCCTAAGACAGTATTTTAGTCTTAATTATCTGACGACCTCCTTGAGCCACATCTTTCTTTGTGAATTACAACTGTATGTTATGAATACTGTTTTTTTCCTCTTATTAATCTGTGTCTTATCAGTTTGATTCATAGGCCCCAACAAATGAACCTAAGATGGGTAGAGAGAAAAATAATGTTTCTCATTCATTGCTGCCTCCCTGACATCATCCTACCTGCCCCCCAATCATCATCATCATGTCTAGGTTCAAATACCATCCAAAGACCTCTTTCTGGTCTACTTTCTCTGAAATAACAGTCCCAAGCTCTCCAAATCTGTCACTCTCTACCATTTGCATGGATTCATTTTTCCTCCATACCTCTTTTCACTATGCGTTATTATATGATACACTTACATGTTTATGGTAGGCCTCTCCTTCTAAATGCAAGTTTCAAAAGTACAGGCTTAGGTTCATGGATTAGCACAACTACCACACGCTGCCTGGAAGTTAATGGTTAATACATTACTATTGAATAGATGAATAGATGAATGGATCCCTCCTTCCCAATTAAATCTCATAAACATTTTTTAATCAGTTAAATACAAATCTGTACCCCTCAGGAAAAAAAAAAAACAACAAAAAAAAAACTTGTAATTTTATGGAAGAGTCAAAGGCAAGAAAAGATGAAAAATTTAAAGGTACAGGTATGACTATGCTTTGAGGGCAAGCATTTTGTGCTTTTTTGCATTCTCCTAAAGTAGTATTTTTCTTAGTACCTGGTGAGATATCACCCTAGCAAAAGAATAAGAAGAGAGAGGAAGAGGAAACAGGGAGGGATAAATCTATATTTTGGGATGCTTATTCTAAACCAGCATTAAGCATGTGTGTTTTAGGCATACTACTCTTTCAATCTGCAGGGTGGTTGTGAAATAATAGAAAAGATATATTAGTGTCTGCTTCCAGTTCCTGGCACAGAGCTCTTGAAATCTTTATAAATTCTTAAGTGACAAGAGCCTAGGAATATCTCTTGTTCAAATATTTGTCTTTGACCCCATTCTTAACCCAGGGCTCCTAAGACCCTTGTAAACTCCTAAGTGATAAGAGACAAGGAACATTGTTTGTTCTATTGAGGTGACTTTGAGTGGGCTCCCAGGTGGCTCCTGGATGGGAGCAAGTTACCAGAAAGACCAAGCCATAGTTAGAAGCTTGGAATTTTCAGCCCCATCTCACATCCTCCAGAGAGGGAATGGGGCCTGGAAATAGAGTTAATGACTGATCATGCCTATGTGAGGAAGCCTCCATAAAATCCCACTAGCAGGGGGTTCAGAGAACTTCTAGGTGGAGAAGCACAACAACACAGGGATGGTGACACACCACAACTCCATGAGTACATTAGCTTCTGTGCTCAGAACCCTCTTAGACCTTGCCTGTATATGTCTTCATCTGGCTGTTCATCTCTATTCTTTATCATATCCTTTAATGAACTGGTAAACATAAGTAAGTGTTTCCATAAGTTCTGTGAGCTGCTCTAGCAAATTAGTCAAACCTGAGGAGGGGATTGTGGGAGTCTCTGGCTGTACCCAAATCAGACAGAAGTTGTGCGTAACCTTGAGACTTACTACCTGCAACTGGGGAGCAGTCTTACAGGACTGAGCTCTTAACCTGTGGGATCTGATGCTCTCTGTCGTAGATAGCGTCAGACCTGTGTTAAATTGTAGGAGCCTCAGCAGGTGCTGCAGAGAATTGCTTGCTGTGGGGGAGAACCTGCACACATTTGGTGACCAGAAATGCAGTGTTTTGTGTGAAAAGTAAAGGAGATTCACAGGGAAGAAAGACATGGTAGGAAAAGATGTTTTCTTTCCCTACATAAAAAAGGAAAAACAGTTGTGTTCCTAGGCAGTGGCCCATAGGAATGATTTTTAAAATGAGAACCCTAAAGCCTAACTTGTGCAATAATATATTTTTAAAAAGTGATGAAGATGGAGTTAAAATTCAGCATCAAAATTCAGTTGACTCTAAAGCCTGAATTATTTTCACTAATATTAGAAATTTAAGAGAACTGGAAAAGTGAAGGCTTTGGACATAGATTTTCTTTTTTTTTTTTTTAAGATTTTATTTATTTGACAGAGAGAGCGAGCACAAGTAGGGGGAGTGGGAGAGGGAGAAACAGGTTTCCCACAGAGCGGGGAGCCCGATGCGGGGCTTGATCCAAGGACCCCGGGACCATGACCTGAGCCGAAGGCAGACACTTAACGACTGAGCCACCCAGGTGCCCTGGACATAGATTTTCACATATTCACAGTGGTATGATAAAAAACCCTGAAGAGATGACTCTCACATGCCTATTTCTGCCATACCAGTTTCTCTCCATCCCTTCTTATGCATGATTTCACCTCCTACATCTTCCTCCCAGACCACTCAATAAAATCCAAATTGCCAAAACTCTGGCTGCTAATCCACAAAAATATTTCTTTTTTATCCAGGAACTACCTTTGAGTACACAATTTCTGAAATCAGCTGAAATTTGTCAGACCACTTCCCACCTCCAGATCAATTGTAAACTTTGTACCCCACTTCTCCAAGGTAGAATGTTCTTTCAGAGGTGTCTCCTGCCTGGCATTTTAAAATAGTAGCTTATGCTCACAATCCTCTGGTTGATTTTTTTTCCACAGTATATTTTCCCATGAGAGATACTTGATAAGACAGAGCTTCCAATTCAGTGCAATATTGCACTCAAGTTTGTTCTGAACGCATTACAAGCATAATCCCAGGTTTTGACTTCCTTGGGTACTCCTCAATGTGGCCCTCGCTGACAGGGGTTTGAGGGCACTCCATGCTATCCCCACAGGCAGGGAGAATGATGAGCAACATCTATCTATGATGTGCTGAATATTTTCAAGCTGGGAATCTCTCTACTTTAGCAGCTAGCCTTATTTTGCGCCTAAGCCCACCAGGAGACAAGGTCTCCATGAAGTTGCTGGACATTCCCTTGGTCCAGGTACTAGAGGAGAATGCTTTGCAGGATGAAGAACAGCCAACTGGAGTCTGGGACAGAGAGGCTATGATGTGACTCCTGGCAGACAAACTTCCAGCTAGCTCACCTGAATGGCTGAATTCACATTTATTAGATGTTTCTGTCTCCTTATCTCTGAGGTTCTTTCAGTGACAACCATGCTATGCCTAATGATTACTCTAACAATTCACTTCTATTCTAGACTTAGAGCTTCACCCTTCCATAGAAATGCCAAATCTGCTTCCAATCTACTTTTGCAAGCACTAGAAATGTTAACATTACTTCTGTCAATGAAAGCAAAGGAATTATTAGATTATTTAAATAAAAATTCCAAAGTGTAAACTTCTAAATGATTTCAAAGATCTGCTTTAAAAGTATCATCAGTTCTGTAATCCCTTTTTTTGTTTTGTTTTTGCTGTTGTTGTTATTGTTAACAGTATCTTTGAAAATTTTCAAGAGATGGTCATCAAGAATATTAAGCAGGTGTTGTGAATAACTACTTCAAGTATAAAAAAGGTCATGTTCACCGATGTAAACACAATTTTTCTCATTAAAATTTTAAGAGTATTTTATTTAAAAACTTGCAACAAACTAAATATTTAATGTATTTATTAAAACTGGATTTGTTTTATTAGAAAATGAAATGAATCTTTTCTGCAAGCCTCTTGTAAATAAATGTTCCCAAATCAAGTCCACCCTATTGTGCCAAGTAAACTTGATTACTTTCTACAGATGGTGCTATGTACAAACCTTTGAGAAGCCCTGACCCAGAGAATCTAGAGAAGTTCCTCATCTATGGGCTCTGATTATGTGTTTTGTGACAGTCTTAGCCTATTGATAAGCAATGTTGTATTCAGACCTGTGCTGTGGTTCTTATTATAATTGAAAGAGGCTTCTCAGCAACAACCATCAGAAAACTTTGAAAATATAAAGGTTTTTTACTCACAAGACCTGGAAATTACACGACACCCCTTGGGCCACACAGTAAGTTCACAGGTAGAGAGAGAGCATGGGTCAAGGATTCTGTTTTTATTGGGGTCAAGCGTGGAAGTCTAGAGTTCTGTGTGCTCACTCTTCATTGGTTAATTTAAAACGTAAGAGCCAAAATTTAAAGTGTGGGAAGAGAAAAGGCAAGTGGCTCATATGTTATTGAAATCAAGCTATTGAAATCAAGCAAAATCTCTAAAACAAAAGGACCTCTGTGGGCAAAGGCGGTCTGGCTCTTTATCTAGTCATGTGACTGGTAATATGGGATGCATCTTTAAAATGGATGCCTTGGCAATGAAAGCTTGAGTGAGGTACTTACGAAAAAAAAAGAAAACCTGTCAGGACTTTAAACTATAATGTGTGATTATTGAATGTTGTGTATCCTTGGCTGGAGCATTCATGTGAAAAACATAGCCAACTTTGAGGACATGTTGCTGTCTCTACCACCACCATCCCCAAAATACCAACCCAACTAGCACATTTCCCCTCTTGTGATGAAGACTCTGAGCCAGTTATTTCACTTTATTTTATAATACTGCACATTTGTAACTAATTATATTTAGTTACCATCTGTGGCCAAATATACTCCACATGACCAAAAGTTCAAATATCGGTTCTGCAACGCAGAGAATAAGAGAGAAAAAGAGAAAAAGAAAAATAGATTAAATGGAGCTCAAAGTGTCCTCATAGCAGAGCTCACTTCACCTTTCACAGCAGAGAAAAAAGGACATCTTTATGTCAGAAGTTCTATTTCTACATTTGCAGATATTTATCTTGGTTTGTACCTATTGTGAAACAGAACATGAGATATAAGGTGCAGGAGAATAAGAAAATCCAACCATATAAACAATGATTATCATGCAAAGTTATTAAATAGCTGTATAAACCTTCCTGTAAATTAATTGAAGCTAGCATATTAATAGCTTTTATCTTCCAGAAGCAATCAAGTATACAGTGGACTATGGATGGTGGCACGTCTTACCTAAAAGAAAACAAGAAAAAAATTTAGGAATCTTGATTTGTTGATAGATTTTTAGTCAGTGTGTGTCTCCACTATAACTCCCAGTCATGTGATATAAAGCTGCCTTTTCTAGCCTGTCTTTCAATGATAGCTCACTCACTCTCAGTGGTGGTTTTAGAACTGCCTCTATCCTGTATTTATGTGACTGTGTGGGTATCTTTGTAAAACAGTGGGTTTCCTCGGGGGCGCCTGGGCGGCTCAGTCGTTAAGTGTCTGCCTTCAGCTCAGGTCGTGATCCCAGGGTCTTGGTATCGAGCCCCACATCGGGATCCCTGCTTGGCGGGAAGCCTGCTTCTCCCTCTCCCACTCCCCCTGCTTGTGTTCCCTCTCTCTCTGTCTCTCTCTCTGTTGAAAAATAAATAAAATCTTTAAAAAAAAAAAAAAAAAACAGTGGGTTTTCTGATTCATTATTTTGTTTTTGTAGTTTTGTAATTTGACTTAAGCTTTGTCGCACAAAGAATCAGGCGAATATTAACTGTGAAAATTAATGTTTAAGGTGTGAGCATAGATAGTGGTAAAATAAGTAGATAACATATAGACAATGTGGTCTAGTTTTAATATCATTTCAGGAAACGAATCTGCTTTCAAGTTCATCTTTAAGATAAGTTTAGTTATTTTAAATCTTAAAGTGCCTTATATATGATTAAGATGCCAATGTGATTAAGCACTTAAGCTTTGAATAGCCTCAAAAAAGATGATCAGGGAGAAATTATCAGTCCCTAAGAGCAAGTAAAGTCTTTGATAATATCATCACCAATTCTGTTTACAATTAATCTGAATGACAGCCTAGAGCAAATGGGAGATGGAGGACTAAGGGGCTTCATTATTTTAAAGGTTGTAAATGAATGCCCATCCATTTAGGTAATGATGGTAATATATGAAAACAGAAATACGTTCCATAATGAAATCAACATCGTTTTTATAATGGGCATCATGTTGAACCATTCTAATCTTTGATTTACTTCATTAGGCAAAGAAACTGAAGTAGTAGTCAAAAAATCATGCCAGGGGTGCCTGGGTGGCTCAGTTGGTTAAGCATCTGCCTTCAACTCAGGTCATGATCCCAAGGCCCTGGGATTGAGCCCCGCGTCGGGCTCCCTGCTCAGCAGGAAACTGCTTCTCCCTCTCCCTCTGTCCCTCCCCCTTCTCCTGCTCTCTCTCTCTCCCTCCCTCTCACAAATAAATAAATAAAATTGTAAAAATAAATGTCTCCTTTAAAAAAATCATGCCAATTCATAGGCCATATTTTTAAATAAAAAAAAAATAAGCCTAGATGAAAAGCCAATATGAACAAGTAAATATCTTAATAAAATTCAAAAAGTAATCTACTTTATCATGCTCCCAATAATCTCTGTGATCAAGGGAGTTACTATGATTGTGAGAAGAAAGAGCAGGTGTGTAAAGGATAAGTTATGTGAAGTATTATTTGCAAAAAGCATTTTGGTTATTGTCAGACAAAATATGAGGGAGCTACTTGGGCCACTTGGAAAACAACAGTTCAGTAAATATCATTAAAATGTACTTTGAAGATAACTAAGTTAATGTCTAATGAGTTTGTCAGCCCCTGAGCAAAACTGAACCTAGAAAATTTAGCTCACTTTCATTCCTTATACTATATGAAAATTTTCTTTTTACTTACTAAACCTCATTGTAAATGTCCATAAGTCTCATTAGGACATGATGAGGAATCACAGTGAGAAATGGCACAAACTGGTCAGAGACACACACAGAGAAAATACACTTGTTCAGTAATAGCCCCTCAGTTTTTTACTTCAAATATGCAGTTGACCTATTGTGACATGCCTGTCAAGGACAGGTCTCAGCAGATGAACTGGAAATTATCAATACTTTAAGACAGATGGAATCAGGAGCAATATATTTTATGCACCAACACCACCAGATTTGTAACAAACCACCTCCTTAGGAGTAGCATTACAGAATGCAACAGGAATTCAGCAGCTCAGACACAACATACATTTAGTCAAACAATAATCCATTGATCCAGGTATTTTTGTACAGGGAAGATTTAAATGAGATGTAATGTTTTATTACAACAGTAACTTAAAATGTTTTTGTTTTGTTTTGCATGTCGAAGGCACAACTAACCAAAACTAACCAGTGTTGATTTTGCTTCTAGGAGTAACTCAGTTACTCTTCTTCACCTTCATGTTTTCCTTGTCCTCACTCTCATTCTTACTCTCTCTCTCTCTTTCTCTCTCTGTCCCTCATATCTCCATCTCTTTTATCTGCCCCTTCCTATTTTTTTTAAATTCAATCCAATTTGGGAGAAAAATGAGACCACTAGGGAGTGTTCCTAGAAGCATATGGCTTCAAAATTTTGAGTCTGTCGAGTTCCAATCTTATTCAATGAATGTAGAATTTAAAAAGAAGAAATAATAATAAAAAAAAATGGTTGAATAATTAGATGTGGTCAGAGAAAGCCCTTGCCCGCCCACCCCTCTCTGTCTCTCTCATATGCATCCTTTTATCTATTTTATCCATATTTTATTCACTACTGATTGTGGGCTCTTTGTAAAGAATTGGTTAATAACAAATCTGAAGAGAATTATTTTGATTATCATTACACTTAGGAAATATCACTTTAATGCCTTCATCATCAAATATAATAAAAGATATAACAGTCTATTCTGTCTCTCTTAATTCCCCAAGACAGTGAAGTCCAGAGAGATTACATATCTTTCCCAAACACACTGTTTCCAATCAAGGACTAAAACCCAGGTTTCCCATTATCACCTGCCTGCACTCTACCATACAACACTACTTTAAGGAAAGTGTGCTAAGTTCTTTCTCATATATTAGTATGTTGTAAAAGTATGTCATAAAATTTTAAACTCATTTAAAATATTAGACATATTTTAATCTTTCAGTCCTCCATGGTGACTTCAAAATTAACAATCTAAAATATAACTCTTCCTCTTCCCCAAAAATATACTTATTTCCCTTTTCTTTCTTTCTTTCTTTCTTTCTTTCTTTCTTTCTTTCTTTCTTTCTTTCTTTCTTTCTTTCTTTTTCTTTCTTTCTTTCTTTCTTTCTTTTCTTTTTCTTTCTTTCTCTTTCCTTCCCTCCCTCCCTCCTTCCTTCCCTCCTTCCTTCCTTCCTTCCTTCCATTTTGATTAATTACAGGGCAATTATTCCAATTTTCTAACCAAGAAATGTAGGAGTCATTTGAGAACAGGATTTTTTTAAGATGAAGTCTATATTTGCATGTGATGGTCTTTTTGACCACTCGAATGGGCTAAAGTCCCTTGTTACTTCGTCTAACATTAATCTAATGTTCCTGCAAAGCTATTTTGTAGATGTGATTAAAATCAATAATTAATATGACATCAAGTAAGAGAGATTGTCATAATCTGCCACTTTAGCAATAACCAAGAATTTCAGTTGGTCCTTCCTGACAGCTGACATATGGAATTGTGTAAGCTAACTCCCTGCAATAGATTGATACAGATATAGATAGATATAGATATGGATACGGATATAGAGTTGGGAGATAGATAGGGATAGGGATAAGGATAGGGATAGAGATAAGCTCCTACTGGTTTTGCTTCTCTGCTTGAACCCTGACTGATAAGCTGGGTTTCATTTTCAGGGTATCTGGGAAGACTACCTGAAATTTAATGGAGAGGGAGAGGATTTTAGAGTGACTTGTATAAATTCTTTGTTTTAGTCAGCCTCACATCTAATTGGACAAAAAGATACTTTCAGGTCCAACGTCTTAACTTCATTGCTTGAATCCTTCTCCTTCACCCATTCTCCACTGCCACTGTTTTATTTCATGCCTCTATTAATTTTCTCTTGAACCATTTTAATGGCCTTGCTATGCGTTGTCTGGCTCTAGTTTTTTATGTCTTGCACACCACTCTCTACCTTGCTGCTAAAGTGAACTTTCTAAAGCCCAGTCTCAACCAGGCAGGTTCCCTTTCACCCAAACTCCATAAATGTGAGAACAAGGCTCTCTAAGACCTGACACTTCCAATTTTCTAATTTCATTTACTATAAATTTCCCAAATGTTCGAGGGTTCCTGCTTCTCTGAATCCATTTATAATCCTTAAACTTGATATACATTTTTATATACTGTTCTTTTTGCTGGAAAGTCCAACTTTCTTACTGTACTTGTCTGAAAAGTCTCCTTTCCTTTGAAACTCAGGAAAAAAACAACAACTCTTTAGGAAATCTTCCCTGTTCTCTCCAGCACAATTAAAAACTTCTTTCTCTCTGAGTCCTGTATACTTAATTGTATTGTATCTGTCTGTCTCTATTATCAATCTATCATCTGTCTATTTATCTATCTATATCTATCATCTATATAATTTTATTTATTTTTTATTTTTTTTACAGATTTTATTTATTTATTTGACACAGAGAGAGAGAGACAGTGAGAGAGGGAACACAAGCAGGGGGAGTGGGAGAGGGAGAAGCAGGCTTCCCGCCGGGCAGGGAGCCCGATGCAGGGCCCGATCCCAGGACCCTGGGAGCATGACCTGAGCCTAAGGCAGACGCCCAACAAGTGAGCCACCCAAGCGCCCTAATCATCTATGTAATTTTAAAGCTCTGAATGAAATATGAGGGCAAAACCATCTTTTGTGCCTCATTATATTTCTAGATACCGCTAGTTTAATTACTAGAATATAGTAAGTCATCATTTTGTTTTGAATGGAACCTATAGAAATAATTACATTCTACCAATATTTATGTCAGATGGGATTTTGGGGTGTTTTGTTCCTAAAATAATTTTTGAAACTGCTGCTCAGAGCTCTGCTTTAATTCACTGAGGCTATTTCATGGATGGTGTTATATTTTAAGTACTTTTTGTTAAATTGTTGGCTCCTTGACATTTAACATTTGTATAATATAGGTGATGAATTAGTCCAATTTTTTTCACCCGGATTGACCTTATGGTTTTGAATGGATACCTATAATCCTAAGGAAAATAAATTTGCAAGGCAAATAAACAAAAGATAACAAAAACATTCTGAATTTTGTTCCCTCTATTAAACTTACTATTTATCATTGTCGTTCTGTGACCTCTCCTTATCTTGAATCGACAAAGTCATCTAATCTTGACTAAATTATAAACTCTAGAAGGGAAGTCATTATAAATCCTACCTTAGCATGCTGGCTGGTACATGGTAGTCAATAAATGTTGGATGCTGAGTGAACAGCATTTTTTATTCTCTCACCAGTTTTCTTATATCTTTTCATAAATCTCTATGACTTCATAAAATATTTGCTGTTACTTTTAGTGTCATCATGTAATTGATTCAAAAATGTTTAACATCTTCCTACTGTATAATTTCTAAAGTTTCCTTTACAAATAATGCTTGGTAATCTAAAGTTCACTGAAAGACGTTTAGGGAACAATCCACTTACATAGGCACATCTGACCATGGCTGCTTTTCATTGTTTTAACCCTTGCTGTCTAATTTTTACCATCTTATAAAGACATTTCTTACGGGATTCTTTTTTAGATTTATTTATTTATTTATTTGGGTGGGGACAGAGGGAGAGGGAGAGAGAGAATCTTAGGCAAGCTCCATGCCCAGCTCAGAGCCTGACTTGGGGCTCCATCTCACAACCCTGAGATCATGACTTGAGCTGAAATCAAGTCAGTCACTTAACCGACTGAGCCACCCAGGCGTCCCTATATGGGATTAAGTAAATAAAAACTTTTGATAAATATAGTATTATAAATTTAACTCCAGAATCTCACATATTTTATTTGGGGCTTAATTTTCATTACAAAAATCAGAAAAATGTTTCATTTTTCCTTCTTTGTTTTGATAATCAATTACATCTATAAATAGATGGATATTATTTGATTTGTTTTTTAGTCAGGAACAAAATGATTAATTTCTACCCTATATTTGATGGCAGACAGTATATTTTTTCTTCTGGAAAATCCTGACTGCTGAATAATTTCAACTTGGCCTTCTGATTGTTTGGTTGTTTTTATTATATGTTTTATGAGCTACATACCAACTTATTTCAAAATGGCCTTCAGCCAGGACAAAAATCAATGAAACTCCCTTTTTTAAAGTTTTAGGAGTTGCTTGTTCCTGTGATGTCATCTTGAGTCCCCTTTGCTATGCATGTTGAGATACAACTGAGTCATTTCTGAAAATATTTTACACATTATACTTTAAAATGACACCAAATTTCGAAATTCAGTTCAGTTGTAATTTATAGCATAAAGATTTCTGTAAAAATCTGAAAAATGATAATATTCCCTGTCAATGAGAACAAAATCATATTTTGTCTATAAGTCATACTTGACATAAATCCTGGTTCTAATAATCAGTAACCAATTGAACAACTTATACTCCATCTTTTTGAACATCAGATTTCTCATTTCTAAAATGAGGATAATAGTAATAACCACCTCCAAGTTTCCTGTGGGATTTCTATTAAACAATGTAGTTAAATATCGGTGCATAGTAATTGACCAATAAACAATTGTGTTATGATTAAATTATTATTATAAAAGCAATAATTCCCCCATGCTTTCAAAAAATTAATTCACTTATTTTCCTTACTTAGCATATTTTTGAAATACATGTGTCAGGGACTTCTAAACTCTGATGATATGGCGGCACAGACAAAAAGTTTGCCCTTTTAACATTTATTTTCTACTGGGGAAAAAAAAAAAAACATGTATCAATGGGATTCATTAAGAGTGAATTTCAGAGTGATTTGGTTAATAATAGAATTACCATACTTACATAGTACATTATATTCCCATTATTCCTAGAAATTTACATATTTAATTCTCACAAGACTATCACATTTATACTCCTGTTATCACATTTTAAGGTGAAAATCATCAGGTAATGCAGGGTGAAGTAACTTGACCATTGTCACAAAGTCAATATGTAGTAAAATTTGGGGACCCTTGATATTCTGGTTTCAGAGCCTGACTCTTAATTACTAAATCATTTTGTCTTATAGCAATAATAATAATAATAATAATAATAATAAAATAAAATAAAATAAAATAAAATGGAACATAAGAAAGAGTTCAGAATGTTAAAGCTCTTTCCATGTACCACAGGCAAAATCGTGGAGAATCTTACTCTATTAATGCAATCATAGCAGATGTTATTCAGTAGATGACTTAGGGCCTTATGTCTCTCTCCAGTTCTCATCCATATTAACAATAACTTGAAGTTATTAAATATGAAACCAAGAAGTTGTTGCTTTTTTACTGTTTTCAGTAAATGGAATTCTATAGCCAATATACTAAAATCCTACATGATATTGATGTGGTTTTGGAATATAGGTGAAGTTCAGTGGGGTGAGGTCCAGAGCCAATGCCTAAGAAAGAATTCTTGAGACATCTTTGGTGCAAAATGGTGGTTTATTAAAGCACGGGGACAGGACCCATGGCAGAAAGAGCTGCTGCCCCAGGGTTGTGAGAGGTAGCCGATTAGATACTATGGGGTTGGAGGAGGTAAGGAAAAGGAAGGTTTCAAAAGGATTTTCATATGTTAAAGAAGACTCACAGGATACCAGAGGCCTTGCCATTGCAGGTTAAGGTTGTTTTTCCCTCTAGCGAGGCTAAATTAACATGAAGACAGTTGGGAGCTTCCTGGAGGAGCATTACACTCTGCCTACCTCAAGTATCTGTCAATGAGCTGCAGATTATAAGGACATTTAATTGTATCTACGTTTCCTTCTGGAAGCTAGGTTATTGATAGAAATGCTTTGTTCTTGCAAATTACTATACTGAGGGAGACTCAAGTCATGCAAGATTGTGATCTCTATAAGTTAACTATTTGTTTTTCCTTTTTTAGCTTTAGGGCAACCAGGAGTGCTTGAGGAATGTCACATATATCCCGTGGTGGGGGTTGTGAGGTGTCAGCTTCTGCTTTGTCCTCAGCTTGCCTTCTGTTCCCTCATCAATATTAATTGCTTAATTTCATAAAGAAGAGTCATGACTATCAACGATTAAAGAAAAACAAATCAAGGCGACATGTGACCATCCATGTATGAATGCAGGTGATAAAGGTTTAGAAGAGTGAATTCTCTCTCTTTCCTAAAGGGGTTCAGTTTGCTTCTTTCCATCTGATTATGCATTACGAAATTTAATATGTCGGCCCTGTTTCATTTTGGCTTCTCGAATTACAACAATTAAATTTCTGCAGAATCTCTGCAATACAATTTTGCTATAACAGAAGTGTATCTTATATTTTCTTGTCTCCTGGAATCAGAGTATAATTGTCAGTGTTGGGCTTTTTCAAAAGGTAATGAATGCAGAGAGTGAGTGGAAAATTTTCCTTAATAATTTTCCTCCCTAAATTGTTGCTTTGGGAAGAATAAAGTAATTTTTTTTTCACCCGAACTCCTACCCAAGGCCCATGTTATTCATGTCAAGGAGCAGAGAATGGAACAGTCATTGGGACTGTTTCCTTAACAGATGGAATAGTTACAACAGAAACTCTCTGATCCTTGCTCTGTCATTGGCAGCCCCTTCTGCTCCACTGCATATTTGTAAAGAGGTAAAAGTTAGGCGGATCTGGCAATCATCAATTGAGAGAAGATTAAATAGAAAATATGTTCAACCTCCCTTCAACTACACAGGGTGCTATGGTATATTTACTAATGAATCCTCATTGTGAGGTATTAAAAACTTTCCCCGTATTTAGGAAATTAGATTTATTTTCATTAACTGGCAATTTTTCTTAGTGTATATTCTTCCTTAGACATACAAGAAGAGTGATGAAAAATTGAATTATCATAACCCTATTTCTAGCACCCAATAACATTTACAGGTTATATTTCATAGCACACAATATTATTTTCTTCCTGGAAATGGGTAGAGTGAGAACACAGAGAAAGGAAAGAAGAAAAACAGTAAGGATGAAGGAGGCAATAGCGTTTATATTTATGTATCAGATGCTTTGCAATATTTTGCCTTATTAATTCTTATAGTATCTGTATCAAACTCATTTCCAATGATCAGACCTCAGATCATTTAAACAAACATCCAGTAAGTAGCGCCAAAAAAAAAAAAAAAAATCTGAACCTAGATCTGTCTTATTCCAAACCCATGCTCTTTCCAATAATTATGTTTCTTTGGCAAGCAAGTCCCTTAACTCTAGTTTCATTGCCAAGTCCAAAATGTTATCATGAGACTGTTTAGAGTATACTGTTAAAATAAAACTTTGCATGGCATCCAAAGAAAAGGATGTGATTCCACAATTAATCCTGACTATTTAGGATCTGGAGAAGAGAAATAGCTCTTACCTGCGTTCTGGAACTGTCAAAAAAGAAATCCTAGAAATAGTGTGTGAGAGGCAGACAAGGTTTAATACACAAAAAGAACAAGACTCTTTCCTTCAGTTTCTGAAGAGGTAGAATCTTGGTCATACTTTCATTCTACCCCCTGGAGTTGCGTTTGCAAAAGGAAAGCTGTATCTGGTAGGCTGGATCTGAGAAAGGACACTCAAGTTCAAACTGGCACTGAATATCTAAGAGCCCCCTGGGGAAGGTATTTTGAATCACAGAATTTTATCATTGGAAATAGCTAAAGAATAAAACCTAACTCCCTCACTTACCAATGTGGACATTTTAAAATGCCTCACTAACTTGTCCAACATGACTCTAAAGTGATAGCGACTGACAGACCCCGGATCAGAATCCAGAAGTGGAATCCAGGGTTGCGGTAAGTCCCACAGATTTTTTTATCCTTTTAATAAACAGATTAATTACCCAAGAGTTTTCCATTTATACAATATTTGATTGCTTTTTATTTATTATTTTGGGTTTTATATATAAATGATGAAAAGAATATTAACTTTCATCAAGATTTGGCCATATATAATGCAGATATCTAATTTACAAATGATATTACAAATATCTCTGAAGGAAGTTTAGAAGCCCTAAGAGCAGATTTGCAGACTCATCTTTAACCGGTGTCAAAAAATTTATTTTCGGTTATTTGGGACAACGAAAGAATACCTTGGCCTTAGATTACCAATCATGATCAAAAAACAAACAACTAGGTAATCATAACAGAAACCAATGACATTTAATGAAATCCTAATTCTTTGTTAGTCAACCTAACAAACTAAAATGAAAATATTTCATGAATGACTAAAATTTTACATAAAACAATTGAAAATGGGCGCCTGAGTGGCTCAGTCGTTAAGCGTATGCCTTCGGCTCAGGTCATGATCCCAGGGTCCTGAGATCGAGCCCCGCATCAGGCTCCCTGCTTGGCGGGAAGCCTGCTTCTCCCTTTCACACTCCGCCTGCTTGTGTTCCCTCTCTCTGTCAAGTAAATAAAATCTTTAAAAAAATAAAATAAAATAAAATAAAATAAAACAATTGAAAATGCTGTCTCACTATTACTCATCTTCCACTTCTTTAGCTATCCCTTTTCTAGAGTCAGATGAGGAATTCAGTGTCCAAGCAGACCTTTAGGACATAAACACATCACAAACTATAGCATAGGGACCCTCTTTTTAAACCTGAGACTAGCTCTCATGTACAAGACCCTGCTCTAATCAACATTGTCACATCTCTGGCCTTTTGTTTATGTTTGTGTTCTTCATGTTTATTTTCATATAAGAAACTGGTTTGTGTCATATTATCTTTATATCCCCAACACCCATCACAGTCTCTTGCACATAATAGGTGCTCAACAAAAATGTTAAACAAATTCCATATACAAACAATTATACTAGCAATACAATTAAAACAAAAAGGCTACACAGCAATACTTTAAAATTTTGATCTAGGGGCGCCTGGGTGGCTCAGTCGGTTAAGCGTCTGCCTTTGGCTCAGGTCATGATCCCAGGGTCCTGGGATCGAGCCCCGCATCGGGCTTCCTGCTCCACGGGAAGCCTGCTTCTCCCTCTCCCACTCTCCCTGCTTGTGTTCCCTCTCTCGCTGTGTCTCTCTCTGTCAAATAAATAAATAAAAATATTTAAAAAAATAAAAAATAAAAAAAAATAAAATTTTAATCCACAAAAACAGCATAGTCTAATAGTAGTCAATAAAAATGAATAGTTCTAGTGGAATATAAAAATAAATTTTTGTTTGAGATTTGTGTGTCTCTTAGGAAATAGCGATTAAAATGATAACTAAAGCAAGACCTTTCATAAAATGTTTATATTTGACAAAGGATAGAGATATATTTTAGTGAGCAGCAGCAGATTTCAGCACTTCCCCAAAGCAAACAGTTTTGTTTGGAAGAAAAGGAAAGCATTGATTTTAGTTAATGAATGTTTTTCAGCTTTTTGCAATATGGAGTTCTTAATACTAGAGATGTTTTCTTCATAGCAACAAATGGATTGACCGTTGCCTTGAAAATACCATCTTCAGGCTTTCCTCTGTTGCCAGTGCTCAGTAAATGCAGTCTAGTGTCTGCCGATGCCAATGCTTGTTCTATTTTTCAAATTAGAATCTATGCCCTGGAGTGGTGTAGTCAAAACATGACTGACATTGAGTGGCCATTCAGGTAAGGTAGTAAAGGTGATAGGACTAATAATAGTTTTGTGAATCAATATCACTAAGTGCTGATTTTCAAATTCCCCTTCTTAACCAATTTTGGTGGAAGTGCTAATAAGCAGTGAAAGACAAAACATGGTCAGAAGTAAGAAGAAAAAAATAACACACAACACATTGCTTGCTGTATTATTTTCTCTTGAATCACACAGGGTAAGCCAAATACCTAGTTTTTTAAAGCAAAGTCCTTTTGGGTGGGCTGCCTTGGGATAATCTGCTCTTCCATGAAGGTCAATAAGGATGAAGTGGATGAATGTGACATTGTTTATTCAATTAGTTTTCTGACTAGGTAATTTATGAACATCCATGTACTCTTGTCTTTTTTAAGCAGTCCAACATCTTTTTGATAGTTCTTTTAGATTTGGTCATCTGGTAGAGATTTAGGGAAATATGTATAGATATTGTATTTATTTTCTAATTTTATTAACAAAATTATATTAGTTTATACATTGTACATGTATTTTTAATTCTATTAACAAAAATCGAATCCATTTATGCATTGTGCATGTATATGTCTAGTTTGTTAATTGCTTTCTTCTGATGTTCTAATGTTAGACTATGCTTTTTACCTGTATCTTCTGGATTATGATTAAGAAACAGTTAAATATACTAATTATTAGGCGAGGCTAACTACTTGAAATTAGATCCCCCAAATCATAATGACTTAAGTAAAACAGAAGATTGTTTCTCACATGGGCAATCCAAGGTAATTCTAGATTGGCTGATGGCTGGCTCTTATATACTTGATTATTTAGAGAGCCAGGTGATAGAGGTCTGCCTTCTTCAACTCATGGCTTCTAATCCTACCCAAACTTTGATGTCCAGATGTCCAGCCAGTAAAAAAGAAAAGGAGAAGAGTCAACAGGACCAATCACAGAAGAGGACACGAAGGTGGATGCAGGGATGGTGGGGAGTTATAAGTGATTAAGAACCAGTCCCAGAAAGCTTGAGAGGGCACATATTACTCTGCTCACATTCTACCAACTACAATGGGCTCAAACCTAACACCAAGAAAAATTGAAAAAATGTGTTCTATCTCTGCCCAGGAAGAAAAGAAAACAGGTTCTAGTGAGCAGCGAGCTGTATCTGTGGCACAGGAAGTGGGGTAGTGGGGTCGAATATTATGGAATACTCAGAATTTTATGTAGTCTGGTTTTAGTCTCAGTTTGATTCCTTCTTCTTTTATAACGATTATTATGATTATTTCTCCCAGACAAAATCTCCCAGAGAAGTTTTTGTTTATTTCTCTTCACCTACCGAAAAGTATTTCCTACAGGTAAAATGTTTATGCACGTAACAGAAAGGTTTTTATATTTTAATATGTTCTACATGTTTAATTAATAGTAATGCAGAGTATTCTCAACAGGGAATCGGTGTATCTGTGACCTTGGATTCACTCTAACATCCTTTTTTTTTTTTTTTTTAGTCAATGAATAAACTAAATGCAAAGGTCCATGTATCAGTGGATTCATAATCTAGGTAGTTGACACGTCCATTTACAGAGTTTAAAACACATCTTCTGAATTTCTTTCATGTTGCTTCTCCTCCATTTCTAGCGTGGACTCCTGGAAGCTAATTTTTTCCACACATAATTGCAATTTTATGAGAAATTCACCAGTGAAAGTTATTATGCGTTTGTAAGAGTATTTTTGAGCCTATTTACAAACCAGACAGGAAGTATGTAGATTTCATGCGTGGAAAGGCATAAATAAAATTCATTTTTAATCATGTAATTGTACTGTCGTTTGTTTCCATGTAATTGGTGAAGAATTACATTTATATTCATACCCTGGTCCACTCTTGGAATAAAGCAAATATAGTGTGAAAATGTCAGTAACATATTTTTGAATTATTGTTTTTAAGTGCTTTACTTTTTGGTGTTTGGTGAAGTGTAAGGAATATCTGGTAGAATAACATTGATGCATAGCCCGAGTTTATAAGTAGGCCATTAATTAAACAAACAAAAATATCCAAAGTATTTATTTCATGTAAGGCCACTGCGATAAGACAATGATCAAAAATATGAAGTTATCCAATGGTTATTATTTTTTTTTTTCAAAAAACAATACCTATTTGAGTGGACAGAGCACTGAGAGGAGCAGTAAACATAGGAGTGTTCCAGGTTAGAGAGGCCACGGAATTCACCTAGCCCATTAACACTCTTATTTTATGTCACTTAGGGAACTGCCTTTTTCTGTCACAGATTCTTCAACCCTAAAGAGAGGGGAAAAATAGTATATTGCTCCCAAGGTTAAAAAAGAATTAATTTAAGGGAAAGAACATAAGTAAGGCTGAGCCCTCTGCCTGGCTTATTATAGGCTTCCCATAAATATTGCTTCTTTCCCATTTCCCACAGTCACAGGTGCATAGTTAGGCCTTGCTGGAGCCAGGATCTGAACTTGAACTTCTTGATTCCTTAGCTAGTATGTTTCTGTTTAAGTTTAGTAACAAGCAGCTATTTTAGAAAATTCAGAATGGGTTGGTACACTTGAATGCAAGTGTTTTCATGGTGCGACTCTATTCAAAATGATCCCCCACCACTGCCCCCCCCACACAAATAGAATAGAAAAACAAATAAATAATAAACAAATAAACAACAAAACGATAGTTATTGTTTGGACTGCAAGCAGTCCAAAGAGAAACAAAACTGTAGTAAAAAACGGTGCTGGGTCAAAAGGGAGAGGGGCTACAACATTTATAGAATAAATGTGTTTTTCCCTTTTTGTGCTTCTTAAAAACAATCTCAACATCCACAGTGCTTGATATTTTCAAGGAAAGTGTCTCATTTCCATTAACAAGGAGACCTCCTAATTCACAAATATACACAGTGGGTGATGTGTGTTAATAGCACTCTTAGCAACCGATAATGTGGTGCAGTTAATGTATCTCAGCTTGAATTAACTTTACCACAAGCCATTGTTTCCTTTTTATACAGCACAGGATCCTGTGGAAAAATCTCTTAGGATCTCGCAAGGGGAATTCAATTAACATTACTCACTACTGTACAGCAACATAAAAATGGAGGCTATTTTAACCTTTCTTGAGTTTCCTGCTGATCAATTCAATGCTTTCCATTAGTTTAACCCCGGTTACCATAAACTCATCTTCATTGTTCGGAAAATACCTCTTCACTTACAGGACAGAGTACGACTGCCAATGGGAAGCCAGGATAGGTGAAGCGGACCAAAAAAATTCCTGAATATAGTGTGTAGGTTTGTCCTTGACATAACATTATTTAACAAGGTGTATTTTACCCCAGGACCTTCCACTACTAGAATTGACTCAACCCTACCACTGTCTCTTTTTCATGTAGTTCCACTAATTGGAGTATCCTTCACATTGCAAAGTCCTAGATTTTAGTCATTAAAAAAGTATTAAGAACTTTAGTTACCAGAAAATTATAACACAGATTTAATTAAACACACAAATGATTGGTCCTCTCTGAAATAATGTCATAGGCAAGAAAAACACTCTATAGGAGCTAAAAAGCTAAAGCGTCCTTGACACCTTCCTTCTTCCTCAGTGCCTATACTCACACAGCATGTGCTGTTAATTTTATTCCTCAAATAGTGTTATTTTTCCCATCCTCCTGGTCACCACTCAACTCCAAAAGAACAACCTCCAACTGATCTCTCAGAAAACATTCTAGCACCCTCCAACTCCTCCCTTGCACTGCAACAAGAGTTGTCTTCAAAATTCAAATCTCCTCATGACATTTGTTTTGTTAAAATATTTCCAAGGCCACCCAAAACTCTTAGGATTAAAGAGCAACATCCTTGCAGACAATCTTGCAGAGCTTGAGTGTTCTGTGCCTCATTCTACCCTTTGATCTCTGGGTGGGCTCCATTCATGTTGACTGTACAGTTTGTTGGCTATGCCAAGCCTTTCCAAATGTTGTTTGTTAGTTCAATTGTTTTATTAAGACATGCACAGAGAGCAAGTATTATGAGAAGGAGTTTGTCTTTACTTGTCACATCGTGGGTGCTATTAATAAATATCAACTTAATGAATGAAGAGAAAGGAGAAGACACTTTATCAATGATGCTTTCCATGGTTCCAGAAGGACTGGAAAAAATTTTAAATCAGTTCACCAAGTGCATTTATATCTACCATCATTAAATTCCAAAATTTGAGTTAGGTATATAATATTTATTCAACAAATTATAAACAAGAGAAAGACAGTACATGCCCGCAGAGTGCTCACAGTGTATTTAGAAAGACATTCATGTCATCTTCTTAATGTTTTTGTATTATTAAATATTTTTCACCTCAGAATGACAATGTTAAGTAAGCAGATAGTGTTATTTAATATTCCTCAGTATGAAATGAAGATGGTTTAGTTCCCTGTATTTAAGAAAAAACAAAAACAGAATACTTCCTTCAAGGCAAAAGTGTATCTTTTTTCCCCCCATGGTAGAATCCATAGCAGGTATATTATGCAATTGTTATTAATCAGGTTAAATGGAGTCTGTTTCTTTCAGTTCCTAATAAAAATATACTCCTACCAAGTAATATGCCCTGACTAGCCCTCCTCACTACCCATCTAGATCTTGCATCTTCCAAGCATACAATAGTCTTACTTTACTCAGACTATCTCCATACTCTTACTACTGTCACAGGGGTATGTAGGAGCTATGCTCTCTGAATACTAATTGGTCTGGGAGGCTTGCTTCACAATCAAGAGTATGGTAGGAAGGCTAGAACCGGGCTGAAGAGTTTGAATTCTAGCACTGATATCAGAAATTTCTACCTAGGGGCTTTGCATGCATCATTTGAAATTTTGAACTTCAATGTTCTTATATTTACTATAGAGACAGTAGCTCTCCCTTTGAATAAAAGGTAATTATTTGACATGACTTAAAAATTATAAAGTTCTCTTTCTCAGATAGTATTCTAAGGTTATTGGTCCTAGGAGATTGTCCTAAAGAAAGAGAACTATACTCAAATAAGTTCAGAAAAGATTTTGTAATCTAAACTATCATGAGAGATATACAATTTCATATATTAAAATTCAGGTAAGTCACATCTTAAGGAAAACTATTTACCTGTATTTAACACAGTGTTTTGCAAAGCTCTTTGAATCATAGAAACTTTTTTTTTTTATATTAGTAATACAGAGTAACACTACTGTTTGGGGTAATATAACATTAGTTTGTATTTTTATACATGGAACATATTGAATCAGATTTCTAGAAGAAAGAAGGAAAATTAGGAAAAAATGAAGCTACCACATTTATGTATAATTTTGGCATACATACTATATTGGCATATGGTATTATAATATTTTTATGAGAAAAATAATAAAATAATTGGTTAAATATATGCATTTCTCACCTTTTGGCTACAAAGCATAAGAATATGTCAAACTTTTTGAATACTTACCACCAGATATAGCCAGCTAAAAGATAAAATACAACTACCTTAAATTTCTTTCCCTTTACAAATGTAACTTGACTTTATGCTAATTTTTTTATTCTAAATTTTAACTTGAGATTACAAAAACAGATTGAGAAAGAAAATCGGAGTACTTAAGTGGATAGCTGAAATCTGTTAGAAACAATCTCTATACCACCAATTAGCCTAAATTATTCAGATGTTTGCTTCCCTTGTACTTTTCATGTGTTGTAGAATAATTTATACTTGGGAGGCATTATATTTCAATTATTCAAACAATAGAAGTTTATGGTTTATATATGCTCAGAAGAAGCTTGTATAAGGAATACCCTTTAGAATTATTTCTCAAGGCTCACTTTGTAGGCCCGGCACATACTTGATTATGTTCAGTTTAAATTAAGAACTAAAGATACAATTGTTGAATGGTTGTAGCAGAATCACAATTTCATTTTACTTAAGCTTTAGAAATGGGTACAGTTTAGTTCAGTTTCATTCATATGCATTCACTTCACTTGTTATAAATGAGCAAGGTAGCATGAGCTAACAGAACATGGGACTCTCAGGGGTTTAATTTTAAAGACTGACTTACAGTGATTTGTATTTAATATCATTTCTATTTTGTAAAGACCGAACTAACCAAAACACACATAAATAATCATGCCAGAAAATTGGCAAATCTTTCTTTGAGTTTAAAATTATCTTGTGACCATGCATTGCTCTTTAGAGTGGTGGCTCTCAAAGTGAGGTCTTTTAACCAGCAGTTCCATCACCAACATCAAATGAGAAGTTGTTACAAATGCAAATATTGGGACTCTACCCCAGATCTACTGAATCAGAACTTCTGAAAATGGGGACTAGCAGTCTGTGTTTTTGAAAGTACTTTGGGTGATTTTGATGACCTAAAGTTTGAGGGTTTGTGTCTCCAAGAACATTTAGCAATGTCTAGAAACATTTTTGTTTGTCACAACTAGAGAAGGATAGATAAAGGCCAAAGATGCTGTTAACCATCCCACAACACACAAGACAACAACAACAAAGAATTATCAACAAAGAATTATCCAGCTCAAAATATCAGTATTGCTGAGATTGAGAAGACTTGCTTCAGAGAAATGAATAGGGACCTCTAGTACTAACAATTTTTTTCTATTAATGCCACCTATTTAGGTAGACCCAAACAGGTAAGAGGTATATCTTGTACATTTCTGTAAGCCAAGTATATCTACATATTAAAGATTATTATGTGTTTTACATAAACCTAATTTATATGCTGGATCTCTGTAATGCCTTTGTGAATTAGTGAGTAGATAGATTCAGTTATCAGGGGCATGTTTTGTAGAGGCTCTTCACTACTTTTTCCAAGAACAAAACTTGACACGTGGAATAATTAGTTACTATAGTCTTTCAATTCAGGAAGGATTACCTTTTATACAGTAATGGTTGAAAAAAGAAATATTTATCCTGAGTGTTGAACTTTGGAGACTTTGTACAAAACGAAATACCTCTTGTATACTGCCTGTGTTTGATCGTGCAAGACTACTGCTTCCCAGGAGCTGTGGCATTTGGTTTCTTACAAAATAAGACCCATGCATTTGTTCATTTATTACTTGATTAATATAAGAAATTCTTGACTGTTACATACATTTACCATTTTTGTCAGTTCTGAAAATACAATAATGACTCAAAAAGGCAACAACTTAATAGGGCAAGAAAAAATTAAAAATTAGAGTATAATGTTCTGTTTAGAAGTTATTGGTTATTTCATGATTATATATAAAAAAAAAACAACACTATTTCTTCAGCCAAGGAACCATCATATAACTTCATATAACTTCACAAAGTGTGATTACTTTTACATTATTTTGTTTATTTGTTTGTGTTTTCCCTTTGGAGACTAATCCACAGTATCTCTTTTCCCTAGAGGCAGTTAAATCTATCATGGTTTTCATCACTGCAGTGTAAGAGAGGATTCTAGACAGAAGAGAGGAAAAAAAGAAAAGGACAGGGCATGCAGGTCAGGAAAAACTGCAGGGCTAAGCACACAAACCAAACATATTCCCAGGACTAACAAGTAAAGCAGATAATCAGCATTTTGCAGAGCATATTGGAGAGAAAGAAGCAGAAGCTTCTGTGGTCTTCATGTTAAAAAGACATCTTCTCTGGAATAAAAAAAAAAAAAAAGTTTCATTCCTGACATCTCACTTGCTGGTCTGTGACCTTGCTTATGCCATTTAATCTGTCTGATATTAATTTCTTCTTCAGGAAATGTGTGAAAGAATAGTACCAGCCTCATAGGATTATTGTGGGAATTAAATGAGATTGTTCCCATAATATTTTCCCTACAGTTCCGTGCATAAAGTAAATGCTCAACAAAAATTTCTCTTACTGTTAGTATTATTAACTTAAAAAATAGAGAATCTAGACTCAATAATATGGCCATAATACATTCATGAGATCATTCTAACAGACTTCAAATGAAACATTTTTGGGTAATTATGTAACCAGAATGAGAACCAGAATGAGAACAGCCATGCTTCACTGTATTGATGGTATAAAATATTTTTCTTACATGTTCTGTAATCTTAAAATTTGCAACAATTTAATATGGATTACTTTTAAGGTCAAGATGAAAGTTAATTTGGAAAAAAATGTCATTTTTAATGCATGAGTTTTAAATGCATTTTAAAATCTGGATGCACATTAATGAATGTTAATCTAAAGAGATGGAATAGAAAGGATAGGCCTATATCTTATTTTTGCGAATACTGAAGACAAATTTTTCAAATTAGCTGACTCTGAGTGAATTTGTAAGAGTTAGAAAAGAGAAAAAGAGGACATTCAAGTAAATTGAATAGTCTGCACCCAGTCATCAAGGATAAAAGGCAGAGCATCTTTTCAGAGTTGCAAATGGTTTTTTAATTCAGAACAAAGAATACTGAGAAGGATTAGTGTATGATGAAACTAAAATTGTGCCCAGGGCTTTCTGTGACTTATTAAGAATTATAAATTCCACTGAAAATTTGTATATTTTAATGCTGCCAGAAGAACTCTCTGGATTGAGGACTATAAGACTGAAACAATTAAGAGTGTTAAGAGTGTGGCAGAATCCATGGTGGGAAAAGGAAAGAGACTAAATTAAAAGAGTCCTCACAGTGGGATTAGCATATAAGAACCAGACTAATTACTTCAATTCTTGATTAATCCTTCTCTTACATTCTATACAGTACTTTTAATGACAAAGCAAATGAGGGATGCTGAGTAACATAAGGAAGGAATATAACAGAAGGAGAATGGGTATGGGCCCTCGGGCTAAAGGGGGAGAAAGGCAATTGGATGTGAGAATGAGCCAGTGTGAAGAGTGGGAAAGCTTTTGGTAGCTAGTGATGATGGGAAAAAAAAAAAATTTTTTTAAAGATTTATTTATTTTACAGAGAGAGAGAGCATGTGGAAGCAGGGGAGGGGCAGAGGGAGAGAATCTTCAAGCAGACTCCACACTGAGTGGGAGCCTGACACGGACTTGATCTCACGACCCTGAGATCATGACTTGAGCAGTGCTGTGAATTATGTAAGACTGATAAATCACAAACCTGTACCTCTGAAACAAATAATACATTATATGTTAACAACAACAACAAAAACATAATAGGAAGGGAAAAATGAAGGGGGGGAATTGGAGGGGGAGATGAACCATGAGAGACTATGGACTCTAAGAAACAAACTGAGGGTTTTAGAGGGGAGAGGGTTGGGGGGATGGGTTAGCCTGGTGATGGGTATTAAGGAGGGTATGTATTGAATGGAGCGATGGGTGTTATACGCAAACAATGAATCATGGAACACTACATCAAAAGCTAATGATGTAATGTATGGTGATTAACATGACATAATAAAATACAATTAAAAAAAAAGAAAAATCATTAGTTGGACGCTTAACCATCTGAGCTACCCAGGCGTCCCAATGGAAAAAAAAAACAAAACATCTGTGATGGAAACATGAACATGGCATATCACCAATGATCTGTTTAAAGGAAAGGACAAAATGTGTTGAGAAAATGGTACAAAGCCAAGGTTGGCAGAAGCATGGAGTTTATAGAAGGGTCCAGGGAAGGAAGGGAGAAAAGGAGGATTTGAGCTGTATTTGAAATGCTCTAGCACACCAAAAGATGGTAATACTTTAGCCTGTTTGGAAACGAGATCCTACTTACCTACACAGGGCCATAGCATTTCTATTTAGCATATGGACTGGTACAGAGATGTAGTGTTTTAAGATAAAAGGCTATGAAAGCAGCCTATCTAGGTTTAAATCCAAGCCCTAAGGCTTATGCTAGTAGTGTGACTCTGAGCCAGGTATTAATCTCTAAATTCCTCAGTTGTGTCATCTGCAAAATGGTGGTAATAAGATTGCCTGTTTCTCTTGGGGTTAATATATGGGCCACTATGTAGAAATAGAAAGTGATATATATGTGGTTATGTATAAAATACATAAACCTATAGAGTACAAATATTATTATTTTATCGTTTCTTATTTATTTTATTCAATTAATGATATACAAGATTTTCTCTCTCTGAGTTTGTCTGCAATCAAAAAATACAGCAGTTCTCCTCTTTTTAATGCCAACTTTTATTTTTTTTTCTCTGAAGATTGAATAACAAAATCTTTCTCATTCCTAGGAATACATAATCATGTCATATTTCCATGTATAAGATATAGCAGTAACATTTAAGAATTGGCAAAATGGTACAATGTTTATTCTGTCTTAGAGTATTGGGTTTTGGTGTTTGTTTTGGATGAATAGCTGATTTTCTTTTTTTTTCAGTTGAAGGATTCAAATGTCAACTTATGGATTTTTTTTTATGAATTAGTATTTTTATAGGATGGTTCTTAAAGTAATCTCAGTAACTAAATTTTATAGTACAAAAGTCCTAACAGACATGGCTACTTATGCAAGTTTTTAACCTATCTATACTTTTATTTATTACCTCTCTCTGAAGGAGAATATAAACATTTGAGTCATTTCAACATATTTGATTTGGCATTTTACTTATGTTATGTAGTTGTCATACATTCTATAAATATTTCCTGAGCTCCTAAAATGTTCTGTGTATTTAGTGAGTATTGAGGTTAAATAATAATGTAATATAGTAAGTGCTATTATATATTAAATAGTATCTATTGAATGAACCGAATGTATCAATGAAGTAGGCATAGTCACCAAGGGAGTTCAATTCAACAAGTATTTTTTTTAATTTAATTTTATTATGTTATGTTAATCACCATATATTACATCATTAGTTTTTGATGTAGTGTTCCATGATTCATTGTTTGCGTATAACACCCAGTGCTGCATTCAATACGTGCCCTCCTTAATATCCATCACCAGGCTAACACCTCCCCCCACCCATCTCCGCTCTAGAACCCTCAGTTTTTTTCTCAGTGTCCATAGTCTCTCATGGTTCGTCTCCCCCTCCGATTTCCCCCCCTTCACTTTATTCTTCCTACTATCTTCTCTATTTCTTTTTTTATTTAACATACAATATATTATTTGTTTCAGAGGTACTGGTCTGTGATTCATCAGTCCCACACAATTCACAGCGCTCACCAGTGCACACACCCTCCCCAATGTCCATCACCCAGCCACCCCATCCCTCCCTCCCCCCACCACTCCAGCAGCCCTCAGTTGGTTTCCTGAGATTAAGAATTCCTCATATCAGTGAGATCATATGATACAAGTCTTTCTATGATTGACTTATTCTGCTTAGCATAATACGCTCTAGTTCCATCCACGTCGTTGCAAATGGCAAGATTTCTTTTTTTTTTTTTTGATGGCTGCATAATATTCCATTGTATATTTATACCACATCTTCTTTATCCATTCATCTGTCGATGGACATCTTGGCTCTTTCCATAGTTTGGCTATTGTGGACATTGCTGCTATAAACATCGGGGTGCACGTACCCTTTTGGATCCCTACATTTGCTGGGTTGTATGGTAGCTCTATTTTCAAGTTTTTGAAGAACCTCCATACTGTTTTCCAGAGTGGCTGCACCAGCTTGCATTCCCACCAACAGTGTAAGACGGTTCCCCTTTCTCTGAATCCTCACCAACATCTGTTGTTTCCTGACTTGTTAATTTAGCCATTCTGACTGCTGTGAGGTGGTATCTCATTGAGGTTTTGATTTGGATTTCCTTGATGGCCAGCAATGTTGAGCACTTTTTCATATGTCTGTTGGCCATTTGGATGTCTTCTTGGGAAAAATGTCTTTTCATGTTTTCTGCCCATTTCTTGATTGGATCATTTGTTCTTTGGGTGTTGAGTTTCATAAGTTCTTTATAGATTTTGGATACTAGCCCTTTATCTGATATGTCATTTGCAAATATCTTCTCCCATTCTGTCGGTTGTCTTTTGGTTTTGTTGACTGTTTCTTTTGCTGTGCAAAAGCTTTTTATCTTGATGAAGTCCCAATAGTTCATTTTTGCCCTTGCTTCCCTTGCCTTTGGCGATGTTTCTAGGAAGAAGTTGCTGCGGCTGAGGTCGAAGAGGTTGCTGCCTGTGTTCTCCTTTAGGATTTTGATGGACTCCTGTCACAATTTAGGTCTTTCATCCATTTTGAGTCTGTTTTTGTGTGTGGTGTAAGGAAATGGTCCAGTTTCATTCTTCTGCAAGTGGATGTCCAATTTTCCCAACACCATTTGTTGAAGAGACTGTCTTTTTTCCATTGGACAGTCTTTCCTGCTTTGTCAAAGATTAGTTGACCATAGAGTTGAGGGTCCATTTCTGGGCTCTCTATTCTGTTCCATTGATCTATGTGTCTGTTTTTGTGCCAGTATCATACTGTCTTGATGATGACAGCTTTGTAATAGAGCTTGAAGTCTGGAATTGTGATGCCACCAGCTTTGCTTTTCTTTTTCAACATTCCTCTGGCTATTCGGGGCCTTTCTGGTTCCATACAAATTTTAGGATTATTTGTTCCATTTCTTTGAAAAAGTGGATGGTATTTTGATGGGGATTGCATTGAATGTGTAGATTGCTCTAGGTAGGATTGACATCTTCACAATATTTGTTCTTCCAATCCATGAGCATGGAACCTTTTTCCATTTCTTTGTGTTTTCCTCAATTTCTTTCATGAGTATTTTATAGTTTTCTGAGTCAGGTCCTTTGCCTCTTTGGTTAGATTTATTCCTAGGTATCTTATGGTTTTGGGTGCAATTGTAAATGGGATCAACTCCTTAATTTCTCTTTCTTCTGTCTTGTTGTTGGTGTATAGAAATGCAACTGATTTCTGTGCATTGATTTTATATCCTGCCACTTTACTGAATTCCTGTATGAGTTCTAGCAGTTTTGGGGTGGAGTCTTTTGGGATTTCCACATAAAGTATCATATCATCTGCAAAGAGTGAGAGTTTGACATCTTCTTTGCTGATTTGGACGCCTTTGATTTCTTTTTGTTGTCTGATTGCTGTGGCTAGGACTTCTAATACTATGTTGAATAGCAGTGGTGATAGTGGACATCCCTGCCGTGTTCCTGACGTTAGGGGGAAAGCTCTCAGATTTTCCCCATTGAGAATGATATTCGCTGTGGGTTTTTCATAGATGGCTTTTGTGATACTGAGGTATGTACCCTCTATCCCTATACTCTGAAGAGTTTTGATCAAGAAAGGATGCCGTACTTTGTCAAATGCTTTTTCTGCATCTATTGAGAGGATCATATGGTTCTTGTTCTTTCTTTTATTAATGTATTTTATCACACTGACTGATTTGAGGATGTTGAACCAACCTTGCAGCAGAGGGATAAATCCCACTTGGTCGTGGTGAATAATCCTTTTAATGTACTGTTGGATCCTATTGGCTAGTGTGTTGGTGAGAATTGTTTCATCTATGTTTATCAGGGATATTGGTCTGTAATTTTCCTTTTTGATGGGGACTTTCTCTGATTTGGGGATCAAGGTAATGCTGGTCTCATAAAATGAGTTTGGGAGTTTTCCCTCCATTTCTATTTTTTGGAACAGTTTCAGAAGAATAGGTATTAATTCTTCTTTAAATGTTTGGTAGAATTCCCCTGGGAAGCCATCTGGCCCTGGCTCTTGTTTGTTGGGAGATTTTTGGTTACTTCCTCAATTTCCT
This sequence comes from Halichoerus grypus, assembly GCF_964656455.1. NCBI lineage: Eukaryota > Metazoa > Chordata > Mammalia > Carnivora > Phocidae > Halichoerus > Halichoerus grypus. Next base: position 23,036,782 of record NC_135714.1, read on the forward strand.
TAGTGGTTATAGGTCTGTTCAGGTTTTCTATTTCTTCCTGGTTCAGTTTTGGTAGTTTATACATCTCTAGTAATGCATCCATTTCTTCCAGTTTATCTAATTTGCTGGCATAGAGTTGCTCATAATATGTTCTTATAATTGTTTGTATTTCTTTGGTGTTGGTTGTGATCTCTCCCTTTCATTCATGATTTTATTTATTTGGTCATTTCTCTTTTCTTTTTGATAAGTCTGGCCGGGGGTTTATCAATCTTATTAATTCTTTCAAAAAAACAGCTCCTAGGGCGCCTGGGTGGCTCAGTTGTTGGGCAGCTGCTTTCAGCTCAGGTCATGATCCCAGAGTCCTGGGATCGAGTCCCACATCAGGCTCCCTGCTCAGCAGGAAGCCTGCTTCTCCCCCTGCCACTCTCCCTGCTTGTGTTCCTGCCCTCGCTGTCTCTGTCTCTGTCAAATAAATAAATAAAATCTTTAAAAAAAAAATAACAACAGCTCCTAGTTTCGTTGATCTGTTCTACTGTTCTTTTGGTTTCTATTTCCTTGATTTCTGCTCTGGTCTTTATTATTTTTCTTGTCCTGCTGGGTTTAGGCTTTATTTGCTGTTCTTTCTCCAACTCCTTTCTTTAGGTGTAGGGTTAGATTGTGTATTTTAGACCTTTCTTGTTTCTTGAGAAAGGCTTATATTGCTTTATACTTTCCTCTTAGGACCACCTTTGCAGCATTGCAAAAAAAAAAAGAAAAAAAAAAAGAAGAAAAAGAAAAAAGAAGAATATGATCAAATATAATCAAGCTGGTGAATATATCAGTACCACACACTAGACTTTGGGCATATTTTGGTCTGTTGTTAGAAGAAAGTGCCTCCCAAAATTTTAAAGAAAGAAAAACTTATATATGTACTAAAATAAAGGTAAATACGATGAAGGGATGGAATATGACTGTAAAGATGAAAATTATAAAAGATTTTATTAAAGGAATTGATAAGATATGAAGTTGGTTAAAAAAAGAAAGAAGAGAAATTTAAAAAAAAAAAAAGGAGAGAATGTGATGAGGCAGGAGAACAAAGCCATACACTAGAGATTGAGGGTATATTTTGGTCTGTTAGAAGAAACTGTATCCCAAAATTTCAAAGATAGAACAACTTATATATATACCAAAAATAAGTATACAATGAAGGGATAGAATATGACTCTATAATGAAGGGATAGAATATGACTCTACAATGAAGGGATAGAATATGACTCTAAAAATGAAAAATAAAAAAGATTTTTTAAAAAGGGATTGATAAGATGTTGGTTGAAAAAGGGAAAAAGAGGGGCGCCTGGGTGGCTCAGTTGTTAACCGTCTGCCTTCGGCTCAGGTCATGATCCCAGGGTCCTGGGATCGAGCCCCGCATCTGGCTCCCTGCTCCGCGGGAAGCCTGCTTCTTCCTCTACCAGTCCCCTTGCTTGTGTTCCCTCTCTGGCTATGTCTCTCTCTGTCAAATAAATAAATAAAATCTTAAAAAATTAAAAAAAAAAAGAAAAAGGGAAAAAGAAAAATTCAAAATAGGAAAAAGAAAGAAAATTTAAAAAATTAACTTTGAAAGACTAAAGAATCAGTGGAAAAAAAAAACATGCATTCTATTTGCTGTATTCCCCTGGTGCTGGAGTTCTGCTGTTCTCATTGATCAGTAAACTTGGTCTTGACTGGCTGTTCTTGCTGATCTTCTGGGGAGGGGCCTGTTGCCATGGTTCTCAAATGTCTTTGCCGGAGGCGGAATTGTCCCGCCCTTGCTGGTCTGGGCTAAGTAATCTGCTCAGGTTTGCTCTCGGGAGCTTTTGTTCCCTGCAAGCTCTCCGTACAGCTTTGGAGGATGAGAGTGAAATGGTGACCTCCCAATCTCCGCCCCAGAGGAGCCGAGAACTCGGGGTCTTGCTCCTCAGTGCGCCCCCAGAGAAAAGCAGTCAATCACTCCCATCTCCCCGGTCTCTGGCCGCACTCCGTGCTCACCTGGTCTGTGAATGAGCGTTTTTATCTCTGGCACATGACCCCGTGTGGAGTCTCCAAACCCAGCAGATCCCTGTGGTGTGCTCCCACGCTGCTCCTCCCAGGAGAGGAAGGGGAGTCTGCCCAGATCTGCCGCTTGTTGGGTCCCTGCTGGAAGAGCAGTAGCCCGACTGTGCCGCAGATCACGGTTTATGGCAACCCTGAGCTGAGAGCCCGCGCCTCGGATCCGTCTCTGCAGCCGCTTCCCTGCTCTGATGCCTGGGAGCTCTGCCGCACTCAGGCACCCCCAGTCTTTCTGTGACCCCGAGGGTCCTGAGACCACACTGTCCCAGCGAGGGCTCCACCCCTTACTTAGCCACTGGAGCAACGTCCCTCAGTAGCCCCGACTTCTAAAATTCCACTTTGTGCTCCACTGCTCTATCACTTGCCAGTAGTGGCTGATGGAGGCCCCCTCCCCCGCCGTCTATCTTCCCGAATATTGCCTCAGATTCACTTCTCTGCACGTCCTACCTTCCAGAAAGTGGTTGCTTTTCTGTTCAGAGAGTTGCTACTATTCTTTTCTTCAATCTCCTGTGGAGTTCATAGGTGTTCAGAATGGTTTGATCCCTATCTAGTTGAATTCCTGGGACCAGACGAAATTTAGGTCTCCTACTCCTCTGCCATCTTGCTTCTCCTCCTCAACCTGTATTTTTTGAGTACACAGTGTATCTCCCAAACCAAATAGGTGAATCACAATTACCAGCTTATTGGAACTGGATCTCTCAGATCCGTTCCTCGCTGAGTTCTCTGGGAAAATTAACATGGGCCTTTTACACATTTTTTCTTCCCCAGACCATATTAATCTTTGTCAGTAGTTGGTTCCAGAGGCATTTGCAAGATGAAGGGGTTTTCCTTACTTATTCCGTTGTGCTCCTTTTAGCAGGTTCCTTCACTACGGTTAGAATAGGAAGATGTTTTTTTTTTTTTTAAAGATTTTTTTATTTATTTATTTGAGAGAGAGAGAATGAGAGAGCAAGCACATGAGAGGGGTAGGGTCAGAGGGAGAAGCAGACTCCCTGCCGAGCAGGGAGCCCGATGCGGGACTCGATCCAGGGACTCCAGGATCATGACCTGAGCCGAAGGCAGTCGCCCAACCAACTGAGCCACCCAGGCGCCCCTAGAATAGGAAGATGTTTAAGTCACTGTTTTTCAAGGTGTGATCCCTTGATTAGTAGCATAGGTATCATTTGGGAAATCAAAAGGAATACAAATAGCCAAGATTTACTGAATCAGATACTCTGGGGTGGGCCCAGCAATTTTTGTTTTAACAAGTCCTCTAGGTGATTCTTATGCTAAAGTTTGAGAACAACTAGTTTGGTGATGATTTAGATGTGACACTTCTTATAATGATGGATGAGTGTGCTATCCCCAGGTCAAGAATAAGTAATATTTTAATAAGCAACTTGTGTGTGTGCTAAGTTCTTGAGATTTGATACTACAGTGAAAAATAAAAAACAAAAGAAAATAAAATAAGCAAATAGAAAAACAAATGGGAGCATGTAAAAATGAAATAAAATAACATGAATTTTTTAAAAAGCAGCATTTTTTAATCAAAAACTGTCAGCCTTTAAAATACTAAGTGTTTAATACTATGCATTTCACTTCCTCTAATAGCACCATCCTGTGGCTCACAGAGGATTAAACACTGTATTAAAAAAATCATTATTGTCTTTCAACTTACACAAGCCACATACATCAGTGTGACAGTGTGCATAATCTAGTATTAGGAACTTCTTCACTAACAAGGTTTTGATCATTTAATTGATTTTTTTCGTGGCCTAAAGTCATTTAAGAGAACTCTTATTATTGCAGAGTGGTAACCTGGATGTGTTTTAAGGTCATCTTATTCATGTGAATAAAATGTGAAAAATATTTCCATTAACTAAAGTGATATATACTTCTCAAGGTTAATTATTTCCACTGATCTCCAGTTAAAACTTATTATTCTTAAGCTCAGAGATTAACAAAATGAGAGACAGAGGAAGCATTCAATATATGGAAGATACTGATTGGAGGCTTTGGTTCTTTTTAGAGGTATAAAAAGAACATTCAGAAATTAGCTCAAAAAGATAAAAAACAATTATGATAAATTATATGATAGGCTCACTCCTCAATGTTCTGTGTTTAAAAGCAAGCCAAAATATATCTGATAAAAAGAAATAGATAAAAATTATTTCATTTTACTTATATAATTTAAGTTAATTTTAGATCAATTTAGGAAGAATATGTATTTTCCCTTTATTTCCTAGGTGAAAATGATTAATAAAACAAGACGCAGCCCAGATTAAAAGTTTACATGGAGAGCTTTAAAACATATGTGCTCCCAGGCTTATGAAGAAGCAGTGTTGGATATTACCAGAATGTGACACTCTAATAATGATTAAAGTGTATCTGAACCAAAAATTCCAATTACAAACTATTTTTTAAACAATTGTAAAATAAGTAAGTAAATGTGACTATTGTAATTTTTTACCGTGCAAAGGATTCATTACAATTCTGGACATGTTCTTTGAAATAGTATGGATTGCTGAGATTTATTACAGAAAGTTTATCTTCCAATTCCCACTATTTCTGTAGTATTTGTCTCATACATGTATAGGGATGCACAATTACGTGAACACACACATTCCAATTTTTCTCCCATTGAAGCTGAAACACCTTCATTCTTTATGAAGCACCTATGGGAGCCTCTATGTAGTAGAAAACGGCAGATCAGGAACTAAGTTTCAAAAGACGATATCTTGTATGGGACAACTATGTTAAAAGACCTTAAGACTTCTAATTGGCAGCCTAAAACTTGGAGCTGAAACACCTTCACTCTTTATGAAGCACCTATGGGAGCCTCTATGTAGTAGAAAATGGCAGATCAGGAGCTAAGTTTCAAAAGATGGTACAACTATGTTAAAACCTTAAGACTTCTAATTGGCAACCTAAAACTTTGATATGGGTACAATAGAAAAAGTAACCTATTGTTCTTGTAAGTGGGATTTGTGTGTTTATCACAATTCAACTAGTTGAACCAAAGAAAACAAAGAGTTTGAGAAAGAGATGACTGCAATTTTCCTTTTGAAAGCATACAGGCATGGAAAATCTCTGATGGGTGATCAACGCTCAAATAAAATCAATCTTGGGTCCACATTCCTATAAAAAGCATTAATGGAGAGCCCTGCCAGAGAGCAGATGATGAATCATTAGCCACTTGCTCATGTCATCATTATCTCTCCCATCCACCAGAAAGGCTTTGAGTAAATCACAGCAATCAAAATCCATATGCTGAGAACATGATACTAAGAGCCATAAAAGTGCAACTTAGGTCACCATTTTATAAATATTTGGTCAGATAATATCAAATAAAAGCCTTCTCTTTAGGGCCATTTAGCTAGGTAATAGAAGCAAACAGAACTAACTAGAGGATATCCTCAAAGTCACAGTGTCTTTGCTGTAAAGGGATGCTGAGCCTATTGCAGCCTACATCTTTGTGGTAGGACTAAGAACTCAAACAAAAATACTGAGACTAAGTTACAGTGCACCTGCTACACAAAATAAAAGTTATTTTGGGAAATCTTATAGATCTTAAGCACTGGAAATATTAGGCTTATGCACAAAGGGACAGAAGCAACAGAGTGGAACACCACCTTCTCGCTCTGCCTTGTCAATGTGATATGCTTTGTGCATTTTGCTAGATCGAATGTACCACCTTGTAATTTAGGCCATCCATGCTCACTACCTTTTTACATCCTGAATATTTTTGACAGACCTCGTTTTTGACTTATATTAAAATATCTAAAAAGAAAACGATGTTACCACTGCAAAAAGAAAGCCAGTATCACTTGAGGAAGCTAATGCTTGTGGCTCTGATCCTGAGATTTGCTGTAGCTGTTAACACGGGCAAGCTATTTATCATCTAACTGATGCAGTCTAATACTAATTAACTCACATGACTTTTTCCTTCATGGAGCTAGACAAATTGACAAAAAATCAAAGCCCAAGCCTATTTACTGGATTGTAAGAATTTAGAAGACAAGTGATAAATCGAAGACCAAAAATTATTCTGGTAAGAATAAATTGATTCTATAGCAAAAGTTGGAGAGCAGAAATTAGACCACTCACCAGGACCAATGGGTCTAGGAGGTGATGGAGCTATGTTTTTTTAATAAAGAGGAAAACATTTTCACCCTAGCATTCTACACCTAGCCAAACTCTTAATCACAAATTCAGAGAGGAAAGTGTTTTCAAATACACAAGGCTCACAAATTATCTAACATACACCTATTCTTAGGAAACCAAGAAAAATAAATAGTATCTAGGCACCAAGATTTACTACATTAGAAAACAAGAAAGTTCAGGGCGTAAAACTTGCTGTTAAGTCCAAAAAGCAAATAGTTCAGATTGAATCTACAGGAAAACAAAACAAACATGAATAAATGAATAAAGAAATTGATAGATTATCTCATATATTTGAGAATTGAAAGTTAAATATTGACAGATGACTGATATATAAGTTGGCTCACTGAAATAAATAAGGGGTAGTTCTTTTGAATTTAAGCAAATGATCTTAAAAAGGCAAATTTTATCACTATAGACATAAAAATATTATATAGTGGAAAAATAATCATTAAAGATTACTTGAACTTGCAGTGACCAAAATTACATAGTCACAGCATGGTAAGAATGAATGCGATGTGTCAATATTTGAAGAAATGACTAAGTCATACTTAGTAGGAAACAGGTGATGAAATAAATACATAGGAATATCTAAAATAGATGAATTAAAAAATAGAAGCATAGATGTTATTTGAAAATAAATAGTAACAGGAAAAGTAACAACTAAAGGAAATGAATTTTGTTGTCCGGGGATGAGATTAGGTTGAGCTAGAAGATATTAAGTAGACAATATCTCAAACATTTACATATTTTTCTTTGAAAAAAATACAACTCAATTTACTAAAAAAATAAAATTGCAATAATAAGGAAATCGGTTTTAACATAACCTTCTGCCCCACCTGTGATAGGTCCATGGTCTGCATATCAGTAATCTTAGGTCTTTTGTGAACACTCTGAGGTGACCAAAGATGAAAAATCATTAATCACCAAGAAGAGATATCCTTTATCCTTCAGATACATGGGGTCTAAGATGCCTATCAATATTAATAAATCTAGTATGAGCCTGTGAACCTGAAAAATAAAGTTTATTTATTTATTTATTTATTATTTTATCCTTTTTTTTTTTTTTTTTTTTTAAGACAGAGTGCACAAGCAGGGGTGTGGAGGGGCAGAGAGAGAGGGAGAGAGAATCTTAAGCAGACTCAGGAGCCTGATACAGGACTTGATTTCATGATCCCAAGAACACGACCTGAGTAAAGAATCAGTTGCTTAACCGACTGAACCACTCAGGTGCCCCAGTAAAGTTTATTTTAGTTAGAGTTTACTTCTAATATAACACATATTTAATAAAATATATATCATATCTTATAATATATATTATAAAATATACATATATAATCTTCCCTAATGGACACTGAAATACTTGAGAGAAAGGACTTTACATTCTTCTCTGATTCTGTGGTGTCTGGAAAATACTAAGTGTTCAATATATGCTGCTTCTTATTATTAATTAAAGAATTTCAAAACTTATGTCTGAACTATTTGGCAGAGTTAAAAATAATTTTCACAAACCTCAGAGCTTAGATCACAAAGCTCAGATAGAGCTTCTTCTTCCACTTCATGAAAGAGCAAAACAATATTTACTAAGATGAGTCAACAAGCAAGTGCATGAATTCATGTATTGGTCATAGTCATATCATGGGGGAGGTCCAAGTATTCCCCTTTATATACATGAGGAAAAGGACACTTTTTCTGAAGTTACATAGCTAGGATTTGAGATTTAAAACCAAGTCAATCTGACTTCACAGTTCAGATATATTTTCTAATCTACAAACTCATGAAAAGGAAGACAAACATTGTAAAACTCAGAAAAGGCCTCAATCTGTACTGGGACAATATTCAATTCTATAGAAGTTTCTATATTCTTTTTTTTTTTTTTTTTTTTTTTTTAAGATTTTTATTTATTTATTTGACAGAGAGAGACACAGCCAGAGAGGGAATACAAGCAGGGGGAGTGGGAGAGGGATGAAGCAGGCTTCCCGCTGAGCGGGGAGCCCGATGCGGGGCTCGATCCCAGGACCTGGAATCATGACCTGAGCCGAAGGCAGACGCTTAACGACTGAGCCACCCAGGCGCCCCAGAAGTTTCTATATTCTTTTTCCTTACCTTCACTCCTTCTACGAAAGAGAGAGAAGGATGAGAGACTTGTAACAGGTTGAAATATTTGAAAGTATTTAAGTTTTGGAAAGCAATGGGAACCTATGCAATAAATGGTAATATCATTAGCATGATTTCATACTGCAAAATGTAACAAAATTTTGGAGTTTAAAAAATACAATAGACACTTATTTTAAAATATCTTGTAATTATACTGGAAGGACTTTTGCTAGAACATGTTAAAACTTGAATAATCATAGCAGTAATCTGGAGAATTAATTATGAAATTCTCTGCAGTGAAACAATTTCCAATTCCATTTCAGACCATCCTTTTCAGTGAGTGTCTTTTTTTTTTTTTTTTTTAAGATTTTATTTATTTATTTGACAGAAAGAGACAGTGAGAGAGGGAACTCAAGCAGGGGGAGTGGGAGAGGGAGAAGCAGGCTTCCCGCCGAGCAGGGAGCCCGATGCGGGGCTTGATCCCAGGACCCTGGGATCATGACCTGAGCCGAAGGCAGACGCTTAACGACTGAGCCACTCAGGCGCCCCTCAGTGAGTGTCTTGTTTGTTTGCTGTATTTCTCCCCATGGGCTACTTTGGAAGAACTTGTTTTAAAAAGTATATTGTAGTTTTATGCAGAAGCACTTCATAATTTGAGCACAACTACGCCAAAAGGTGCACTCTGGAAGATGAAAATTTGTAGCAAGCATGTAGGACTGGGGACTATTTCAAGGCTTTGCTGCCCTGTAACAATAAATGGTCTTTCTGCACTCTGTGGGATCAGGTTCCAGAAATTAACACTGACGCTCAAACTAGGAATCTCTTTGGACTCGAGCAGTAGAAACAACTCTGAAGGATCATGGCAACAAGGAGAAAATATCCAAAGACTGAAACCCAGAACTAACTTAAGCTATTAGAAAATCTTTGCTAACTGTATTTATCCTAGTGTTTACTTTTAAATCAAGAATTAAATGTATAATATGTTGGGCAAGTGGAAGATAAATGTTTGCTTTAGCATTATATAGTGAAAGAATCATAAGTGGGGATCTCTGATTAACTAGCAAAGAATTAAAGACAAAAAAGAATGGGATATGGAATTATAAAAGTAATGATTTAGCCAACAGAGCAATAAAATATCTTCCTCATTGAAAGTCCTAGACTGGCAAACTGTGAAAATCAGTAAAAGCCATTCTAATTAAAAGTCCAAATCTATGTCACAAGAACAGCAAACTCTTCATCTGTTTTGTAAAATATATATCCAGGTGCATAATATTTCTGTGAATTCCTTAGAGCCAGAGAATTTTGTTACTCAGAATGGTTGTTTTTTTTTTTTTTTTTTTTTTTTTTCTATTATAGAGAGTTAACACTATAGATAATGCCTTACGTGACATCATTTACAGGGTTTGGCTTAGCATCTCATAATCAAATATAGTCATATTTCAGAAGCTAGACATACGGGTATTCTCAAAAGTGTAATTCTGATGTTTTTACTCATGAATGTGTTTCACATATGAGCAAATGTGCTCAAAGGATTGTGTAAGTTTGCAAAAAAATATTGTATGATAAACCGGGAACCTTAAAAGCATGTGTAAAGAAAGTAAGACACACATATGAAAAGTGACACACATAGAAATGAGCAATGGGTGGTCATAGATTTAGAGAACTCTAAAGCTAGAGATTTCATACTTGGGGAAGCCTTAGAGACCATAGAGAAAGCCCCTTATTTTTCTGCTGGAAGAAACTGAACCTCAGAGGTATTACAAGACTTAACTGATATAGTCTTAAGGCAAACCGATGTCGTGAGATTACTAGAGTCATTATTAAAATTACCTAGTCCTGTTTACATGAACAGAGATATGTTCTATTTCTCACTTTCTTAGAATAATCCCTCTAAAGGGAAAGATAAAATCAGTAAATGTTTCCCTGTTCCTACCTAATTTACTTATTTTATTTATCTTAAAATCGATGGAAGCTTAATATTGTGATGACCAGGAGCCCAATTAATTTCCTTGCAAGTTCTCAATTGCTGCTAAGGGTACTTACAATCCAGAATATATAGTAATCTCCCTCTACCCACATGGGATATGTTATAAGCCTTCCAGTGTGGCTTGAAACTGAGAAAAGTACCAAATACTACATATACTATGTTTTTTCCTATACATACAGCTTTATGTGTATTTAATTTATAAGTTTAAAAGTTAATTTATAAATAAGACATAGTAAAAGTTAACAACAGTCATTAATAATAGATCAATTATAACAACATACTGTAATGAAAGTCATGTGAATACGGTCTCTCTCAGAATATCTTACTGTATCGTACTCACCTTTCTTCCTGTGATGATGTGAAGTGATAAAATGCCTACAGGATGAGAAGTGAGGTGAATGACCTACATGTGGTGGTGTAGCACTAGGCTGCTATTGACCTTCCGACAATATGACAGGAGGGTCATCTGCTTCTGACCAGGATTGACCACAGTAACCCAAACTGCGGATAAGCGGGGACTACCGTATAACCTTTACATAAACCTTAACATATGTTTTTATACATTGTGAATTTTATAACAGCATACATGTTCCAAAATCTTGACCACAAAATACCTCCCTTTTCTGCTAGCTTTGTTGCCTGGTATTCCCTTACTGACAGTCATTTTTTGTTGTTGTTCATTTTCTCTCTTTCTCCTTTCAATGGCAAATATTTCTCAAATACTGCTTATGCTCTAGGCACCAGGAGAGCCATGGGTACACTAAGTAAAAATCAAGATACGATGGAAAGATCAGTAACTAGTTTTGCAGCCTTGAAAAAGTGACTTAAGCTCTTTCATCCCTTATATCTGTAAAATCAGAGGTTATGAGATACATAGGAAACTAGGAAAATAGTCACTACCTTTTCAATCACGGGTTCTAAAGGGTAAGATAGACCAAAGGGCTGGGCGCCTGGGTGGCTCAGTCTTAAGCATCTGCCTTCGGCTCAGGTCGTGATCCCAGGGTCCCTGGGATCGAGCCCTGCATCGGGCTCCCTGCTTGACGGGAAGCCTGCTTCTCCCTCTCCCACTCCCCTGCTTGTGTTCCCTCTCTCACTGTGTCTCTCTCTGTCAAATAAATAAATAAAATCTTAAAAAAAAAAAAAAAAAAAAAAGATAGACGAAAGGGCTCAGGTGACAAAAATGGAGAAGGAACACCTTCATTTTACAGAAACTGTTTTGTGAAGAGTTATTTTCAATTTGATGTTGTGGAAAATATACACATTGTATTACATACGTTGCTTCTACAGAATTATTTACCCCAAGGCTGCTAATTGACATCAAGACCTTGAAGGAAAGATATTTGAGGGTGTGAAGGAGGAGAGATTATGAATTCAGAGAGAGAATATGAGGAAAGTGGATATTTATCAGAAAGAGGCAGAGAGAGAGAACAAGAGAGAGAGAAATTACTAATAATGGAGAGAAGGGTCCAAAAAAATGGGAGGAGAGGCAGAACATAAACTCTGTTTATGTGACAGTACTGCTCCCTTCCACTTTTTAAATATGAATAACTATAAACTTTGAGCGAATGATTTTATTTATACATGAAGTTGAAAGAACTTTCAGTTTCCTGTCAAGGTGATCATTTTATGCATACTGCCCATTGTGGATGCCGTGCTGCCCAGAAACCACCTTCAGTTCTAGAGGATTTATTCCCTCAGCTCTTGGGAAGCCTTGTTGGCTGACAGTTCTGCACTGTGAGCTCACTTTGGAAACTGCCTCCACTGAAGATGATCACCTTACTCTGATTCCTGGAAAAGCCTCATCCAATGACAGACAGATGCTGGGGTATAAAGACAAGACTTCTTTGCCAATTTAGAAAAGCTCCAAAGGGTCATTTCCTCTTTAGCGTATCCCAGTGATGAGTTTCAGTCTTTTTTGTGACTGCTGTAGGCCAACTTATTCCGGTGGCGAGAGGCACTGAACAGAGCTCCATCATACTCCACGTCCAAGTCTGTGTCCCGGGAAACCTAATCTGTGACAATGGCCTTCCTTTACCATATTTTATTATATGATATTCCCTGGATTACTGTTGGATAAGTAGTTTATTTATTAAACCAATTTAAAATAGAATCCATTTTATCTACATGCACAGAACTATACAGATTCTTAGAGAAAAGACAGACTCACTGTATCGGAAGTGTGAAATAATGAGAAACGCCTTGTTAATTCTCAAGATATTAGAGAAGACGAAAAATAGTTAAGCAAGAAAGAAAAGGTAAGATGGTGAAAAACCATCTAAACATGATTACATAGAGGGAATAACACTTTAACACCATATGCAGACTTGTATGCTTTTTTCTTTTGTTCAAAAATACTTTTAAAATCACTTAATGCATAGTGATTGCAGACACAGTACAATATTCCAAAAGGATAAAATTTAAATATTATTTTTTCTGTTATGAAGGAAATATGCAAAGAAAAGTAAGATAATTGACACACTGAGCTTTTACAAAGTCAGCTTACTTTTTGTTAATGAAAGTTATCTTTTATTTCATTTTGATTTATTTTTACTTTTGGGATTATGTATTGTCTGGATTCATCATTATATTTATTTATTTTTTCATCATTATGTTTACAGTATTGACATTTCGTGTATTTTCCCAAAGCTTTTAGATGTTCCAAAGTACTAAGAGACAAACATAATCATAAGGGCCATACTATAATTCAATTTACAAAGATGCACTTGTTTAGATCTCCCTGAATTATGATTAATGATTTAGGTCCCTATGCCCTGCTTTCAAAGCTCAACAAACAATTTGCCATAAAAAGAAAGTGTTCATTGATAATAGGATAAATTCAGATACATATGTGGAAGCATGAGCAAAATCAATAAGTATTTGATTACAAAAGTGATATTTAGAATTCTGTATTCAGGTTTAGTGGTTGTATGGAACAGTAAGAATCATGAGTGATGTAATTCATTCCAAATACTGACCAGAGATTTCAGACAAGGCTCAGACACAAAATGTAACATAGCAAACAGCTCTTCCTTCTTAAGAATAATTCAAAAATAAAAACCTTGAGAGAATTAATAGTTAATTGCTGATGCTTTTAGAATTGATAGGTTAGGGAAACTAGAAAGTGAATAGCGACTCTGAAGTAAGAGTCTTAAAAGAAAGGACACATTAAGTCTCAAAGAAATGTTCAACTTGTAATTGGTAAATGTACTCAGATGAACGTGAATTACTAGACATTTTCAGTTACACTATAAAGTCTAGAGATCTAACAGTGAATTAGGTTACATTCTATAGTCTTGGCACTGTAACAATAAGCCAGAACTCTTTCAGAAGAGATTTTAATTGAGGATTTTATCTTAATTATGAAAGAGGACATCTAAGAAGTAGTTTAAGCCTTCGAGCAAAAGAATTTAACAAGAAACAGTTCAGATTCTGGCTAAAGGCGATTAACCTGAATAAAATCCGTTTTATTTAGGAGTACAAGTACCTAAAATTGAAGAGGTAAGAAAGCAAGCATCACCTCCCTTTGAATATATAAAAATGTCCAATCTATAAATGAGTTGGAAAAGTTTTTCAGTTTCTATAGAAAAAATATACTTTAAAAAAGCTTAGTTAGCTGTCGTATTAAGCAAAAATATCTGTAGTTCAAAGATGCTATTTTCACATGGTTGGCTAATCTAGTAAAAGCTTCTTTGCATTTCTGAACTACATTTTTGAAGTGTTTTGGCTGCTGATAATTTTTTTTTTCTTTTGGAAATTAATCATACTGAATGCAGATATGCACAGCCACTAACACTTTTAATATTGATTTATATTTAACATATATCAATGCTAAATAAGTATATGAGGCATATTGATGAGCATGACACAAATATTGAGTACCATTTTGCAGCAAATAAGAAAAATTAGCATGATCAGCCATTACATTTTCTTTTCTTTTAACCCTCACATAGTGTTGTGGATATTATTGACTATATTCCAATTCTAAAAACCTAACATTGAATTAAAACCAGCTTACACAAACTTGCAAATGGAAATATTTTTGATGAAGTTGTAAGACTTTGTTAATAAACAAGGAGAAAACACTTTTCAAATTAGTGTATCTGTCGCCTTCCTAAGGTATCACTGGAGCCTTCGAATCTTAAATCAATGTGGCTTTCCCATCATTCGTGTTCAATCATTTGTCATTAGAGTACATATTTATTTAGCACTTCATATGTTCCAAGTCACAAGGCTAGGTGCTGGGGATGTTACCCGAAACAAGGCAGAAATGAACTGCTCCTATTCTGTGAGCAAATACAAGTACAACCTACTTGCAGAAGTTAAATTAAAACAAGGAAATACAGCTTAATGAAGAACGTGATACATGATACAACATGGATGAGAGCAACGCATAGCATGAACACCTAACCTAGTATAGGAAAGTCCACAAAAGATTTCCCAAAGTTAAAATCATCAAAGTTACTCGGGGCAAAAGGGTTTGGGTTGTTTTTCAAGGCAGGTGTGTGGTGATAATCAAATTATCTAAAATACATACTATCTGAAATATCTTATTTATCATTTATGAAATAATTCTAGTCTGTTATTCTTTCCCGTAGTGTGTCTTTCTTCCCTGTAGTGATTCAGTGACCCAACATTCTTCCATTTTGGGGCTATTGTTCCACCATCCCCTATTCCTTTTATTATCAGCACATAGTTAGTAGAAGTAATAAGAAAGCATGGAGGGGGCAGATTTGTGTTTCAAAGCCTTGAGCCAGACCTGGGATACCTACGTTCATTCGTTCGGCCCTTAGTCATGTGGTTAAACCAAGCTGGAGTAGGGGCTAAGAAATACACTGCGTGGCTGGAAAGCTGTGTGTGAGTAATAAATCTGTACTATGAAAGAAGTTAATAAATGTTGGTGGACAAGTACCCATCTCAGATATAGGGCATGAGAATGTAGGTATTAGGAAGAGAGGTTAGAATAGGAATGTTAAAATATAACAGTTTAGCATCTGTTAACATTTTATTCAAAATAAAATAATGAATATGATCCATATATGCTCAGGGAAGGAGTATTGAGAAAATTAGAAGAAACTTAAAAAGAAAAAAATTATCTGAAATTTCTACAAACTTTGAAAGAAACATATTAAAGAGTTAAAAAGAAAGTCATCTTTTCAGTTGTTAGTGGAAACAGAACATGGAACATGTTTTTTTTTTTTTTTTTTTTTAATGAGTTATTCAGGGTTTAAGAACCTGACTCTGATTAATTAGATATAAATAAAATAGATGACAGAGAATTTGGGTAGGAGTTGGTCTCTCCTGATGATCTTCAGTTAGAATTCAGTCCTCTTATATGAGGAGCAAACCATGTACATATTGCCCAGTTTAGATATAAAGCCAAATCTAAGCACTGGGTACATTTCCCAGGAAGATTAAGGAAGCCAGTAGAAGAGGTCTTATATTTAGGATGGTAGGCTCTGGAGTCACGTTGTGCAGGTTTATTCCCAGCATGGCTAGTAGTTAAAAGTTCCAGAAACAACAGTTCATGTTTTACAAAAAGGGATCAATTCCTGAGGAGACAACAACCATGTATGGTGGATCTAAGCCAAAAGGGGGTCACATTTAGGATATTTTTACCAAATAACAGGAATTTTTATCAGCAACATATTGCACAAAAGATCAGAAGACCAGGTGAAGTATATGGTGGAAAGATTCCTGGATTTACTAAAAAACCTGCTAACTGAGAAAAGAATAATAGGAAAAGTGGGAAATGTTCTTCATATTTCAGTTTCTCTTGGGTCCCAGATATCCTCAATCAGGAAGAAAGGACAAGTTTTTGTTTCGCTTGCTGCTGACAAGAACTCACTTGTATTCCCACTGCTTTTCACTTAGGTTCCTGAGTGGAGACTTGTGGTTTCCAGCATTCCAGATCCTCCCCTAAAAAGGCAGGTCAGATTAAAGAAAGAAATAGAGAGAGAGAAAAGGAGGGGTGCCTGGGTGGCTCACTTGTTAAGCATCTGCCTTCAGCTCCAGTCATGCTCCTAGGGTCCTGGGATCGAGCACTGCATCGGGCTCCCTGCTCAGCGGGAAGCCTGCTTCTCCTTCTCCCACTCCCCCTGCTTGTGTTCCCTCTCTCGCTGTGTCTCTCTCTGTTAAATAAAATCTTAAAAAAAAAGAAATAGAGAAAAGGATAGAGAGAGAGAGATTACAAATTTGACAACTCTTCCATTTTTACCTTAATTTTAAATATATAGTTATATTGCTATATGCATATGCTCATGAGTTATTCCCTCACATATAAACTCCATGAGAACAATATTAATACCATTGTTTTCTTCATTGTGCTAGGCACAGTAAATGTTTTTCTTTTTTAAAGATTTTATAAATATTTTTTTTTAAGATTTTATTTAGTTGTGAGAGAGACAATGAGAGACAGAGAGCATGAGAGGGAGGAGGGTCAGAGGTAGAAGCAGACTCCCTGCTGAGCAGGGAGCCCGATGTGGGACTCGATCCTGGGACTCCAGGATCATGACCTGAGCTGAAGGCAGTTGCTTAACCAACTGAGCCACCCAGGCGCCCTTTTTTAAAGATTTTATTTATTTAATTGACAGAGAGAGAGAGCATGCCCAAGCAGGGTGGGAGTGGCAGGCAGAGGGAGAAGCAGACTCCCCACTGAGCAGGGAACCTGATGCAGGACTGGATCCCAGGACCCTGGGATCATGACCTGAGCTGAGGGCAGGCGCTTAACTGACTGAGCCATCCAGGGGCATCCAGGCACAGTAAATGTTAATTTAATTGAATAAACTATATAATTGGGCCATCAAACATTCTTTACTACTGAAGATGATAATCTCAAGAGCAAAATATGGGAATCAGTAAAATTTACTTGGGGTATATGCAATTCAAGTGACGATTTAAAGTTAATTCAGAGTAACACTCATAGAAAGTTATAGACAAAAATTCCATTCTTTTTATTCAGTTTTTCTTGTTTTTTCTTTTAATTTGTGTTCATTTGAGTATAGCTGACACACAATGTTACATTCGTTTCGGGTGTACAACATAGTGATTTGACAACTCTATACTTTACGCTGTGCTCACCTCAAGTGTAGCTACCATCTGTCACCACCTAGCACTATTATAATATCATTGACTATATTCCTTTTTATTCACTTTTCTTAATTTCAAGCTTAAAGTTATGAGGTGAACAGTATGAGAATCAGGCCACACTGGATTTGACAGAAGACAGGTTTCATTACATCTTTTGTTATTCTTGCCTGTACACCACTTCTTAAATAAGTGGCTTTCTGTAACTATTTTTGTTGTTGTCTAGACCATTCCTAACAATTTCACAATGCACGAGCCTTTGTACCTCATCTTCTGTCCTTTCCATAAAGTTGGAGAAAGAAGATGAAGTAAGTTCCTGATTCTTGAAGTCAAATCAACCATCTTTGTCTTCCTCTTCAGGACCTCCATCTTCCTCAGCCCCAGCCGGAGGAGACCTGATGGAGAGGAAGAGAAAGTAATATCTGGCCAGGTTGGTGCATTGCATTAAGCATCTATGCATCCTCTTCCTATCTCTCTGGTTAATATTTTTCCTATACTGCATGTGTTGCTTTTAATTAGTCTTTAGAGTTAAAACCTTCAGTTTAGGCAGAGCACTTTCACTTTGGTCCAGTCTAGTTAACCAGGCCTGTGGACCTATTAATAGAGCACAGTTTCCTTTATCTATTTCTTGTGCTCATTTGCACAGACATCTCCCTGAAATGTCAGGAAAGAAATGTGGTTGGATTAAATCATAATTAGAAGATTCCTGGCTCCTCTACCCCAGAATGATCTTAATATTGCCATTAATATCTCATTTTATTATTCTTTTCAGTGCATTTAAATTTACATAAATTGCCCAGTTCCAAATAAAACAAATATTTTCTTCTCTCTAAAACATAATCGGATTATCCAATACTTCTTTAAAGAACTAAGAGATGTCTCCCTTTCTGTGCCTGCCCTTCTGTGACCCTGCTCAATGTCCAGACCCTTGATTCCTAACCTGGTTTCCCCCACTCCAAGCCTGTCCCTGCTAGTGCCAGTGTCAGCAAAGATGTTCCTGTCCCTGGGGACCCAGGCCCCATGCTCTGTGTTGCCCTTAGTGAATCCCAGCTATGCAGTGGGCACATGGAGGGCACCTCCTGGTAGGTTGAGGGTGGGGTCTTGGCATACCTGAGCTCCTGGTGCTGTGTAAGGAGCTAGAGTTGCTGGTAGAGAATGCAGGCAGTGAGCTGCTGGTGTTGTTTGAGCTACCTGCTGCCACCCGTCATCTTCTGGAACCTTCTGTGGAATTTCCTGCAGCTGTGCCTGCCCAGTATTCTGACTGGCTGGTGCTGGCCCCCTGTGATGGCCCTGCTCTGCCGGGTCCCATCTCCTTGACAGACAGCTGATCCAGAGCCTGCACAGATGCGGCTGCTGTGGGGTATTCTGACCCTTCCATGTGATCTAGAGGGTCCACAGTCAGCTCCCCGAGGAGGTTGTATGGCTAGGCCCACTACCTGGAGTTGCTGGAGTTGGTATTGTGCCATGTCGGTCTCCATGAGGTACACAGGGCTGTAGGGCTCCTTCTGGGAACTCTAGGGCCTCTTCCCACTGGCCCGCACCTACAGAGAGGCATCGCGCAAGAGATCTTATTCCTGGCAATGAATGCTCTGGGCAAGGACCACGGGGATAAGGTGGCCTTCAACAAGAAGTCTAAGTCCACCTGTAACAAGCTGGTCAGCAGCGTGCACAAGGAAGGGCTGAGGCAGCAGTGAGCACAGATGCCCACCCCAAAGGCCACTGATTGCCAGAAAGAGCAGCTCTGGGGTGCTAGAGACCCTTACGTTTCCTTCCCTAGCCTGAGGTGGGGAGGTGGGGCAATGAGGGAGAAAGGATTCTAGAGCTGACTCACGTCCCTGCTCCTTTGAGAGCGGGACTGGGAGCAGACTGGGAAACACGCCCTGCCATAGGCTCTGAAGGAGGGCAGCAGGAAGAGGGACCCACTACTGCCAAAAGTCACAATTCCCCTATCTGCAAACTGCCCAGTATGCTCACCCTGATGTTGGCAGAGGCCTGAAGAGAGTCGGAACAATTTCACAGTGTATGAGGCTTTGAATGAGCTGGAACAGCTCTGCTCCTCCCCATCCTATGCCAGGAACTCCCCTCCAGGGTGCCCACAGATCCGCACTCCTTGATCATTTTATAAGCTTTTTGTTTTACAAAAACAAAACAACAGGAAAGATACAGAATTACTAAGCCTTCGGCCTGAATGTGAAAGAGGGAGGTCATTCACCACCAACAATGATCCCTCTTCCCAGGAACTGCTGAAGGAGACCAAGGCTCTGGATGCCTTTCTGCCTTAGTGTTGTATTTTATTTTAAGTTATTTATTTTGGAGCCACAGCCCTCTTGCTTACGAGATTCTTATGGATGGTGAGAAAGAGAAGGGGAACAAGAGCTCCATAGTCCAGTGGTTTGTAGCTCCTTGAAAGTCAGGAGGAGGGAGCTAGAGGAGCCCCAAGCTCCTTTCAGGGAGCATTGGTGCCCCCCTTGTCTTAATCCTTCCTGTCCTTTGTCTTTTGGAGAATTCCTCACCCACCCAGGGCCTCGGCTGTACATTGGATTGTTCCTTGCAAAGTTTCGTTAGATGTAAATACAGCAAAGGCTGTTTATGTCTTAAAAAAGAAAAAAAAAAAAAAACACACAACCTAAAACATATCAATTTATAACCTTTTACAATTCTCTTGGGATGAAATAGGCTATTTTAGAAAGTCTTAATTTGTTTGAATCACCAGAGTATCATTTAAACATTATGCTTCCCTAACATTCGTGGAATGGGGCTCCAAAAACCTGGAAGACACCATCCACTTTGTAAAACATACTTGGAGGAAGACATTGTAGATCACAGACTTAACAAATTAAAACAAATTTGGGTTAACAAAATACAACACAATGTCCTCTCCCCAAATGATGGGAATAGGACAGACTCAATAACATTTTTACCCTGAATATTATGTATGTTTTAAACGTAAGAATAAGTAACAGGTATAGATTGACATTCATACTGAATAAACTTAATCCAATAAAGATTCTAATATTTTCAAAATACATTATTTTTTTTCTTTCAAAGAAGCGCTTGTGTGAGCCCCAAGGGACATGCTAATTATTACTTCTCCAAATCTTGTGAGAGACACGCATTTTTCAGTAGAGTTTAAGAAAAATGATTTTTGTTATGTCTTAATGCTCCAATTTTTAATTTTTAACTGATTTAATTAGCTTCTTCAAAGGCACATATATTTAAAGAAACAAATTTGAACAGTTTTCACAGTTTCATCAGAGATTATACTCTTCCACAATTGGAATTTAAACATACCCAAAAGCAATTTTGTCAAGTATGTATGTGTCAGTTGGGACATTAGAGGATGCATTTTGGTCTGTACTTCTCAGAATATGAATAGTGAACCACTGTGAGATTCCAATTTGTGCTGTTTTAGAGTTTGGCCTACTCTAAGTGCTTCTAGCGTCCGAGAAACAGCATCGTATTGTAAGAACATGTGAGCTCTGTTTGACCTTGTTTTGAATCTTTTAATTCTTTCCAACACATTTTCAAAAGCTCTTATATTCAAAAGTTTGCCTTGTCCCAGGCATCTTGCAGATAGTATTTTGTGATGCTGCATGCATAATGGACAGGGCTATATCACAAACTGAAAAGAACCTCAAATTACAAAGGAATACCCAAATACTAACTCGTCTCCTATGAACAGTTATATATCATGGTTTAAATTATGACTTATTTAAAATACATATAATACTACAGAACCAAAAGCCTTCTATTTGCATTTTAGGCCAAAAAGGTGGGTAGCCTGGAAAAATCGAACTATTTTAACTACAGAAATCACCTCAATAATCATTTGAGATATTTTAGATTGTGTAAAACTGTATGACCTAAAATCAAATAAATTGTGTATTTGTGTTCCAGTAAGTATCTTTGTCTATATTTAAAAAAATGTATCCAAGCACATACTCAATTAACAGAATTATTTACATCTTTCTACTAGTGTATAAGATTAGGACTTTGTTACAAGCTTTACCAGTCTTTGGGTTATTATTATTTTTTTAATAAAGAAAGTAATCTATTATCAAATAAAATTTATAAACTATTTCAATATAATTAAAATTACTAAAATCCTTTATACTCATTATGATAAATATGTATTTTGACAGTGTTGCTACTATTTCACTGAAGAAACCACAATTAATAGATTTTGAGTTTGAAGAAATGAAGTTAATTTAAGTTTACCTGCGTGATTGTCTCTGAAAGCTTATAAATGTCCTTTTATAAAAGTTAATTTTTCCCCTGGATAGCCATTTGTGAATGGAAATTAACTTTTAGATAATATCCAATCTTGATATTGATGATACCAATTTTTTTGTGCATGCCAGTGAAATTTCTGGAATAGATTTGTTTCAAGAGTTTCTCCTCACTCATTTTTTTTAAGAGTAAGATATAAATTTCACATGTAGTAATGTATCCAGGCAGACAAAAAAAAAAAACTCTCCAATACTTTCTTTGAATTATACACAAGAATATTCCCACAGTTTATACCACACTGATGGCAGTTATGTCAAAGGTTTCCCTTAGACTCATAGCTGCATAGAGTCAGCATTTTCAGATGCTTTATCTGCTTGCTTTATACTCTTTTCTATACAAACTTCTTTATATTTGAGGACTCTTTTTCATTTGATGATCCACTGCTGTTGTTACATATATAAAGATTAGAAGCACAATGTATTCAATATAATTTTGGGCAATTAGTTTAATAGGCTAGTTTCTCTAATTCTATTACAAAGACAAAGATCATACATGTTAATTTTGGGCAATTAGTTTAA
This sequence comes from Halichoerus grypus, assembly GCF_964656455.1. NCBI lineage: Eukaryota > Metazoa > Chordata > Mammalia > Carnivora > Phocidae > Halichoerus > Halichoerus grypus. Next base: position 23,058,940 of record NC_135714.1, read on the forward strand.
TAGGCTAGTTTCTCTAATTCTATTACAAAGACAAAGATCATACATGTTAATTTTATCAGTGGGGAGATAACATGATTTTGAGAAAATAAAAACAAGTCCAATTTGAAGAAACTTTCCAAACAAATAAATAAAGACATCAATGTAATAATCACTCGGAATTTTGCATTCAACAGTTGCAAATTTCACTTGGAATTTTGCATTCAACAGTTGCAAATTCATCTGGTTTTAAACTCATTGTCAATATAAGTTTTAATGTATATTAAGTTAATTTACATTGACTAAGTGTAATAATTTAACTGATGAAATATGCTGTTTGATGGGGCCCCTTGGTGGCTCAGTTGGTTAAGGGTCTACTTTCAGCTCTGGTCATGATCCCAGGGTTCTGGGATGGAGCTCTACATCAGGCTCCCTGCTCAGCAGGAAGTCTACTTGTCCCTTTCCCTCTGCCCCTCCCCCACTCATACTCTCTCTCTAGCTTGCTCTCTCTCTCAAGTAAATAGATAAAATCTTAAAAAAAAAAAAATATGCTGTTTGTTAAGATTAAAAACAACATGCCATCCTGCATTTTGTATTCATCTCAAACATGAATTAGTTGCTAATCTTCACTTAGGAAATGATTATGGATCAATCAACATGTAGGTCCTTATGTAGATTTTACAATTTTAAAACTTACAGACACAAACATATATGCATGGGTTTCTATGTGTGTCACATATATTCTAAATATACATATGTGCCTATGCATAAATCATGCACATATGTTTGCACATGCATCAGGAAACAGAGGAACAGGGTCATTGCAGAGCCTGATCCTTCTTTTGCGAGATATCAACTGGCTGCCCGCATCACATTTCTTAGTTCTCAGTTGAAACATTACCTTCTCAGGAGAGCTTTCCGAGTTTCTCACCCTGACCTAATTTCTGTCACTATCTATATATCTTTTATAAGTTTCTTTGTAAACTAAAAACTACCTGAAATTTTCTATCTATACATCTTTCTATCTACCTACCTAACCTCATCACTATCTTCTACTTGTATATTTATTATCCCTTAGCTACAATGTAACCTCCGTGAAGGCAGGAACTCTGTGTGTGTGTGTGTGTGTGTGTGTGCTCATGCGTGCGTATGTGTGCATGTGTGTGTGTGTCACACTGCCAACTACTAGAACAGTACCTGGAACATGGAGGTCAATCAATAAATATTTTTTGAGGGATACCTGGGCAGTTCAGTTGGTTAAATGCCTGCCTTTGGCTCAGGTCATGATCCCGGGGTCCTGGGATCAGTTCCTACATCGGGCTCCTTCCTCGGCAAGGAGACTGTTTCTCCTTGTGCCTGCCAATTCCCCTGCTTGTGCGCTTGCTCGCTCTCTCTCTCTCTCCCTGACAAACAAATCAATAAAATCTTTAAATAAATAAATAAATAAATAAATAAATAAATATTTCTTCCATGAATACATGACAAAAAAGCGGTGAATTTGCCATTGTAGTGCTATTATATAAATTATATAGCATACGGTATTATATAGTATTACATAAAACAAGAAATCCATGGTATAGCGTTCCCACCCTGAATACGTTCTTTGTTTCTACTCTTACCCCCTCCGGTAGGTCTATGATCCTGGCAAAACCAAGGACCTTGTTCCAGCTCTCTCCTGTGCCTCCAAATGCCATGCCCGAACTCTGAGAGAACCCAGGCCCATGGCTTCAGTGAGTGAGGACGTGACTCTTGAAGAACTATTCTTCAACAGTATTTCTTGCCTAAGGATTTAAAGTAAATAGGAGGAGATGATGATCAATTTTGGAAATTCCAGGATACAGAGCAATGACAGTTTAGGCACTTTCCTGACCACGGGATTAAACATCCAGGGTTCACCAAGAAAAAGAAATCCCTCTTTCTGACTGCTTTGGCTAGCACTTAATATCAACAAAACCAAAAAACAAGAGGAAAGGATGGATGCATAGCTAAACATTTTTGCTTCCCTTATCCTGATGAAAAAGAAGAAAAATGGACTGTGTCTTTTGGATATCCATTCTATACAGGGGACCATAGAAAACTCTTATAAATGTGATGCTGAAGGCAGGACACCCCAAAGGCTTAACATTTCCCTTTACTTTGTAGTCCCACACAGGCGGAGAAACCTCACATGGAATTGTCTGGGGAAGGGGACAGGAACGCCCATTTCATTTTGTAACTTCTGAACCAGAATTCTGCTTCTAGGAAATGCTCCATCTCACTCTTGGTCTCACCTTCCGAGAATGTTGCCTGTATTCTGTGTCATGTTTGCCCTGGGAGGCCCATACAAAGTATGAGGAAGATGAGACTGTGTGTATACAAACCTTTGACTAAATTTGGGGAGTGCCTGAAGACTTTTTTTTCTAGCTTATTACAAAAAGAAATAAAGTTGAATATTAGACAATCTTGACCTAAAATAAACCTGCTGCTTTCACTGCTGGAATGTTCTTCCCTCCACACAACCCTATCCCACATTGTGATTCCTCCTTCCTTCCCTGTTCTTAATGATGCTTATCCTCATCCAGCTTGTTTCCTTGCCAGGCCATTTACCTCACCTCTCTTTTGTGACAAGCAAATATTATAAATGCATCTTTTATTATGCAGAGCAACTTAGTTTTCTTTGCCTCAATTTGCATTTACTGTGGCCATGACTTAAGGAATATATTGTTATCATTGAAGATTTTTGTTAAATAAACTCAAAGAGTTTTGCCACCATCAAAACTAATATAAATACATTTCACTATTGTGCAAAAAATTTATGCCACTGAAACTTCACAAAAACTTCACGGGATAAATTAGAATATTGGGGCTCAAAAAGGTACAGGATTCTGCTTTAGATTGTGTATTTAGTAAATGATATTTAAAGTCACAGAGTTTTTACTCCAGTCTCCCTAGTATGTCATATCACATAGTGGGTAGAGAATAGTTGGCATGAAGTTGAATGGTATATCTAATAATTCTAGATTTTTTAATTTCTTTGTTCAAAGTTTTGTGTTGGAAGCAAAGCATAATTCAAGGATTCTTAAGTTTCTGAAAGCTATTTATATAGGCGTAAAGTTTCAACAATGATAATCTCAAAAGACATGCACAGCTCATTTAAAATGTCTTCAGTGACCATATTAAATGACAGAGGCCATGGCTGTAATGAGCCCAGCTTCTGGCACCCCCTGTCTAGACAACACTGAGGGCACACTTTGACTGTGACCCTGGGAACATGTCTTTATGTCTCAGTTTTCAAATCTGCAAATTGAAAATAATAATAGTATCTATTTAAAGGCTATTTCAACCTTTAAATAACAGGTACAAATTGTTCAGACTAATGTCTGACATCTAAGTATTCAATTACTGCTAAGTGATGTGGGAAACAAAGGCAGAAGCGATATTAAGTTTCCGTACTACTTACAGCCCATGGACAAGTCCTTGAAACAGGCCGAGTGACATTCCTCTAGGGACTCAGCTGCCTCGATGTGGGGAGGTTAACACTTAGCTAAGGGCAAAAGGCAATCCTAGCCTGATCCTCACCACCCCCCATGCCCCCACCAGGATCCTGTAAGCCTGCTTTAACATATAAAAATTCCTTTAGAAATTTCCTTTCTCTCTAACCCCCCCCCCCAAGATACCTGTTGGCAATCATCCACCAAGCATATGGCCCACCAGTATATATCTGAAGGGTCTCAAGACTACAGTTTTGTTAGAAGGTAATAAATGACCCTTTCCCAACAATAGCTAGCCCCCTCAAGGTCCTGGAAACCTTGCTTCCAAATTCCTTAGAGACTTATGCTATTCCTAAACCCCTTCCAACTTGGAAGTATATGATGGGCTACCCCTCATGACCCCAGTGCAACTCTTTCTGCCCATGGGTCCTGTCCCCGTGCTTTAATAAAATCACCTTCTTGCACCAAAGACAGATGTCTCAAGAATTCTTTGTTGGCCATGGGTTGTGAACTCTAAAATCTTTCCTACATCACTAAGCAGCTTTTTTTTTTTTAAATCTATTGATTAAAAAAAAATTCTGCTAGTTGCAAACAGGTATCATCTCTAAGATTTGTAATTATAATAGTATCAGAAGATTTTTTTCATGGTTTTTGGAAAACCCCAAAGACAAATAGAAGTTTAATATATTTCTTGCATATAAGTGATTTAATGTTGGATTCCCCCCACCCCCCAAACTGGGTAATAGTATATAATTTGATCTACTCAATAAAACTACTGAAGTGACTGAGAAAAGGTTATGCCAGAGAGACCAGAACAAAACTGTCTCAATTTCCTAACTTTGAGGGTCTGGCAATTTAAAGTAAAATTCAAATTTAGATCATTCCTTTTTTTTTTTTTTTTTTTTTCGTTTTTTCCGGGCCCTAGAGCAGCAGTGAGGCACAGCTAGTGGTCTTAGACCGGCTGGAGCATCCGCGGGGGGCTTGCACAGGTGGGGCACACAGTACCCCTCCCCACCCCACGCCCTGGGCCCCGCCTCTGGCGCCCACCTTCACCACCAGGCTCCAATTGGCGCAGGTGGGCGCCCCACCACCTCAGCAGGTTTCCCTTGATCTTTCCTTTTTAATTAAATAAATATCGAGTGATATTATTAGCACCAGACTGTATGTAGTCTGTACCACACTTCATGCCTTTGTTCATGGGCTTCTTACCTCTTACCTCTTCCCTCTCCAATGAGGATTATTTTCTTCAACAAAGGTATATATTCTCAAATCCTAACCACAGACCAGTAATTGCTCAGGATAAGTTTGTCAAATTAATGAAATATTGACACCCCGTTTTGATTATTTGTTGTCAAATTCATCCCTGTCTCTCCAGATGGCATAGGGTTATACCCTCAGAAAAATAAAGTGAATAGTCTTTTTCTTCCTCCCTCCCTCCCTCCTTCCCTTCCTTCCTTTTTTTCTTTCTTTTCTTTTCTTTCCTGCTTTCCTGCCTCCCTGCCTGCCTACCTTCTTCCTGACTTCCTTCTTCCCTGCCTTCCTTCCTTCTTTGATCTGATTCTCTGCTCAGTCACACTTCCGCTTAGCGCTGAAGCCTTGGGAACTATGGGCATACAGTTGCCTATGCAGTAATAACAGGTCACAGAAGGTCTAGTGGGGTATTTTTTTTTAAACTAACTGGTGTCCTACCTTCCCATACTACCACAACCCCAGGAAAGTGAGCCTGTCTCTGATCACAATCTGCAGAGTTAAGGGGCGCTGCATTCCCAGAGAGGCAAGGTGCCACCCTCAGGCTTTCTTCCCAGGCAAAGCCCGCTTCTCCTCCACAGGGGAGAATCTAGAGTGTGTATGTGAATGGCCTCAAAAGCAAGTGTGTGCCCATCAGTCAAATTACTGCTGGGAGTAAAAATTGTTGCCATTTTTATTATTTGTCTTATCTTTATCTTTGTTCTTAAGCTACTGGCCCAAAGGTATGGGTATTATATTTTTTTCTACACTGTATGAATCTAGAAAATGTCACCCATCATTACCAAGGTAGTAGGAAGTAAAAATATGAGCCTTGTACAAGGAATATAAAACCTTAAATCCTGGGGCACCTGAGTGGCTCAGGTGGTTAAGTGTCTGATTTGATTTTGGCTCAGGTCATGATCTCAGGTTTGTGAGAACAAGCCCCACGTTGGGCTCGGTGCTGAATTTGGAGTCTGCTAAGATTCCTTCTCTCCCTCCCCCCACATTACCCCCTCACACTCTCTCTCTCTTAAACACAAAACAAAACAAATTGAATCCCAGTTCTGATTTTGTCACTGACTTTGAGTAAATCACTTGATTTTTTAAGGTCTTAATTTCTCTACTCCTTTTATCATTTTCTCATTCAGGTATGTATTGAATGGTAATGGTATACCAAGCTCTGATCAGTTTACAAATATCCCCAGGCAAAAATGTCTATATCTAAGAACTTAATGGCCAAAAATACAAAAAAAAAGAACTTAATGGACAACACAAAATAATATAGTATTAAAAATATAAATAAAAATGTACAGAATGATGCAATGAGCCCTCTAATAAGGATTTGATACAGGAGAATAATGGATTAAGTGACTAATTCTACTGTCCAAGAAAGGAAATAGGGCCTTTTCAAAGAAGTAATGTCCAGTTAATGAGTAGTTATACAAACAAAATAAAACCAAAGAACGGGGATGGATAGATACATAGATATATAGATATATTTTATTAATATATATATTATATGTTATAGATATATAATGTGTGAATGTGTGTGTGACTTACAACTATTTTATATGTATATATATATAATGTGTGTATATGTGTACATATGTGAATGTATATACTATACAGTTCATATATACACATATTTGGGAAGGAAAATGACATGAGGCTGAAATGATAAGATTCTGAAGTAAATTTTAGTCTTGGTAAGGAATTTGGACTTTAATTTGAATATAATAAAAAAACACGTTTTTTTCGGTTGTAAAGTGACATGAAGGAATTATCTATTTTAAAAAGAGTTCCTGAAAATTAGGGAGTTAAAGGTGTTGGGATAATTAAAGCTCCAAAATTCAGTGATTTCTGAGCAACAGAACTGACATGAAATATATAATACCAAGTTACCCAGGTAGGCCTGTATTCTAGGGCAGCAACATAATAAAATATATAAATCTAGTGATAGAGTACGATGCTTTGTATATGGAAGCCTTTTAATAGATGTTTATTGAATTAATGATGAAAATAGTTCCAAGAACTGCCTAGAAACTGCACACAACAAAGGCCCTGTTTATTTGCAAGAAATGGAACATCGAAATAAGGTATGTTTTGTTCCTGCTTTCTGTCTTGAACAAGGATTATCTCAAAAGTGGGAAGGTATTTTAAAGTACTATAAAATTCATTTAAAACTCCAATATAAAGTTTCAATAAAATACCATCTAGTTAAATAACATAACTGAATAATCATTTTTAACATCTCAGCAAAGCCACTCTGCTATATTCTTTGAAATATAACAATACAGAGACTTTATAAGAAGGATATATACAGACATTCTGAATGCACAGAGGAGTGTGTACTTCATTTCTACTTCAGGACAGATGAATGCAGGGTGACTGTAAAGCATCTCAAAACATATTTCAAAGGAGATAATGCATTTGAATACACTTAATGTTAGAAAGTAAAGCTCTGTTCCTCTCCAAAATAAACTAATATTTCCTTGAAAACAACCTCTTGAGACCTCAGAGGAATACCCCACCATACAAAGATATTTGTCTAAAGATAAAGGTCAACCTGGAGAGATTGTCAATTTTCCTTCTGTAAAGTTAGATAAGCATTTCTTCGGAGGGAGTAAGTGAGGGGGTGACACTAAGGTTGAGTGAAGCTCTATTTTATCCCTCAGATTTCCAGTTGGTTTCTTCAGGCAAATAATTGCAGAGAAAGGAGTTCTTTTCTCACTAGCTAGTAATTTTTCTTACTCTTCAAACTATGGATTTCATATCAGTTCTAAAGGCCCTTTTTTGCTAGTTACACTTAGCCTGACTTACAACTAGCATTAAAGCTCTCAGTCAAAATAGACAGAAGGAGGACAGGATGACTTCTAGGGTTGAGAATAAGAACCTTGGGCTTTGTTCTCAGGTGTATCCACATTATATTCTCAGGTTGAATGTGTGTGTGTGAGAGATTATTTTGTAGCCTTCCTCCAAATTTGGTTGCTGATTAAGAAAAAAGAACTTAATATCTAGATTTTGGACTTGACTAAGTCTAGTCAAGTGTTCACTGTTCAAAGTCTATGTTTTCCACATTTTCCAAGTATGGTGCTTAATTCATTCTGTTGAATTCTATAAACTAGGCATATTAATCAGAGATCTCCAGAGAGGCATTATGAGGAATTGACTCACATGATTATGGAGTCTGGCAATTCCCAAGAACTGCAGGTTGAGTCATCAAGCAGGTGACCCAGGAAAGCTGATGGTATCATTCCAGTCCCAAGGCTGAAAGTCTAGAGACCCAGGAAGACCTGATGATATTTTAGTTTGAGTGATTCCAAAGGCAAGAAAAAGCCAGTGTTTCTATGCAAAGGCAGTCACACAGGAAGAATTCTCTCACTGAGGGAAGGGTCAATCTTTTTATTTTATTTTTTAATTTAGGCTTTCAACTGACTAGATAAGGCCCACCCATATTAGGGAGGACAATCTTCTTTAGTCAGTCTACCAAATCAAGTGTTAATCTCATCCAAAACACCCTCACAGAAACATCCAGAATAACTTGTGACCAAATTTCTGGGCACCCCCTGGCTCTGTCAAGTTGACATGTAAAATTAGCCATCGCATTAGGAATGGTATTTTTTTTTTCACTGCCTCAGAGAAAATTACCAGTTAAAAGGATCCCCAAAACAGAGACAGAACAATTAGCAACTAAGCTTATGTCATCTATTTTTTCAAAATTAGAAATGGAAATTATAAATACATATTCCTTGCATACAAATAATAGAGTGATGAAAATAAAAGTAACATCCAATATTCATTCAGTGTTTGAAATGTGCCAAACATTGAGTTAGCTATTTTACTTCATTATGAATTAGGAACCCATTCTTGCTACTCAGAGAAAGACTGCTATGTAGTCAGGGAAGTTGGAAGGATAGACAGAGCTGAACATTTCTGGGGGAAAAGCAAACCTCCATGTCTTCATTTCTACTCTGCATGAAGTGCATAGATTTAGCCAAGAACTTCAGCTGGATTTGGTTTCTGCATATATGAAACTTATTAAAACATGGGAGATGCAAAAATGAGGCAGATCAGTGCTTACCTGGACAATGGACAAAAGCCATATGAGTTTTTATCCAAGCAGGGCCCAGAAAAGCACTTGTTAGGTATGCGATAGAGGACACTCAAGGACCATATAAAATATTGGGCTAGAAGAAAACCAAGGTTCCTTTTAATTCTGAAACCCAATAAAATGTAGGAAAAAAATTGGGGGTGTAGTAAAAGTTTAATTCAGATATTTTCTTTCATTCTTTGAAAGTATATAATTTTGCAACCTTTCAGAAAATCAGTTTGATACTATATAAGAGGAGACTTAAAAATATAACTCCTAAGTTATACTATGTTAAACTATGGACTTTGGGTGACTATGAGGTGTCAATGTAGGATCATCTTTGGTAAAAATGTACCATTTTGATGATTGATGTTGATGGTAGGGGAGGTTTTGCATGTGTGGGGCAGGGGGTATATGGAAAAATCTCTGTACCTTCCTCTCTATTTTGTTGTATACCTAAAACTTTGTTGTATACTTAAAAACTTTAAAGTCTTTAAAAATATAACTCTATTGATCTAAAAGTTTCAATAGTTCCACTGATTGTAGTATGTTTTAAGAAGTAATCAGGGCGCCTGGGTGGCTCAGTTGGTTAAGCGACTGCCTTCGGCTCAGGTCATGATCCTGGAGTCCCTGGATCGAGTCCCACATCGGGCTCCCTGCTCGGCAGGGAGTCTGCTTCTCCCTCTGACCCTCCCCCCTCTCGTGTACTCGCTCTCTCTCATTCTCTCTGTCTCAAATAAATAAATAAAATCTTTAAAAAAAAAAAAAAAAAAAAAAGAAGTAATCAAAGTGGGGACACCTGGATGGCTTAGTGGGTGCAGCATGTGACTCTTGATCTCAGGGTCATGAGTTTGAGCCCCACATTGAGTGTAGAGATTACCTAAATAAAATAAAATTAAATTAAAATAAAGAAAAACACAAGTAATTGGAGTTAGAGATAAAGGCTTATGAAAAAAAAATTCTTTACTGATCTATTTTAATAGGTTAAATTATGGCAATATTTTAATACCCAGTCCTTGGGGAGTATTTTAATAAATGATGGAATAACCAATAAGATGTAATGCCCCATAGGTAATGACAGTGTGCTATAAAAGATTATTTAATGATATATGAACATATTCAAAGATAATGCCCCAGTTGGACAGTTTATTTGATCATATATCTACCCAATGACTCAGTCATTCCATTCCTAGGTATTTAACCAAGATAATACAAACATCCCTAAAGGCTTGTTCACAAATATGCATAGTAGTTCTTTGTGATGTCTTCACCACTGCCTCCTCTGGCTGATTTTTTTCATTACATAAATGGGTCCTGAATGATGAGCTAGATGGAACAGATCTGAGGATAGCAAGGAGTTTTAATTGCATGCATAAAACCAAAGAAGGTCTCCCACTAATGTGTAAAAGCATATAGAACATGCTCTGCTCAGCGTGAATTCATACAGCTATCTTGATAACAATGGTGCTAACTTCGTCCATTCTGTCACTGATATATTGGAGAGAAAGGGACTTGGTGGGGGGAGGGGGGGGCAAAAAAAATCAGTGTAAGTATGATCAAACACCCTGCCAGGTCCTCTACCTGCTGGAAGAAGCTGAGTAGGGAGTTCATCCCTCGAGGCATCACAAGCATGGTTTTGCACGAAGAGCTTAAAGATTTTATATGGAACAAATCTTGAAGTTATGTTTGGCATGCCCTAGAGCACAGGTAGCACACTGGCCATTTGTCTTTGCTTAGTCTCCTGGGACTCATTTCTCAGGGACTGTGGATATTGACCATAGTCCTGTGTGTCGTGGATAATCCTTGAAGGCTGTATTTTGGAGCAGCCTGTGCAGGCATAAGAGTAAAAATGATCAAGTGGCCTATTAGGAGCCTGTTAACCTGGAGCATTACATTTTCTAAGAAGCATAAACCACCTAATTATTGAACTCTTGGGAGTTTTGAAAGTAGAAATTAGTAGGTAACGTGATAAATCCAATAAACTAATTTTTATTAAGGTGTTAATGACATATTGGCATTTTTCAAAAGCTCATTTGTTACTGACTAATGAAGTCCTAGAAATCATTTCTCATTCAAATTTTCTGTCAATATCTAGTCGATAAAGGCCACAGAAAGTGTGCCAGATGCAAAGTGGCCTTCATGGAGGGAGTATTTTTTACTGCAAGGTTCATGCTTTAAAGAAAACCTTAAACAATGCTTCTTGCTTTTATATTGGTTCTTCCAAAGCTGACATTGTTCAAGCAGTTGGCTCAACCCTCAAACAAAGCAAAGAGCAGTGAAAACTCATTCTCTACTTCTGGAGTTTATAATATCTATTTGAATAGTTATATTTGCAAGTTCTGCACTTGCCTTAGAAAGAATTGGAGCTATTACAGAGAGCCAGAACCCACAGTGCAATCACTAAAATGCTGAGGTAGCTTCCCTTTTGTTTACTCTACAGTGACAGATATAAAGATACATTTTGATTTTTATCCAAACTCAGAAAGCAGAGCAAGGAAGTAAGGAGATGCTTTATTGATAAGAGAACTAGCCCTTTCCCATCCCAGTCATAGCAATGTCATTTCCCTCTATATCTGAGATCATAGAGGTAGATGTGGTGTGTGTGTATTTGATTGTGCCCTGTGTGTGGCTTACTTATTTGTGCCTTGTGTATGCTCACTTGTGTGTGTGTGTGTGTGTGTGTGTGTGTGTGTGTGTGTGTGTTGATGGTAGACTCATGCCAGGAAAGGGTCATCTAACCCTGTCTCCAGTGTATTGTCCTTCTCTAAAACAAATGAAAAAAAAAAAAAAAAAGATGAGAGACTTACCACATAAGGTCTTCAAATTAACCAAGAAACTCTATTCATTGAGGTGGGAATTTTGGCTTCAAAAGAAAAGTAATTCACCTATTTCATAGTAGGAGAAAAATGGAATAAAAAAAATGTGGATTGTTGGATACTATCACTCTAGTTTCTCTTTTCAGTTTCTGAATAATTATTCAGAATTCTTCTCTAAAACTATGGATAGCCCCCCCACAAAGATAGTTGTACAAGTGTGAAAGTCATTCAAAATCTTCTCTAAAAACTATGGATAGCCCCCCCACAAAGATAGTTGTACAAGTGTGAAAGTCATTCAAAGATAGTAAATAAAATGAAATTTATAATTTTCTCTATTAATTATATGGAAAAAGAAAGAGTACATCACCATTCTGACAGAATGAGAAAGAAAACCATATAACTCATATTTTTTTAAAGTCTGGCTGCAAAGATCTGTGATATTTGCATATGAATTCCCTTCAACTTGCAAGATCTCAGAGTTTGCAAAGTAAACTAGGAATAGAAAGAGACTGAGTAGAAAACTTTACTCCTCTCACAAAATGATTTTTATAATATCTTTATTTAAGAGGAGTCTATTACTTTGTTTGAAGAAGTTTATGAAAATCTATTATTTAAAATTGAAGACTTTGGGATTAGGTTATACTTTCTGCTTCATGGATAATAAGACTTACTCCTTTATCGGATACTCCTTTCAGAGAGCAGTTTACACTGATTCCATGTAAGTTTCAATTGCCATTCAGAAAATGTGTTCTTTCAACAGCCCTTGTTTCTGAATAAAAACCCATTTAAGATGTCCTCACTGGGCTTCACCTCTGTAGACTTTCCTTTCACAAAATGAGCAATATATTTTATGAAAAAGAATTATATTTTTGGCTTCTTATTCATTTTACTATATTTTTTCACTTGTAGATGTAAAAGGTGTGTTCATCTTTCCTTGTAGAAACAGCAAGAAAGTCAAAGTTACAATCATCCAATAAAGAGCAAAAATAACCTTATTTTTTATATAATAAGGAATTGACTTGAACACACTGTTACATACTTTCTTAAGAAAAGCAGCTTTCATAAGCAAATGGCATAATGATTACGCATGGTCTTGGTGGGAGATTACAAAGAAGTGTATATGATATCTTTGTACCTATACTTTTACTTCATGAAATATATCTCCAAGCATCAGCATCTGGAAAATCCTGATATAATATACGAAACATGAAGTATTCAATAATGATTCTTTAACCCTCAAACTAAATTTAAAATGATTAAGGGGTATGCATCAAGTGATTTCTATTATAGAATAACTCAAAGATTGAAAATAAAATATCAAGCAGGGGAGTCTCGGTGGCACAGTTGGTTGAGTGTCCAACTCTTGGTTTTGGCTTCAGGTCATAATCTCAGGGTTGTGGGATCAAGCCCCACAATGGGCTCTGCACTCAGTGTGGCGTCTGCTTAAGATTCTTTCTCCCTCTCCCTCTGCCCCTCCCCCCACCCCATTCTTGCTAGCTCTCTCTCTCTCAAATAAGTAAATAAAATGTTAAAAAAAATATCAAGCATAGGAGATGTGCATCCATGTAAGCATTCTGACAGTTTATGTATTTCTGGTCCATATTGTTGTTTTCTACAAAGCTGAGGAAGAAACGTATTATTTGAGTTTTTGGCCATGTGTCTATTGGTAAAAATATTTAGTTCAACAATAATGCTGATTCAACTATGGCTTTGTTTTTAAATATGTTTGATATGATCAATGTAATAGCTTTGATGAAACTGAACAAACCGTATATTCTGATGTAACGAGCATCCATTTTCAGGCAGAACCACCTGTATACATATTCCAGTCCTGATGCAAAGCTATAAAAACCTTAGACAAATTAAATTATCAAAATCTAAATTATATCATATATAAAGTAAAAAAAAAATAAAGTCGACTCTGTTGTGATAATTTAATGAGTTAGATGATTTATATAAAGTGCTTGGTACATTACTGGCTCCCAGAAGATATAAAAAGGATGATTATTATTTCTAGCAGAGACATGTTAGCTCTTTGTCAAATTCATTTTTCTTCCTTTCAGGCAAACAGATAGATGGCACTTTCCAGCATTCTTTGCATTATGGTGTGATCACGTCACAGAAGCCCGGGCAAATGGAATGTGAACACAAGTGGTAAGTATTACTTGCAGGCCTGGCCCATGGAAACGTCCCGTGTGGGATTTTCCATGCTTTTCTTTATTCCACCAGCTTATGTAGATAAGCTCGGCACCCTTAAAACTATGTGTAAAAATTGGCAGAGCCATGAGATGGAAGAATTTGGTGTCCCTCAAACACCAGTTGGGAAAGAAAAAATAGATCAAAAGCACCCATTTTGGGTTATATCTGAGTTAAAATATCATATATCACCCACTATCTATATATTGTATGCTTTCTGTCATTGTTCAGTTACCTTAACTGAATGTGTTATCAACAGGGCTATATAATGTTTCCACAGTATCAATATGAAATAAAAAGAATGGAATAAGAATTATCATTTATAGCATGAATGATTTGTTGCCAGATGCCAGACTCTTCATTGATTATATTACATATCGTATCTTTATTTAGAAGAATTAGTAACAAGCAAGATCGACTTTGGTTGAGTAGCAAGTAAACTTAATGCAGTGATGTTAAGTAACTCAAAGGAAGTAATCAGCAAGGAAGTAATAGCAAAGGAAGCCTCGAGAATGAGGGTCAGAATATGGAAAGAAACCAAGTAAAGCCAGGCAGCCAAAAATATACCCATCTTACAACCACGGGAACAGTCTGAAGGGGAATTCCGTTATGGGTGTGTGTCACTTAGGTAGTCCATTACTCCAGGGACACTGACACCCTGCTGGACATCATCTCTGAAATATCCTAGGACTTTCTGTCACTAATACTAGATCCAAAGTCACTTAGCAGCCTCTGGTTGACTAAGACAAGGCCACAGTCCAGCCCACCAATTCAGAGAAGCTCAGGAGACCAAGTTCTGGCCCCATTTAGCTTCTAGAGTAGAAGGCAGAACCTTCTGTTCCTCCAAATTTGCATAGTTGGGAATTCTTACAAATAAAAAGTTAGTTGAGGCTCTAACAACAACAAACACCCCCCCCAAAAAAACAAACAAAAAACCAAATACAAATAAATGCTGCACTTCACATTTTGAATGTTAAATATTCATATACATAATTCTTCCTCTTATATTCCCCAAAACATGCTTTGGTCTAACTAAGTCTGGGGTAATGGGACCTGAACTTACCTTCTTCCCAAAGAGGGGCACACAAAGTTTCCATCAACATCTGCATCCAGTTCCAGGAAATTTTCCTCTATATGTGGCAATCTATAATCAAAATCTTAAAGATGAACACCACCAATTTTCACAGTTAATGTTGGGGAAAAAAGAAGGAAAAAAGGAAATCGGTTGGAGACTACCTTCTTCATTCCACAGCTTGTCAATTAGCCAAAATTTGCATTAATGTTCCTACTCTGCTATCCATTCCACATTCCCTTTTCTTCCAGCCATTACTTCAGGTGCAGGAGAGATTCTTTAATGCACTTCACAATCAAAATCTGTATTCTCAAGAAATATGTGACTTTTGAAGTCATGCCTAAATGTGTGCTTAGGTCATCCATCTGCTTCTGTCACTCAGTGTGGAGGTATCAGGAAGCGTCAAGTGGGTTCATTAATACACACATCTCTGATTTATAGCGTAGGCTATATTTCACCTTAACAATGCAAGTTTTGTTTTGTTTCCTAAGACCATGGGTGGTGGTGCTAGTAGAAGCATGTCAAGTAAAACGAACGTTAAGCATGCATTCCATAAAGGATAAATTACTTCTCTTCCATGTAGGAAGAGGTCTGATATAATGCATATGCACCTTTAGTCGTGATGATCACAAAAGGCAATATTTATACATGTGGCAGGGACTATACCCTGTTCATTAAGGATTGCTCTCATTTCCATTACACTGCCTTGGGATCATATTGGAGAATTAAGTTGTTTGCAGCTGAAGGTAGGCACTTAGCATCAGTTTTGTACTTAAACAACAGGAGAGTCAGTGTGGCCTTGCTACAGAGAGAATTATCATTGAAGCTATTAATACCCCCCCCACCTGCTATCATGGTCCTTTTTGCTATTAATTTCATTAGGAGGACGTTAGGTTTACTTACTCACATTTTCAGAGGAGTTCAACCTACTGCATTTGATATGTGAGAGCTTCTGTGGTGGTTAGAGCTAATATTTACAAACTATACATGTTCTCACACTCTGGGTTCTTTCTGAAAAGACCTTTTATAAAATCTGTTTACAAACTTCTTATTACCAATTATTCATTCTTATTCTTACAAGTCCTTGACCATTTTTATAAATGGTCCATGAATTGCTTTAGGTTCTAATATGCCAATTTTCTTCCTGGCAAAGTAAAGAACAACTTGTACTTCTTGATGTTCAGTCCACGAGACGTTTTAGCATTTCTAATTTCTTTCTAGGATATCTCTGAACGCTAACACAATGCATTAGCCACACAGAGAGCTGCATGTGAGGCCATTTATTAACCAGACTGATACCATCTTCCTAATGTTTATTCAAATGGTAAAAAACTCTCCATATGATCATGGAGATGTATTGAGGGAAAGTCAACACTGTGGCAGTGTAAGCCAGATGACAGTATGAGGTCTCTGATCATGAAATATGCATATGAGTCCAGTACCTGCTCAGACCCCTTCTTCATATTCTTACCTAAAGATAGAACCTGTTGGTTGGTCAATGGATGGGTCATTGAAAGACATAACCATCGATGGCAGCTTGACTCCCATGGTCAGATATGTTATTTCTATGAGGTTTCACTAGTTAATCAGGAGCTGTTTCCTAAAAGGGGAATAAACCCATGGTGATGTTCACTCCAGTTCTGAGGCTTGCTGTAGGCTCTGTATGACATAAACTGTAATGGATACTCGGAGCTTCATGGAAACTAATAACTTATAAGCCCTTACTGGAAGAGTTAATGATTTTGGAAAGTGGCCCAACCTATACACCTTCTCTTGCTGTGCACTCCACTCAAGACTGGAAACTTTCAGAGTCAGTACAATAATGAGTAAAAGCAGTGCAGTCACATGTAGCATATGTTGACTCCAAAATCCATAGCATTTAAAAATAATTAGATGGAGAAACAGTGTTATTTACAGGCTCTGTATAATATTTCATAAAGAAAAAATACAAGTTCAGCCACATTGGTTAATGAATCTGCTATTTATTATGCTTATTTAGTTTCTTCAGCTATTGTTTACAGTTTTTACTGGATCTAGTTATCTTTTATATATATATATATATATTTTTTTTTTTTTCTCTGAACATAGCCAGATTGCCCTGTAAAACGAGATGCAGGCCTTCTGCCAAATTGTTCCTAAATAATGTGGGAGTGTTTCATGTTCTAGGCTCTAAGGTCTAATGCTCAATACTGCCAAGACATTGTTGGTATTAAACACATAATTTCTCACATTTCTATTTAACTAAATCACTGCCATAGCATAAGTTTTCTTCAAGTAATATCTCTGATCTCATAACTATATAGTTAATTGCATATCTCCTCAAAGACTCAACCCTCACCCTCCATCTCCCAGATAAACTATTTTAGTGTACCCGTGGCTACGGGTTGAATATTTGTGTCCCCCTAAAATACAGATGTTGAAATCTTATGCCCAATGTGGTATTAGGAGGTGTGGCCTTTAAGAGGTGATTAGTTTGTAAGGGCAGAGCCCTCATAAACAGGATTAATGCCCTTATCAAAAAGGCCCCTGAGTACTCCCTCGCCCTTCCACCATGTGAGCAGGACACAGGGAAAGGCACTGTCTGAGAACCACAAAATGGGCTGTCATCAGAAAGCAAATTTGTCAGTGCCTTGTCCTTAGGATTTCCAGTCTCTGGAACTGTGAGAAATAAATATTTGTTGTTTATAAACCCACCTAGTTGATAGTATCTTTATAGTAGCATGAACAAACTAAGGTACCCATGGAGTCCTGAGATCAGCAATCTCCCCTTTATCCTTTACCATTACTCAGTACATTCCCTAGCTACTGCTCAGTATATACCGCCCACACATAAATGAACATATATTGGTTCTGGTAGACAAGTAGCTATCTGAAGCCCACTGAAGTAGAACGCTTATTTTCACACATTGCAAACACATCGGATTCATGAGTTAGAGCCAACAAACTCCTTACTCTTCATTGTTCCGTTTGAACATCACTCTGAATCTACACTACTTGGGTTTGAATTTTAGCTTTACAAATAATAAAAGCTGTAAATGGTGGTCATTGTTTTCAAAAACATTCTGAGTTGCTTTAAATGAAATCAGAACCAATTCTGAGGCAGACACTATAAGTATGTTCTTCATTAAAAATGTAAGGACCAAAAAAAAAAAAAAAATGTAAGGACCATGTTGAAATTTAGGTCATGGTTATACAAATAATATACTGGCATTTTAATTAGAAATGTAATATTAGTAGCTGTGCTGTGCAGTTCTTAATTTGAAAATGAATTAAAACATTTTAAAAGAAGTTTTGGGAAAAAAAAATATTTCAAAAGTATTACTTTGGCTTCATTAAAGGGAGTTTTTGAAAAAAAGAAAGAAATCCTGGATTGACCAGTATGGACATCTTGACTACTCATGATTATCAAATATTCTGCTTCCATTGATTTTGTTGCCTTCTCACTGTTTGTGTGTTTGTTTGTTTTCTCATTTAAGCCTTTCTCTAGTAGGTGTAAGGAGAGAAATTAAAACTTTAGTCAACCTTACTTATTACCTACAGATTTATAATAAAATCAAAATCAGAAATGAGTCCTTGCTACTTGTATGTTTTATTTACTAAGGAATTGTTAGCTTTTTTAAACACATAACAACATAATAAGAATAGGCAAAATAAGAAAGGACTTTAATTTAGTAATATAGTGCTTTCTTAGAATCCCATTCCATGCATGGTGGGATCACTGAAATAATAATTGTTTATTATGGTAATAAGTACAATCTGAATTGAAGTCACCACATTTGAGAGCACACACATAAATTCCATTATTTAAAAAAAATCATCTTAAGGTTATTTCTCAACCTTTTGCTGTTGTTATTGTTTTACTTTGTGTTTTGGAGGTTAATACAATAAAGACAGATCAAAAACATTGCAGTCTTGTAAATGGTTAGAAAACATTAATTTCAACAGTTAATGGGAATTCAGTGTGACCTGCTACTTAATGTTATCCATTAGTAGTTTCTGTTGTTGTTAGTTTGACTTTAAGTTTGGAAATGTATCCATGAGGCATTACATTGCAATGCATTCTGTGCAAATACCTGTATAAATATTCTTTATAGCATCTTTGTTTGTATTCCTTTGTATTGTTTCAATATATCCTTGTCCCCTATTCCCTACACACTTTAAATTTATTCATCTTAAATGTACTACAAAGCCTATAAACTTCTGAAGTTAAAATGTTGCTACATGAGACTTCTTTTTTCCTCTTTCTCATATTATCTCATATTTTTCTTACTATTTGAAATAAGAGAAGCTTCATCTGCTTTAGATCTTCAGCAGTTTCATCAACAAGCTAAATTTAAATATTAAACTTAAATATTTATCATTACATTAACACGTTAGCACTGCCGTGGACTAAGTGGTTGACATTGACGTCTATAACTTGCTAGTGGTCCCGACTCCCTTTGATCATCCAGGCCACATTTAGTCTAAAGGCATTTATTATTATTAATGTAGTGGCTTTGGCTGAGAACCTGGAATTAAACAAGTTAATGAAAAATTAAAATACAAAGTTTACTGAAATTATGCTGCCTTGATTTCTACACCTGGTTAAAATTGGTGGAGGAAGATTTTGTTTCACAATAGCTGCTGGTAGTCGATGTGCTCTACACCTGCTCACATGAGTTAGATTTCACTTGTGATGATTCATTTGTGAGGTGCCGTGGTTCCAGGGGCTTTATTGTCGTTGGTATTCTATCACTTGTTCTGTTGGGGGAGGGGACATAATATATTTTCCCCTCCGAATTCTCAATGGCCTAAGGCCCTTCTGTTTCAAAGTGTTGAACTCTGGGGGTCTGGGGGCCTGCTTTTAGCAATTTCAGGTGAGCCTGAAGAACTGTACACATTTTACCAATTTCTGTAACATTAGATGGCTATTATATGGCAAGTGTTCTAATGTGGATTATATCTTTTATGTTTCAAAATAAAGCCTAGTAAAACATAGCAAGGTGGAGTGACGTTTTAAGTTCTGTGTTTCAGTGATTACAGAGCATGTAAGCATCAGGGGCCTCTCTCCTCACATTGGTTGCTTTTTCATCTTCTGAACATGAAATGGTCCTGGCTCTAGAGTCCACACGTCTGAATATCTGGGAAAGAACTTTTTAGTAGAAGGGAGGGGATTTTGCCATTAACTTTTTACAGGATCTTTTGCCTTGCAAGTATATTTTGGGGGATGCTATGTCTTAGATATTTTGCTTTAAAAAGAAAAAAAAAGGGCGCCTGGGTGGCTCAGTTGGTTAAGCAACTGCCTTCGGCTCAGGTCATGATCCTGGAGTCCCGGGATCGAGTCCCGCATCGGGCTCCCTGCTCGGCAGGGAGTCTGCTTCTCCCTCTGACCCTCCTCCCTCTCATGCTCTCTGTCTCTCATTCTCTCTCTCTCAAATAAATAAATAAAATCTTTAAAAAAAAAAAAAAAAAGAAAAAAAAATATCCGAACTAAATACTAATATACCAGCCCTTTTGAAATGTTGTTTCTGGAAGCCACTCTCTGCCTAATGCTACACTTTGGAAGATGGTATTTTTAGCAGTACAATGGCAACATCAAGAAAACACTAAAAACCAATAAAAAAACCCTACTTGGAGGGAGTATAGTGGGAAGTGTGAGGAAGAGATTTCCAGAGATCCCTTAATAATTTTAATACACAAGCAAGACACGAGCCACCAATGTCTTTTGCTAGGGGTTTTGCGATTCCAATTAACTTTAGATACCATTGCCTACCTTTACATTTTTATTATGACAAAAACAACATAAAGCAGTTATATATATTTGCCCAGCAAGATGTCACACCATAAAGTACCCGTGTCTCTATAAATACAGACATTGTATCTAGAATGTTGGATTAATCTAAAATTTTAATCCAAGAGAAACAGCACTTTGATAGCTCTGTCCCCCAAATCTAGCACTCTATTATGTTTGTGAAGGACATGCATTCCTCATTTACCAGGTAAATTGCTCCATATAAGTGTTTTAAACTGTTTTTCTCAAAGGTAAAAGGGGTATAAGACATTTAAGTGTCTATAGTCTTGACTAACACATACGTGAATGCTAATAGTATCAACAGTAATTTTTTTACCCCAACATTACTTCTCTAAAAATCTTCAAAAATACGCTCAAAGAGGTGGAATTTATTTTTTTTGTTAAAATCACAGGCTAAAACTATAAGCTATGCAGCAATTACATGTGCATCCAATTACTGGTAGAGTTTTTTAACTATAAAAATATCACTGATAGAGCTAAAGGGATGTTGGGTTTTGTCCTCATCTGCTATTTAGCCTTTGAGGGACAGTCAGGTTTCAAGTAAGCATTTGCAACGTTGGAAACATGTTAATATAAGAGCGGATAGTAGGGCACCTGGCTGGCTCAGTCTGAAGAGCATGTGACTCTGAATCTCAGGGTGGTGAGTTTGAGCCCCATGTTGGGTGTAGAGATTACTGAAATAAATAAATAAATAAATAAATAAATAAATAAATAAATAAATATCATAATTGTAGTATCATAATTATTATTATCATTGTTTTAATCCTGTGCTGGCGGTTCTGGGCATAGAAATCAACAATAGAGATTTTTTTTTTCTGCATTATTTAAAATAATATTTTTTTCCAAATTTTCATTTTATTTGTCTTCCAGAATACTTAAGATTCTATAGACTTTAAGCATTTTTTTCTCTTTAATAATTATAGGCTTTAGGGAGGATGTGTACCTTGCATACATTTTAATTATAGCAATAGAAAAAATCATAAACTTTACCATCACTTCACTGTTTATTAATTTGATCAGATAGCATGGCTATATCCCACTCTAATCCCATTACTGAATAACAAACAAAACAAAACAAACAAAAAACAGAAAACAGAAAAACAAAGCTGTGGACAGGGATACATGCTTTATCCAATTGGATTTATGCAAAGCATTAACTAAATACCAAAGGCTCTTTATCCTGAGCCCTGTTTGTTAGTCCGAAAAACAAAACACAAACAAACAAAACTTTTTCTGCATGGCATTTTCTTATGTGAGAAAAAAATTTGAGCATACATGTAATTTGCACTATCTTTAGAGAAAGGCAGATTGCTTAGACGAGTGTTTCTACTTTTTTGCTTATCCTCAAACCTTTGCTTTAGGAATATAATCATTAGGCATCTTGGTGATTTTTATACCACTTAATCTCTTCTTAGGGTCACTTCAATTCTACAGAATATTTTTGGAGAACTTAACTATCCTCAAAAGATTCTAAATAATCCATAGACATTGGAGTTGTGACATATGCTAACATTAGGATCTCAAATCACTGCCTGGGTGAATAACATAACAGTAAAAATTTACCATGAAAACACTTAAATTGCCCATAACATGTAGGTATTATCTGCTATTCTTAAAAGTCATGTTTAAAATTTCAGATCCAATGAACTACACAGGAATCAGCAACTATAGCCCATGAGCCAAATCCTGTCTGTCCTCTGCTCGTTTTTATAAATAAAGTTTTATTGGAACAGAGCTATTTCATCTATGAGTTGAGTAGTCAACAGAGAACACCTAGCCTGTAAGCCTGAAATACTTATGATTTGGCCTTTTACAGAAAGTTTGTCAATCTCTGAATTAGATTTTAAGAAAGACCAAAAGGAAATGAGAGCATGAGTCGGGGGGGTGCGGGGCTTGGGTGGAAGGGCAGAGGGACAGAGAGAATCTTAAGCAGGCTCCATGCCCAGCATGAAGTGCAACAGGAGGCTTCATCTCATGACGTGGAGATCATGGCCTAGCAGAAATCAAGAGTTAGGTGCTTAACCAATTGAACTACCCAGGTGCCCCTTTTCAAAACATTCCAGTTTTAAATTCGTAGTGATGAATGGAAATTGCTGAAGAATTCCAAAATATGCTAGCTTGTCTAAAAGGTTTATTTCATTTGGTTTTAATGTTAGGTCTCTATAAACTTAATAAATGTATTTCTCCCTTTCTCTCTTTTTAACCCTACAGTGTAATTCCTGAATAAGACATAGCAAGAGAAATAGGTTTATGGTGAAATTAATGAAATATCAATTTCTCACTTAAATGAACCCCTTCCAATACCTGCAAAGGACCTTAGCAATAAGTTGGTTCTGTTTACTTACAAACTCTTCAAAATATAGTATTTTCACTAAAGTCAGTTAAGAATATGGTCTTCTACTCCAGATTGCCTTTATTATCTATTGTCAGAGTGGCCTTAGGACTTTTTCCCTTGATTCAAGTAAAGAGATACTGAATTGGAGATACATTTAATTTAAATTTAATGCGGTAAATTTATGTGGTCCATGTATGAATAGTCAGTTAGCCATTCCAGTATAGGTATGGTTCTTAAGAATACTTATACCTTGATCTATCCAACTCACCTTATATAGGGTTCAAAAGCTCATGGCTTGAAGTATAATTGTAGAGTCAGCCAAAAGTTCATGGCTGGTAGAGGAGACACAAGGTTGGAAATGTCCAGAAACAGAAGCTCCAGAAAATTATTCCAATCGTCAAACATGTGAAATAACAAGTGAAAAATTCAGTTCTGATATGTGTCCAATAGGTACTGAAATTCTCTCATGATCCTGAGATCAAGACCCGAGCTGAGATTAAGAGTCGGTTGCTTAACTGACTGAGCCACACAGATGCCCCAGTACAGAAGTTCTCTTTTTGATAGAGGTTTTCCCAATTTGATAACATTTTTTAAAGTGTACGTCTCATCAAGAGTAGAGTTACAGAGCCGGTAGGAACTTAACCACTTTTTGTTATCACAAACAAAATTCAATTTTGACCAAACCTGAAAAGAAAAATCTACACGATCTTTATATATACATATATTTAAGGAGTTTATTTATTTATTTGACAGAGAAAGAGACAGTGAGAGAGGGAACACAAGCAGGGGGAGTGAGAGAGGGAGAAGCAGGCTTCCTGTGGAGCAGGGAGCCTGATGCGGGGCTCCATCACAGGACCTTGGGATCATGACCCGAGCTGAGGGCAGACGCTGAATGACTGAGCCACCCAGGTGTCCCTGATCTTTATATTTTAAATATTAAAAACAAAACAATATCATAAAATTATTTGAAGAAGTGACTAATCAGTGTGTAGCCAAAGAGATAGGAAAAGAGATTGTGGCACCTAGAAAACGATGTTATTTTTCTACATCCTTCATTTCCATGGTGTTTGCTATCTTATTTGTGTCTTTTCCATTTTCTCAAAGGCTAAAATATCTCATCTTCCTGGATTCCCTCTCCAGTGCCAATGGTGTTTTATTGAAGATTGAGAATGGTAACTACAACTGAAGAATGGGTCTTTCAAGAGTTTGTAAGACACTTTGATTTGAATTTGATTATAATGGTCAAAGTATGTATGCATGCAGTACAACTGAAATTAAAATAAAATAATTATATTCATTCTCCTGAATTCACCTTAGTGCATTCTATTCCTAACCACTGCTGCAAACCACAATACCTAATTTCAGTAGGAAGTTACTCTCTCTAGAAGCACTGATTGTGAATGTTTTAAAACTATTCATGTTCAAAACCTCAGTGTCCCATAAACATTTTCCTAAAACCAATTAGAACAGGCACTTGCCTTTCATGTCCTACAAGCTGGAAGGCTATATAATCACTGCGTGGCAAATTTCATAGTCTGAAGACCGATGTTTTGTTTTTTTTCTCTTTCTTCTCATTTAAATGTTGACCTAAAAAGGAATGGATCATTCTTAAATGCGGTTTCAGCTCAGCTACTGGCATAAACTTGGGACTTGGAACATTATTATTGTTAGTTCTGATAATAAAATATTCAAGAATGCTGACAGACTGCTAGGTGCAAATCCGTATTAAATCTGTCTTTACTGAGTTTGTTTTAAGAAGATGCAGTACTGCATATGAAATGTAGGATTGTGAAATCCAAATAATCCAACTTATGTCAAAACTAAACAAATCATCTACCATGGTTTCAAGAAAATAATAATAATAATAGTCTGTCGAGAGAACATTATCTATAGCAACTTGTGAACAAAATTCTTCTATGAATACATTAGCATGCAAGTATAAATCTTGCAAGGTATGGATTCTGCTTACTCTCAGTCCCCAGGTTTTTAAAACTTCTTTGATAACCTAATATGCCAACTTGAGATATGCATTTACTGACTAAGGAATTTCAAGCTTCAGAAATGCTGGGCTGCCAACTTTCCAATTCTTCTTACTCCTGCATTAATTAATATAAACTCATATGGTGAGTTAAACAGGACTTCACGGAGGTTGCATAGAGTACAGTATGCCTGCTATCTATTCTATAATGGAAAAACTGAATGTAGAACCTCAGAAAGTGGGATGTTATAAATATCTCCTTCACCATCCCTTGCAAACAGATTAAAGTCCTAGGGACAGAAAGGAGAGTAAACCTCGGTCAGAGAAATCATCTTCCTATTAAAAAGAAATGTGATGTCCACTTTTGGACTCCCCTCAAAATTATCTTAAGAGACTTGGACAGGATCCAGAACAGAATAACGAGAATTATTAAGGGAAAATCTGACATTTGTTTGCTATAGTAGATTTGTACGTAATTATGTCCAACACCTGGATCAACTGACAGTTGTATTTTACTTCAGCTGAAAAGATAGAAATTGAAGTGGGGACTTCAGTGAATACAACCTCCAGATGTTTTTGCTTGATAAGGAAGAAAGCTAATTTAACTATATGCAAAACATGTGACAATCATAATACTTGGTCAATGTTTTTAGGGTTGCATTCTTGAT
Source organism: Halichoerus grypus (assembly GCF_964656455.1). NCBI lineage: Eukaryota > Metazoa > Chordata > Mammalia > Carnivora > Phocidae > Halichoerus > Halichoerus grypus. Next base: position 23,084,559 of record NC_135714.1, read on the forward strand.
ATATAGACAATGAGGGGATTCAGACTGGAAACAATAGATTTGGAGAATACATCACAAAATATTTAAGTCTTTTTATCTTTTCTGATAGTGTTTGCTTTACTCTGTAGTTTCTGGGATCTATATGACAAATTCAGATATTATAGGGATTTTTTTTTTTTTTTTGATGCCTCTGGTTTTCTTGATGTGTCAGTGTCATGGCTCATTGTGTCTGAAAATTTTGCCACTTGATATCATTTTTTCCATTTCCCCTGACACCCTTGAGTCAGGAACATCAAACTCCTAGCCATGGATGGAGGCAGAACATTCCTACCCACATCACAGCCTCAGAGTGGCTCCAGTCTTATAGAGAAATCCTAGAGAACAAATCGTTAAGCACTCTTTTATACGGAATCAGTACGTGATTGACAATTCTGATTTGGCAGTGTATTTTTCCAGGAGACGTTTTATTTCATCCAATTCTAATCAACTGATTGTTTTGTAAACACCAATTCTTTGACAGAACTTGTGCTAAAAGAATAAAACACAACTCTGCCTTCAAGCAGATCATACTCTGTTATAAAAAACACAAGTACACCAAGTCTTATAATGCAGCAGAATTTATGCTATAATGCATAATATATGAATTATAATATATAATGGAATTTGCAGCAGATGTTCTGAGAGCAACCAATTATGGGACACCACACTCAGCCTGAATGAATCAAAGAAAACTTCCTTGAGTGGATGATACGTGGGCTTAGTCTTGAAAGATGAGTAGGGAATAAGAGATAGAAAAGAAATCCAGATGGAGGGAACAAATACAAATGTCAGCCAGCTTGAGGAAGCAAGATTTTTTTGGGGGGAAGAAACTGCAAATAATTTAATTTGGCACATGCAGATGGTAAATAGAGAACATTTCACAAAGAGACACAGCATTGATTTGGAGATTGAACTTTATCTTGAAAAAATGAGGAACCATGGATGGACTTTAGGGGATAAAAAAAGAAAGGACAAGATAAGATTTATATTTTATAAACATTGCTTTGTATATTTAATATGAAAAATGGATAAAGGGTGCTTGAAGGAGGCAAATGAGTTAGGTGACAGCACCCCTAATTGTAGGTACCAAAATATAATGTCACAGGGTTGTTAAAAGTGTTGGTTGAGGATGACAGGACTGGGATGGGAATTCTGGCTTGCCACTCATTATGTGTGTAATTTTAGATAAAATATTTAACTTCTTTAGGTTATAGCTTCTGTTTTAATAAAACTTTTGAGGAATTAAACATAGCAATATATACAATGTTCTTAGTATAATTCCTAGAACATATTACGCAATAAAAATGTAAGAAATGCACCTAAATGATTATTTCCAATGATAGTAGCAATAATGGTAAAAAAAAAAAAAAAAAAGAATTCTCATGAGTAATGTATCAAATATTGTGGTAAATGTAAACTAAGTTCATGAGTAAGTTCTTGTAAAGAGAATGACACAAAAATGCTCCCTTAGATTAAAAACACAAGCAAAATAAAATTATAAGAATCCCCTCCATGCAACAATAATGATAACTAAAACAATCACAACAGCAACAACCAAAAACGTTAATGAATTTGATTCTTTCTTTGTGATGACATAGTATATACATAGTATCTGTCAGGCAGTTGGCTGAACTGCTTACATATACAATATCATCACAGCTGGCCAATATTCTTACATCATTTTATCTTGTAAATTTGGCTGAAAATACAGATTCAAAAGTAGGAGGAAGAAAAATGATGCCTCACTTATTAGGAGAAGAGAGGTGGGGGAGAAGGTGAGGACAGGGAAGGAGAGAACAAATAGATGAATAGGGAGAAAGGATCAACATGTGTTAAACATCTCCCAAGTGTGATGCACTATTTTGGGCATAATGAATCTGTGTAGCAACACTGTAAATTGTTACCATTTTATGATTTGGGAAACAGAAACTCCAGAAGGTTGTTAATGGGTGAAATCCATACAAATGTGAGGACACTGTGATCAAAAACAAAGAAAACAACAAAAACAAACAAACCAAACACTGGCTCCAGAGCAGGTCTTCTCATGGCAGAATTTGAAGTGTTGGAGATCATCCTGGGAGGTTGACTTAACCAGTTTTGCAGGCAAAAAGCAGTGTAGTGGCCAACAGCAGTATTTGGTAAGTTTGCTCTGCTAGGATGCTTAGTAAAATAGCCCCTAGCCTGAAATAGTTAATAGGCAATCAAAAATAATTTAAGGAATGAGAGATATTTGATTAACTGTTGCTGTTGACTGGACCTGGGTATGCCATGATACTATTTTATTTCCATGATGGATCAGGTAGATTAGGTCAGGGAGAGAGGACAGTTGATTCCCCTAGTGTAAAATATTTCTCAATGAAAACCCCTTCAGTTAGGAATCACTGAAAACTATGAAAACCGAATATAAAAAAAAAAAAAAATCAAATCTGTACATTAAGACAAAAAAAAAAAATATTGCCAGAGGCAGTTTGCAAAGAAATTACATCTGGGTGCAGTGAAAAGAATCCTAAGAGGAAAAGGTTCATTCACTGAGTGAGCTCTTTAGGGGAGCTATTATTTGATTAAGCAAGCTATTTATTTAAATAGAACGCATTATAGGACTAGTTTAATACAGGCCCTGAAGGCTATTTTAATGGGTCTGAGGATTGCTTCTGCAAAATAGATCTGATATTTTGATCACTGCCAATTTAATCACAGGGTAAACCCCTTTACTGCAAGTCATGCTAAGCTTCTGGTCAGCTTGAGAGAACATTTAAGAGAGGTTAGGACTATAAAGTCTAGCCTGGTCCTAGGCAGCCTTTTTTTGTTCTTTTTTCCAGAAGATTTTAGGAGAACCTAATTTATTGAAGAACTGAAGCATCTCAGAAGCAATGGGAAAATAATACTGGAATTAAATGAGACCTGCTGAGAAAGCCCTATCAATAGGGAAAGAAAAAAAATAAAAACAGGGATCTCCCTCTGTTGTGATGGTACCTGTGATGAAAAGTTGATTAGCAGAGGCAAAAGATGGCACCATAATGGACTAACGTACAAATTAGTCAATCCAGTTCTGACAAACATAAAGTTTTTGGGAATTATGTTTTATTTTTTAAAAAAAATTTAAAAGATTTATTTATTTGAGAGAGAGAGAGAGAGAGAAAGGGGAGAAGAAGAGGGAGAGAAATCCTCAAGCAGACTCCCCGCTGAGTGGGAGCCCAGCATAGGGCTCAATTCCAGGACCCCAAGATCATGACCTGAGTGGAAATTGAGTCAGATGCTCAACCAACTGAGCCACCCAGGTGCCCTGGGAATTATGTTTTAATCACAAGAGGTTACAGGGATTTTTTAAGGCTAACATAATAATGGAAGAATACTCAATACACAAAGAAGATCTGATATCTGAAAATGTTCAAAATGATAACATATGGGATATTTATTCAGCTCATATACCCTATTATATGTGTCCCAGTTGTTTATGATCTGTCTTTTTTAATGGGTGTCCATGCTATACTATATTACATGGTTAACAATTCTGAACGTCATCCTGGCAATGAGAGATAGCATTTGTTTTCAAAACGTACAACTTGAATGTTTATCTAATGTAAAACAAAAACCAAAAAACACCAGAAAGATAAAAACTGTATTTTAAGAGTCATTAACATTTCAGGAGGGATACTGGATTGTAAGAAAGAATGAAATGGGAAAAATCAGGTTGGCTATATATACTTCTCTATTGTTTTGACTATTTGAAACAAGAATGTACATTTATTGATGACCTAAAAAAAAAAGAATGTGCATTTTATGTATTGTTAATTTTAAAAACTTAAGTATATTTTATATAATGAAATTGGTGAACAATAAGAAATAAGCAGATTTACAACCTATAAATAATTAATTATAGAGTTTAATTACCTTGTGGGTTATTTTCCATAGGGAACTGATGGACAAAATCTCTAACATTTGGCATATGTACCCATTTACTTATGTTTTTTGTTTCTTTTGTTAGTGTTTTGTAATTTTTAGCATACAAGTCCTGTACATATTTTGTTGGATTTCCACCTAAGTGTTTCGTTCTGTGCAACAATTACATATGATATTGCAGTTTTAATTTTAATGTCTAGATGCTTATTGCTAGTATGTTGAAATACAATTGACTTTTGTACATTGATCTTGTGTCAAACTTCCAGAACTCACTTATTAATTCTACAGGGTTTCTATAGATTCTTAAGGTAAGCCTACCTAAACAATTATGTCATCTGCAAATGATGGTTTTATTTCTTCTTTAAATGAAATGTATGTCTTTCATTTTCTTTCCTTGCCTTATTAAACTGGACAGAACATTTATCACTGTGTAAAATAGTAGTGATGAGACAGACATCTTTCCCTTATTCCTGATCATAGAAAGAAAGCATTCACCATTGAGGATAATGTTGGTTGTGGATTTTTTTGTACATAATCTTTATTAGTTTGAGAAATTTCCCCTTTATCTCAATTTTTCTGAAAGTTCTAATTATCGGTGGATGTTAAATGTTGCGAACGCTTTTTCTGCATTGATTGATAGGATCATGCAATTTTTCTTTTTTGCCTGTTAATTTGATAGATTACATTGATTGATTTTCAAATATTGAACAAGTCTCAACATCCTCAAACATACTAGAAATAAACCCCACTTTATCATTATATATAATTCTTTTTTGTTTATTGGTGAATTCTACTTGCTAAGATTTTTTTTTTTAAGATTTCATTTGTTTAGACAGAGAGATAGAGAGAGAGCACAAGGAGGCAGAGAGGCAGGCAGAGGGAGAGGGAGAAGCAGGTTCCCCGCTGAGCAGGGAGCCCGATGCAGGACTCGATCCCAGGGCCCTGGGATCATGACCTGAGCCAAAGGCAGATGCTCAACTGACTGAGCCACCCAGGTGCCCCCCTACTTGCTAAGATTTTTAAAGAAGTTTTCTGTCTATATTCATGAAGGTTATTAGCCTATAGTTTTCTTCTTCTTCTTTTTTTTTTTTTTTGAGTTTGTATTATCTTTATCTGATTTCAGTATCAGGGTAATAGTAGCCTCACAAAATTAATTAAATGTTTTAACAACTTCAGTTTTCTGGAAGAGATTGGGAAAGATTGTATAGGACTATATAGAAATCTCTAGTGAAACCAGCTATGTCTGGAGGGTTTTTTTTGTTAGGTTTTCTTAGAAGAGGGTGTTCAAATTATGAATTTATTTTCCTAAACAGTATAAGAGCTTCTCAAATTATTTGTTTAATGTACATGAGAATGTAGTTTAGTAACTTTCTGAACTATTTTCCTGTTTTCAATTTTAATAATTTATGCTCTTTATTATTTTCTTTATTCTGTTTGTTTTGAGTTTTTCTCTTTTTCTAGTTCTTGAGGTAAGAGTTTAGACTATTGATCTGAGATCTTGCCCCTTTTTGATGCATGCCTTAATGTTATAAATTTCTCTTGGCACTAATTTAGCTGTATTATGATATGATGTATGTTTATTTTCTTTAGTATTAGTGTGTATTTTTTTACTTCCCTTTGAGTCTTCCTCTTTACCATATGGATTATTTAGTAGTGTGTGGTTTTGTTTCCAAGTGTTTGGATATTCTCCTTTCTTTTCCCATTATTGATTTTTAGTTTGATTATCATTGTTGTTGGAGAACACACTATCTGATACAAATCCTTTAAATTTTTTTTCAGGTTTGTTTTATGGCACAATATAAGGTTTATTTTGCTACATTTTCCAGGGGCAATTGAAGATAATGTGTATTCTGCTGTTGTTGGGTGGGATGTTCTTGATTATATCCTGGCGGTTGATGGTGCTCTTATGTTCCTCTATATCCTGGGCTGATTTTAGATAGTTATTCTATCAATTATTGGTAAGGGGATGTTAACTTTTCTAAATTTAAGTGTGAATTTTTCTGTTTCTCCTTTCATTTCCATCGGTTTGGCTTCAGATCTTCTGCAGTTTTGCTATGTCTTATTGACAGGATTGCCCTGTTTTATTTTAAAATCTTCCTCTCTGTCTCTGGTAACTGTCTTTAAAATCTATTCTATCTGATGTAACCACTCCTATTTCCTTTAATGTTTGTATAATATATATTTTTTCAACTTCCTTTTCCAAACTGCCTATTTTGTTATACTTGAAATGAGTTTCTTGCAGAGAGCATTTAGTTAGACCATGCTTGCTTTTTTTTTTAATTTATTATTTTAAAGATTTTATTTATTTATTTGAGAGAGAGAGCTTGAGAAAGCACAAGTAGGGGGAGGGGCAGAGGGAGTAGCAGACTCCCCGTTGAGCAGGGAGCCCGATGCAGACTTGATCCTAGGACCCCAGGATCAGGACCAGAGCCGAAGGCAGATGCTTAACAAATTGAGCCACCCAGGGGACCCGTTTTTTTTTTTTTTTTTTTAATTGACTCTGACATTCTCTATTAACTGAAATATTTTGAACATTTATATTAATGTGATTATTGATATGTTAATGTTTATGGTCGAAAAAAAACACAATGCCCGTCCAAAAATATCCAGATCAGAATGACTCGGACCTGTGAATATACTACCTTAAGTTCCAAAGGGAATTTTGCAGTGTGATTAAATTAAGGATATTGAGGTGATAAATTTACCTTGCATTACTCAAGTGGGCCATATAGTCAACAAGATCTTTAACACATAGAGGCAGGATGGTCAGAGTAAGAAAGAGATGTGATGATGGAAGCAGAAGGTGGAACAATGCCATGGCAGGGATGGGGCCACAAGCCAAGAAGTACAGGGAGCCTTTAGAAGCTGGAAAGGCAAAGAAATACATTCTCTCTTGGAGCTTCTGGAAAGAACCAGCCAAGCAGACACCTTGACTTTAACCTGGTGAGAATGACTGGATCGTGGCCAGCAGAATTATAAGATAACAAATTTGTGTTGTTTTAAGCCACTATACTTGTGGTAATTTGGTACAGTAACAATACAAAAACAATACAGAGCTAAAGTCTGGAATTGTATTATTTTTGTTTGTTCTCTTTTTGTTGTTGTTGTTTATTTCTCTGTTTTGTTATGCTTGCATTCTTGTGAGTTATTTGAAAATTTGTTTTTAGAATTCTACTTTGATTTACCTGTGGATTTTTTTTAACAGGTTAATTAATGCCCAGGTTTAATTGTCTTTAAAAAAGAAGAGAGCACTTATTTGAAAATACAGCTAAGTACTTTCTTACCTATGATTACTTACATTCATATACAGAAAATATTTATTATTTGGACCAATCCTGTATAATGCCATTTGCTATAAAATGAAGTTCTTACAATGAGTGTAATTTATCCTCTTCCAGATAATGGAAGAATGTATCAAATCTTCATTTATGTTCCAAACATTAAAAAAATAAATAAAAATTAAACAAATCTCAAGTCTGGTAAGCCATGAATAAAGATCAACCACCCATAGCTCTGCTCCTCAGACATCCATTTCTGCAAGGACACAGAATGTTTGCTTAATTTAAAATGTTTATTCTTTAAAAAATTAGTCACTTTTTATACAGCATAACAAAGTTCTTAATGTTTCTTTGGAAACGGAATATAATGGAATTTTACAACTATATAAAAATTGTCTTTGCTCAAGGAACAATATTTTACCATGTGTACATAGTATTTTTTTTTTTTTTTTAGTGTTCCATGATTCATTGTTTGTGTATAACACCCAGTGCTCCATTCAGTATGTGCCCTCTTTGATACCCACCACCAGGCTAACCCATCCCCCCACCCCCCTCCCCTCTAGAACCCTCAGTTTGTTTCTCAGACTCCATTGTCTCTCATGGTCCGTCTCCCCGTCCGATTTCCCCCCTTCATTTTTCCCTTCCTGCTATCTTCTTCTTCTTCTTCTTCTTCTTCTTCTTCTTTTTTTTTAAACATATAATGTATTATTTGTTTCAGAGGTACAGGTCTGTGATTAAACAGTCTTACACAATTCACACTGCTCACCATAGCACATACCCTCCCCAGTGTCTATCACCCAGCCACCTCATCCCTCCCACCCCACCCCCCACTCCAGCAACCCTCAGTTTGTTTCCTGAGATTAAGAATTCCTCCTATCAGTGAGGTCATATGATACATGTCTTTCTCTGATTGACTTATTTCGCTCAGCATAATACCCTCCAGTTCCATCCACGTCGTTGCAAATGGCAAGATCTCATTCCTTTTGATGGCTGCATAATAGTCCATTGTATATATATACCACATCTTCTTTATCCATTCATCTGTCAATGGACATCTTGGCTCTTTCCACAGTTTGGCTATTGTGGACATTGCTGCTATAAACATCGGGGTGCACGTACCCCTTCGGATCACTACATTTGTATCTTTGGGGTTAATACCCAGTAGTGCAATTGCTGGGTTGTAGGGCAGCTCTATTTTCAAATTTTTGAGGAACTTCCATACTGTTTTCCAGAGTGACTGCACCAGCTTGCATTCCCACTGACAGTGTAGGAGGGTTCCCCTTTCTCCACATCCTCACCAACATCTGTCATTTCCTGACTTGTTAATTTTAGCCCTTGTGACTGGTGTGAGGTGGTATCTCATTGAGGTTTTGATTTGGGTTTCCCTGATGCGAAGTGATGTTGAGCACTTTTTCATGTGTCTGTTGGCCATTTGGATGTCTTCTTGGGAAAAATGACTGTTCATGTCTTCTGCCCATTTCTTGATTGGATCATTTGTTCTTTGGGTGTTGAGTTTCATAAGTTCTTTATAGATTTTGGATACTAGCCCTTTATCTGATATGTCATTTGCAAATATCTCCTCCCATTCTCTCGGTTGTCTTTTGGTTTTGTTGACTGTTTCTTTTGTTGTGCAAAAGCTCTTTATCTTGATGAAGTCCCAATAGTTCATTTTTGCCTTTGCTTCCCTTGCCTTTGGAGATGTTTCTAGGAAGAAGTTGCTGCGGCTTAGGTCGAAGAGGTTGCTGCCTGTGTTCTCCTCTAGGATTTTGATGGACTCCTGTCTCACATTTAGGTCTTTCAACCATTTGGAGTCTATTTTTGTGTGTGGTGTAAGGAAATGGCCCAGTTTCATTCTTCTGCATGTGGCTGTCCAATTTTCCCAACACCATTTGTTGAAGAGACTGTCTTTTTTCCATTGGACAGTCTTTCCTGCTTTGTCAAAGATTAGTTGACCATAGAGTTGAGGGTCCATTTCTGGGCTCTCTATTCTGTTCCATTGATCTATGTGTCTGTTTTTGTGCCGGTACCATACTGTCTTGATGATGACAGCTTTGTAATAGCACTTGAAGTCCACAATTGTGATGCCACCAGCTTTGCTTTTCTTTTTCAACATTCCTCTGGCTATTCGGGGTCTTTTCTGGTTCCATACAAATTTTAGGATTATTTGTTCCATTTCTTTGAAAAAGTGGATGGTATTTTGATAGGGATTGCATTAAATGTGTAGACTACTCTAGGTAGCATTGACATCGTCACAATATTTGTTCTTCCAATCCATGAGCATGGAATGTTTTTCCATTTCTTTGTGTCTTCCTCAATTTCTTTCATGAGTATTTTATAGTTTTCTGAGTATAGATATTTTGCCTCTTTGGTTAGATTTATTCCTAGGTATCTTATGGTTTTGGGTGCAGTTGTAAATGGAATCGACTCCTTAATTTCTCTTTCTTCTGTCTTGCTGTTGGTGTATAGGAATGCCACTGATTTCTGTGCATTGATTTTATATCCTGCCACTTTACTGAATTCCTGTATGAGTTCTAGCAGTTTTGGGGTGGAGTCTTTTGGGATTTCCACATAAAGTATCATATCATCTGCAAAGAGTGAGAGTTTGACATCTTCTTTGCTGATTCGGACGCCTTTGATTTCTTTTTGTTGTCTGATTGCTGTGGCTAGGACTTCTAATACTATGTTGAATAGCAGTGGTGATAGTGGACATCCCTGCCGTGTTCCTGACATTAGGGGGAAAGCTCTCAGTTTTTCCCCATTGAGAATGATATTCGCTGTGGGTTTTTCATAGATGGCTTTTGTGATACTGAGGTATGTAACCTCTATCCCTATACTCTGAAGAGTTTAGATCAAGAAAGGATGCTATACTTTGTCAAATGCTTTTTCTGCATCTATTGAGAGGATCATATGGTTCTTGTTCTCTCTTTTATTAATGTATTGTATCACATTCATTGATTTGCGGAATGTTGAACCAAACTTGCAGCCCAGGGATAAATCCCCCTTGGTTGTGGTGAATAATCCTTTTAATGTACTGTTGGATCCTTTTGGCTAGTATTTTGGTGAGAATTTTTGCATGTATGCTCATCAAGGATATTGGTCTGTAATTCTCCTTTTTGATGGGGTCTTTGTCTGGTTTTGGGATCAAGGTAATGGTGGCCTCATAAAACGAGTTTGGAAGTTTTCCTTCCATTTCTATTATTTGGAACAGTTTAGGAAGAATAGTTATTAATTCTTCTTGAAATGTTTGGTAGAATTCCCCTGGGAAGCCATCTGGCCCTGGCTCTTGTTTGTTGGGAGATTTTTGATTACTGCTTCAATTTCCTTAGTGGTTATAGGTCTGTTCAGGTTTTCTATTTCCTCCTGGTTCAGTTTTGGTAGTTGTTACATCTCTAGGAATGCATCCATTTCTTCCAGATTATCTAATTTGCTGGCATATAGTTGTTCATAATATGTTCTTATAATTATTTGTATTTCTTTGGTGTTGGTTGTGATCTCTCCTCTTTCATTCATGATTTTATTTATTTGGGTCGTTTCTCTTTTCTTTTTGATAAGTCTGGCCACGGGTTTATCACTCATTAATTCTTTCAACGAACCAGCTCCTAGTTTCATTGATCTGTTCTACTGTTCTTTTGGTTTCTACTTCATTGATTTCTGCTCTGATCTTTATTATTTCTCTTCTCCTGCTGGGTTTAGGCTTTATTTGCTGTTCTTTCTCCAGCTCCTTTAGGTGTAGGGTTAGGTTATGTATTTGAGACCTTTCTTGTTTCTTGAGAAAGGCTTGTATTGCTTTATACTTTCATCTCAGGACAGCCTTTGCTGCATCCCAAAGATTTTGAACAGTTGTGTTTTCATTTTCATTGGTTTCCATGAATTTTTTAAATCCTTCTTTAATTTCCTGGTTGACCCATTCATTCTTTAGTAGGATGCTCTTTAGCCTCCATGTATGTGAGTTCTTTCTGGCTTTCCTCTTGTGATTGAATTCTAGTTTCAAAGCATTGTGGTCTGAAAGTATTCAGGAATGATCCCAATCTTTTGGTACCAGTTGAAACCTGATTTGTGACCTAGGATGTGATCTATTCTGGAGAATGTTCCATGGGCACTAGAGAAGACTGTGTATTCTGTTGCTTTGGGATGGAATGTTCTGAGTACATCTGTGAAGTCCATTTGGTCCAGTGTGTCATTTAAAGTCTTTATTTCTTTGTTGATCTTTTGCTTAGATGATCTGTCCATTTCAGTGAGGGGGGTGTTAAAGTCCCCCACTATTATTGTATTGTTGTCAATGTGTTTCTTTGCTTTTGTTACTAATTGCCTTATATAATTGGCTGCTCCCATGTTAGGGGCGTAGATATTTACAACTGTTAGGTCTTCTTGTTGGATAGACACTTTAAGTATGATACAGTGTCCTTCCTCATCTCTTATTATAGTCTTTGGTTTAAAATCTAATTTGTCTGATATAAGGATTGCCATCCCAGCTTTCTTTTGGTGTCCATTAGCATGGTAAATGGTTTTCCACCCCCTCACTTTAAATCTGGAGGTGTCTTTGTGTCTAAAATGAGTCTCTTGCAGACACCATATTGATGGGTCTTGTTTTTTAATCCAATCTGATAGCCTGTGTCTTTTGATTGGGGCATTTAGCCCATTTACATTCAGGGAAACTATTGAAAGATATGAATTTAGTGCCATTGTATTGCCTGTAAGGTGACTGTTACTGTATATTGTCTGTGTTCCTTTGGTCTATGTTGCTTTTAGGCTCTCTCTTTGCTTAGAGGACCCCTTTCAATATTTCTTGTAGGGCTGGTTTCGTGTTTGCATATTCTTTTAGTTTTTGTTTGTCCTGGAAGCTTTTTATCTCTCCTTCTATTTTCAATGACAGGCTACCTGGATATAGTATTTTTGGATGCATATTTTTCTCATTTAGTGCTCTGAAGATATCCTGCCAGTCCTTTCTGGCCTGCCAGGTCTCTGTGGTTAGGTCTGTTGCCAATCTAATGTTTTTACCATTGTATGTTACAGATCTCTTCTCCCGAGCTGCATTCAGGATTTTCTCTTTGTCTCTGAGACTTGTAAGTTTTACTATTAGTTGTTGGGGTGTTGACCTATTTTTATTGATTTTGAGGGGGGTTCTCTGTGCCTCCTGGATTTTGATGCCTGTTTCCTTCCCCAAATTAGGGAATTTCTCTGCTATAATTTGTTCCAATATACCTTCTGCCCCCCTCTCTCTTTCTGCTTCTTCTGAGATCCCAATTATTCTAATATTGTTTCATCTTATGGTGTCACTTATCTCTCAAATTCCACCCTCATGATCCAGTAGTTGTTTATCTCTCTTTTTCTCAGCTTCTTTATTTTCCATCATTTGGTGTTCTATATCACTAATTCTCTCTTCTGCCTCATTTATCCTAACAGTTAGAGCCTCCACTTCTAATTGCACCTCATTAATAGCCTTTTTGATTTCAACTTGGTTAGATTTTAGTTCTTTTATTTCTCCAGATGGGTTTCTCTAATATCTCCCATGCTTTTTTCAAGCCCAGCTAGTATCTTTAAAATCGTCATTCTGAACTCTAGTTCTGACATCTTACTAATGTCTGTATTGATTAGGTCCCTGTCAGTTGGTACTGCCTCTTGTTCTTTTTTTTTGAGGTGATTTTTTTCCATCTTGTCATTTTGTCCAGAGGAGAATAGATGAATGAGAGAACAAAATGCTAACAGGGTAACAACGACCCCAGAAAAATATATACTAAACAAATCAGAAGAGACCTGAAACCAGGAGAAAAGAAAGGGAAAAAAAGAAAAAAGAAAAACAAAAGAAAAAAAGAAAAATAAAAAAACAAAATATGATCAAATATGATCAGGCTGGTGCATAGATCAGTGCCACACACTAGATTTTTGGCATATTTTGGTCTGTTAGAAGAAAGTGCCTCCCAAAATTTAAAAAAAAAGAAAAACTTATATATGTAGAAAATAAGGGTAAATACGATGAAGGGATGAAATATGACTGTAAAGATGAAAATTATAAAAGATTTTATAGAAGGAATTGATAAGAAGTTGGTTGAAAAAAGAAAGAAGAGGATTAAAAAAAAAAAGGGCGAGAATGTGATCAGGCAGGAAACTAGAACAAAGCCATACACTAGAGATTTAGGGTATATTTTAGTCTGTTAGAAGAAACTGTATGCCAAAACTTTAAAGAGAACAACATATGTATATATATATATATATATATATATATATATATATATATATATACCAAAAATAAGGTCAACTACTATGAAGGGATAGAATATGACTCTAAAAATGAAAAATAAAAAAGATTTTTTAAAGAAGGGATTGATAAGATGTTGGTTGAAAAAGGGAAAAAGAAACATTCAAAAAAAAAAAGACAGTTAAAAAAATTAACTTTGAAAGACTAAAGAATCATGGGAAAAAAGCCATGAATTCTATGTGCAGTATTCCCCTAGCGTTGGAGTGCTGCTGTTCTCATTGATCGGTAAACTTGGTCTTGGCTGGCTGTTCTTGCTGATCTTCTGTGCTCACCCAGCCTGTGACTGAGCATTTCTATCTCTGGCACACGACCCCATTTGGAGTCTCCAAACCCAGCAGATTCCTGCAGTGCACTCCGGCGCTGTTCCTCCCGGGGCAGGAAAGGGAGTCTCCCTGGATCTGCTGCTTGCTGGGTCCCTGCTGGAAGAGCAGTGGCCCAACTGTGCCGTGGATCACAGTTTATGGCCACCCCGAGCTGAGAGCCCACTCCTTGGCTTCGTCTCTGCAGCCGGCTTCCCCACTCCAATCCCTGGGAGTTCTGCCACACTCAGGGACCCCTGGTCTTTCTGTGACCCCGAGGGTCTTGAGACCACACTGTCCCAGTTAGGGTTCCACCCCCAGCTTAGCCACTCAGCAAAGCCGACTTCTAAAATTTCCAATTTTGTGCTCTGCTGCTCTATCACTTGTCAGTAGTGGCTGATGGAGGCCCCTCCCCCGCCGTCTATCTTCCCGAGTATCGCTTCTCCGCACATCCTACATTCCAGAAAGTGGTCACTTTTCTGTTTAGAGAGTTGCTGCTATTTTCTTCATCTCTTGTTGAGTTCATAGGTGTTCAGAATAGTTTGATCCCTATCTAGCTGAATTCCTGGGACCAGACAAAATTTAGGTCTCCTACTCCTCTGCCATCTTTCCATGTGTACGTAGTTGACTGACAAAATTCTCTACCATCCAGCACCCTAATTAATTGACGAAAGAAGCTACCTCAACAGGGATATTACAGGATTTCCAGAAAATAAAAGAAGGAAAAAGAAAGAAAGAAAGAAAGAAAGAAAGAAGGAAGGAAGGAAGGAAGGAAGGAAGGAAGGAAGAAAGAAAGAAAGAAAGAAAGAAAGAAAGAAAGAAAGAAAAAGAAAGAAGAAGAAAAAGAAGAAAGAAAGAAAGAAGAAAGAAAGAAAGAAAGAAAGAAAGAAAGAAAGAAAGAAAGAAAGAAAGAAAGAAAAAGAAAGAAGAGGGAGGAAGGGAGGGGGAAGGAAGGAAGGAACGAAGGAAGGAAGGAAAGAAGGAAGGAAGAAAGGAAGGAAAGAAGGAAGGAAGGAAGGAAGGAAGGAAGGAAGGAAAATAGAGACACACACATGTACACACAACCTTCTATGGCTCAAAACACAGTATCATGGCCCTATCTGCAGACAACTTATGATAATTGCCAAATACAATTTAGTGATAAGAAAAATCTTTTCAGTGACTAAAAATTACTTCTAAGTCCCACTGAAGTACTGCTGTAGTTTAACTATACATAAGGAATTACTTAACCGTGTGCTATTCCAAATAAATATATTTTTTTAATTTATTTTTTTTAAGATTTTATTTATTTGAAGAGAGAGCACAAGCAGAGGGAGAGAGAGGGAGAAGCAGGCTCCCTGCTGAGCAAGGAGCGCAATGTGGGACTTGATCCCAGGACACTGGGATCATGACCTGGGCCAAAGGCAGCCGCTTAACCGATTGAGCGACCCAGGCATCCCTCTAAATATATGTAATGCTCATTTTTTAAGATGAGCCTAACCACCCTCCCTTCAAAAGTAACTGCATTGTATCTTTGAAGTTAAGCAGAAAAACAAACAAATACCCAATATTGGTGACAAATATACAGCAGATTCACTTCTTCATTCTTCTTAAAGACTGAAACCTATTCTCAGGACCATGAAGAGCTAGAAATTCACCTATTTTCAAGGACTTGTTTGTAGACTATGCAGCAACTTTGTTGTCTTTCCTGTATCAAAATCTGAAAACTCCTTGACCCCCAGGACCTCCTCTGAACCCACCATGAAATCCTCCATGGGTGGTGACGGTATCACCTCTGTCACCACCATGCCCTTGGTCACCACAGATACCAAGACCTCCCTGCCTCTGTATCCCCCACAGCCACAGTTTGGACAAAGTGTAATTCCAAATGTTTCGGCATTTAATCTTCTTTCTTCAGCCCCAGTTGGTCTCTCTTCTCTATTATTATCACACGAAATATTATCAAAGAAGGATTTGTTTTTGTCATAATAGTAATTAGGTCTAAGTGAATCTCTTCATCTGTATTTCCTTAAGTGTTTTTGCTGAGTATCAACTTCTGAGTCTTCTTTATCTTCACCACTTTTATAGGGTTCTCCTGCTTCTCAAGTTTATCTACTTTGAATTTAAGTTTATAAGGAAACTGTCAATTTCTTCCTTGTTATAATGTGCATTCATACTTTCAAGGTCAAAATTTCATTGGACTATCTTCAACACCACATTGGCCTCTGCCACCTCAATGACCCCCACACTCTCTCCTTGAAGCCAAAAGAGCACCTGGAACTATTTGTTTGTTACTATCATTTTTGGGTTGGTCATTTTCTGGTCTTGAAACTTTGTGTACTTCAGCTCACTTATGCTCTTGATTCTCTATTGCTTTTTGGCTGGTAGATGGTAAAGTCCTGAATGATATAGGGTTACCTCTTCCAGCAGGTGCTGGAAGAGGTAAGTGAGCAGAGGTGGTCTGTACTGCTTGCTTCATGGTTGGGCTTTTTCTCAAAGGGTCTAACTGAGGGCTTGAACGACCTTGAGATAACTGTGTTTTTAGAGCTCTTGCATCCTGTGTAAAGGCAGAACCAACTGTGCTACTTTGGGATAGGCTACCACCATTTGATGTTTCTGTTCCAAAGAATGTCAAAGAGCTTCCAGAAACACCAATAGCACCAAATTGCTGCCCAACTAATGAACTTCGACGGAATTGACTGTGTGTTGACATCTTGTGGAAAGGTCCATAGGAACCCACTGACTGGAATGAAGAAGTAGATGAGCTTAGAAGAAACTGAATGATAGCTGGGTCCGGGGCAAAGAACATTGTGGGTTTGATGGCTCACGAACAGTGAGGTCTTTAATATCACTCCCATGGACTATGATGTATTCAAAGACTTCATCTGAAGGTGGTATTGGACAAACTATTGGTCAGTCTTCTGGACCAAAGGACTAAACTTTGGTGAGGGTTACCATGGATTTCTTGATGTGGATGGTGTAGAGGATGCCTTTGCAGCGGATCTCCACCTTGGAGATAAGGCTCATCTTGCTGCCTATGTAAGGAGCGCCCCCGCTCATGGCGCCGCTGCCACTGTGGCCACTCACAGAAACGCAGATCCCACACCACTGTTGCAGCTCTGCAAGCCTATTGGCTCTGTCAGCACCTGCAGCAGCTGCCTCTATGTGCAGATATTTTTTTTTAAGATTTATTTATTTATTTCAAAGAGAGAGAGAGCTTGAGAGTGGTGGGGGGAAGTGCAGAGGGAGAGGGCGAGAGAGAATCCTTGAGCAGACTCCCCCATGAGTGCAGAGCCTGATGTGGGGCTCCATCCCAGGATCCAGAGATCAACACCTGAGCAAAATTCAAGAGCTGTGGCTTAAGTGACTGAGCCACTCAGCCTCAGTCTGTGGATTTTTTAATGTGTTTCTTTGCATAGCTTTTTAGTGGTTTTTATAGGTATTATACATATATATTTGTATTTATATATAATATAAAATATATAATATGAAATATGTGTAATGTAATGGAATATGTGTATTGCATTACATATGAACAAGTTACCAAAGTGCACTGATACTGTAATTTCACCAGTTTGAGTGAAATTGAGTTTTTACCTCCCTTTACTTAAATTTATCTTCCCATTTATAATATAGTTGTGTTAAGTATTTCCTCTACATACACTTAGAACCACATCAGTGTCCTAATTTTTGCTTCAGTATTAAATGTAATCTATAAAACTTGAGAAAAGGAAAATCTATTATCTTAATTTTCAGAAGCTTTACTGTGTATCTTCTTTGAGTTTATCTTTTTCAAATTTGCTTTTGTTCAATCTGTAGGTTTATGTCTTACCAAACCTGGGAAGATTTGCCATTACCTCTTTTGAGTATTTCTTAGATGCACCCTCTTTTCCCTCTCTTTCCAGGACTCTGATGATGCAGATGTTTCCACTTTTGTCATAGCCCCAAAGGTCCCTGAGACCCTGTTCATTTTGCTGTTGAACTTATTCATTATTATTTTTTTTCATTTCTATTCTTTTATTTTCCTGTTCTAAAATTTCTATTTGGTTCTTATATATAATTTCTATTTCTTTTTTGACTTTGTTTTTGTTTTCATTTGTTTCAAGTACTTGCCCACTGAAGCATTTTAATGATGACTACTTTAAAAGCTCTGTCAGATAATTCTAATATCTCTGTCATTTCTGTGTTGGCATCTACTGATTCATTCAATTTGAGTTTTTCCTGGTTCTCAGTATGATGAGTGAGTTTTATTGAAACCTGGTCACTTTGAGTTTTATGTTAATAGAATTTGGATCCTATTTAAATATTCTGTATTAGATAGCATACTCTGACACTGAGTTGGTGGAAGAAGGGGAGGTTCCACCTTATTATTTCCAGGAAGAGATAGCATTTTACCCACTTTCCTTCATTCACACCTAATGAAAGGGTGACCTTACTATTGTTGAGTCAATGTGGAGATTCTTGCTCCCAGTAGGGCTCCACTGATATCTCCTTAGAGTGGTAAGAATACTTCTTTACTCTTCTCCCCCACATTTCCTCATTACTACTGGAGGTTGTAAAAGTCTTCATTCTCCTGAGAACTATGGTGGCTATGGTAGGAGGTACCTCAATACCTCCAGCTAGGGATTGAAATCTGGATTTGTCCACATGGTCTGCACTAACACTGAGGTGGAAGTAGGGAGGAGGGCTCATTAGAGCTTGGAGAGTATGAAAGTCTAAGTTCCCCCTTCAGCCTTTGCTACCTGACCTCCATGGGGCCACGATTTCTTCCATGATGTCTGCTTCAGTAGAGCAGTTTCTGCATTAAAGTTTTCAGTCTTATTTGGTTGCATATTTCCTGGTCCTTTGGCTAGAGAGGGAAGGCTTTTGTGGGGCTTTATTGTCCATGTCCATTGATAGTTCTGGGTTGCTAGTTTTTTTTCAGCTCCATGTTGGGGACATATGGGGCAAAAAGCAAACCCAAGGAACTCACAATCAAATCATTCCTTGGGTCTCAAAATCCTTAGCATCTGTCTTCTTCTCTCTCTCTTTCAGAATCTTCTTATGTTTGCTTTAATATGAAATTATTTTGATTACACATTTTTTTTTATTACATGGCAATATGAATTATTTATACCTCTGGACTCTGGACACATCACTTGTTTCTCAAGTCACATCATCTCAGCTCACATTTTACATCATCTCTTGCTTCAGCAAACAGCTTCTCACAGTTGAAACTGACAGTACTGCTCTATACATCTTTCCCTTCATTCCCTGGACTTCTGCCATAACCTGTCCAGCATTCAGTCATGTTTGTCTTGGAAGTGTGAGGCATTATATGTAGCAATCCTTGAACATGGATGATAGGGGTCAAAAGATAAATTCTCTCTTCTCCCATGCCTCTGTGGATCATTCTAAGGTACATCTAGAGAGATCCTCAAAAGATCCAGCAAGATTGAGCCTCAGTGGCCTCCTGTTTATCCAACTGGAGAATACACCACAGTATTGGCCTTTCCTCACTCCTGTTTTATTGTTCCCCATCTCCAAATTCTGTCTCTGGGACACCTACCCAATAAACCCTTGGCTCAGATTCTGATAGCCAGTGGCAACCCAATCTATGACATATGTTTTACAGGAAAAAATAGTAGAGCAATATCATGTTTGACCTATGGAAAGCAGTTTAGAGCATAAATCACCTCTGCTAACTTGTAACTCAATGGTTATTTAAAACCCTACCTGATATCAGAATGAAAATATTAACATAGGACATAAAAATAACAGTAAAGCATTTTACAGAAATAGAGCAATAAGCTTTTTAGGTGGAAAAGTAGGAATTAAATAAGTAAGTGTAATGAATATATAGAAAAATAATGTCAAGTGTTCTAAGTTCAGATTCAGATGAGTAAGGAAGAAGATAAAATTGAATTGAAGAACTCCTTCAATAAATTTGGGAAAGCTACAGAGGAGGAGGAATCACATAAATCGTTTATATAAGAAAAGATGCCAGATAATGACAAATAATATTATATGTTACTATGGTACAAAAACAAACAGATATAATATGGATTTCAATATGCAACCTTTTAAATGGAATTCCTAGGACACAGTGAAAACCTTGCACACTCTATACTGACAAACTGAGAAACTCCTTATTGATGAGAATACTGAGGGATTTAAGCAATAAGTGCTTAAAACATTTCATGTATTTTTTTATCCCAAACATGGTTGAGGCAAATTTTTGTCCTATTTATCAAAAAAACACAATTATTGTTAAATCAAGTAATTGCTATAGTAATTGCAATTTGAGAACCTGTCAAAGCTCTACACTGTTCTATGAAAGTAGAATCAAAAATTTTAATTTGTAAAATCCTTTGCCTAAGGCACAATGTTACTTTTTAAAGAGATAATTGTAGAAAGGCAAATAACATTTCTAAGATGCTTCCCCCCACCATTGTCCCTTCAGTAAGGTTCATTAGAAATGAAAATACTAAGAAAATGGGCTGTCAGAGCCTCATTGAAATAATATCCAATTTTGAAGTATTATCTCTGTATGTGTACTTATATTGTTAAGTCTCCAAAGTACAAAACTATTTTCTAATCTACTACATATGACAGAAATATAAGTGCTTTTCCTTTTTTATCATTTAAAATAAGTTTTAAAAATAAAATTCTCTAGGACATTAGAAATAATTGTATGGGTATGTATTTTTTTTTCACTAAGTTATTATAAAAGAGCATATTGGATGGGATAACTGATTTTTATGTGAATAGAAATGGTAAGGAGTAACAATTTTAGAAACTATGTTTAAAAGGATAAAAAAGCAAAAGGCAAAAGGTGATACCAGGTATTTCTCTATTTCTAGTTATCTACTTCTTCCATAATTTCTTTCTTTTTATACTGTAAATCAAAACAGTTTATGTAAGCTGGCTTCTCAACTTGTTTTGAACCTTTCGTACATCACTAAATTCCACACAGTGTCAGCTTTCTCCTGTGTGTGGTGAGAATGGATGTTGCACTAGCAGATTATACATTTCTGTTCTCTCTGAATATTACATGGATTTTACATCTTTGTTTACTTTGAGAAAATATAACTTTTCATCCAGATTCATTGGTTGTAAATTAATCTCTTAGAGGAGAAAACAGTTACATAACAAAAATTTGTAAATATCTGGTACTCAAATCAATATACCTGGATAGACACGCTATCTTTCTTATTGGAAGTTGGCAATTACTGTTTTACTGGATTATCTTGAGGAACATATTCTTGAAAATGTATGCTTTAAAACTGGAGGTCTTCATTCCTCATGTTATAGTGTCTATTAGCCTAAACATGAGGCATCACAAGACACACATTTAGGTTGAGTTTTGTGAATGTGGAGAATCTTCCAGACAAGTATTTGGGAACCCATGCAGGAATGGTGAGTACTAGGGATTGGATATCTAGGATATGTTGAACCCCTGGTAGACTTGGGCCTGTGGGGATGGTAGTCTGACCAGGTACACTACCCAGAGGACTCAGCAACTTGCCAGTAATTGACTGAGTTAACTCACTCTTTGTTTTCTCTCTCCTATTTTCTTACCTTTTAAGAAAAGTATGGATCACTTTTTTTGTTTGCCTGTTTAACATTTTAAAGCTATTGTTAATTTTGTTCCATTAAATATATAGGCTCTAATATAACTGTGATTTTTTTTTTTCAAATTCAAATTCAAAGAATTTGTTTGCAGCATTTATTTTTAACTTCAGCACCATAGCTGCCCAAAGTAGTACACAGGAGATCCACACCTGTAAGATGTGAGAAACTTTGCATCCCTTAAAATGTATCTTATAATTACCCTATGTTAGAGAGAGGATTCAGATTGCTGCATTCAATTTTCATAATATATATGGATTATTATGATTTTTTATTTTGCTATTGGTCAACTTCAAAGATTTATTCACAAGCGCATATATCATAATATGAAGCCCAAGACCCATTCATTCACCTTGAAGAGAAAACAAGGACCTCTTTTATATTTTCAGTCATTGTTTTGTTTTGTTTGTCACCTAATTATAAGTATGTAAATAGTACTATATTCTCAGAAGGTGTTTGGTCATGAATATTTTTGACACTTAAATGCACACCCACATACATAAGTGTCATTTAAACACCCAAAATATTTTGTTAAAGCTATACTACATAGAAATTAATCATATTAAGAATTAGAAATTTTGTGGGGCGCCTGGGTGGCTCAGTCGTTAAGCGTCTGCCTTTGGCTTAGGTCATGATCCCAGGGTCCTGGGATCAAGCCCGGCATCAGGCTCCCTGCTCAACAGGGAGCCTGCTTCTCCCTCTCCCACTCCCCCTGCTTGTGTTCCCTCTCTAGCTGTCTGTCTCTCTCTCTGTGTCAAATAAATAAATAAAATCTTAAAAAAAAAAAAAGAAAGGTGAAAATAGAGCTACCCTATGACCCAGCAATTGCATTACTGGGTATTTACCCCAAATATACAAATGTATGGATCTGAAGGGGTACATGCATCCTGATGTTTATAGCAGCAATGTCCACAATAGCCAAACTATGGGAAGAGCCAAGATGTCCATCGAAAGATGAATGGATAAAGAAGATGTGGTATTTATATACAATGGACTATTATGCAGCCATCAAAAGGAATGAAATCTTGCCATTTGCAACGACGTGGATGGAACTGGAGGGTATTATGCTGAGCGAAATAAGTCAATCAGAGAAAGACATGTATCATATGATCTCACTGATATGAGGAATTCTTAATTTCAGGAAACAAACCGGGTTGCTGGAGTGGTGGGGAGTGGGAGAGATGGGGTGGCTGAGTGATAGACATTGGGGAGGGTATGTGCTATGGTGAGCACTGTGAATTGTGTAAGACTGTTGAATCACAGACCTGTACCTCTGAAACAAATAATACATTATATGTTAAAAAAAGAAGAAGATAGTAGGAAGGGAAAAATGAAGGGGGGGAATTGGAGGGAGAGACGAACCATGAGAGACTATGGACTCTGAGAAACAAACTGAGGGTTCTAGAGGGGAGGGGGTTGGGGGGATGGGTTAGCCTGGTAATGGATATTAAAGAGGGCACTGAATGGAGCACTGGGTGTTATACGCAAACAATGAATCACGTAACACTACATCAAAAACTAATGATGTAATGTATGGTGACTAACATAACAATAATAATAAAAAATATAGAAGGAAAAAAAAAACACTATTGATAATTAAAAATCCCTATGTAGGGGTGCCTGGCTGGCTTAGTCCATAGAGCATGTGATTCTTGATCTCTGGGTTGTGAGTTAGAGCCCCTTGTTGGGTGCAGAGATTACTTAAAAAAAAAAAAAAATCTTTTAAAAAAAACCTATGTATATTTTCCTCATCACATTTCTCTTTGTACCTCTCAGGTGTTACCACAGCCTTTAATTCTGTGTTTATCATTCCCTTGATTAAAAAAAAAAAATTACCATTCTATACCTAGCCTTTAAAATTCTGCTGTTCAGTTTTGCATGGTTTTGATCTTTATGTAAATGATATCATGCTAAGGTAGTCTTCTGTGACTTGCTTTTTTCCCCATTCAGACTTACTTTTGTGAGTTCATCTACTTGATTCATATAGTTAAATTCAATTCAGTTTAATTGCTAAATATGCATTATATATATCCATTATCTGGTTGATTATATTTGAGCCATTTAAATATTTTTCTCATTAAAAACAGTTCACTATAAGTAATTCCTATATGTACTTTTCAATGCACACATCAATGATTTTCTCAATTTGTTAATTCATATAAATTGAATATGAATTGCTTCTTTGAAATGAAAAACAAGGCAAGATGGCTACTTCACTACTTCTTATTCAAAATTTCACTGGGGCCTCTAATCATGGCAATAAAGCAAGAAAAAAGCACATAAAGACCAGAAAGGAGGAAATAAAACTCTATATGCAGATTTGTGTACATAGGAAATTCCAAAGACGCTACAAAGCAGATACCAGAACTCAATATTGAATTTAACAAGAGCAGAATATATAAGGCTAATATAACCTGATCAATTAAATTTTAATATACCCACATACAACAATTGAAAATGATATTTTTAAAAATCTTACTTTGGGTAATATCAGAAATGTAAAATACCTAGGGAAAAAAAATCCATAAAAACAAATCCGAGATCACTTTTCTGAAAATTATAAACATTTCTAAAAGAAATTAAAGAATAGATAAATGGCAACATATATCAAGTTCACTGGGCAAAAGACTTACTGTTACTATGATAACAATTCTTCCAAACTGATGTTATAAATTCAACTCATACCAATCAAAATTACATGCAGATATTTTTTGTGGAAATTGATAAGATGATTCTAAAATTTAGAAAGCCCTTAGATTTACCAAGTTAAATTTAAAAAGAATAATGTTGTTGGACTTACAGTACTTGGTTTCATGATTTACTATAAAGCCACCACAATTAAGACAGGCATTGGCAAAAACAAAGCAATAATATAGCTCACTGGACAGAACAGAGATTTCTGACAATGATTCAAAGACAATTAAGGGGAGGAAACGAAGATCTATTTTATTAATATAACTAGATCAGTTTGGCATATATATGGATAAAAGATAAACATTAATTTTTATACTATACCATGCAAAAGAATTAACTCAAAATGTATCATAGGCCTAAATATAAAACCTAATACCTAAGGCATTAAATTCTACAACAAAACACCAGAGAAAATCTTTGCAACCTTAAGACGAGATCAGGGTGGTATGGCCATAGATACTTTGCAACCTTAAAGTTGGCAAATATTTCTTAGAATAAAAAAAAGAGCAAAATCATATGAGAAAAAATAACAAACTAGATGTCGCCAAATTAAAATCTTTTGCTCTTCAAAATACATCATTAAGAAAATAAAGATGATAAGACAGAGTGAGGGAGAAAATATTCATAACACACATGTGACAAAGAACTTGTATACAGAATATATAGATAGCTTTCATAATTCAATAAGAAGACATACAATGTAGTAAAAAGAAGCAAAATATTTTATCAGACTCTTCATAAAAGAAGAATACAAATAGCTAGTGAGAACATGAAAGATGATTGAAAGCATTGGTCATCAAAGAAATGCAAAGTAAAACCACAGTGAGATACTACCGTGTATCTATTAGAATGGCTCCAAAGTGTTGACAAGGATGGGGGACTATGACCCCTCTCATACACTGCTACAAAGAAGATGAAAATATACAACCACATTGGAAAATCTTTGACAGTTTCTCACAACTTGAACACATCTTACCATATGACTGAGACAATTGACTCACAGATATTTAGCCAAGAGAAACAAAAGCACACAGCTAAACCAAACACAGAGTATACAAAAATGTTTATAGCAACTTCATTTGCAATAGCTCAAAACCAGAAATAATCCAATTGTCCACTATATTCTTACAACAGGATACTATTTAGCAATTAACAAATAACTGTTGATACACAGCAACACAGATGAGTCTTAAAATTATTTTGCTGAAGAAAAGAAGCAAGCAAAAAGAATACATACTATATAAACATTTGTATACATTTAGAGAAAAGGCAAACTCATTTAGAATGACAAAAGCAATTTAGTTATTATGTGCAGACACAGATGGAGGAAGGGAAGGGATTAGAAAAGAGCATTAAGAACTTTCTTGGGGGGCACCTGGGTGGCTCAGTCATTAAGCGTCTGCCTTCAGCTCAGGTCATGATCCCAGGGTCCTGGGATCGAGCCCCGCATCGGGCTCCCTGCTCCGTGGAGAGTCTGCTTCTCCCTCTCCCACTCCCCCTGCTTGTGTTCCCTCTCTCACTGTGTCTCTCTCTGTGTCAAATAAATAAATAAAATCTTTAAAAAAAAAAAAAAAGAACTTTCTTGGGTTATGTTATTGTCTACATAGTCAAAAATATTAGAGCTCTTATGCAATTATCTAGATAATTACTATGAAATTATTTTGTAATGAGGAAGTGATAAAAAATGTTATCAAATAAAAGTAAAGAGTTTGCTTAAAAAAAAAAAAAAAGAACTTTCTTGGGGTAATAGAAATATTTGCTTTCCTGATGGTTGTGATGGCTTCACAAGCATATACGTCTTCTAAAACTGACCAATTATTATTAATATTCTGCTTTATGTCAATTATCTTTTAGAAATTCATTAAAATAGAGAAGTCTGAGACCCATGAAGATGACATAAGAGTGTTTTCTAATCAATGAATCGTGAAGAGGAAATCTCTGTTTCTTTTATTGTACTAGATTCATACTTTTCATCCACAACTAAAATACATCATACCTATAACCCTGGATTATATTTATGAGTTTTCTTATATCTTCCTCATGTTTTCCTTGTACACCTAGTTGATAGCAGATAATTTCCTTAATAATATATATATATATTCACTCACTAATGATTTATTAAGCACCTACTTTATACCAGTATTCTAAGCACTGAGGCACAGCAGAAAATAATGTTCTAGTCTAATAAAAAGAGACACAAAATCAATCAGAATATTCCAAAGTAAATTATGTAAAATAGAATAAAGTAATGTAAAATATGTAAAATTGTTGAATGAATGAATGAGTGAATGAATAAATATAAACCTGTCTTGAGAGTCCAAACACACTTTATGCATATCTATTGCTTGACTTAAAGTAATAGAAAACCTAACTAATAGTAAAGAAAGATTGTTTAGTTTTGTCATAAAATGTGAAAATGTGAAAACTGAAGTGAGGCAATTACTGTCCTTGTTTCAGCGACTCAATGTTTTATCTGTCATCCAGGCTCCTTCTGTCTTTCACCTTTACCAGCCTTATTGCATTCGATGTGTTCCCATTCTTGTTGCCTCATTGTCATGACTTGGATGCTGTACTATCAGGCTTTTAGAGTTGGGCTTAAGATTATCAATATGTAATTCTTCTGTTTCTTGCTCAACTCTGAAACTACTGGACAGATAGCTGCAGAAATCAGAGTTTACAATCTCATCTTTGTTTCTGAAAATCCTCACTTGGTGACACCTCTCAGCCCTGTGACTAAACAGATTCTCTAAAAAGCACTTGTTCAATTAGATACACAAACATGAGCCCTGACCAGCACAGCTAGACTTTCAAAGGCCTCCCTTTCAAGGATAGATTGTACTATGGGATATTTACCATCTAAATGAGCAGAGAAAACCTTTGTTCTGAAGACAAATGCTCCCTGGGTTAGGCTACAAATGCTTCTTTTCTCAGTCTCTCTTTCTTTCTTGGAAAGTAGTACAAGAAGCAGGAAGAGGATGGAAGCTGTCTCCACACTGAGTAAAAAACAAGAGAATTTTCTATAGAGTATTGGAAAAAAAGGGAAAGTAGATATCCACCTTTATTTGGGGGAGTATTGATTTCTTAAGTCTTTTTATCTGCTTTGTATGAAGAATAGAAATATAATGTGGTGAAGTCTCAAAAGTCTGTAATCAAAATAACAGTGAATCTGAATTGAAACAAAAAGGCTTTGACACTTTGGACGTATTGCAAGCCTCTCTGTAACGTTCTGTTAATTGTGGGTATTTTCAAACAAGATACTATGTATTCATGCATTATCTATCTATCGATCTATCTATCTATCTATCATCTATCTATCATCTATCTAATCTATCATTTATCTATCATTAAGTAGACCCCAAAAATATATATTATATACTCTGAATTGTGATACAAAAGAATGCGCTGATGACAAAATTACCCTAACCAAGGAGAAAAGGCTTTTGGGCTCAAAACTTTGTGAACAAGCAGTCTTAGTATTGTTCCGTGACAAAAGGCTAACCCTCAACACCAAACCAACTGCCTGAGTGTTTGAATCTGAGTCAAAGTGATAATAAAATGGAAAAATATATATCATCTCAGGCACTGGACAAATAATGGAAATATTCAGACAGGTGAATGACACTTAAAACTAAATAAGGGTCTGTAGGTATTTTTCAAAATAAATCATTTTACATTCATTTTTATCTATCATTGAAAAGAAAAAAATTGTTTACCTTAGAGACTGTGGCACTATTAAACAAAGTTTTAACATAAAATTACCTTATTAAAATTGCAATAGTGTGTCAATGATATAGCCTAAAATAGTTAGGCTTCGTTCATCTTCTGTTTTATATCCACTCTGCCCTCTTCTCTTCATAGTACTTTGGCTGGTTTAGAAGCTACTATTTGGTTTTTTATTATTGTATGTCTAAAACACAAAAACACATCCAAAAAATTAAAGCTGATAAACTCATATGTAATAATGAATACAAAGTTTTCCCCCAAATTATATGTAATGGCTGAGGATGTGCTTGAAAACACACATTAATTAGTCTGTGTCCTCCAAGAAGCTGATTCCAAAATGAGGTTAGATACACACGAGATTTATTAAGGGAACAGCCTATGAAGGCAAATGAGGAGAGTTTCTGAGGAGGATGGAAGAATCTTCAGACCATGATCCAGTTTTTTTTTTTCTTAAGAAAGGCGAGGCGGGGGAGGGAAGGAAAGATGATCTCTGAAAGCCATGCAGTTCTGAAAATATTTTGGCAAAGCTGACAGAGTCCCTTGAGCCAAAATTGCCATGTCACCGAGTGTATGGACTGAAACAGTATTACTAGAAGTAGGATGTGATTTCTCCAGAACCAGTGAAGGCCTAAGAGGCGCCATGCTTGCTTGTCAGTGCTGGGACATGCATTATGCAGTAATTTGTCTTATACTTTGGAGCAAATATCACTGACCACAGCACCCCCAGAAATGTCAGTGGTGCCAGAACAGTCAGGTTCCTGAATCTTTGTGATGTTAATCTCCCACCCTCAGAAACACATGTGTCTTATCAAGGCCTCCTGAACACTAGCTGCCTCTTTCTTGTTCTGCCCAATACAAATAAACTCACTGCCATTCTGGGTCAGTGTAATTGTCTCTGGGGTATCCGGGAGATCCAGATCTCTTCAGACTATCGGATAAAAGTGGGCAGGAGCATTGACAGCCCTGAGGTAAACATTGTCCCACATGAATGCAACCTGTTTGGTGACTGAAGCTGAAGACATACTAGTTAACAAATCAGTGGCCACGTCCCATGTTCCTGAGACCTTATTAATCTGCTCTAGCACTGACAGCACATCTACCACAACAGTTGTGATTGAGACCACTACTTGGTTGAGCCTGCAGTCCTCTACCATCATTCTCGCAGACCCAGCCTGGGTCTGTCGAGGTCAGATAGGCAAATTAAATTAAAACACAGTGAGGACCATCACCTCGGCAATATTTTAGTTCTCTGGTGGTGGCACTAATCTCTGCTGTCCCCATCTCTTAGAATACAAAATGGTTTTAGGTTTACTGGGGTGATTGGAGAGGAGGGACTAATTTTAAAATTTTCCCTTTGCCTTTCTCCACACGATCACTCTTACCAACAAGCCAGAGACCCAATGAGGGGACTATCTGAGCATATCGATGCCAATATGCACTCAGGGCCTGAAAAAAATGACCAGTGGGTGAGTCCATGCATCCACCAGGTACACTATAAACCAGATCTCAGCTAGAGCCTCATGTATTAGATGGCACCCTTAAGCTCCCATGCAAATGGAGGGTTGCAGAGATGTTTTGAGTCTCTAAGGTATCAGACTTTGTGCCCAATAGCCCTCAAATTCTCTTTTCCGTAGTGTATAATCACCAGAGTAAATGGCCATAGATCTTTCTGTAAAGGGACCTGTGGCAAGGTTTCTCTTCTTATAGACTTATCTACTCTTCAATTATAGAATTCTGATCAGAAAATTGACTCAGTTTTAGACACTAACAAGAGACTGTGACTTCTTTTTATTGGGGGCAGAGGGAACTCTGATCTGCTCTGATCTTACATCCTTGCCTTCTCTCTCCCCCCCCCTTCCTTTCTTCCCTCCCTCCCTTCCTTTTTTCTTTCCTTCCCTCCCTACTCATTCCCCCTCTCTCCCCGCTACCTTTCCTCCCTCCCTCCCTCCACTTCCCTCCTCCTTCTTTTCCTCCCTCTCCATCCCCCCTCCTCCCCTACCTTTCTTTCCTTCCTCCCCCTACCCCTCTCTCCCTCCATTCCTTCCTTCCTTCCTTTCTTCCTTCCTTCCTTCCTTCCTTCCTTCCTTCCTTCCTTCCTTCCTTCCTGTTATAGGTGTTAAGGAATACCTTTACTGACTGCTCATCTATTTTTTCACTAGGGATGACATCTCCTCAACCCCCTGTGGGTCAAGACCCCTTACCTGCCTCTCTGGTCTTACTGGTTAATTGTGGTCTCCTGGCTTCCGGATGTAAAGTAGTTACCAGGCCTCTATTACTTCAAGGGTCTGTCCTTTCACTGGACATTAAGAATCCCAGTTCTGTGACCACCTGTCCTGCACTGTAGCCACGGGCTCACATATGATTGACAAAGTCTTTAGCTAATACTAGAAGGAAAACCTGCATAAGAGTTACATTGTAATTATAGATATCCAAAAACTGGCTGTCTCATTAAGTCATGATAATGTTGTGCATATGTATTTTAGAAATGCTTTCTTTTTTAAAAAAAAAAAATTAGCTGTAAAATCACAACTACTTAAATTCTCCTTTGATTTTAATGAAAATATTGATTATATAGGAGAAACCTCTTATAAAATTAAAAATTCTCAGAGAAGTGACCTAGGAACATATCATCTAGAACAAATGTGGTTAACATGAGACTATGTAAATTTCTAGACAGATGGATATTTTGTACTGTAATAATTTTATATTTATCTTAATGTAAATTAGAAAAAAATACAATTATCACCTCAAATCTATGATTTCATGGATATTAAATATATATTTTAAAGTAAAAATGCTTAAATATTTTTAAAAACACACTATTGACCATTATACAACCACACATTTGGTAAAATTTAAAAACAATAATTTAAATAAAAATCTAAGGTAAGTAAGAGTACAAGCAAATATTTGCTGAAGTTGAACATATGATTAGCCTATGATTCAATAATTTTGTTTCTAGTTATATATGTCCCTTCTATTACAAAATCATTTCTTTTTTTTTTTTAAAGATTTTATTTATTTATTTGAGACAGAGAGAATGAGAGAGAGAGAGCACATGAGAGGGGGGAGGGTCAGAGGGAGAAGCAGGCTCCCCGCCGAGCAAGGAACCCGATGAGGGACTCGATCCAGGGACTCCAGGATCATGACCTGAGCCGAAGGCAGTCGCTTAACCAACTGAGCCACCCAGGCGCCCTAAAAAATCATTTCTTATTTCACCAAAATATACTAAAAAATGTTACTAGCAGCCTTACGATCGTGAAAATCTGAAAACAACTCAGATGGTATCAGCACACAATGAGCTATAACACTGAAGTGAACAAGAACAAAGTATTGCCACTCATCAGAGTATGGATGATTTTCACAGATATATTGTTGAACAAAAGAAGCCAGACACACAAAAAGGACATACTGACCAATTCCATTTACATAAAGTTCAAACGCAGGTAAAACTAAGCTGTGGTGTCAGAAGTTAAGAGAATGGTAAGGAATATGGACTCAGTGGGGAAACCAGGGAACCCACTGGGGCTGGAAATCTATACTTTGATCTGAGTGGTAGTTACAGGGGTCCACGCATATTAAAAATTCATTGAGCTGTACACTGCAGAGTTGGACACTTTTAATGTATAAAGTTATACTTCAATAAAATAAATTAAGCAGAAATCTATGGTGGTGGTTATACTACTACTACTACTAAAACAGTTGTCAACTGGGGGGCCAGAGGAACAAGTCAAGCTAAGTTCTCTTTTTATGAATAGTAAAACTGAGGCTCAAACGAGTTTAGGTGACTTGCCTTAATGCATGCCATAAGTTAGGGAAAGAATTCAAACTAAAGTTCCTGTCTCCTTACTCTCCCCCCACCCCCCGCTTCCCTGATGTTGTTTCATATAGAAATTTTCCTTCAGTCTTATTGTACCACATATTTAGATACCCTCCCAAATAAACAATAGAATAGGGAGTCACAGACAAACCTGGCTTTTGGTATTGGTTATAAAGAGAAGGATGGCAAATGTCAAATTTTGTGTCTTACATCACTGAACAAGAACAACAGAGCTCAATAAGTCTTACATTTAAACTGCTGAGGTTGTCTATTTGAAAGGGTACTGGCCAGTGATGAATTGCACACATGTTAAAGGAAAGAAATATTTAAGGGAGGCCAAAAATATGGAAGCCCTGAAATATGCCCCCTGGAAAATATGGAAGAATTCATCGCTTTTTTGTTACAGTGTTATACTTGGCTGAACGGGCTTCAAGTTTAACCTCTCTCTTCTTGGATTTGCATCAGTGCTATTTTAACTGTTCTGCTCTAAAAATCCAGATTTGCTATTTTATCAGAGCGAGGTCCTATTTAAACATAATTAGAGAATGTGCTGGAAACAGCCTCAAGCCCTAGAAGTCCAGCATGTCATAAATGTCCAGCATCAAAGAAATTCAACAAGGCAGTTACTCTGATGTACTATCTAATAGGGAAGAAATTGGCAAGCACAAAAAAATTTGGTGACCTCCAAAGACAAAGGAAGAATGTAGAAAAAATATCGAGCATATTGCACTCACTTTCTTTTCACATGTAACAGAAGGACTCTGAACATTTAGAAGCGCTAAGATTACTTCATAGTTAATTTAACACCTTGATAATTCACTTCTACTTTCTTTTCTTTTTTTTTTTTTTTTTTTTTTTAAAGATTTTTTTATTTATTTATTTGACAGAGAGATAGACAGAAGAGCACAAGCAGAGGGAGTGGCAGAGGGAGAGGGAGAAGCAGGCTCTGCACTGAGCAGGGAACCCGATGCGGGACTCGATCCCAGGACCCTGAGATCATGACCTGAGCCGAAGGCAGACGCTTAACCATCTGAGCCACCCAGGCGCCCCACTTCTACTTTCAAATCATACTTTGTCATTCTTGTACAACCTGCTTCCCTAATATAATCAGTTAGGTTGGCAAAGGCAGCAGATGTTAAGCTCGGAGTCTCTTTCATACTGACTTCTTTCTAAAGTATCAGAAATCTTAATTTTCTTTTAACGTAAAATCTAACAAAAGGACACAGGTAATGGGTTAATAACAACATAATTCATTAAAAGAGCCTACTTTCTCATATTGGAAATGTGAGTCTTTCAAAATTTGATTTTGAAGGCAATGACAGACTTTAAAGGCTGGAAGAGAAGTCTGAATATACCAAGAAAGTTCTTCTGAGCACAGGGCAAAACCACCACCAGGCTTCGAGTGTGCTGACTTTTCCCAAGCCTCAATACCCCATTGAGATACCACTCCTTACTGTGTTGATCCTTTCCTTAGGATGGTTCAACTCTGTAGTGATGCACTTATCCCTCTGGAATCGCCGTGTATAAGAGAAAGAAACACAGAATTCTGAATTACGTAGGGAACAATTTTGTGATATATCTCCCATATGGTAACTACTATAGGGATTTTTTAACATATTAACCTTCATTATGATATCAAGAGAGCTATCTTGTCAAATTTTTCATCTATATTCTATATCTATATTCATTAAAACTTTGATTAAAAGGAACTTGAAATCCAAAATCCTCAATTAACTGATTTTTTTTCTGTGTTCTACTTTTAGGAGAAAAATTAATTCATTAAAGGAAAAAAAAAAGAGATAATTTCAGAGATTTATCACAAAACCTTAACTTTCATCTTCTTTTTCAAACCACTGAGTCTATCTACCAGACCTTCCACATATCAAGTATTGTTGAAGATAAAGGGAGCTTGAAGATCACTGCCTTCAAAACACTCAAGGCCAACAGCAGGAACAGATATGTAAAAGTTAGAGTTAAAGGCAAGAAAGATTGATCAATTCTACCTGGAAAAGAGGAAGAAAAGTATTATAAAAAGCTTAAGAACAGAGCTAGTTTTTCTAATATGTCCCATTTCTTCTGTGATTATATTACTTTAGAGTGATCCTGAAACTCTCCGAGATCATAAATCACCAGTGATTAAATAATGTTAACTTTGTACAAAGGAAGAAAAATGTATTCAAAAATAGTTACATACCATTAATAAATACCAGGGGTAAGGAAACCAGTACTTACCTGACAAGAAAACTGATCGACTGAAAGCTTTAACTTTATATACCTGCAAAATGTTTTGTCTCATATTGTCAAGATAACATCTCTAATTTATTCCACGCTCTGATTGAACAAACCCAATTCATGGGATATAATCATAAATTGGCGTTTTTTTTCACTACCCCTTAAATGCACTCTCTGGGGCAGTGTTTTCCCATGTTACTGATTGAAATGAAAGGTCAGTCTTGTTATTTATTTATTTGTTTTCCAATTTCAAGTAATTGAAACGTCTCTGGGTAGTAACTACTGCCTAGTCCAGTATATACTGATAATAAATTAAATTCCTAAAGTGTATTGCAAGCTACTCAATTTATCCTGAGAAAGCTCTAGGTCTATAGGGAGAGAGAGATGGAGTTTGCTCCTTCTCTCTCTCCAATTTTCTTTCTTTCTCTTTTACATTTTGTTATCAGCTTCTTCTAACTCCAACAGTATAGGGTCTGGGCTTAAGGATGAAGGAAATACAAAAGGGAAAGGGTTTAGGGAGTAGGGAAAGAATGACTACACTGGCACTGACCTAAATGTTTACTTTGATAAGAAAAACTTTCAATGCTAACACTTTCTTTCAATGGTGTTGTACTGAATTCCTTGGAAATTTGTTCACATTCCCAATTGCAGAACATTTTACATGTCCATTCTCTTAAAAAGATTGAGGAACTCTCTTTCCTGGATGATCCTGTACATAGTCATGGACCCTAAGCACCTAGAAATCCCTCTGATTTATGCTTTGTTATTGAAGAGACCAATAGCTAAAGACCCAAGAGGCATGCTCCCTTCCTATAATATAGAGTTGTTCCTTCCAAACAGCACCTGAGCCAGAGGCTATATTTGGGGCAGCCCTTTTGCAACTATGTGGGGCCATGGGATCTGAAAAGATCCAGCATATATCACTTCCAGATCAAAGTGGGTAAAAAGAGGTACCTTACCCACAGCCAGCTGAATGGGGAGAGATCTAAATGCCTAGAGTAGCCATGCAGTAGAAGGACCTTGGATCCCTGAATGACTTGCAAAGAAGAAAGCCAGCCTCCCTCCTACCTATTTGGAATTTATATGAGCAGAAATAAAATTCTATTGTGTTAAGCCTCTGCCAGTGTAGGGTTTAGGTCTTTACAGCAACAACCCAGCGTAACTTTAACTGAAACATCCCTCTGTAAAGTTCTCAGATAAAAAGTTTGAGTCTCATTATGCTTTCTGTTTATTGATCCTGGTCGAAATCTGGTCAAAGGTAAATGTTCCACATCATCTGCCCTGACAGAGTTTGGGCATACAATTGCCCAAAGCAGCCACTTCTTTGCTCTGCTGTCAATGCAGTTATAGGCTGTGTTTTGTTTTTCCTATTTTCCAGGTTGGAGTCCCACATAATGTCACTGCGATCCCAGATCCTAAGGGTTTAAGTAATCAGCTTTCCGAGTAGTCTCCCAAAAGTTCTTTTTTCTTAACCCCCTGCCAGAGGTTTTAAGAGTCATGAAACCTCCCCTCTCCCTTCTTTTTCAAGTCCTTGGTATCTTATAACTTACTTCAAAATGTGGTATCTAATTTCTATGGGCTTAAACCACACACATTGCAGCTTCCTTTTATATTCATTTAGCTCTTTGAAGTAGTCAGAACATTATCACATTTACTTTGTTATTAGCTTTTACAACAATATCTATAAAATAACTTAGACTCACCACAAAGAAGCAACTATAGAAAATATATTGGGGAAACTATTTGCCCCCAAGATTCCTTGTCTTCCAATGATACTTTCTCAGAATCATTCAAAAATGACTTCCGTGGGGCTCCTGGGTGGCTCCGTGGGTTAAGCGTCTGCCTTTGGCTCAGGTCATGATCTCAGGGTCCTGGGATCGGGCCCCGCATCAGGCTCCCTGCTCAGTGGGGAGCCTGCTTCTCCCTCTCCCTCTGTCTGCAGCTCTGCCTGCTTGTACTCTCTCTCTGTCAAATAAATAAACAGAATCTTAAAAAAAATAAAATAAAATGACTTCCGTGAGTTTACATTATTTAAGGAGAAAAGAAGAGGCCCAAAGTCTTTGCAACAATGACAGTAACATTTTTCTCTCCTTTCAGCAAATGGTGAGTGTGTTAGAATAGTTATGAGGGATGAAAGTGGTAAGGGTAGGGGTGGGTGATGGAAAGTGAGAGAAGAAAACAGTACAATATTACATAACCCATGATATTTAAAAAGTATTTATTAAATTTCATGGGATGTTATCCACCATATTCCATTTTTAATGTTTCCTGTATACAGTTTCGTTTCATTTGTTGTTAGAAGGTGAAAGAAATTCTCCTCAGTAATTTGTGTCCTGTAATTGATTTCTACATAGCACAGGGTGAAGAGAGGTCAACAATAAAACAGAGGGGGAAAAATGCAGACATTCAATGTGGGGAATCCTACCAGGAGAAGAGATAGGTCTTTTTAATTATATCGAAGTTTAATCCTGGAGGCATCATCAACTAACCTGGCAAATCAAAACCCCCAGCATTAAGTTCAAGGACAAACAGCAATGAATTGCAGAATGCCAGGCTCCTGGTAATCCAGGCAATGGTCTCCTTAACCCCTCTGCATCCTCTCATTTACTTTGGTTGCTAAATGAGGACACAAACACCTGTTTCAGCAGCAGGTGGCATTTGTTTATTATAGCTTTACCTGCTGGGTTTTAATCAGTCTGCAGCTGCAGGAACCCGCTTAAGTAACAGTTTATAGGACCGGATTTTTACCGAGTGGTATTTTCCATGAAGAAGCAAAGTTTCATTCAACACTTCCATCATACACAAAACACCATATAAATGGCTTTTATTTCTCCATCTCTCTTCCCCTAACATTTAGGACTACTAATTAGTGAATCATTTCACATGCAGAGTTGGAAAGCTAAGCTCTTATTCTTCCGCCTTCAGGGATACTCTGTGTTATGTGCTCTCATTACAAAATCCCTGTTTCTTAGGAAGAGAACATCTAAACTCTCTCTGCTTGTGCTACTTTTCTTTTGTAAGCCTCAGAAGGACTGTTAAGGCAACTTCCATCTTAGAAGGGAAAAAAAATAAAAAGAATCAATAAGAAAAAAAAAAAGCACTGCATCTAGATGAGAATGCATCTCTGTACTTAAACTACATAACAACTCTTTAAAAAAAAACACACAATAAGAATTTCAAAATTACTTCAATACCACAAGGTAAAAAAAGACATTATGAGAAGTGAACTTCCTTCCTGATGATACTCCGATTTTCTATCAATGTAGATCTTCCTCTAATTTTTTTAGAAAGCACTCATGTTTTTTTACTACATCTTTTGGAAGATGGTTATCATTCAATTAATATTAACAGAACATTTACACAATTTGTGACTGAAACAATGAAAATATATTAATGATTGTCAATCTCTTCAGATCAGTAACTCTTTTACTCATATATTCAGGGCTTAACAGAGATGTTACAAAAAGTAGAACTCTTTAAAAACTTTGAAAAATGAGGGAATGAGCAAGCAATGCTGCTCACAAATTATTCACAAGAGAAATTCCAGGCATTATGTGCCTCCTGATGAAAGCAAACCAACAAACCAAAAAGCAACTACAACAGCTTCCAGTCTTGCCAAATTAATTGAGCATTGAAAATAGCTGGACAAGACTCTGATCCCCCCCCTCCTCCTGCCAATTAAAAAAAAAAAAAATGCCATCATCAACACACTTGCTCAAACAAAATTTCTAAGAATCCTCCAGCATTTCCTCTTTCCCTTATCTCCTTCACCTTACATCTGATCCATCAGCCAGCTCCATGAGGGCAAAGACATGTCTATCTTACACTGATGGATCCCCAGGCTTTATACAGCCTGCCACAGACTAGGTTTTGAAAGAAAAAAAGTATGACTATATGATGAATGAATAAAAATATATTGGTTATATAGCATAAGTAATAATTTCTTCCAAAAACAATACATATTTCCAGATTGGCATTGTAGTTTATAGTTAAAAGTCTAGGCATCTTTACCCTACCACTTACAAGTTCTTTGATCAAGCTCTTTGTGTAGTTTTTTTTTTCTCATCTGCCAAATGCATATAATAATGGTACTTAACTCATAGGTAGTTTGGGGAATTAAATGAATTAACATGTGTAAATTACTCAGAGCAGTATTTGGCATATAGTGAGTGCAAACAAAATGCAGCTGAAAAACACACTGCCTATACTCATATTACAGATGTAAATCTACTTATTAATTAATGATTTTAGTTTAAGTCTTTGTGAACTCATAATCCTGTTATGAATGTAATAGGATCCTTCTTCTAGTCCCTTCTATTAGAATTTCACATTATTTGAGAATGCTTTTCTCTGAGCAACAACAGAATCAATGGTACAATTTACAGAATACTTTCTGTAGGATGACCCCATCTTCTTCCTAATATTGAAGGTACAGGATTATTCTGATTCCTTCATCCACCAATTTAAGAAAGGGAAGTGTCTGATGTCTGGATCATGGAGGTGGTAATAGTAGAAGAAAAAAGAGAATTGAATGAAGTAGGAAACATAGAGTGGGTGAGAATCTATATAATATGGCAACAAAATTAGATATGGCTCAGAAGAGAAGGAAGTATGAAGTTAGGGAGGGAGAAAAGGAATTAAGGAGGGAAAGAGAAATATCAAAAATCAAGGACTCTAGGAATGGTAGTAATGCTATTTATTTAGTCAATGATACAGGAGAGATAAGGAAAGACACTTTGTTAAGACTTGATTGGGATATTTGTCTGAAACCTCCGTCATAATTCTGTCTGGATACATCTAGGATTTAATACTAGAACCATATTCTTATATGTTGGATATATAGTATCAGTAAAGGGTAAGCGTGCTTGGTTGGCACAGTTGGTTAAGCATCTGACTCCTGGTTTTGTTTCAGGTCATGATCTCAGGGTCCTGGGATTGAGCTCCACACTGGGCCCCACACTCAGCCCCACACTCAGTGTGGAGTCTGCTTGAGACTCTCTCCCTCTCCCTCTGCCCCTTCTGCTCATGCTTTCTCTCTCTAAAATAAATAAATAAAAATCTTAAAAAAAAATAAACGGTAGTAGGAATTCTGAGAGCAGATAGAGTTTGGGACACATAAAATAAAAAGAAAAGACTGCAGGGGCACCTGGTTGCTTCAGTCACTTAAGCGTCCAACTCTTGATTTCAGCTGAGGTCATGATCTCAGGGTCGTGAGATCGATCCCCACATCAGACTCCATGCCCAGCATGGAGCCTGTTTAAGATCCTCTCCCTCTCCCTCTGCCCCGCCCCCCTACTTGTGCATGCACTCTCTCTTTCTAAAAAATAAATAAATAAAAGAGATGACTGTAGAGAAGACAGTGGAAGAGAATAGAAGACAAAGGGTTGGGATAAGAGGAGTCACAAGAAAACATCTTCAGAGGAATACAGTGAAAATTTTAAAAAAGAAGAAGGAATGGTATGAGAAGCCAGCTGCCACAGGGAAGCAGAGCTAGAAGAGGATATCGAGGACATAACAGAATAGGTTGACTGGTAGGCATTGGTGACAAAACAGAAAATCATGTCGGAAGAGGTATGCCTGGAAAATCCAGTATAAGAGCAGGAGAGGTAGGAGGAGAAAATAAAGTGGAAGTAGATCTGCGTGCACAACATTCTCCCAACTTACAACAGTAAAATTTTAAACTTGATAGGGGAATACAGCTGATGGATTTTTCTTCAGAGAGGGCTTATTTAAGCTGGGATTGAGCGCATAGGGACAGATATTGAAAAAAATGCAAAATGAAAGTTAATATATGAATACCAATCTTGGGACTAGAACAGAGGTGGGTCAGATTGGAGAAGGAAGGTGGTGTCTTGAAGGGATCACTGGAGCAAAAGCCTAGACAGTGGATTCTTCTCTTAGCTCCAGTGCTGATCAGCTATGTGGGTGACTTATCACCTCTCTGAGCCTCAGCGGCTTCCTTCTAACATAAATGTTTTGAACTAAATAATGGTTAATTAAAGTTCTTCCACCAGTAGAAATAACACTTTTCCATCAGACATCAGTTGTAGTTTTGAAACAGTAGTTACAAAGAAAGGTGATTATAATAAAAGTTACGGGGGAAAAATGTTGAGAGTATAAAAATGGTTGGCCTTGGTCAAGACGCTTTTTCAACTTATTGAGATAAATGGTGCAGGTATGACTTGCATTTTGCAAGTGAACTAAAACATATATATTCCATTCCCATCTATACTATTGACTGGGGAAAAAATCTTCAAAGATGGATGTATTAAACTAGTATTAGTCTCAGAGCAAGTTGAATATACTCGTGCTAGAAATATACACATTGCTGGGTTTTCTTTTTTTCTTTTCCTTTTTTTTTTTTTTTTTTTTTTTACAACCCTGGAAAGTCTCTTCAGTTTTTCTAATCTCTCTTTTCTCTTTCTCAAGCCAGAAGTCCACAGACTTTTTTCTGTAAAGGGCCAGATAGCAAAGATCCTAAGCTTGTGGGTCATACGTCTCTGTTACAACAGTACAACTCTGCCACTGAAGCATGAAAACAACAGCAGAAAGTACATACGTGAATGGGCACGCAGACTTTATGTGTAGAGCTAACAAGCACTGGATGTGGCCGATAGGCTGGAGTTGGCTAATCTCGGGCTCATTCGGCTAGAATATGTTAATTAAGAAGGAATTCAGTGTTCAATTTTCTTCTGGTTCATTTCAGGTCTCTTTACATGTCACAAATATTTATTATTATAATATATAATAAGGAAAAGCACTAAACTATGTTAAGTGTTCTGTATTTACCTGATATTGAGACTTCAAAGAAGCCTTCAGAAGGAATTTTTAAAAAATTTTTATCTGAGGAAATTGCAATGGAGTAAGGCCACGTAGCCAAATGTCAGAGTCAGGATTTGAGAACAAAATATTTAATTTTTCCATTATGCCAGCCTTCCTGCCATGGATAAATCCCTCTGGTACGTCTCTTCCAGAATATTCAGAAGAAATTAGTTTGACATTGGGTGGTACATAATTTTCAGACATTCAGTTTTCTACCCAGGATTTTCCTGAAGTATATACCACAGTGATATCGATGCTGAGTCTTTGAAAGAGGAAACTGGCTTATCTTCCAATCAGGAAGAGGATTATGGTTAAAAGGATGATGCTAATCACTCCAGAATCTCATTCCCTAAGCATTATTGACCAAAGGAACTCAAACTCTGGAGCAAGACTGAAGTTCCCATCAATCTTCAGTTGCTGTTGACAGATGAACTTGGAACTCCACAAACAGTTCTGTGTGAGACTTGAGCATTCTGTTGGTTCGGGCTGTTTCTGCTTTCTCTTTTTGTTTTTGCCATACTCATTTCCCAGAGACAGAGTAAAACAAGTTTCTTTGTTCTTCCCTCATTATATAACAGAAGAAAAAAAATGGAAATCATACTATTTTGGACTTTTGTCTTTGGGTTTTATATGTGACAAAGGTATAAAAGGAAAGATTCTTATTGTTCTTTTATTACTGAACAAAACAAAGCATTATAACCCATGTTGTCAAAGATGTGGCCATTTTTAGGCATCTTTCTCTCCTCACTGTGGCGCTTTCTCCTGGGAGAACAAAGTCGTCACACAGTTCACTACATAGTTTTCTTTGTCAAAGGAAAGGAAGATTATTAAGGTCTCATCTGACCAGGGACCCTCTCATTTGGGCCATCTGTCTCTTTGTGCTTTCTTGAGGGAATACAAAAAAAAGGACTTTTTTTTTTTCCTTTTTATCCTCATTTAGTGTTTTATGAGATTGTGTGTTAAGCCGTATTTTAAGAATTTGAACAAGCAGAGACCCTGCCACTTTGAACATTTTTTTCTTTTCCTTTGTGTTTGCCATTTCAGTTGGAGAAATCACATGTACTTTTTCCCTCTATTAATATTAAGGGAAAGGCTATCTTAAGATTGCTGTTCTCAAGGCCAATTTTGTTCTCCCATTATTGTTCTTACTTTAAGGATGTGATCTCAGGATTGATGTGCACCAGAACCTAACCTGCCACGTGGACATTCATAGAAAATTAAATGACATTCACCTACTCCTCAAATGGCCAATTGCACATGTGCAAAGTGAAATATTTTGCCTCTTGGAAAATAAACGAAAGGCAAGGAGGGAGTAGGATGTGGAAAGAGGGTTCCCTACCAATAAAATAAAAATGTTAGCATTTCCATACATCTAAGATTGTTCAAAGTTGCCTCTTCTGAATATAGCTAAGAGAAGTAAAAGGGCAGATATTCGGGGTTATTATTTTCATAAGAAGCAAAACGAGATTGATGATCTAAATATTATTGTAGGACCTCCATCGATATTTATTTTATGTAATAAAATGATACTTAATGATTCCTAGTCTGTGTGAAGTTATCACTGACACAAGAGAAGCAGGTATCAGTGGTAAAGCTAATTCTACTGCTGCTTTCTCAGTTTGAAAACTGCACATCACTGGGCTGTTGTTTCACAGCGTGGTTACCGTGGGTGTTCATTACAATCACACCGAGCATCTAAATCATTTTTAAAGCTGCTTGCACTAAGAATAGTTTTATGGTTATTAATCTCATATTGGTGTTCATGATAATCGTTTCGCTTCCATATTCAGTAAAAAAATATTAGCCATCTACTCTGTGCCAGGCACTGTTGTATACCCTGAGAAGGTAGAGATATAAAGACAAAGAGGTCTCTGCAATCATTGAGTTTTTACTTTATATAACAGCACGCCACTTTCTAATATCACAAGATTATCCTCCTGGTGCTTGTTTAACTATTTATCAAGGTATGTGCCAAGCGCCATATTAGTTGGATGCAAGGCAATGTTTAAAGGAACATAACTTATGGAAAAGTATAAAAAATACAAGTAAATGGACATTTGGAATTTAAAATTGTTGTTAACTTTAATGGTTATATAATTATTGAGTAATAATATGTGCTAGTACTCTGTTAGGTTTTTGGAATGTGTTATAAGACAAGACAGAGATGACTTCTACTCCAGGGAGATGGATTATAGCACATAATGGGAGTAAGAACAGGTTACCATGGGAACTCAAAGGAGTATTCTTTAGGAGTTAATGAAGTCTTCTTTTTAGAAATTATTTTATAGCTAAGAGCTAAAACTAAGAGAAGTCTTCAAGCAAAAAGAAAAATTGAAAGTATTTAGCATGTACAAGGTGATAACATAGCACAGGCAAAGGCCTGTAGTAAAGGAGTATGACTACGTTCCTGAAGCCTGCTGAGCATCATTTGTCATAGCTGGATTAGATCTCAATGTCATTTCTCATAGCTGAGTTAGATTTCAATATGAAATATGGTCTGGTACAAAGTGGCCAGAAGAATAAGCAGAAGACTTCCAACTTTAGAGAGATCTTTGTCAACCATATAAAGCTACTTAAACTTTACACTGAGGGCACTAGAAATATGAAGAGTACTAGTCAGACCATGGTATAGAATAGTGGTATCTCTTTGGGTGACTACCAACTCATACCAGGATTTTTCCTTGAGAATCACCAAATATATTGAGTTCTAGGTTCTAGTTCCAGCCACTTCTAGGTTCCATTACTTTGCCCTTGGGCCATAGCTGATGTATGCAGATATAGACACCTGATTCCAACTAAGTCTTTTTGTATCTAGCCATGAAATAACACAA
Source organism: Halichoerus grypus (assembly GCF_964656455.1). Taxonomy (NCBI): domain Eukaryota; kingdom Metazoa; phylum Chordata; class Mammalia; order Carnivora; family Phocidae; genus Halichoerus; species Halichoerus grypus. The sequence continues at coordinate 23,128,022 of NC_135714.1, forward strand.
AAAATCGGTGTGTCATTGGAGTCAAGTCATGTTACCAGTATCATAAGAGATACAAGTCCCATAAATTCCTGCTTTTGAGATTTGCTGGAGTAATTCTGATTGTTTTCCTTCCCCAAATTTCAGTTTATCTCTTTAAGTGCTATGAGTTACCTTAGTGTTTGTGCATTCCATCATTGAATAAATTAGTTAGCAGCAGTCTCCATAGTTAGCAAATAATCCTAACTACTAGGCATGATGAAATGTTCCCTCTTTCAAGAATTCTTCCCTGACTTCCCAAGTTTGACTTATATTATTCCTTCTTTTTGGTCACCTTGAACCCTTGTTTGTCCCTACCATAACATTCATCAGTCTTGTAATTATTTTCTTAAGATTTATTTATTTACTTGAGAGAGAGAGAGAGAGAGAGAGAGAGAGAGAGCAAGTGCAGGGGGAGGGGCTGGGAAGGGGCAAAGGAGAAGGAGAGAGAGAATCTCAAGCAGACTCCCTGCTGAGCATGGTGCCCCGACATGGGACTCAATCTCACGACTCTGAAATCATGACCTGAGCCAAAATCAAAAGTTGGACGCTTAACCAGCTGAGCCACCCAGGTGCCCCTGTCTTGTAATTAATTTTAATTCAACTTTCTTATGACTAATCCACACTTTGTCAAAGCTATGATGTTAACATGTTTGTGTCTAGGTACTGTTTCTTTTGTATCGCCATTTTTCTAGAACTTAGTAAAGAATCTGGCACATAATAGGAACTCATTAAATGTTTGGCAAAAGATTGGATGAATGAAAATGATTATTTGAAATGGAAGACTCAGTCAACAAACAATGTAGCTCCGATCTATAACAATTTATAAATCCCTATTCTGAAGACCATATTCTTGGGGCAGGAAAGAAACTGAAAACTTTGTTGTGACATATAGGCCCTTGATTTTATAACAATTTTATATGCAGAAATGAAGTAATTAAAATTCATATAAGGTATACAATGACTGATAAGTAAGATAGAACTTACCTTCTGCCCATGGCAGTTCAGATCATGCACTTATCAAATTCCATGTTACAATCAGGCTTGTCAGGTACTTCTACTAACTGGGAAGCAATTCAAGTTTCATTATTTCAGATATTTTAACAGTTTATATATTTTATTCTCAATTAATCAAATGGGAACCTGACTTCTATATCTCTCTGATTAACTCGGGTAGTATGAATGTTTCTAAGACATGGTTCATTGTGTGCTATTAAATACAGAAAGGAAAAACAAAAAAGAGATGGGATAACTGAAAATCATATCTTGGAGACCACCTATGTCACTATGGTTTTCCCACCCAGTGAAGCCATAGAAGAGGTCTTGTCAAACTGTTCCTAATTATAACCTTCTCACATTGTTGTATGGAATATATTCCTTCAGAATGAATCACACTTGAAACACTAAGGGTACAAGATATGGAATCCAGGGTAGAAGTGCTAATGGAGGATACAAAGGGGGATTTTGCCTTTGGAGTCCAAGCTGTGAATTAGTAAAGCTCATTCTAAATCAGATGACCAATGAGTGGGACCTGAAGGATCCCAGACCAATCATTTTGAAAGACCTCATTTTTGTGTTATTGTTTCTTGTGACATTTTGCCTTCAGTGCCCAGTAGAAAGTTCAAGAGGAAGCTATTTTCACTACTTTTTTTTTTTTTTAATTACCAAGAGTGTAGAACATTTTCATCCAATTACTACTTCCCTTTGCCACCTGAGCACACCAGCAGTCAGCATAAAAAAGTGATAATGGAAAGATATTGTCTAACCAGGCCATACTACCCTTCAAAATAACAAGACATAATATAAAATGCATGTCTTCTCTGACCTTGACTTTCATTCCCCTGTTTTACTTGGCTGAGAATTTAGCAGATATTGATAGCAGCCATAGCAGAAGACAAAGTAGTGACAAATATAGTGATAACATTGAAAAAGGCCCTATGTTGGACTGCAAATTTTGGTTCTAATACTCAGCTAGTTACTCTCTTTCTGAGTGATGGTAAGCAATGACTGCCTCATTCTGACAGTCAAATGCAGTTCACTGTATTTTATACTCGACATGATTTAAAGAAAAGGAGTGACTTGAAACTATTATGGAAACAAAAAGTAGGAGATTTCAATTTACTGTTAGAATTCTAGGCAACAGTGGAAATCAATATAAAGAAAGCAGGTCATTCCTACAGCCACAGCACTGGGGTAAGTACTATATGGACATCGTGGCATAGAATCCTCACAAAAGTGCTACAGAGTGGGTGTCATTCGCTCCATCTGACATCTGAAAATGGAGGTCTAGGAAGTTTAATTAGCTTGCCTAAGATAACCCCGCTACTAAGTAAAGGAGTCAGGGTTCAAAGGTAAATATGGCTGCCCACGCATTATATCACAATTCCAAAGTCAGCTCCTGAAAACACAAAAGAGAAAAGACTGAGGAACAGAGGTTAATTTTTTAAAAAATCTCATGTACAAAAAAAACTGTACTGGGATGATTACTTATGCTAAGGGTTCTTGTTAGGTATTAGGCAGTGAAAGCGTTCTTTAAACAAGTAAGTTTAAGAAGTTCTGAGTTAAAGAAAAAAAATCACGTTATTTGCTGTAAGACTTCCTGTAGTCTTTCATATGAATTACACATTTGTGAGACTGTATGGAGGATGCGACATTTTTCAACATATCTGACTATAAAACATTTTTATTTTGAGAAGCATCTCATGAGATTAGTTCTCTGTGGAATATACATTATAAGATACAGGATGGGGGGAAATATAAAAGATTCTTTGGTATTTTTACTGAATGAAGGCAAGCCACATTCATTTCAGAAATCAAGAAGAAATATAGCCCTAGGGATTGGTTCTGAGGGCAATTAGATATTAGAATAAATATTGAATAATCTGTATTATTAACAGACCTCTTCTGAATTTACTCCTTTTTGTAAACGCTGAAATAGAAAGAGGCATGACTCAGATCCTTTCTTTAGGGACATCATAATCTAACTTAGTGGTTTGCAATCAAGAGTCATGGCATAACGGGGGCAGCCAACAAACTCTTCCAAGTTCTACATTCTGTGATGTATGAGGTGCCAAATTCTTTATGTACGTGAACTCATTTCATTCTATAGTAACTCCATGAGGTATGTACTCACATTGTCTCTTTTTCACAGATAAAGAAACTGAATAGAAATGAGATTAATTTGTCCAACATTCTACATCTCTAATATGCTGACTCCAGAATTCAAACTCAGATCTATAACCTTGCATAGGCCAGAAGAATCAAACTCTTATTGGCATGGGAATTGCTGGTAGTAGGTGAAACATGAAGATAATTGGTTGCAATTGAAATATTCTGACTCAGCATATATATGATTCTGACTCTCTCTCTCTTTCTCTCTCTCTATATATGTTGAGAAGATATTTTTACAAATCACCCGAGGAGATTTTTTTTTTTTTTTTTAATTTGTCAGAGAGAACAGGCAGGGGGAGCGGCAAGCTGAGATAGAAGCAGGATCCCTGCTGAGCAAGGAGCCTGATGTGGGACTCGATCCCAGGATCCTGGGAACATGACCTGAGCCCAAGGCAGATGCCTAACTGACTGAGCCACCCAGGCGTCCCCACCCAAGGAGATTTTAATACTGATGATTCATAAACAGCTGGTTGAGAAATAGCATACTTGTCTGTACCGTAGCCTCAAAGTAAAAGTCGTGATTTAATTCTGTAACCTGTAGTTAAACTTCTATAACTCTTCATAAGCAGCTACTTAAACTTTACTGTAAGAAATACTTATATAGTCCTCCGTTTCAAATACGACATCGCTTATACTTTCTAGTTTGCTAGTGAATGTTAACCCATTCCCTGGACATAGGTAGTCTCGCTAAGCTTTGTTCTATCTACTGAAAATAATAGACTAAAAAATAGAATATGAATGGAAGGACAAAAATCTACCATTTTAAATGAAAGTTCTCAAAATGAAATTCTCCTAGTAGTTGCTCAGTAGAGACAATTGAAATACGTATAATTGACCTGTGTATTCTTTGCAAAGGCAAAGATGAGAAAATATATTCAAGATTTCTTCCAGCTACTCTGATACTGTTATTAAAGGCAAGGATCTGGGGCGCCTGGGTGGCTCAGTTGTTAAGCGTCTGCCTTCGGCTCAGGTCATGATTCCAGGTCCTGGGATCGAGCCCCGCATCGGGCTCCCTGCTCTGCGGGAAGCCTGCTTCTCCCTCTCCCACTCCCCCTGCTTGTGTTCCCTCTCTCGCTGTCTCTCTGTCAAATAAATAAATAAAATCTTTAAAAAAATAAATAAATAAATAAATAAATAAATAAATAAATAAATAAAGGCAAGGATCTGTTTAATGTCCTTTAATGTAGAGAATTATCAGTAAAAAGCCCTGAAATGTGACTTATATAATTAAAAAAAAACACTAAGAAGCAGCGTGACCTCAAGCAAGTCACCCACCCTCTGGGGGTTTCATTTTTCTAATCATCCAAATAAAAAGCTAATAGGGCACCTGGGTGGCTCAGTCAGTTAAGCATCTGCCTTTGGCTCAGGTCATGGTCCCGGTGTCCTGAGATCGAGTCCCCCATCGGGATCCTCTGCTCGGCGGGGAGCCTGCTTCTCTCTCTGCCTTTGCCTCTGTCTGCCGCTCCCTCTGCTTGTGCTCTCTCTCTGTCAAATAAATAAATAAAATCTTTAAAAAAATAGCTAATAATTATAAAATGATCTCCCACCAAGCATTTACTATGGACACGGTTCTGTGTTAAGTACTTTATTTATATACAATCTAATGTTTATTCCTCATTACAAAATCAAGTGATGTAGTTATTTATTTATTTTTTCATTGTATATAGATATAACTCTGACATAGAAGGATAAATGGCTTGGTGAGGTGATTTGGGCAATAGATGGCTAAACTGGGTTTAGCCTCAAAACCTGTTTTCTGGAAACTGTGTTGCAGGCTTTGCTTATAGAAACTAATGTCTCCTTCACTGTATAATTCTTTGATTTTAAAGGTGTTAAAATAAAATAGTACCTTACTGCTGTAGAAGAGTTCATATAACTAACTTCTGATCATTGACTCACATATTTGTAAGACACTTTAGATTTAAGAAAATCTGGCTCAGTATTGCATAGAAAACCAGGAAGAAATCTTGCTTTATATTTCATACATTTTGACAATTATAATTCATAGCAATAATAATGGGGATAATGGTATTCTTAGCTTGATTTGTTAACTACCTATTTCCTGCCTGTAACCTCACCAAAGAGAAATATAGAAAGTCCTCGAGAAGGGCTTTGTTGTTATAATATTAGACTTTTAAAATTTCTCTTTGACCTCTTTGAATCAGGTTTCTTATCTGGGAATCTGACCAAAACTGTTCATATCAGTAGTTTTGATCTGCTCTAAGTATAGGAAAAGAGCCAAATTTTTAAGTTCATTTTTTAGCTCTTTTAAGTTCTTTCTGATATCAAGGCAGAGGGGATTATATTCCAAGAGGATAGAACACCGTCCATGACATGCTTGTGTAAATTCTCAGAGATGTTCAGTGTCCTGAGCCCTCCATTATCATCGAATTATTGAGCTTAATGAACTTTAGAACTCAGAGAGTCCAGTATTCTTATTTTATAAATAGCAGCATAAGGAAAGAAGAAAGCATTTGGGAGACAAAAAGGAAAAAAGAAGAAAGGGAAAAAAGATGGCACAAAATAATAAAACAATAAGATTGACATAATTATTTGCCAAGCTGTATATTAGACTTGTCATATATGCTATCACAGTTAATGAGTTCATGATTAATACCTAACAATTCATAGATAAAAAAGTAAGATTTCAAATACAATAAGGAAGTTGTCATAGGTGTGTTTTATGGGACAGTGTTAGATTGAAGTCTAAAATGGTTTTATATCATGCTGCTCTTCATGATGTTCAACAATGTTAGTCTTCTTCAAGGTCTCAAATTAGTGAGAGATCACAAATTTGAATTAATTTTTCTGTTTTCTTCCACAATGCCCTTTCTATTGTGCCTTACTATCTCTTTCCTAAGACATGTATACCTATGAAGCACTGCAAGGCACAGAAATGGGCATGATCTCAAAGTCTTTGGCTTATATGTCAATCAAGGCAAGAACACTATGGGAGGGGAGTAATTTCTTTGAAGCCAAATCCATTCCAAATTTAGGGAAAGATAAATGGAGACATGTGCAGTTGTCAGTTTGATAGACCCCACAAAATTTAATAATGTGACTGTTGATGTGAAAATTATTATATTCAGGTATATGTTAGGGTTAAAAATGATTCAATTTATTTTACTTTGGAGAATTCATACTAAGAACTTTCATTTGTGTGATGCTTTAAAGTTAAGTGCTTTAAAAACAGCAACAATGCTCACAACAACCCTGTGAATCAGATTATTACAATCCTTAGGGAAAAGGGAATATGAAGCACTGAGAATTAGAAAGACTTCTTGGTAGGCTTAATAAATGGCAAACGGGCTTGAAGCCAAACACTCTTAATCTAGTATATTTACTATACATAGCAAACCTGAACTAATTGACATTTGTAGAAACTTCCACCCATGAGGAGAAAATGCATTTCAGGTATGCTTGAGTCCTTCATCAAAATAGATCACACTTGATTTCAGAGAATTGAAGCTTTACCTTAAAATCCCATTAACTACTTTATTTCTATTAACATTTAACTATTAATAATTATCTCTATGTAAATAATAACTATTTATGTTTTAGTATGGGTGCTTGCTCACACATTCACCAGTTTTGTTTTTAGCGTTAAATATATCACATCAGTATATTCAGGTATCAATGCCTTTGACATTCAGTGCTGTCAGGTGATGATACTGAAAACATATCACTCAACAGTGTGACTATATAATGCTCCATAAGCAAGTGTATTATTAAAAGGCATGATTTCATAAAAAGAGCAGTAGGTGAGTAATTAGAAAAAGAGATTCAAGTCTCAGAAATAGCAGTAATTTTTTAGACTTCAGATACCTTGGGTTTCTTTCTTCCTTTTTTTTTTTTTTTTTCAATAGAATCAACTCGTTTGCAGTACTGCTAAGGTTAAGGATTGTATCAAAGGGTCATGGTATACAAGATAATTCAATACATTTGATGCAAATTGCATGCATTCGATGTACTAGAAATGGACAATGTAGCAATATTTTCTATGAGTGAGAATGCTATTTGTGCAATATTTAAGTAGAAGTTTGAATTGCAGGTTACTGAAGTGACATAGCCACTAGCTAACTGGGTGAACTCTGGTAATCTGTTTAACCTCTCTGAGCTTAAGTCCCATCATCTCTGAATAGAAATAGTATCATATAACTAATTCTGTAGGTTAAATGCAATATAAAGTTTTTAAGTTCTCAGCTTGGTGATTTTACATAGAAACTGGTCAAAAGCACCAGGGGAAAAAAAAAAAAAAAAAAAGGAAACAAATAGATTTACCAACCTCTGGGAGTCTATCCTTTAATTTAAATTTCAAGAAAATATTTATCAAGCAGCCTCCAGAAACCAACATTTTGGTGGATGATAGAACACTTACTGGAGATTCTAACATCCCACTTTCTCCCTTGATCCCACAGCTGGCTTCTTTTGTTGTTCTGTAGCTGGTTATTCTGTGTAGGGAGTCGATACTGAGTACATGCTAACGTACAGAGTACACTTTAACTACAGAAAAAAGCAGCCATAGACAACACCATCATGTGCACTTTGTTTGCTTACTATGATTGTGTCCCCAAATTCATGTCCTCTTTCTTTTGGTACCCTCCAAAGGTGAGGAGAGCCAGAGGCTTAATTGGCTTACATAGCCTGGTATAATTCACTTTAAGTAAAAATGCTGACACACATATGGAAAACCTCCCCATCACCCACTCCTCAGTCTGGTGCAATAGTGTCATCATTCAAATCAGAGTATCTCCAGAACCCCACCCCCAAAGAATTTGCTAGTCTCTCCTTAGTACTCCCAATGCGTGTGATGTATAATATCAAAAAAATACATTTATCATATTCATTTTATATACCTATATATAATAAAAACAGATTGTCTTTGGCTGAGTTCTCCAGCAGCAGACCATAAAATTAGAATTCATATTAATTTGAAATGATTACTAAGAAATGTTACCCTGAGAAACAGTGAAGGGAATAAGGAAAACAAGAATAGGAGGAAGATAAGCTAGGCTGTAATTTCGGGTTAAGTTCCAAGGATTATAGCTTAAAGTATTTGTTCAGTAGGAAAGAATGGTCCAGCGAAGTAGGCAGGGCTTCATGCTTACCCACAGCATCCAAAGATTATCTTCTCCATTCCTGTGTTCCTGCTCCGGCTTCACCCCCAGTTGTAAGCTTCTCATCCAGACCCATGGAAAAGCGATTGTTGTGAGTGCAAACTCCTCTTGTTTCTGAGTCCCACAACTATTCCAAACACATACACTGTATCCACACTTTAAGAATTCACAACAATTTTAATTGATTTTTTTAATATGGTTGTAAGACGGCCATCTCTTTCTCCTATGGAACACTACATCAAGAACTAATGATGTAATGTATGGTGATTAACATAACATAATAAAATTTAAAAAGAAAAAAATAAATAAAACAATCAAATGCAAATCTTATAAATAAAAAATGCAACATCAGAGATGAAGAATACCCTGATGGGCTCTACACTAGTCCAGCCACAAGTGAATAAAGGATCAGTAAAAAGAAGATAATTCAATACAAATCATCCAAACTGCTACCTAAAGAAGGGAAACAAGTAAAACAAATAAAAAGCAAACAAACAAAAAGAGTCCAAGAGTTTGGGACAACATTAAAGAATTTAACATATGTGTAATTCAAGTCTCTGAAGGAGAAGGAGAGAACAAGACAAAGAATGATTTCATGAGACAGTGGACAAGCATTTTCCAAAAATTAATGAAGTACTACCAACCACAGATCCCAAAATCTCAAAACATCCTGAGCAAGTTAAATAACAAATGAAAACAAATAAATAAAATATCTAGACACGTCATAGTCCAACTGTTGAGAACTGAAGATACACAAGCTAAAAAACAGAGAGTGACATTTTCAAATACTGAAAAGAAACAAACAAACAAACAAACAAAAAAGAAATAACCTTTTCATCCAGGATTCTATATACAGTGAAAATATCTTTCAAAAATAAAAGCAAAGTAATTACTTTTTTGAAAAAACTAAAGCTGAGCTAGTTTATTGAAAGCATACTAGCCAAAACAAACAAACAAATGAACAAAAACAAAATACAAACTGAAGGAAAGTTCTTGAGCCTACCAGACTTAAATTTAGATTAACAAAACAAAAAAAGATAAAGAACACCAAAAGTTGTAAAATCAGGGTAAATATAAAATATTTTTTCTATTTTATAGCTTATTGCTATTATTTTTTATTTTTTCCATTTTCAATAAATTTGCTTACTCTCAAATTTAGTATAGATATTCAAGTTAAAAGTTATTTCTCCAGAAGCTTGACAGTTTTCATCCACATCTAGATGAAATAAAATTAAGTGAGGAAACAAAATTTACTTGTTACTACTTAATAAAAACTGAAGATGTAGTAGAACAAAACAAAGATATGATCTAAGAATGAAGAAAATATTGTGCTTCAAGAAAGAGTAGAACAGAAGAAAATAAATCCTGTATTTGCTGATATTTGCTTCAGTCAATGAAATCAGTATATACTAGTTTATTTAATAAAGAGAATAATTAGATACCCAGGCATTTGAAAAACAAAAAAGAATGGTGTACAAAGAAGATATTAACTATATCCAAAGCAAACTAAAATGGAATATAACCTAATACTTCAGAGTTAAAAAGTGATTGTACATAGTATTTGTTCTGATGATGTAAAAGAAATAAAAATGATGACAAAAGATAAGGAGTGAGCAACATGAAGAGGCGGAAAAGAGTGAAAGAACACTACTTTTTTTTTTTCCTTTATGTCATTTGGAGTTAGAATGTACTGCCTAAAGTTGAAGCATCAAAAAATAAATTTTAATTAAAAGTAAGACATTAAACAAATAAATAAAAATAGAAGGTATATTAAAATTTTGATAAATGTGCAATACGAGGTTGAAAGAGAGAAATGTTGAAAAACACATAGAGTAAAAGGTACTTAATAAACGTACCTAATTCTAGTGTATAGAATTTACCTGAATTCTGATTTAAATATCTAAACTGTTAAAAATACGATAATCTGTAAAATAAGTAAACTCATGTTATATTTAATGATAGTAATGGATTGCAATTTTTAATATGATAATGATGCTGTGATCATGTCCAAAACAAAAGAATGCTTATAGTTTACATTTATACACTAAAATATTTAGAGACAAAATAATATATCTGTACTTCACTCCAAAATAATAAGAGGTGGGTAAGAATTGGTGGAGGGAATGAATGAAACAAAATTGGATATAGGCTGGTAATTGTTGAATCTAAGATACAGAGGTATGACGCTATTCTTTAAACTCTTATATATTTGAGATTTTCTGTAATAAAGGGCAAAGACATTGGAAAACAGAGAAAAGGAAAACTAGAGTAAGTGAAAGAAATGCTTCATTTTTCATGGTAGACACTGAATAAGTCCATAAATCAAGATATATATATAGATAGATATATGAAAATATTAATTACTATAACAACCTGAAGAATGAAAAATAAATGATTATACAAGAGGTAGTAAAGAGACAACTGTGTATTATATTATACATTTCTCTGTTTTGCTTGGATTCCCCTCCCGTTTGCATATATTACAATTTAACTTAAAAAAATAGTTGAATACCTTTCTAAGACAAAACAGGTGTTAAGCCTGTAAACAGGCTCCATTTTGAAAATGTAACAACATAATGCCCTCTTTCCTACTTATTTTTTGAGATAAGTATCCAATTTAAAAACAAAGCATTGACAATTTAAAAGCTACTCTGAATCTGCACATCTCCCAACACTGAGATTCTGTTAACCCTTCCCCTAGGAGGAGCATGCCTCTTCAACATCCACTTTTGAAAATGAAAGCAAACCATAATGTAGCTCCATGATGCTATTTTTTTTTTTTTATTATGTTATGTTAGTCACCATACAGTACATCATTAGTTTTTGATGTAGTGTTCAATAATTCATCAGCTGTGTATAACACCCAGTGCTCATCACGACACGTGCCCTCCTTAATACCCATCACCAGGCTACACCATCCTCCTACCCCCGTGTCCTCTGAAACCCTCAGATTGTTTTCCAGAGTCCATAGTCTCTCATGGTTCGTCTCCCCTTCTGATTTCCCCCCGTTTAGTTTTCCTTCCCCCACAATGTCCTGTGTGCTATTCCTTATGTTCCACATATGAGTGAAACCATTTGATAATTGTCTTTCTCTGCTTGACTTATTTCACTTAACATAATCCCCTCCAGTTCCATCCATGTTGATGCAAATGGTAGGTATTCATCCCTTCTGATGGCTGAGTAATATTCCATTGTATATATGAACCACATCTTCTTTATCCATTCATCTGTTGAAAGGCATCGCGGCTCCTTCCACAGTCTGGTTATTGTGGACATTGCTGCTATGAACTCTGCCCAAGCATGATGCTATTTTCAAAATGAGACCATAGCCTCTGAAAGCTTCAGAAGATTATGGAGGGGTAAGGACTTTGACTGGGGAGGAGAACTGGTAAGAAACTATTAAATTACAAATAGGTTATATATGCATATGTAAAAAAGGAAATCTATGGACTAAAAAAGTCCCCATCACATTTGGTCATGAAAACTTTAAAATATCGTGTCTTCAGTATTAAGTTACCATCACATATAATCACGATAAAACAAAACAAAACAAAAAATATCTTAAGATGTTTGTAGTATCTACTCTTTATCTCATTGGGAATTTTTTTTTTTTTGTAATATAAAATCATTCTTATCTGATTTATATTATCAATATTATACTCCAAGTGGTCAGGGCATATCCACCACACAATTGATATAAACTTGTTCCATTATTACTCTGAGTAGAATTATTTATGGAAAAAAACAACAACAACTAAGAAAAAGCCCTTTCCAACTAAAATTTAACCAAATGTCATGTGTGGAAGGATGGAGCAAACTGGGAAGGACCACCCTGACTGGTCAGAGGCTCTATTTTTGAGTGGATGATTACATCATATCAACACACACAAATTTTGTTTGTAATGTAAAGTCTATTCATTACTGTACTGAATAAATCTCTCCTAGTAAAGCAGAACCTACTAAGAGGTTAGTTAAACTCTGCTTTGGTTAGCATTAACAATGTCCTCCATAGAGCAAATCTACTAGAATATTCCAGTTCCTCATTTTATATCCGAGAGAATTGATCACTCTTTCTGCAAACACATCCTCTACCTTATCATAGAACACTCCTCCAACCTTAACCTATAATATTCTCCTGGGGTTTCTCATCTCTCCCTAGATAGCCCTTTACGCAATCCACTCCTGAGGTGAAATTTTTAATGGACATTTAAATCATGATGTTATCCTTAAGAAAGCTCACCAGGGGTGCCTGGGTGGTTCAGTCAGTTAAGCATCTGACTCTTGGTTTCAGCTCAAGTCATGATTTCAGGGTCGTGAGATGGGGCTCTGTCCTGGGAAATGGAGCCTGCTTAAGATTCTCTCTCTCCCTCTGCCCCCCTCCAAAACCACCCCCATCCCCCCTTCTCACAGGCCCTTGTGCAATCTCTCTCTCTAAAAACAAACAAAGAAAAACAACAACTCACCAATTTCCATGACTTTAACCAACACCTATGTACCAACAACTCCAAAATACACATTTTTAACTTAGACATCTCATTTGAGTGCCAGACATATATTTACAAAAGCTTGCTTGGCAAATCTACTTTTGAATATTTCATAAGTATCTCAAACTTTGCATATTCAAAATAGAAGTCATGATTTTCCCCTAAATATAGTTCTTGCTCAGGATTTTCATCTTAGGAGATGGCATTACTCTTCAACCAATTACTAAAAACAAAACCTAGGGCATCCCCTCCACTCCATCTCCATTACTATCATCCCAATGAAAAACATTTTTCACCAATTAATTGATTTCCCATTTCCCTCTTGTCCAGAATAAATCCATTTTTTTTCACATAGCAGCCTATCCTGTTTTTAAAATGCACGTCAGAGCATATAACTCTCCTGCTTGGTTTTTCAGTTGTTTTCTGCAGAATGTGGAATAAAATCCAAAATCTGTGTTGTAGCAAAGGAAGTCTTGTTGATCTATCTCCAGCCTGTCTTCTAATCCTATGGAACTCCACATTTTTCTCACTAAATTGTAATCAGAACTTTTTACCAGTTATAACTGAGGAGTAGGACAGGGGGGCAGGGTATTCGTTTTCTCTTCTCGGGACCTTGATTTTTCTTTCTGCTTCTCTGGCATGAATGACTCCTCATGGTTCATGAGAAGAACATTCACCGTTATGAAGACCTTTCCTGACCACTCTGTCTAAAGTAGACTTACCTGTTATATCCTTTCATGTCAACATTTATTATGTCATTGATAGTACAAATCAAAATCTGTCATTATTTCACATGCTTGATGTTCATTTTGGATATTTCATATTTGCCCTGTCTGGAAAGTAACCTCTCTGAGCCACTGACTCTGTTCTCTATTTTATTCAGAATATCCACCGTGCTGCTTGGTACAGAGTACAGAGTAGGCACTCGAGGAAATGTTTATAGAATAAAAAAAAGAATGAATATCCAAGTGACTCCTCGTGGGGAAGGCTATGTTTCCTCCAGCAGAAGAGCAAAAGAGCAAGCACAAATGAGTTCATAAGGTTCTGGCCATTCATGAGCTTCATAGAAGAGCATGATACAGCTTGTGTTAAAAAAAAATGAATAAAATATTTTGTTGATATTCGTTAATGGGAAAAATGACAACTTGTTTTCACTGGCTTCTTTATAATGGAAATTTCACACATGGATGGTTATTCTTGAAAGAGAAAGAGAAAAAAGGGAGAAAAAAAAGAAAATAGTAGATATCTGAGGTACTAAGAAACTATCGCTGTGCTTATGTAGGTTGTTGAATTAATCTATTCAGTTACATATTCATTTTCTAATTAACTGATATGAACAGTTCAAGTACTGCCTAGTAGTTTATTGCTGCAGGTCAAAATGTCTCAGCGGATATGCAATTCTAAAAATGGCTCTGCAATTATAGTAGTTTTATTTATCCACAGGCACTTAAAAGCATCAAGAAGCTTCTAATTGCTAACAGGGAAAGACCTCACCTTTCCCAGCCTGTCCTCCCTGACCTATATGCAGAACAGATATTGTCATTTATGACAAGAAGAATGAAGCCGACCACAAATAATATGTGACAGAAGTAATTAATTTGTACATGTGAGAACCTATCAATCCATTGTAGCAGAGTTCTCTAAGGAAGATTTTTCACACAATTGCCCATTTCCCAGTCAGATACCTTGATAATTGGTAAATGTGAAATGCAGTGGCCGTACTTTATAGAATGTGGTTCCCTATCACGTATGGCCTGTGATGTCCTAGAATTAGAATAACTGGTACAGGCAACAGTGACCCGACAGACAGCAAGTCTCACTTCCAGACAATTACTGTTAAAGACATAACCTATTTAAACGAAGTGACAGGGGATTGCATATCACATAAGGAAATAAGGGCATAGATTAGGGTAGCATTTTAAAATTCTATTGCAAATAGGTAATTAGCAGGTAAAAATAGAAAATAAGTTTGCTCCAACTGTCCCCAGTTAAGAGGGAAGCTTATTATTGGAATCCAATATTTGGCTATGTAAAGCCAGGTAAGTAAAGCAGAGGTTGTGGAGTTCAGGTGAAAAATCAGGAAGAAAAAAATTTACTCATTTGTTTCCTTGAATGCTGTATAAATTTTCACTGATACAATGGATTCATTATGTAGCCCGGTTCTATATAGAAAAGTCATTTCGTGTTTTAATGGATGGTGTATGGTAATAAGACTGTGAAAATCTGATTAAAACAACTTCCCTTATTAGAATTTCTTTGTGAAAAGTATTTCTTATTTTTCTATGTGCTCCTTGCAGTGATAGTATCTGAGTTGTGATGATAGAGATAAAAAAGAAACTTGTCTTACATTAACTAATGTACAGTGTCTTTGTTTTGCCATTAGCAGCATTTTTTTGTTAACACCTTTCATTTTCTTTCTTTAAGAATATCAATATGAAACACTCTACCAAAACTACAGAACAACTCTGTTTATTTATATAACATCAGAAATAAAACAGACACATATAACTTTTCTGTTAGCATATGGTAATTTTTTTTTAATCTAGTTTTTTTACTTGTTTGCTTATGTTTTAAGAATTCTGTTAAGGAGGGTGCCTGGGTGGCTCAGTCGGTTAAGCGTCTGCCTTCGGTTCACGTCATGATCCCAGGGTCCTGGCATCCAGGCCCTGCATTGGGCTCCCTGCTCAGTGTGGAGTCTGCTTCTCCCTCTCCCTCTGCCACCCCCCCACTTGTGCTCTCTGGTTCTCTCTATCACTCTGTCAAATAAATAAAATCTTAAAAAAAAAAAAAAGAACTCTGTTAGGAACTCCTCTATTCTTATAGGGACATAAACATGTTCATAGATTAATTGTAATCTTTTATTAAATATCGGATATATACAAATAATATTTCCATCATATGTGTTCAACCTAAGGTCTAAAATCAGTAACTTTATTCTCCTCCAGAATATTGTAATGACCTAAGAACAGTTTATGCTATTCCGTTCCCTCCCTTTTCTTTTCAATTCTTGTTTAGATTTTAGTATCTTATTTTAACCCCTTGTGGATTGATTATGTCATCAAAAAGCAGCTGTTCAAATTCTTTTTTTTTATTATGTTCAATTAGCCAGCATATAGTACATCATTAGTTTTTTGATGTAGTGTTCCATGATTCATTAGTTGCATATAATACCCACTGCTCATCACCACATGTGCCCTCCTTAATACCCATCACCGTGTTACCCCATCCCCCCCACCCCTCCCTTCTGTAACCCTCAGTTTGTTTCCTGGAGTCCAGAGTCTCTCATGGTTTGTCTCCCTCTCCGACTTCTTCCCATTCAGTTTTCCCTCCCTTCCCCTATGGTCCTCCACCCTGTTCAAATCTCCCTCTCCGACTTCTTCCCATTCAGTTTTCCCTCCCTTCCCCTATGGTCCTCCACCCTGTTCAAATTCTAACCCCCCAAATCTGGAAATGCACCCTTATTTAGAGTCTTTGCTGATGTAATTAAGTTACAGTGAGGTCACACTGGACTAGGAGTGGGACCTCTTCTTTATAAGAAGAGAAGAGATGCACAGACACACAGTGAGAATGCCACACAACCATGAAGCAGAGATTAGATGATGTATCTACCAGCCAAGGAATGCCAAGGATTGCCGGCAGCTTATAACAAGCTAAGAGAAAGGCACAGAGCAGATATTCCTCAAAGCCTTGAGAAAAACCATGCCCCTGCTGACAACTTGGTATGAAACTGCCAACCTCTAGAAGTGTGAAAGAATAAACTCCTGTTGTTTAAAGCCACCCAGTTTGTGGTACTTTGTTACAGAAGCCCAAGGAAACTAATATACTCCTCAAATGTGATAATGTTGTTACCTTATTTAGGAAGTATTTCTTTATGTATGCTCATATAGTCACCAGTATCCTGGATTATGATCTCTTCTTTCATGTCAAACAATTTTCTATCAGGGATCCTTACCCTTGATCTATAGAATAGTCTAGAAAATATTTATAATGAGGGTTTTGGGTCCATAAAAACAACAGCAACCAAACTAAACCAAAACAACAACAACAAAACCCTCAGTTTGTATCCATCCAAGCATGTCTTTATTTTGCCTTTGCTCTTGGAAGATGGTCACTGGGTGTGCAGTTAGGCTCACAGTTACATTCTCTCAGCACTGCACAGGAAATGATGTTCCCTCTGACTCTCATTTCAGCTTTTGGGAAGTCAGTTCCCAGTGTTGTCATGGTTCCCTTGTAGGCAATTTGTCTATCTCGCTGTATAATTTTAAGATATTCTCTTGGCTGTTTGTTTTGTGCAGATTCACTAGGATATGTCTAAGTTCAGATTTCTTTTATACTGTTAAGAATTGGTTAGATTTCCTGAATCTGAGGATTACTCTAAGTTTGGGAACCTGCTCAAGCCATTATCTCTGAAGACTGTCAATTCTCTCTTAGGTTTTTTTGGAAACCAACTTACATGCATATTGTATTCTCGATCATTCACATTGCTTGTCCTCTCTTTAATATATCAAAACTTTCTTTCCTCCCTTCTGTTATTTTATTTGTAAAATGTATCCATCTATATAATACACTTTACATTTTAATTGATCTTTTTTCATATATCGTCAGATATTTGCATCAACTCTTGTTAAGTGTATTTTAATTATTTTATTTATCTAAGATAACATATACTTAAAATTGTATTTTGTCTTATAACTCCAATATCTGTACATCTTGGGAATGGAACTTTCTTGTCTCTTAGTTTTGTAAGCTCCTGCTCTTGATGATTCTTTCATTGTTGTTCGTGTGATTTTTTTCTTATCTGTGATTTTATTTCTCCTGAAAAATTATCTATGGGATTTTTGTAAGGTTTGGCTGAAAGCAGCAGTCCCCTAGAGAGTACTTGCATTTGCTTCTGCCTGGTGCCTGAAGGTACTTACATGGGATCACTTAAAAATAAATTTTCAACTTGAAAGTTTTAGCTCACTAGCTGCAAATCCGGATGAGGGCCAGTTTGTGAGTATGAATCCTCAGGAGAGATTTCTTTTTCTTTCCATCCAATGCCAAGATCCCAACAGACATGTTTCTTTGTTATTTTTTTTTTTTCCTATAGTGAATTTATTTCTCTTTAGTTTGTACCACTAGTGCAAGTGCACCTGAGCATAACAGGCTTTGGAAACTGTTTTATTATTATTACTAGATTTGAATATACTT
Source organism: Halichoerus grypus (assembly GCF_964656455.1). Lineage (NCBI taxonomy): Eukaryota > Metazoa > Chordata > Mammalia > Carnivora > Phocidae > Halichoerus > Halichoerus grypus. The sequence continues at coordinate 23,145,999 of NC_135714.1, forward strand.
ATGCCCTTTGGTCTAGCAATTTCTCTCCTCTGTACGTATTCAATGCAAATGTGTGCATATGTGCAACAACAACAAAAAAGTACAAAAATGATGGATGCATTGGCTTTATGGCAAAACCCAAATGCAACCTAAATGCCCATTAATAGTAGAATAAGTGAATAAATTGAGGTATAGTCAGAATATAGACTATTACACAGAAAATGAATGGAATAAACCACTGCCACTACAGGCAGAAACATAGCATAGAACAAAATAAGCGAGACACAAGACACATTTGCTATGTGATTCTATTCATATAAAGTTTTACAGAGGCAAAACTCATCTAAAGTGTTGAATGTCAAGAGAGTGAGCCACTCTAGAAGAAAGACAGGAAGTGTATATGAGGGTGGTCTCTGGCAATAGGTGCAGGTTACAAAGTGTGTTCATTTGGTTATTACTCTTTGAATACTACCCCCAGTTTGCAGATGTCAGATCTTGGAACTTCTCAGCCTCCACAATCATGTGAGCCAATGCCCTATCTATATCTATCTATCTATCATCTATCTATCTATCTATCTATCTATCTAATCTATCATCTATCTATTCTCCTACTACTATCTATCATCTATCTATTCTCCTACTACTATTATCTATCTATATCTATCATCTATCTATCATCTATCTATCTATCTATCTATCATCTATCATCTATTTATCTATCTATCATCATCTATCTACTATCTGTCTGTTTATCTGTCTATCTATCTATATATCTGATCTCCTACTAGTTTTCCTTCTCTGGAGAATGTTGACAGATAACAAAAGACACCTTCACATTCTTGCACTTTCTACCTGGAAAATGCTTAACTAAAATAACAAAACAAAAACAAAACAAAAAAGAAGAATGCTTTGAATCATATCACCAACTTTCTTAAACCTCCTCACTGACTCATTGTGCATTTAAGACATAATGTACAATCCTTGTCAAGGTGTATTTGGCCACACAAAGTCTGTTTCCCACCTTCCTCTCCAACCTAATGTAGAATCATTATCTCTCACTTCAAATCAACTACACTGATCTTTTGTTTTCTCCAAATACAAAAGTACTTCTCAACTTACGGCATTTGCATGTGCTATTCCTTCTTTCCGGCATACTTATAGTTGCTTTCTACTCAACCTTTAACTCTCTGAAAAATGCCACTATAGGATACTTTAATGGACCTCCAATCTAAATTATAGTCCACCTCACCCCCAATATTCTTTTATAGATTCTAATGTTTATAGCTTTTACTATACTGTATAATTTGTGTGTTCGCTTGAAAGTTGTCTGTCTTCCTCTGCTTTACTATAAGCTTCATAATGGCAGAGTCCACTTTTATTTTATTCTTCATTGTATACCCTGTTATGATTCTAGCTCATAGCTGGTTCAGAGTGGATACAATGTTTGCTGAATGAATGAAGTCTTTGGTCCATCTTTACTATAACAGAAATTAAAGAAGGAATAGGAAACAAAAATTAATCTTCCACCACCCACCGCTTTATCACTATTGTTTTAAGGAACTATGAGAGTCATTGCCAATGATCACTATTTCTTACATCCATTATCTATATGAAACATTCTTCAAGGCCAGAGCTAAAATAGCACCAGAAAATAATCATGTACAATGCTGTATCAATTATTTATTGCTTAGTAACTAATCATTCCAAAATTTAGTCTGTTAAATAATAACCATTTAGACTCTGAAAAACAAACTGAGGGTTCTAGAGGGGAGGGGGTGGGAGGATGGGTTAGCCTGGTGATGGGTATTGAGGAGGGCACGTTCTGCATGGAGCACTGGGTGTTATGCACAAACAATGAATCATGGAACACTACATCTAAAACTAATGATGTAATGTATGGGGATTAACATAACAATAAAAACATTAAAAAAAAATAATAACCATTCATTTTGTTCATTATATTGTTGATCAATAATTTAGTCTGAGCTCACTTAAATGGTTCTTCCGGTTTAAGTGGGTTCTATGATGTATTTGTAGAAAACTGTGAGTTTGCAGTCTGCTTCTAGAAGTAAGCTGCCTGTGGGCTGGGGCATTCTTACACATTGTCTCTCAAACTCCAGCAGGCTAGTCTAGACTTTTTCTCATGATGGGGATACAGGGAAGAGAGAGAAATTGGAGAAAAGAGAAAGAAAAAGGAAAAGTTGTTTTCAAGGCTCTGAGGATAAGGCTCAGAAACAAACAGCATTCATTGAATTCCACTGTGAAAAAAAATTAACAAGTCTTGCACAGATTTAAGAAGTAGAAAAATAAATTTCACCTGTTGAAGGAAGAAGTTACAAAATCATGTGGTATGGGTATAGGAAACCACTAATTGGGGCTTTCACTGCCACATATATCAATCAACGGACAAGTATTTACTTAATATATATTAGCTTTGTGTATTGTTGAGGAAGAAAAATGTTCCTCTGCTCTTCAGGGTTCTAACAGTTGATCTCAGAGTTAAATTGACACGAGACAGGTTAACAGGAAAAAATTACAAGGTTTAATTATGGGCACATGGAGGCTCAATAATTAAATTGGGGCCTAAAGAAATTAACAAGGAAGGTGTTTTTTTATACTTTTTAGACCTTTTAGAAAGAGTAAATGTATGAGAAGTTGACAGGACATAGGACACATATTTGGGAGCTTCAATTAGTAAGGAATTCTACATAGACTTTGGGCTGGGGTAGTAAATTAATGAAAAGGGACAAGGTTTGTTTAGATAGCCTTTTCTGCTCTAACTTCCCTCTCTCTCATGATAAGAATGTTTCTTTACCTCCTGGTACAGGGATGGTACCTTTCTCATGGGAGTTTTATTTCCCACTTTCTGGAGTGAAAAGTGGTGTCAGAGTGTTCTTCTTACACTGGCTGTTACTTAAGTAACTTTTAATTCAAAACAATCAGTATGCCAATAATCAGTATGCCCAAGGCATTTGGGCAGCCTGTACTTTGCCCCTACAATACTATATGCTATAAAGGATACATAAGTATGAAAGATCTCTTCCTATATATTATCTCTATTTAACCAATTTAGTCAATAATGGTATACTCTAATGATGGTTAATCTCTCTTTGCCCAATCTAATTTGAGGAGGAATATGACACCATTTCATTTGTAAAAAAAATGGTATAGTTTTCTAGAGATTCTCCATGACAGATGGGAGATATTAAAGTAAGGACATGTCTTACTAAATAATACAGACATTTCATGTAATATAGTGTGTTACACTATCATATACATTACGTTGTAATGTATATTTAATACCATATACAGTATACATATCATAGGTTATACAGATACTTAAAAATAGAGCTGTAAAGGCATATTGGAACATTACTTACCAGCCCCATATTAATTCCTAAATTGGTGTGATTAAGGCAATAGTGACTGACTTATATTTAAAAAATATTGAAGTCTTTCTAACAGCTCATATCTTTCACTGAAATTTTTAAAAAGCTTATTTTCAAACTGACAATGAGATGATATATAACATGAGAAATTGTTTTACAAATTTACTAGGGTAAATAATAGAAAAGCTTAACACTGAATGATTTGCACACTCCAAAACACCATAATTTTTATTACTCTAGGTATCTTTTATAGCAACATAGATCTCTAAATGTGAAATATACTGAAGACAGCAAAATGCTTTTTTGTTAAATTTAGATTAGCACTATTGACACTGTTAAAGTTGTGGAATATCTGGATTACTTTGCTAACCTCTCTTGGGGATGTCAGGACAATAAATTAGTATATTTGCAAAGCACGTATAAATGAGCAGTTTGTAACTGAGTGCTATGCTTTTGCTGGGTATAATATAATATTTAAGACTCTGCTGGAAAACATTCTCCTATTTGCCAGTTTCACCTTATGTGCAAAACTCTTTTCCCTTTTGGGAAATAATATATAATTTCACATGTAAGCAAAATCCATTTTTTGTGGTAATATATGAGCCATAGTTGAGGTGATACTAAAAGTAAAAGTTGAAATATGTCTTGCAGTGCAACGTGAATGAGAGGCACACATTATTTGAGCTAATTGTCACAACTGGGATTTAAGCTAAAACGGAGATTATTTAGTCAATGAGAGGAAACTAAAGTGATCCTGCACAAATTGTTAACTTAGGACAATCATACAGCATCTCTGAGTGTTAAACATTTTAATTGACATTTTATCTTTCCAAACTGCACTATAACTCCACAGGCAATTTTCTATTTTGGGAAAAGTATCAAATGGCAGACACACACACACACACACACACACAAGGGAAAATGAAAAAAATAACATAACATAATTAAAAAAAAAAAGAAAATAAAAAAAAAGAAAATAAGAAGAAAGCATTTTAACCAGGAAAAAATACAGATAGATAAGATAGATGATGATAGATAGATAGATAGATGATTAGATGATAGATGATAGATAGAGAGATGTAGATAGATAGAGAAACAGCATGGTGTCAGGAAAAAAAAAAAAGTTACTGGTCTGGGGATCAGAAGTCTTATTATGACAGAACTTCTGCTACTAAATCTGTGACCTTGCCAGCATGGTTAGCACTTGTGTAAAAGCATAAGTTTTACACATCAAATCATTAATAATAATAATAATATCAATAACCACCACCACCACAATAATAACAATAAATAGATATCTGTGCCCAATGGAATTTATAAATAAAGCAAATAATTGCAGGAAGAGCAAATAATAAAATATTAAAACTGAACCTAATTTCCTTAAGGAGTCGATCCCATTTACAATTGCATCCAAAACCATAAGATACCTAGGAATAAATCTAACAAAAGAGGCAAATAATCTGTACTCAGAAAATTATAAAATACTCATGAAAGAAACTGAGGAAGACACAAAGAAATGGAAAAACGTTCCATGCTCATGGATTGGAAGAACAAATATTGTGATGATGTCAATGCTACCTAGAGCAATCTACACATTAACGCAATCCCTATCAAAATACCATCCACTTTTTTCAAAGAAATGGAACAAATAATCCTAAAATTTGTATGGAACCAGAAAAGACCCCAAATAGCCAGAGGAATATTGAAAAAGAAAAGCAAAGCTGGTGGCATCACAATTCTGGACTTCAAGTTCTATTACAAAGCTGTAATCATCAAGACAGTATGGTACTGGCACAAAAACAGACACATAGATCAATGGAACAGAATAGAGAGCCCAGAAATGGACCCTCAACTCTGTGGTCAACTAATCTTTGACAAAGCAGGAAAGAATGTCCAATGGAAAAAAGACAGTCTCTTCAACAAATGGTGCTGGGAAAATTGGACAGCCACTTGCAGAAGAATGAAACTCGACCATTTCCTTACACCACACACAAAAATAGACTCAAAATGGTAGAACGACCTAAATGTGAGACAGGAGTCCATCAAAATCCTAAAGGAGAACACAGGCAGCAACCTCTTCGACCTCAGCTGCAGCAACTTCTTCCTAGAAACATCACCAAAGGCAAAGGAAGCAAGGGCAAAAATGAACTATTGGGACTTCATCAAGATAAAGAGCTTTTGTACAGCAAAAGAAACAGTCAACAAAACCAAAAGACAACTGACAAAATGGTTGCAAATGACAGATAAAGGGCTATCAGATAAAGGGCTAGTATCCAAAATCTATAAAGAACTTATCAAACTCAACACCCAAAGAACAAATAATCCAATCAAGAAATGGGCAGAAGACAGGAACAGACATTTTTCCAAAGAAGACATCAAAATGGCCAACAGACACATGAAAAAGTACTCAACATCGCTCGGCATCAGGGAAATCCAAATCAAAACCTCAATGAGATACCACCTCACACCAGTCACAAGGGCTAAAATTAACCAGTCAGGAAACGACAGATGTTGGTGGGGATGCAGAGAAAGGGGAACCTTCCTACACTGTTGGTGGGAATGCAATCTGGTGCAGCCACTCTGGAAAACAGTATGGATGTTCCTCAAAAAGTTGAAAATAGAGCTACCATACGACCCAGCAATTGTAGTACTGGGTATTTACCCCAAAGATACAAATGTAGGGATCCGAAGGGGTATGTGCACCCTGATGTTTATAGCAGCAATGTCCACAATAGCCAAACTATGGAAAGAGCCAAGATGTCCATTGACAGATGAATGGATAAAGAAGATATGGTGTATATACACACACACACACACACACACACACACACACACACACACACACACAATGAACTATTATGCAGCCATCAAAAGGAATGAAATCTTGCCCTTTGCAATGATGTGGATGAAACTGGAGGGTATTATGCTGAGCGAAATAAGTAAATCAGAGAAAGACATGTATCATATGACCTCACTGATAGGAGGAATTCTTAATCTCAGGAAACAAAATGAGGGTTGCTGGAGTGGTGGGGGGAGCGTGGGATGGGGTGGCTGGGTGATAGACATTGGGGAGGGTGTGTGCACTGGTGAGCGCTGTGAATTGTGTAAGACTGTTGAATCACAGACCTGTACCTCTGAAATAAATACATTATATGTTAAAAAAGAGAAGAAGAAGAAAGCAGGAAGGGAAAAATGAAGGGGGGGAAATCAGAGGGGGAGATGAACCATGAGAAACTATGGACTCTGAGAAACAAACTGAGGGTTCTAGAGGGGAGGGGGGTGGGGGGATGGATTAGCCTGGTGATGGGTATTAAAGAGGGCACGTTCTGCATGGAGCACTGGGTGTTATACGCAAACAATGAATCATGGAACACTACATCAGAAACTAATGATGTAATGTATTGTGATTAACATAACATAAAAAAAAAAACTGAACCTAATTTCCAAAAATCAAGAAATTAAGCAAGTGTATCAAATAATTAACATGTTATTTGAAAAATACAAGAAAGGAAATATTAAAATAACAGGGTTTAGACTGTTGGAAGGGTTGAACTATTAAATAGGGTGGTCAAAATATTTCCATGAATAATAACTCAGTCTCCCATGGTAAATCTTGAGAATGACAGTAATATTTAGATCTCAAATTTTGATGAGCTTTATTAGACAGAAAAAAAAAAAAAAACAATCCAGAAAAAGTCACTATCTTAAGCAACAGCAAATAAATCTAATTCCTCTGCCAAACGTCAGCACATCCAAAAAATTAAACAGAGCTATAATAGCTCTGAAGCCATCTCTTCTCTGTTCTAACCAGCTTGTAATTTGGAAGACTGCACTTTACTTTCAGGGCTCAAAGTACTTTATATGTTTAAGAGAATAATTACAGAGATGCTCCATTGATCTAGGTGTTAAGTATTATTATTCCTATTTTATGGAAATGGAATTAGAGTTGACAAGGTTCAGGGGGTCAGTCCAACTGGGAAAATAAAAACTATTAATTTAAATCAATAGCATAATGCTGACTGGCCTAGTGCCCTTGAATAAGTCACTTAGCTTCTACCTCCTTGTCTGAAGACAAGGATGGAAGGAGGGAAATAATATTATCAAAGAGTTCAAGTCAAATTTAGAATGGATATGAGGTTTTATAATATAATATTCTAACCCCAGTGTCATATGGCAAAGGAGGTTGCACTGATTGAGAAATGGGACACTAAGTGTTTAACTGACTTTACTCATAGCACAAGGCAAGCAAGTGATAGAGTTTTATAAAGCACTTTAAACTCTGACTTCCAGTCAGGTATTTTAACCCGAACCTGCAAAGCAGTATTCACATATGCATCCTTAAAATTTATTTTTGAATTAAATTCCAGGCTAGCTTTAGATTTTTTTTTCTTTCACTTAACAAAAATGTATTTATTTGACTTAGTGTCAGGAAAGTTAAATATATTTATATGGGGATTTATTACATTTTAAGTGTCCAACCTATAATTTTCTTGAATATGGAATTTCAGATTTGAAATATGAAAATTTCAGAGTTATAGTCTGCTTATGCTCACCCTGCTCCTTTAAAAAAAAAAAAAAGCAACTAAGATCTGCATATCCAATCCAATATTCTGTCATCTGAAAACATCTCATTAAGATTTCATTCTAAAATGTGAGTACAAGACAATGGGGTCATTTTATCCTCTTAATTTTTATAGTGTTTTTTAAACCTCCTTCATTTTTTCTTTTAAACTAGTGTGCCAAATCCAGTCTTGTTTCCAAAAAAAAAAACAAAACAAAACAAAACAAGAAACAAACAAAAAAACAAGAGGAAAAAGCAGCAGCAGAAGTACCTATATATATGTATTTTTAAATTTTGTTGTTTTCAAAATGCGAGATGAGGCATCTTAATAGAAATAAATTCAATTATTCATCTTTCAATGTATGATTTATTTACCAGAAATACCTTACTATAGTCACCAGTAAATATTATCTTAAATAAAATGGCTATTATTGTATAAAGTTATTTTTTCCAGGAATTCACTGAATCTGATCAATTGTGTGAAATTTTTGACTGTACTTTGTTATTTAGAAATCTTGACATTTATTAAATACCTTGTCATGTATTCGTTATTTTAAAGTAAAACCATTTGCTTACAAAAGTATATTTTAGACTACCATAAAACAAGCTAGTTCTGTATTACTGATTTACCCTCGTTTGGTTTCACACACAGGCATGGGTTTTAATCCTCTTTCTCTCTCTCACCATGGTGTTCCTACCTAGGGAAGTTGTGTTCATTTGACTATGGCTTGCTCCTTTGTAGGTAGAATCGTTCCTTTTCTGAGAATATAGACCCTTGCTAGGGTTACTGTAAAACTTTACCATAGACTGGCTAGGTTAAATTTGTTTTCACAATCGGGAGTCCAGAAGTCCAAGATAAGGCGTGGACAGAGTTGATTTCTTCTGAAGCCTCTCTTGGTTTATGGATGGCTGTCTCTTCCCTATGTCTTCACATGGTCTTCCTTCTAGAAACCTGTGTCCCAATCTCTTCTTATAAGGATATGAGTGATATTAGACTAGGGCCCACCCTAAAGGCCTCATTCTAACTTAATTATCTTTAAAAGACCTACCTGCCATTACAATGATATTCCAAAATTCTAGGTGTTAAGACATATGAATTTTGGGGGATGCAATTCAGCCCATAACAGGTATATTATATTGTCTTTAAGTTATGTAGCTTTCTCATATTTGTTTTACTTTAGACATAGTTATGCCATTATCTCTCCAATTCCTGCTTGTTGACTTATTAAAAAAAAAAATAAAAACAAAATTAAAAAAAAAAACTGTATGTGAAAATTTCTCTCTGTAGTACTTTGTTGCCTAAAGACCAAGATATGCTTTTTCTGTTGTTGAAGCATGCATTGTTGACTTTTTACTCATAAATCATTAATAGTAAACTGCAAAGTTTGGAAAATAGAGTTTTCTTTCATAGGCAATTCATCACACACAAAAATCTTGATTTTCATGAAGATCTGTTTGTCCATGCTACATTTCCTTCAAATTCAATATTCGGCTTTTCTAAGTCAGGCTTCTCTAGATCCAGTGGTATTTATTTTTCCAGGTTTTTCTAACCAATATTGAAAGTACAATAATTCTTTTTAAAAGTTTGGAATCTAACCTATTTTACCAAAAAATGCAATTCTTGCACTTTTATTCTGTTCTTTGGGGCATTACTTCCAGATGCATTTATTCTACTCCTTTCATATTGACTCTTGGTAACTTTGTATTTTAAATTCCTGAATCTTATTTCAGATTGAACATTCCATGTAGGTTTAGTAAGATGGTTGCTTTATGCCCCTGTATGAATGCATATTGAATGAGCAATGGAATATAGTATTTTTATGTAATTTCAGAAGAGTATTTTCTTAGATAAGTCTAATCAATTCTAATGCAATTACAGATGCTGACAATATGTAGATTCTTGATACATGTGTGTTGATTGAATAATAATTTCTCCTTTTCAGTAACTGTTGAGAAAATTAGATTTGATGATCTTCATATTTATTTTCTCTGTTATTATAAGAAATAGACATATGTTAAGCATCATGTGTAAAAGCAGCTCTTTCTGTCTTGAGATGCACTGAATTTTCTTTGAAACCATTGTTTACATTTTGCTATTTGAAGTGCTTTTTCTGACTTCTCATCCTTTACCTCTGGTCATAAAGTGTATGTGTAGTTTTCTTAGCAGAACTGTCATTTGACACAGTATCCACTACAATCTGATTAATGAGTTTGGCTGTACTCCACAGGGTAACGTCTTACATCTCTTGGCTCAATGTTTTCACCAGAAAAACCATTAAAACAAATTTCAACTCAGTCTTTTTGTCCTATATGAAAGAGCTAATTGGAATTTATCCAGTAGGTTAAACTAAATTGACCTTTACAAATAGTTATAGTATTCTTAAACCTTTGATGTACACACACTATTGGAAGAGGTCATTGAGAGCACATGACCACTGGTTGACCCTCAAGCTAGATGGGGACAAGCTGAGGCTCCTCACCCCTGTCCTTGGAATGTATGGTCCTCCCACCATTCTCACAGTGGAGTCAATTTTCAAGGGCACAACCTTGAGAGAGCAATGTGTTATTGAGACCATCTGGATGGTATACAAGACATAACCCAGGTAAGGCCTCTATATAAACTTAAGATTTTGGCAGGCAGGTATAGAAAGCTATTTGCCTATGCCTGCCTAAGACAAGCCTCATATAGGGGCACCTGGATGGCTCAGTCAGTTAAGTGTCTGCCTTTGGCTCAGGTCATGATCCCAGGGTCCTGGGATTAAGTCCCACATCAGGCTCCCTGCTCAGTGGAGAGTCTGCTTCTCCCTCTCCCTCTTCTCTTCCCCCTGCTCATGCTCTCTCTGTCACTCACTCTCTCTCTCTCTCTAATAAATAAAATCTCTCTCTCTTTTTTTTTTTTTTAAAGATAAGCCTCATAAATAAGTTCCTTCTGTGTATGGGGTCAGTTTGTGAACCAACAATTGACACGCAATGCAAGATATCAGAGATAGGTCTTAGGAAAGAAGCATCCAGGGGGAAAATCCCAACTAGGCCATTGATCTCTATGGGAAAGGGTGGCCTGTATATCAGGTGTTTGTGGACCACAGCATGAGTACAGACCTGCCCCCTAAATGCAGCCCTTCAACAGATGAATGGATAAAGAAGATGTGGTCCATATATACAATGGAATATTACTCAGCCATCAGAAAGGATGAATACCCACCATTTGCATTGACATGGATGGAACTGGAGGAGATTATGCTAAGTGAAATAAGTTAAGCAGAGAAAGACAATTATCATATAGTTTCACTCATATGTGGAACATAAGGAATAGTGCAGAGGACCACAGGGGAAGGGAGGGAAAACTGAAGGGGAAGAAATCAGAGAGGAAGACAAACCGGACTCTAGACTCCGGGAAACAAACTGAAGATTACAGAAGGGAGGGGGGTTGGGGGATGGGGTAGTCGGGTGATAGGTATTAAGGAGGGCACGTGTGGTGATGGGCACTGGGTGTTATATGAAACTAACGAATCATTGAACAGTACATCAAAAACTAATGATGTACTGTATGTTGGTTAACTGAACATAACAAAAAAAAAAGAGAGAAAGAAAGTTGGAAGAAGAGCTGGACATGTGAGTATCCACTAATCTGCTGGCTTCAAGGCTGGCAGACAAGGTGGGAGAGCTCTATAATCAGTTGGAAACTTAGCCTACGGTTGTGTAAAGCTAGGGGGGGTGCAAGCTGCCAAGGATTAAGTTGTGAGTGCTTGTGACACAGCCTGATTGGATCACTAAGAGGTGGAGTCCCTAGATTGGGACAATGGAGGGGGGAGGAGTGAGGAGAGCAAAGGGAAGGATGTTGTGCTGATTGACAGGGAAATGTAATAAGGACCCCCCTACAGTCAGACCCCTAATATAATGGAAAATTTTACAGAGTAATTACCTGAAAAACTCCTTGTAGAAAATTTGCATTGTTCCTTGAAAGTGAAAATCTTACCATGTTTTTGATATGTAATCACTCCTGGAGATAATCAAAACCTTGCCCACATTTGCCTGAGACTGAAGGAAACAACAACAACAACAGGGGAAAGAGACTTTCTATTTTAGATTTTATTTATTTATCTGAGAGAGAGAGAGTACATGCACTTGAGGGTGAGCACGAGTGGGGGGAGGGATGAGCAGAGGGAGAGGGAGAAGCAGTCTCCCACCCTGAGCTTGGAGCCCCATGAAGGGCTTGATCCCAGGAACCTTGGATCATAACCTGAGTCAAAGGCAGATGCTTAACCGGCTGAGCCACCCAGGAGCACCCCCAGGAAAGACGTTTTTTAAAAATATAGACTCCCGTAGAGGCTCCCTCGCTCAAAATCTAGTTCACAGCCTCCATAATATTATTCACTAGGGCAAATACAAATCTTAAAAGTCTACTTCCAAAGTTGGGAGGGCTACAGGCTGAGGTTCATGATTCGGTAGGCTGAGGATTGTGCTTCAGGTAGGATGAGATTGCTAGCTGGGGCTCTTGGGTCGGGAGGGGTCTCCAGCTGTATCCCGCACTTGGGCTCAGTAATTAGGCAGCGTCACTGTAACTTATCAGGTGGATTTCTTTGTCAGGTGGGGCTGTGGGCTCTGCTCTATGACTGGACTGCATCACTGGCCTGGGCTCCCTGCCTAAGCAAGGCTGCAAGCAGGCTGTGTTTGCAGTCGGGCAAAGCCAGGCAGAAGCTGTGCTCTGCAGCTGGGTCGTATTCTGAGCTGGGTTGAAAAGCTGTCTAGCATCACGCTTAGGTCTCTTTTTGTTATGTGGGGCCCCAAGGTTATAATCATAGTTGGGCAAGTTTGCCGGCTTGGTTTCCTGCTTCAGGATGGGCTCCACAACTACAGAAGATTCTGATTAATCTTCCTGGTTGGGCAGAATTGGAAGCCATACTCGGCATAGATAGGAGGACTTCAGTTTTATCTCTCTCTTGTCATAGTACCAGCCTGCAGAGCTCACACGTTCTGGAGTTTTCACAATGGTCTCTTGTTTATGGATAGTTAATAGCTGGTCTTCTTGTGAGGGAAACTGAAGTTGGGGACATTCTATGTCACTATCTTGATGACATCACTCCTACGTTTTTGGTTGTTGTTATTTTGCTTTTATTTTCCACATAGCATTCTCATTCTTATTGGTAGAAATGTTTTTAACTCTTCAATATGCATCTCATTTGCCCCCTGTATTAAGTCTTCTCTATCTACACTATTCACATTACACTCCTTACAGTTCCACGTAGTCCAGGAATGTATCTGTTTTTGTGCGGTATTTTATTCTCGGTGCCAAATACAGAGATAGTACATATCAGATTTCAATAAATATTACAGAATTGATGCTTTCAATAGATTAAAAGTGAAGTGGTCTATAAAGATAGTCTTATTAAACTCTTCCAGATCTTATGCTTTACCATATGGTAAGGTAAAACATAATAAGGAATAATTTAGCAAATAGATTTTTCATTTGAATGAAATACATTTAGTATTTAAAACTGATAATTGGATCTGAGAAATAACTGATCAGCAAACTTATAGTAGAAGTAAAGTTATCTCTGAAATATCTTATGGCCAAAATCATCCTAGATAGATAGATAGATAGATATAGATAGATATCATTACAAATAATGTTTTCATTTATTACATTTTGAAATTCCTTTTGAACAGATATTGCCATAAAGGAAATACACATCCAAATATTTCTTTTTTCTTGCACATTAGTAGCCTTCTATTACGCACTCATTCTCTAGAGACACATCGCCAGTAGTTATTTCAGGCGATAACAAAACTTTGGAAAGAAAAAACAAGCAAGCAAGAAAGAAAGAAAGAAAGAGAGAAAAGGAAGAAAGAGAGAAAGAAAGAGAAAAAAGAAAGAAAGGAGAAAAAAAATGAAAGGAAAAGGAAATAAGGGAGGAAAAAATGGAAGAGAAAGAGCAGAACTTCAGGCACTATATGCTATTTATTTTTTTCCAAAAGTTTGTCTTCTTTTTTAATTTTATTTTTAAGTAATCTCTACACGCAACATGGGGCTTGAATTTACAACCCCGAGATCAGGAGTTGCATGCTCTACTGACTGAGCCAGCCAGGTGCCCCTCAAAAGTTTATCTTAATAGCAGTTGCATTTTAAGTCATTTTCTTTAGTGATTTGAAACATCCTTTTTATGACTCTCTTTCCAGAGAACAGATGCCAATAATGTAAAATGAACATAACCAATGTGTTACATTACTTTAAAAAATACGTTGAGCCTCCAATACTAAATGCTGTCATATTTTTGTATGACCTTTTGATATCATTATGAATCTATTAATTGATAAGGAACATTTAATTCCTAAATTCAAGAAAAATGATTTAAATTTCTACCAGACATAGTAGACCACACTAACATGGAAGCCCATGGAACAATTACTACTAACGTTAGTCAAAGTTTATGTTACAAAAAGATTGCAAAGTGATTAATGCATAAATGTCTAGGCAGAGTCTCAAATGCTCTTTTTCAAGAGATTTTCACATAAAACTACATAATCAATACTCAAATTATTTTCTCAAAGAAACTGAAATAGGAAGGCCTATTTTTTTCACTTATGGTTCTTAAAACTCTATATTTCAAATCTGATCTTTAATGTAATAGGTGACCATAGCCAAAAGTATTATCTTTATTGGAAGCCAAAAAATTGTTGTGCTCATTTATTTTATACTCCTACTTAATAAGTAAATTTTTAAAAAGTCATTTCTTCAAATTTCCTAATAAATGAGTATATATAAAATTTTTATAATAAAAAATAGAAAAATCCCTGTATTTGTAGCAATAATGTTCAAGTCCCATTTATAATAACCATGATCTCTATGAACTAAACCAGAAGTTTTAAGAAGTACACAAATATATTTATAATATTTATACTATCTTAACTAAGATCACTTTAATCATTGTCTGCTTCTTAAATTAACAAAAGTCTGGAACATTTCATCTGTTTACCTGTTGTGAAGTTTCAAGAAGTAGACCTTCAAGGGTCTAATGATAGAAATAAAAGTGTGTGACAAGCTCAAGCAAAAGGATGAAATGGAGATCCCTAGAAGTGGGGATTGTCTATCTCCGTGCAGCAGTGGCATGTTTATATTTTAGTTTCCTTTTTAGACAATATTGCGTTCATGGCATCCATTCTGGAGAAAATGATCAATCTTGCTAGAGCAAAAATAAGCTGCACCCCTAGGATCTCTGAATTTTTATTTTACTGCCATGGTAGGCTCTGAAGATGTCCTCCACTTCTATAACCTAAAATATTATTTCTTTTTCCATAACAAAATCAACCATATCATAAGAAACAGTAGGAAAAAATACTTAATCAGTTAACAATTCAATGGTGATAAAATTTGCGATATACACTTTTGGTCAAAGTTTATTTTCCTCCAAATGTTCTCCTGTGATTTTATAAACATTTGTATAATTTTCTATGAATGAGGGAGAGTATGTAATTTGAGACATACCTAAACCCTAGTATCATAGGCATCATCTTTTTAACTTTTTTCCAAGAACTTCTTTCTTAGTATCTTGAACATAATACAATATGCTTGTTACTATATAACATAAAGACCCGGTAACTTAAAATAGTCTGAGTAGCATTTCTCTTTCATAGGACCTACATACCTTGTTGATAGTTGAATACTTAGGCTGTCAATTCTGCTTGAACTGTAAATTGACAAGCCTTCAATTTCTGTGCCTCATCAGATGTCACAGGTTGTATTTTTTAAAGTTGATTCATTAGTTTTGTTTTTGTGTGTGTGTGTGTGTGTAAATTCTTCTTTATTTATTTATTTTATTTATTTTATTATGTTATGATACTCACCATACATTACATCATTAGTTTTTGATGTAGTGTTCCATGATTCATTGTTTGCGTATAACACCCAGTGCTTCCTGGGGATGGTATGTGCTATGGTGAGTGCTGTGAATTGTGTAAGACTGTTGAATCACAAACCTGTACCTCTGAAACAAATAATACATTATATGTTAAAAAAAAGAAGATAGTAGGAATGAAGGGGGAGAAGTCGGAGGGGGAGACAGGCCATGAGAGACTATGGACTCTGAGAAACAAACTGAGGCTTCTAGAGGGGAGGGGGCTGGGGGGATGGGTTAGCCTGGTGATGGGTATTAAAGAGGGCACGTATTGAATGGAGCACTGGGTGTTATATGATTCATTAGTTTTTATGAACAATTTTCCTTTATGACACACTGTCATGTTAACAGATGGCAAATGTAGTTGGCAAGTAAGTATTCTTGATTCCACTCATCTCTTCCTCTTCTGAATACCTCTTTGCTGTATCTTGTACCATGAGTGATTAAATCTGGTATTTGCTCTTTGCCAAGTACTCATTCAAGTTCATATATTCCCTGTCCTAGTACTTTCGCTTCATTGCCCTGGCCTTCTGTTTCAGAATCCCCTTCCACCTGCTTTATTGTGAATGCTCTACTAAATACATTTTTTTCTGTGAATGTACAACTTTCTCTTTATTCCTTCTCTCTCCTCCTTTTTCAAATATAAAATTTTCCTGATCCAAAGATCCTATAGCATTAGCTTTGTTCCTAGGTTATTCATGTCTATATCTTAATATCCAAGTAAGATTGTTTAATATATATCTTCATCCCTGCCAATTTCAAATGGCATTTTATCTTCTTCTGTAGTGTCTTTTTACTCTTTCTTATTTTGTTATATACTGCTCTCTCAACAATTCATTTCTTTTTAACTCAGATTGCCATTTTTAACCCAGTTGGTTAAGATACCTATTTCTTTCCACTAAGATCTTTCTTCTATCTCACTTTCCCTCGTGATGAGTCACCTTGGGGTGGCCATAGCATTTTTTAAATCTGCTAAGGAGATTCTGCTCGAAGGGATACATTATATTTAAGTTTAGACTGATATATCCATAGGGTTGCAATCACTTCCAGGACTAGTATTTCTAGCTATACTCATATAAAAGGTTTCAGGAGTTTTTAATATGGATTTGCAAAACTAAGAATCACATGAAAATGTTCTACAGACCATGTAAGTAGTGGAATGGGAAAAGTTAAAATTATTTGGAACAGAACTAACCTGTGGGACATTCATGTAATTATCAGATGTGTAAATGTTAAGAGCAGGATCTGTTTCTCTTCAACAAGTCAAAACACAGTTTGCTTCTTTCAGCAATATATTTGATTATTCAACTTTTTTCCTAGGGAGCCCACTTGAACATTTTATCAGACTCAAGCCCTAAAACAGTTGAATTCAGTCCTTCCTACACAGATTTTTTTTGAATGAATGAATTGCCAATATTTAAAAATAAGGCATGTTTTTATATACATAGCATATTTGAACCATTTTTAAGTAGATGGTCTACTGGCATTAAGTATTTGTAAAACTTGGAAACGAAACTCTATACCCATTAAATAATTCCACTTTTTCCTCTTCCTCCAGCCCCTGGTAAACACAATTCTATTTACCCATTTCAAAGACTCTGACTGCTTTAAGTACCTCATGTAATTGAAATCGTACAGTATTTATCCTTATTTGACTGACTTATTTCACTTAGCATAATGTCATCAAGATTCATTTATTTTGTAGCGTGTGTCAGAACTTCCTTCCTTTTTAAGGATAAATGATATTCCATTGTATGTACATACTACATTTGGTTTATCCATTCATATGTCAATGGATACTTGAATTACTTCCACCGTTTTGGCTATTGTGAATACTGCTGCTATGAACATTGATGTATAACTATCTGTTTGAGTCCCTGTTCTCAATTTTTTGAGTATATACTCAACTAGAATTGCTGGATCAGATAGTAATTTTGTTTTTAATTGCTTGAGGAACTGCCGTACAGAGGTAATTTTTATAAAGGAAAATTTTATACTTTGGGGAAAAAAATCCAAAATTTAGGAGGATCGAGTTCTCTTTCTAGCATGCCAGAGATTCTTCTGAGTCAAGAAGATGCTCAGTCTATCATGAGAAGCATGACTCTTTCACTTAGCCGCATACCCCTCTCATATAGCACTCAATTGTATTACTTGCTTGCCCCTTTGAGGTACATATTTTTGGGATCCCAGCCTAGAGTTTAGGAGGATCTACATAAAAAGAATGATGAAAGAGAGTAGGAGGGAGGAAAACAGCAAATACAAATGTGTTAAAGATGCATGAGACCCTGCCTCAGTCCCTAGATCAGTATCAGGAAGGGGAGGAGGCTACAACAGAGGTAAAAATTTTAAGTAAATTATGTATAAGAAAAATAAAGAATGCCCATAAAAATTGGAGTTGACTATTCGAGAATCATTTGTAGATATGTATGAATTTGACGTGCCGTGCTTTAGTTAACTAAAAGTTTCAGTTCAGTGAAATTTCAGTTGCCATATTAACTGTAAACAAATTGCATAAAGTACCAACTTTGCTCCTGGGTCTTGAGTTTACAAACTGCTACATAATTAACAGATGTATAGCAAGATCAGTGACCAGTTATGCTCCTTCTTTCAAACTCTCAGTTAATTGGTCACTGTACATTTGTTAGATCATGCACAGACAGGGAAGGATGTAGTGTGTTGTCTTGCCAGTAGTAAACCCATATGGCATTTTGCAAAACTGGATAATTGAAAGAGGGAATTGGCCAACAAAGATAAAAATGCAACAGGTAAATAAAAAATGATGATACTGGATGTAAAATTTGAATCAAACATGAGTTATAAAAGGAAAGATTGCTTAGGAGAGTGTTGACATTGCTACCATTCTAGAGACTCTAGAGGAGGAACTTAATGAAGGCAAGCTTTATTTACATAAGTAAGAAAATTTGTTGTGAAGAATCAAAATTTCTCAGAGGAAGTAATGTTGGCAAAAAAAAACAAACAAAACACACTTCACATTTAAGAAATTCTTGGAAAATTTTTATGATATTCAAAGTATAACAGATAACATGTTGGAAACTTTTCCATGCTTGGAAAGGGTTATGCCAATTTGCCAAGGCTAGAAAACATGCTCACTTCATATAAGTTGTGAAGAAGTTACTTCAAATAAGTTATATGAAAAAGAAGGCAAGCAAGCAGTATTCAAACTACGCTTGGTGATCTTTTACAAAGAAAGAAAACACTAAATCTCAATGTTTCTAATATTTAAATTGTGTACTAAATAAATATTAGTTTTTCTTATTTAATTTTACTATACATTTATAACCATCAGTATGAAAGCTTTTAATTTGAGAAAAATTTTTACAGTTCGTGAAAGAATCATATTTTTTTCTTATTGATTATTAAGATAGCTTTGAATGTCTTTGCTTATCCTTGTTTTTGAGATGAATAAGCACAATGCATGGCAAAATTACTAGCAGAATGTAGACAAACTTTAAAATAAAAATGGTCTGCATCGTAAACTTCAACACTGGTCCTTTTTACCGATGCAATTTGGGGCAGGAGGCTCAATCCTTGTAAAGCTAATTATCTTCCCCATCGAAGTGCAAAGTGCAAGCTACTTGTTAGGGAGATTACTGTTTAGTGACTAACATGAGGTTTAATCTAGTGGGTGTTCAGTTAGTAAGTATTAGAGTTGGTGATTTGGGCTTTTTAGGCAGTTTGAAGAAGATAACAAAAGTTTAAGTGAGAGGCCAAAAGGTTTGGACTTTGTGCTGTGGTAAAAAGGAAGGCACTGGGGGTTGTGCACAGAGGGAGTTGATTAATTAGTGTTTTATAAAGATTAACCAGGAAACACTGGGCAGACTAGATTAGAGAATGGAAGGTCTAGTGACAAAGTGGTAAATTGGGAGTGCAGAACAGTTGAGCAGGTGTATGATGATAAGACTTAAATTAGTATGCCCTTGATAAACATTGTTCAATGAATAAAATCTAAAGAAAAATTGCAATTAATGTATACTTTTAATGCAGTTAATCATGATTTAAACTATCAGTAAAAGTGTGCTTGAAGAAAATCTTGAAAAGCCTTTTATGCTCTGATAAGTATGTAATTATTTTACCAGTATATTCCATGACTTTCAGACAGGGCTTTTTTTTTTTTTTTTTTTTTTTTTTTTTTGTGGGTCTTTTATGAGTTTCTTTGCAATGGCACACATATTAGGCAGGGAAAATTAATTGTTATAGCAAATTACATGAATTACTGTGGCATACAATAATAAAAGCTTATTTCTCAGACCAGAGAGAGTCTGCAAGGCAGGGCCAACAAGTATCGGATCATATCTTTCTGCTTCCTTCTATGGCCTCAGAATGCTCTACTTGAGTCTCTGATTCCACCTGGGGGAGGTGGAAAAAAGAGGATCACCTGGGAGATATTAGAGGCTAGACCTGCAAGTGACATATGTTCCAGTAGCCAGAATCCAGTCAATGTCCCACTTAATTATAATATGAGAATGGAATGGTCTCTACCAAAGGAAATACATTGGGTTGACTTGGAGTATGTGTGTTGAAATTGTCCCAAAATTTGTCTTCCTAAAAGAAGTTTCCAGATGGAATTGAGAAAATGTGATATCTTAATAAGACTGTTAAGAATAATATGCAACCAAACAACTCTTATTTTACAACTGAGTTCTAATATCTGTAGTGATATTCTGAAATCAGAAAGATGTGAGGAAAAATAAAAGGAATGACAGTGTGTAATGAAGTCTAAAGAAACCATATAGAGGGGAGAACAGCAGTCATTAAGAGGTCAAGGATGACAAAAATGCAATCCCAGAACTTTGAAGTAAAAAGACAAAACAACTAAATTCCCCGGATGACATTAGTGATCTGAAAAAATATAGATTACCTACAAGTAAGGCAATGTTAATGCACCAGTTTGCTTGGCAAAATCCAGTTACAGCAAAATAAGTATCAAAACATGCTCCGGTTTGAATGATAAAATTTATGATCATCCTGCTCAGAAGAGTGTAGTTATGAGAATTTAATCAAGTAAACATGAAGTAATATTTAAGAGTATCCCCTAGTTAATTTAACTTCAAAACCAAAATTGCTTAATAAGATTAACTAAATTAATTGAATAGGACTCTGTTCTCAAAAAAAATAAAAATAAAAAATAAACTTTTGGCAAAAGAGGAAGAATTATCAGACTATCTTAGAAATAAGGGTTCCAGGGCGCCTGGGTGGCTCAGTTGGTTAAGCGACTGCCTTCGGCTCAGGTCATGATCCTGGAGTCCTGGGATCGAGTCCCGCATCGGGCTACCAGCTCAGCAGGGAGTCTGCTTCTCCTTCTCCTGCTCCCCCCTCTTGTGCTCTCTCTCTCTCTCACTCTCTCTCTCAAATAAATAAATAAAATCTTTAAAAAAAATAAATAAGGGTTCCATACAGCAAGGGTATGTCAGTGTACCCACAACAATGTCTAGGGGAAATAATTCATAATAAATTGAAATAGTAATGCAGTCTGCTGAGTAAAACTATCCCTATAGAAAAGACAGATGAATTACAAATGACTTGATGACATTGGTCATTAATATTTTCAAGGGATTCTCCTTGCTATGATTGTGTGCTTAACACACAATGCACTGATTAGAGTTTTCTCTCCAATAGAGTTTTTTCATTGAAAGAACTTGCACTGATCTCTAACATACAGATTTTGTTAAGTTTGCATTATTTTAATGATAAAATAAATTGAAATTCTGGATTTTGCATCAGACATTTCTGTTTAGTTAATGTGAGCCAGATCCCCTTAAAAACAATTGCGTCTATGAATACTGGAAAACCTTTTTGGTGCCTAAAAAGTTGAGACCAAAATTCTAGTCTTATTCCACCCAAGAAATTGTCCTCTTGATGTCCTTATCAAAGAGCCAGTTGGTCTCTCTGGATGAAAAATATATTTAACTTTTTCCTCAGTTTCATTTGGTCAATGGCAATACTCAGAATGAAAGGAACCTATGAAACTTATTTATTAAAAATTATTCTCCTGAAACATTTGTGGATTTAAGGATTTTCTGGTTGGCTCTGGGGTCAAATTTCTAAATCTAAGTGGAAATAGCAAGATGATTGAACCTACACAAAATAAAGTTACATCTGACCTATAGTCTAATCACAGGGAAAGTACACATCCTAGTCTGAAATTGGAAAGTTCCTGGGAACTCTGCAGTGAGGATTTTCAGTGGAATGGCAATGGCTTTACTCTAACGATGGGCAGAGTGAGATTTCAAAAGCCATAGTTAGTTTGAAGGCGAAAACATTAGTGCTTATATGACAAAGCTGATAAAGTCATCACAGCCCTGTAACGTTAGAGAAAATTTAATGATTCCCAATCATTTCCTTCCGATTGGATTACTCTGTAGACTTCAGAGCATATTCAAAAACAGCTTTCTTCCTGATGAAGATTTTATGTGCTATAAGGCAAGACAACAGATATTTCGTGACAAAGGAGACAGCAACCAGAGGTGGCAATGCCCAGCCAAGCAGACACAGAACACAAACGTGTCCAGTTTTCATAACAAATTTGTTTCTTTCCTGGCATCCCCAACATTGGAAATATGACAAGAACTGACACAAACAAAGGTAGTGCATCAGAATTGATGTTCGTCAAATAAGAACAGAAAAGAGACACACTTGATAGGCTTTTGGCATTTGCACTTAGAATTTGATGAGGAAGCATCATGCTGGGAGGTGGAGAAAAAGGAATGAATATATTGAGTGAGAAAGAAAGTGAATATGAATGGTTGTGCCATATGTGCAGTAATGTAATTGCTAGTTTGGAGATAAATAACTTCTCTGTATATATTAGGGATGATTTGATTGATAGTGATAGCATAAGAGAAGGCATTAAATATTGAACTTTCTCTCTCTCTCTCTCTCACACACACACACATCCCATATACACATACTCATATGCATACTCAAAAATATGCATATGAAAACATATGCATAAAACTATACTTAAATGAAGACCAAAAAACCCTGTCTATAATATTTGCATTTATGTATCATTTATACTATATCAACTGTGGATAGTATTATTTGAAAGGACCACACATACTTCATGTTAGCACGAGATGAATTTTTCATTATCCAAGGCTCAAGATGAACGTAAGCAATTTTAAAAAGTGCTGGCAGGATTGGTGAAATATTGTATGGGATAAATGAGATATTATTAATGCAGTATCATTAGTTTTGTTCTCAAATATTAATCTTGAAATCAAGAAAATAAAGAATGCTTTTCTAAATCCAATTGATCTTTTTGGCCTAACACTTCACTATGTAAATTAACTTTGCCTGGAGCAAATTAAAATATAATATTAACATTAAGGTATTACAGTAACCCCCCTTTATCCACAGTTTCGCTTTCCATGATTTGAGTTATCTGACATCTTCCTTCTAACTAATTGTCAGAAGGTCGATAGCACTACATCATCATGCCTACATCCCTGACCTATTTCATCTCATCACAAGGGCATTTTGTCATCTCACATCATTACAAGAAAGGTGAGTACAGTACATAAGATATTTTGAGAGACTGCATTCACATAACTTATTACAGGATATTGTTATCATTGTTCTATTTTATTATTAGCTATTGTTAATCTCTTACTGTGCCTAATTTATAAATTAAACTTTTCTATAGGTATGTATGTATGGGAAAAACATGGTATATATAGGTTTTGTTACTATCTGAGGTTATAGGCATCCATGGGGAGTCTTGGAACATATCCCTATGGATAAGAGAGGACTAGTGTATTTCATAGTTCTATGTCATATACAGATTACTTTTACATGTATTGATATATTTGAGAATCAGTTAATTCAAAAAAGTAACAAAGGCATGGTCTGAGTTTTTATTAAGAAGTGTGACTATAAACAAACAAAAAGATCAATTGATATTTCAGAAGGATGAAAGCCTAAAGAAAGGAATATTAAATTAGTACTAAATAGGTACTATTAAATGTTAAATATTTAACATCATTTTAAATAAACAAACAAGCAACAGCCTAATCTGGTTGAATAGGAAATGTATTGGAGTTAGATGTTTATTTTCAATTTTATAATTGAGATTGCTTTTTGATCATTGAAGTTCAGTAAACTACTACCAGTTTTATTCGTTATTTGACTGTATCACAACATGGATTTAGGATTAATTTAGATGAAATCTGAGATAATTATCATGGGTTACATATAAATTGTCTGGCACCATAACTTATGCCTCATCTGCTTTATCAATATTTTTCCTTTTATAATACCTGCTTATATTACTCCAAAGATTTTGGGATTTTATTGAACCCAGAGCTCTCCCCTCAAAATGACAACCCTTATTATTGAAGGTCATATGTCAGGAGTTTTCTGGACTCCCTGGATTAAAACCATTACATATATCCTGGTATCAGAACATTTCCAGGCTAAAAGAACACTGACTAGCCACTAAAAGGACATTTGGCCCTTGAACAACATGGGTTTGAATTGCATGGGTCCACTTATATGCATTTTTTTCAATAAGTATATGTACAGTATTATAAATGTATTTCCTTTTTTATGATTTGTTTAATAACATTTTTTCCAGCACACTGTATTTTAAGACTAGAGTATGTAACATATATACAAAATATGTGTTAATTGACTGTTTACGTTTAAACTATTAATAATTAAGTTTGGGGGGAGTCAAAATTTATACATGAATTTTTGACTTTGCTGGGCATTGGTGCCTCAACCCCCATGTTATTCAAGGGTCAATTGTGATTTTGAAATAAGTTCTTTTCTTGCATTCCTTAAAACCTATGACAATTCTATAAAAATGTTTCTTAAGATTTCCATGGGTCTATCCCATCCACATTCTTTGTAGGTCAGAGCAGCCTATATCCTCATCTATCCCAGCCCAAACTGTGCCAGAGCAGTACTAATGGATTATTTTATGTCACTACAACCTTATATCACGTTCACTGCCTTCATGAAAGGGTTAGTTATATCCCCAGCTCCCCTAGTACCTAGTCCAGAATTCTCTTTATTCCATCACAATTCATGTCTTATTTCCATATGACCCTCCTTTTTATTTTAAAGTGTCAAGTAGCTCAAATGAAATTGATTCAGGAATGAGTATTGATTGAATGTTAAATGAAACATTGCAGGTAAGACAATGCCTTATTCAACAAAAATGAACCCTAGGTGAAATTTTTGTAGCATATGCTTTCAAACTATTTTGTGACAAGTTCTATGACAGAGGTAAACATATATTCTATCTATGCAAAGAACTGCCCTTGGTTCTCTTGGAATAATTTAAATATATATATTATAATTATAATAATATAATTATATAATATTTAAATATATAATTTATATAATTTATAGTTATTGTTTTAATTTATTAAATATAGACTATATAATTATTATATTAATAATATAAGAATATTATTCTCTTGCAATAATATAATACAATATAACATGTTAGATGACAATAGAGTCCCCCAGAGACATTTTCTTAGAAGCAAAATGTTCTGACCTGCATAAGTAAATTGAGCTAGAGGGAAGAGGACCTGAGTTGCATAAATAAATTGGGCTAGAAGGAAGAGGACTTGCTACTTGTAGAAATTGAACCAAGTTAGATATAAGATGAGAGAGGAAAAGTGATGGGAGCAGGCAAACAAGGGAGAGAAGAAGCAAGTAAATGTATAGTGATGATTGTGTTCACTGTGCTATTTCATGACTATTCAATTGAAATCATCATCTCCATTTTATGAGGAAACAGAATTCAGGACAAAGATATAAAACTAGTGAGAGAGACAGTATTCACAGAGGTTGCTATCCCTTTTATATGCCTATAAGAGTAAATCCTCAATGCTTTATTTATCTTTGGGGTTTAATCTAAAGACTCTCTGAATATGGAGTAGCCTCATTCTTCCCAGATCCTTCCCTTTACTACTTAAAAATCCTAAATATAATATAATAAACCATTATAGGAAGTCTCTGAAAGTTTGAAAGAAGAAAGCAGACTGCCTAAGGACTCCAGAATGTGAGGGATGAAATGGTGATGAATCCAAGTCTTTGCCTCACATTTTCCTTCTGGAAAGGGAGTTCCAGAAGCCTCCAAACTGGAACTACCAGTAGGCACAGACAAAAACAGATTCAGGAAAGACTTATTTTCCCTACCGAAAGAACTGAGGACAAGGGTAGCCTAACAACAGAGTTTGGGCAATACTCATTTGATCACAGCCAAACATTGACAGAAAAAGTTCGCCTATATGCCTGAGGTTTCAGCAGGGCTCATCAGGGAGCTGGAGCTTCAGCCCAATTTTCCACCTTGCAGAAGAGATGATGATGTTGCAGTCCTTCACCTGGTGGCGTCAGCCAGCAAGGAGGGCGCTAACCTTCCATCCCTCACTTAGTAGAAGCAGGCAGTATCTGCTTCTGCTGCCAAGGGATGTCAGCAGGGTCCAGGGACTAAATAAAGCAGTGTGTGTTGGGGTTTGTCAGCCCTCCAAATTCCCCTAGCCCTAGTTTCAGTTGAACTTAGTGGGAAACTGAAACTCCACACCCACTCATCAGCATTAAATTAAATGAGGTAGTGTGAAGAAGGGTTAGTCATCACTCTGGTTTCCCCCTCAGCTCATGCCAGCGGTGCTGAGCTGGGAGCTGCTTGCATTCCTATGTGACTGCAACAAGGTAGCGTGAGTCAGAATTCCATTTTAGCTCAGGTGGTGTCAACAGGACCCAACACAGAGATGAACATGTACCTTCCCCGGTATCTGTGCACTACAACTAACTAGAGTGACTGCCTACTTAAAAAAGGCCCAGAATCTAACAATATGGTACCTAAAATATCCAAGATATAATCATAAATGACTCATCATGACAAGCACCAGTTCAAATACAACCTGAATGAGAAAAGAAATTCAGAGGTAACACTGAAATGATTCAGATGTTGGAATTCTCTAACAAAGATTTTAAAGTAAAATGCTTCCATAGTAATTATAGATACTCTGGAAAAAAAAAAAAAAAAGAAGATATGCAAGTCTTAGAAAAGACATAGAAAATTTTAAAGGAACCAGGTGGAAATAATAGAAATAAAAAAAAAATTACCAAAAAAAAAAAAATTACTAGATGGGCTACATAGTGGAGTTGACAAATAATAGAATCGGTGAACTTTAAGACAGGTCAGTCAAATTTACTCCATCTGAAAAACAGAGAAATAGATTACAAAAAGAAGAACAACAGTGCTTCAGGTACTTGTGGGACAATAACAAAAGTGGTAAATTTCATATTATTAGATTCCCAGAAGTAAAGAATAAAGATAGGAGCTAAAAATATATTCAAGGAAGTAATGGCTAAAAACTTCCTGAATTTGGCACAAGACATAAATCTACAGACACAGAAGTTGAGTGAATCCCAAGAAGGATAAAATGAACAATACCTGTGCCAAAGCAGATCATAATTAAACTTTGGAAAACTGAAGGCAAAGATAAACTTTGAAAGTGGCCACAGTGAAAGGACTGCATATAAAGGAAAACCAGTTCAAACAACAATGAATGTCTCACATGAAACCATAGAAAACAGAAGGTAGGAGCATATATTTTTCAAGTACTAAAAGAAAAGAAGTGTCAACCCAGATTCTTGAATCCAGTAAAATTATCCTTCATTAATAAAATAAAAATGCTTTCAGATAAAGGAAAACTTTTTAAAAGTATTGCCATGAAAGCCACCTTTGAAAAATGACCAAAGGAATTTTTCAAAACAAAGTAAATGATAAAAGGCTTGAAACTTCCAGAAAAAAAGAATATTAGAATGGTAAAAATAGGAGTAATATAATAGATTACATTTTTTGGTGGGTTTTTAAAAATATTTTTGATGGTTGAAACAAAAATTATAATACTAAGTGTTGTATTCAATGCATGTAGTAGTAACATTAAAGAGAATCATACTTAATAAATGAGGAGACTGCATTGGAAGTACATTTTCTGTACTTTCTTTGACATAGTAAATTGTCAATGCTCCTAGATTGTGCTAAGTTATGTACGTATATTGTAATAACCAGAGTAAACACTAACATTTTTATAATAAACAATATACTCAAACACATTTTAAATAAATAAAGGTAGAATCCTAAAAAAAAAATGTTTTTTTTTTTTAAATGTTTGAGAAAATGATAAGAAGGTAAAAAATGACAAGGAAAGTGATTAGAATCAGGGGAAGGAAACAAACAAAACCCCATGAGATATTACACTTAAGTGGTATAAATAATTATCTGAAATGTTTATCAGCAATTGTCTAACATAATGTGCTAATGATCTAAAATATAAATGGTCTAAATACACCAACTAAAAGACAACTATTTGGCAGTGTGTCAGGGGGAAAGGCCCAACAATATGCTCTGAAACTCACTTAAAATACAATGAAATAGGTAGGTTGAAAGTTAAAAAAAAAATAAAAGAAATGTCATGTAAACATTACTTTAAAAAAAGCAAGACTGACTATCATTAAATAAAATAAGTTTCAGAGTAAAGAAAATCGCTAGAGATAAAAAGACATTAGTTAGTAATAAAACAATCAGTCTACTAAGAAAACATAATAATTTTATTTTTTTTATTTTATTTTTTAAATGGTGCCACATTTTTTTAATTTTATTTTATTTATTTATTTGACAGGAAGACAGCGAGAGGGAACACAAGCAGGGGGAGTGGGAGAGGGAGAAGCAGGCTTCCCGCTGAGCAGAGAGCCCAATGTGGGGCTCGATCCCAGGACCCTGGGATCATGACCTGAGCCGAAGGCAGACGCTTAACGACTGAGCCACCCAGGCGCCCCAAGAAAACATAATAATTTTAAATGTTCACCCGTCAAACAACAGAACCACCAGTATGAAACAAATTATGATAGAGATGGAAGGAGAAATGGACAAATCCTACAATTATAGTTTCATATTTCAACATGCCACTTTCAGTAATTTATAGAACTAATAGATGGAAAATTAGCAAGAATATAGAACTGAGTGACCTACCCATCCAAAAGGATCTAATTGACATCTACAGAACTTTCCATTCCACAATAGTAGACTGCATGTTCCCTAGGATAGCTCATATCCTGGACATAAAACAAAACAAGTTTAAAAGAATTGAAATCATACACATTATACTCATGATCATAAAATAATTAAATATAAATACAACAGGCAGTTCTATAAACACTTGAAATTTAAGCAACACAGTTCTACTAAATCCATAGATCAAAAAGGGAGTTTCAAAGGAAATAAAAAATACAGAGAACTGAATAAAAATAGAAAAATAAATTACTTATGTAGGATGAAGTTAAAGTAGTATTGAGAGGGGCATTTATTTGTAGCACTAAATACTTACCTTATAAAAGAGAAAGGTCTTAATGTAAGTTTCTATCCCAAGAAACTAGAAGAAAAAAAGGAGCAAAATACATGCAAAGCAAATAGAGGAAAGAAAATAATAAAGATAATAGAAATCATTAAAATTGAAATATAAAACAATAGAGAATATCAATGAAACTAAAAGCTGGTGCTTTGAAAAAAATCAATTAAAAAAACACAAACAAAAGCATGACTGACAAGATTAAAAAGAGAATAAAAGGAGAGAAGACACAAGTCACCAACATGGGGAATGAACAGGGTTATCATTACAGATCTAGCATTCATGAAAAGAATAGCAGGAGAGCACTATAAATAATTTTACAATCATGATTGATAAATTAGACAAAACAGACCAGTTCTTATAATCTGAGAGCTCCATCCCATAGTGCCTTACATTAAATTGAGTTTAACATTCAGTATGTATCAACCTTGATTTTTTTCTCAGACATAGTAGTTCCACCTCCAAGGTTGTTGTGATCATAACATGAAAATATACATGTAGAACATGGGACCAGAACATGAGATGGCAAAAGCTCAATAATGGTTAACTTTTGTTATTAATACCAATTCCACAAATGTTTTTTGAGTGCTTACTATTAGGCACTAGTCTAGGTGCTGGGAAAACTCAAGGGTATTTATCAGTCAGAATACAATCAGGAGACCGAAATCACACATTATTTGAACAGAGATAATTTAATATAAAGAATCATTACCTTGGGGCACCTGGGTGGCTCAATTGGTTAAGTGTCTGCCTTCAGCTCGGGTCATGATCTTGGGGTCCTGGGATTGAGCCCGTGTCTGGCTCCCTGTTCAGTGGGAAGTCCTTCTCCCTCTCCCTCTGCAGCTCCCCCTGCTTATGCTCTCTCTCTTTCTCTCTAAAATAAATAAATAAAATCTTTTTTTAAAAAAGAATCATTACCTAGATAGAAGGTTATTAGCAGAAAAGGCAACAAAGGAACATGAAAAGATCTTGGAGGTAACAATTGCAGGAAGGAGCTACCACTCACAGGGCTGAGAAAACCAAGGATGGAGATTGGAATTATTAAAACTCAGAAGATTTAGACCCCTGCAGGGCTGAAACTCCAATAACTAAGGAGGGGGTTGTTGGCAGTTTTTGCACAATAAGGCTGGTTCTATAAGTGTTGGAAAAATGGTAAACCAGATTCAGCTACAGAGTGATGCAAATTCAGGAATCCCACAAGAAGAAATAATTCCCTTCTTCCTCTAGTCTTGCAGTCACTCTGTACAACACCTATTGAAAGAGCTTAAGAAAGAATCTGCTTTTGGCTACACAGAAATGTGGTTTTCAGAGTCCCTACCCTAGTGTTAAAACTTAGATTATAGTTTGGAGTTAGGAGAAAGATTATAATAATGAACACAATCCCTTTGTGTACTCAATATCCATACACATCCTCCTCACAAAATTGATACCATAACCTCTACCATAACCATAACCATAACATCATAACCCAATAAAAACAATTCTATATTTCTGGGGGAAAAAAAAAAGCTACTAGGATTTGAAATCACAGCTCATTCTCAAAGCATTTACTTTTCCTCTGTATTTTTATAATACCTTGCATATATCCACTCCATAAAACTTATCACGTCAATTAAAACTTACCAGTTTATTGTCTACACTTTGAGCTGATGGAGAGCTGTTTCATAATGGACATAGCAATCATTGTTTCTCCAGAAACGGGAATGCTGACTCACAGAAAGGACATAGTAAATGTTTGTGGTAAGAGTAGAGAAATCTCACAGCCTGAGCTAGGCGTCATTATGACAACTGAAATTCACTGAATGTTTATTAATTTTCAGATAAACTTCAAAGAGCTGTACATATCGTGATTTATTTAATCATGAACATAACTCTTAGAGGTCTTAGCACAGAGTGTTGTGTCATACCCAGCTTGGACGGTGGTATCAAACCTCAAACCATAAAGCAAACCTGGGCAAGCCATTTCAGGAAGGCAGGTGATGCAGTATTTTCATGGTAGAAAAGAGAGGGAGAAGAAATTAATACAGGAAGACAGCACAGGCAGGGATATGGTAATCAAATCGATAAAATACCTAGAATATGGTTCAGGTCACTTGATTTTAAAACTACTTTTTTTTTTTTTTTTTCCCAGCTGGAAAATGAACAGGTGGGGACACAATGCCTCTCATCCATTTTATCTCTGATATTTTGTGATTATGGAATTTAGGGACAAGCAATCCCAATGCTGAAAATCATCCTTTAATTAGGTATTGCACAGTATCTCTAGGCCTACTTCATTTCAATTATAAAGACTGAAAAGTGAGTAGTTATGTTTTATGCAGATGACATGAGTTTGTGTTTGTGTGTGCCTTTATTTATTCAGTATCTCTTAGCTTCTCTCGGTAGGTGACCTAACCTCTTCATGTGGAACTGAGGCTCTTGGAGAGCCTAGATAGAAGGAAAATAGTTGAGTCTTTGGAGAAATAACTTGGAAATTTCACAAAACAATGCAGACAGTTTCAGAGTACAGAGTGTAGCCTTAAAACTCTGACAGTTGATACCCAGAAAAAGGAAGAAGAATTTTCAATCTGGAGTTTATATATGAAACATTGAACAACTCTAAGGGTAGGAGATAGAACACATTAGAAGGCAGTTCCATAAAGATGCCATTGCAATTGTTCGACTTCATTTCCCACAGTCTAGACAGTAATTTTGTACTTGGAGATGGAAAAGGAGTGTCTGCGAGAAAATGAGACGTGGATATGAGCCATGATGCTAGGTTGTGTTTTGGGCTCTCCACTTTCAGAAAGAGACACACTATATTCACTCATTTGTCCTTCAGTATGTATTGGTTACTGTTAGATTGTCTCTTCTAAATACTCAAGAGGTACCAGTGATATTTCAGCCTGCTTGAGGTATTGGGAGTTTACAGCGAGGAGACACAGAGAAGGAAGGAAGCCCTATTATCTTATTTATCACTCCAGATGAGACATAATTGCTTCCTTTCATTGCTCTTGTGCTTTGCAGTTATTGGGATTCTGTTATATATTTGTTCCGTTTCGTGTGTGCGTGCCTTCGCTGCTACTAATTCCCCTTTTTATTTTTATTAAATTGTTTTTTTTTTTTCTTGTTCATAGTTTCTACGATTCTATTGCTAGAAAAGTCTCAGCTGCATTTTGTGACATGTTTTCATTGCCTGGGTTTGGTTATGTAGGACCCTAGACTCAGGACCTATTACAAGTGCTGATGATCATCTTTTTTTAGCAATTGTTTGTGTTACAGTCCATCCATGAATCCTGTCAAGAATCTTGAATGTCATTCTGTAGTCTTTGACTCATTGGGTAACTAGAAAATTCAACCTGCAACAAAAAGATCAAAGGAGACCAAATTGTGTCCAACTACATATATTTCCTGGACACCTTCCTGAACAATGTTGGCAATGATAAGGATCTAGATATCACTTATTAATGCCCGGCAAATTAACTTCATCCACCCCCCCACACACACACATATATACACACACACATACACACAGACCCCTGACAGCTGTCTATTCTGGCATTAAAATCTAGGTCATGGTTTTCTCTTATTAAACATAAACAATTTCACTACCAAGCTCGGATGGGGTCACTCTGTGACACTGTGATGAGATGAGACAAAACAAAAGATCATTTCATGCTTATGTTTGATCGACAAAACCAGGAAGTCACTATGAACCACAAATATGACCAAGCATCCTCTTTCTAGACTCACATGAGTGCTTGCTAATTCTTTACCAACACAGCTTTAACTTTCATATGTCTTCTGCCAACTGGATATAAAGGACTAAGACAAAGAATGATAAAACAGTCCCATGTTTATCAGTACTCAGTCCACAGCAAAACCATGCTTCCTCGAGTGTTCCCTAAGATCCAAACCCCTTCCACTATCTCCTTAAACAGATGCCCAGTACTCCTCCCATAGTGTTTGATCTCTTATGCTAAAAGTACCAAGCCACTCAACTTTGTTTGACTAAAGTACTCTAATGGGAAATTCTATCAGTCATTTTAAATAATGGAGAGAGGGATCTGATATAATTTAAGTTTCAAAAAGCTCCTTTTGCTTGCTAAGTGAAAGAATGAAAACATGAGACAGAAAGGTTTTCAAGATGTGAGGGAGGCTTGGAATATGGTCATAGCTGTAATGGAGAGCAATGGATGAAGTTAGGCTGTATTTTAGAAGAACCAAATATTTTGGATAGAGTAGATTTTTTTTTTTTTTCTTTTGTTGGATTTCAGGTTTGGAGTATTGAATTAATCATATGTGTTCAGTGCATGAAATAGTATCCTTTATTCACTCAAGGTTTGTTTCTGGTTTCCTTAATCCTTATACCCCACTCTCCCCAATCCACTCTCCACTGCCACCTGTTCTAATGTGCTTAATGCATTTATTTGTTAGTTGGTGTTCTTGCAAAAGTACATCGCTCTTTTCTTTGTATGTACTTATTTATTTTGGTACATATATACTTATTCTCCACTTAGTTTTTCCCCTTAGCAGTATAAATTTACTTTCTTCATAGGTAATTGCTTAACTGTTGTAAAGACCTTCATGGTTTGTATCCATCACAATTTGCCTACCCACTGTCTCAAACATGGAGAAGCAAATAGCCTCCACTGACCTACTATCACAAATAACATTGGGCTTAGTAACCTTGTATGTGATTCTTCATATTAATTTACTTTTCCTTTCATTGACACGGGAATTACTAAAATGTACTTAAGCATACTTCATTTTACCATTAAACATATAATTTGATGGAATAGTATAAAACAATGGAAAAGAAAAAAATATTGCTATGTTCAAAAGCATAAATCGATCTCATGAAAATAATTTGAGCAAAGGAAGCCAGGCTCTAAAGAATGCATACTGTGTGAATCCATTTATATGAAGTACACGAACAGGCAATACTAATTGACAGAGCTATAAATCAAAATGAATCAAGGTAAGTGTGAGTAAGAGAGAATATAATTCTTATGCCCATCAGGAATAAATACATGCAAATGAAACAGCAAGAGAATATCAGCAGGCCATTGCCAAGCATACAGAAAATAGATGGAGATCTAATGGGAAAATAATGATGGAACTTGAGAGCGCAAGCCAGCCACGTAACAACCCAGAGCAGTGAGGTCAAGTTCCATTGCAATCAGGAAGCTTCTAATATGAATGCCACCAGGGTAAAAACCAGTTTTGTTGTGTGGCCATTACAGAGATCATAGGTAAGGAAGAGAGCCTGAGTACACCTGGTGGGAAGTATGAATGTCTAGGGTTGATAAGAAGAGATGATTCTGTATATACCTACTTATAAGGAAAAACTAACATCATTCAGTGAAGATAACTAAGTAAGAGTTTTAATGAATTTCCTAAGGTTTACTTATAGTTTCCATTGAGTTTTTGGGACTTGAAAATTTGTTCAAATGGATCAAGGAAATTCTAATAATATACACTTATTAATACAAAATAATATTAATATCCTACTTAAAAAGGAAAAAAAAATATCCCCAAGATTTTATTTTTTTTATTTTTTTTTTTTTTACTATCATGTTATCTGCTAGCAGGAACAATACAATATTAAATGGAAGTGACTAATCAGAAGATACCTTTTGTAAATTACATAAATCAAAGAAAGAAGTGGAATTAAATGAGATTTCTAATTATTAAAATAGAGTTTTCATATTTGGAAGGAAACTAACAAATATTTATATGCACATTGTGTATAATTTTGAAAACTCATCCTGTGATCTTAATCTCTTTTTTAAAAGCAGTAATTATTTTTATTTAGACTTAGAGTGTTGTTTCATTTGATTTGGTTTTGTTTTTACTCAGAGGAGTCGTACAGATTTGCTGTTTTTTTATGTGCAAACCCCTTGACTCTTTAGTTAGTAATTTATTTTGCATTGCATAGATTCCCTTTTTCCCCGAATGAAGGGAAATGAGAACATCGAGACAATGAGGCTATATGGCAGGGGCAAGACAGAATTTACCTATGGCTCTATTATTAATCTCGTCTTTTAGCAATTGTTTCATATTGACCTGCTTCTGAATGCTGCCACTTGTATTTCTCCAAATAGAATGTGCCATATCATACCCACACACTACTCACTTCCCCCATCCCCCTCACTTATCTTTCAAGCCTTAGGTTATGAATCACTTTTATGTAAAGCCTTCCTCAAAATTATAGTTTTATAATTCCCTTTGACCCCACACCCCCCTGACCAAGCAGGATTAGCCATTTCCTCTGCCTCCAAACTTTTGCTCCGTAATTTACTACACTGAATTTTACTTCTCCGTCATCCTTACTAGCCTAGGGGCTTTTTTTTTTTTTTTTAATTGAACTATAGTTGACGCACAATGTTACATTAGTTTCAGGTTCATAGCATACTGACTCAACAATAGACTAGAAGGTTTTCGATGGTCAGGTATTCTGAATGCGTGACGCTTAGTTTACCAGTTGGCATAAAAGAGCTTCATGTATATTCATAAACCATGTACAACTGATTAGCCCTGGGCTATGTGCATATAAGTTTTTCATTGAATGATTTGACTAATGGATGTACAGTGTTAGCAAACTCATTATGAATGAGATATACCAGTCATTAAGATAATCAAAATACATTTCTTAGTACATTTCAGCCTGAAGATAAAAACAAGAAATTGTAAATGGTGGATGCAATTGCATTATTGAAAGACTAGTTTCTATAACATACTTTATTAATTTTTTATAGCACACCTTAATTTGGCAGAGGACTATCTGGAGTATATGCAAACTAAAGAAAATTGTAAATGTTGGTGTATTATACTCCTAGACTGGATTAAGCTTCTTACTCTTCCCCAAATATGAAAGTACTATTTTAATTTCCCAGATAACTACTTAAGAAATTGGGCTGTTGGGACGCCTGGGTGGCTCAGTCGGTTAAGCGGCTGCCTTCAGCCCAGGTCATGATCCCAGGGTTCTGGGATCGAGTCCCACATCGGGCTCCTTGCTCAGCAGGGAGCCTGCTTCTCCCTCTCTCTCCCTCTGCTTGTGCTCTCTCTGTCAAATAAATAAAATTAAAAAAAAAAAAAGAAATTGGGCTGTTAAAATTAACATTAAATGTTCAAAACAAATGTATATAAAGTGTTTATGTTTAAGGTCTTGATTTCCAAGTGGTGACTTTTAACATAAAAATTCCATAGTAGGTATTTGGGAAAAAAATTTTTTCAGAATATATTGTTTAATTATTTGTTGGTATGTAGTGGTAGCATATGCTACGTCCATATAATCACATATATTTTCAACATTTAAGATATTTATATATATTGGGGCGCCTGGGCGGCTCAGTCGTTAAGCGTCTGCCTTCGGCTCAGGTCGTGATCCCAGGGTCCTGGGATCGAGCCCCGCATCGGGCTCCCTGCTCCACGTGAAGCCTGCTCTCTCTCCCACTCCCCCTACTTGTGTTCCCTCTCTCGCTGAGTCTCTTTCTGTCAAATAAATAAATAAAATCTTAAAAAAAAATAAGATATTTATATAAAACATTTGTGCTTAGACATGTAAAATTTTGTTTACTACCTACCTGTTAAGTGGATTCGTATTTAAATGTAAATATGTTTGCAGGGTGCAGTGTGGTGAAATTACTAGTTTTCATACTAGACATATCAAAATTTGCATGTATAATTGCACATTGCTTCATGCAAATAAAAACTTAGTTTTTGCCTTCCTGGAAAAGGTATTTATGTATTTATCTTTGCACACTTAATGTGTATGCAAACATTTGGATTTACATATTTACATATTTATTGTGTTTATGCACAGTTTGGTTTTGTATAGAGCACTCTACACATTTTGCTTTTATTATGATAAATATTGTTATGCTCAATCCTTATCAAGTCTAAAGAAAGTATGTTTGTCATTTGTCCATAGTATCTGAATTTTTGAATATTCTATCTCTTGAGAATATGGGGAGTGTTACTTAAGTGGATTATAAAATATCAGATATGTAAAAGCTCAAAAGCCTTGTTTTGGGAATGGCACTCAAATATCAAATATTTATTTAATACAGAAATAAGTTATACGTTTTATGAATAAGAACCTATTTGGGGTAGAATGAGTTAACAGAATTCTAAGGCCTGGACATTATTCATTGTCAGCTCTGCAAACAATATGAAGGAATGATACAAAAAAAAAAAAAAAAAAAAAAAAAAAAAACCCTGTACATATTATGTATGACTATGCATCCACACAGAATTTCCCACGCACATACGCTGCCTGGGACATGGAATATGTCACAGCCATTTTGTACTCGATTCTTCTTTCTAACTATAAAGGTTTGGTGTTGTCATAGTACATATTTAGCTTCTGAGATTGATGGATTGTTTCAGGGAACAAGATTATATGGCATTTTTTTCCTATCTGAGTCAATGTTTTCCTCAATACCATGAAGTAAATTAAAATAAAGTGTTTAAATCTACTGCTTATGATAAAGAAGACCAAATCTCATTCTAATAAATGTGAAATACAGCTTGTCATGTTCCTTTCACTCTGTAGAAATGCTACCACAATGCTTTGCCAGTTAAGTCTAATATGTTGACATTTATTTTTGCTGCAATAAATGTTAGGATTATATTTTTGCATTAAATTCTGGCATTTTTAAAGATCACGATGACAAGTAATTTATTCTTCAAATCACTCTGGTTTGTTTTTACTTTTTGAATATGGATTTGGCCGTGTGTCTCCAAGGCACAGTACAAAGCATATTTCATATGTTTTGCAACCTATTAGTTTGATTTAAATCCACTTTTTCCATCTGGATTTACGCAAGCCTTCCTTGATGTTATTTGCTCTGAATTATTGCCCAGAAATAATCACACTGAATCCAATTTTACACTGGCTGGGTAGCCTACCAAGTTTGTCACTGTGAAGCTTTAAGGCTTTTGTAGTTTGTTTCAATGACGGCAATTCCTCATATTTTCTATATATGAATATATAATACGCTGTTCTGACATACATTTAAAATTTTTTTCTCTACCCTTTCCTAAATATGGAATGAATATGATGACATATCTAAGAAACTACAGTTGTTAACAGAGACAGCGGAATAAAACAACACGTGAATCAATGTTTTTTGCATATTCAATATAGAACCCACATACAGTAGATAGGGTCAATCTCTGTATGATTTGAATCGAAACCTTGAAGATAATAATTTAGTGCTGAAAGCATTGATGCAGTTCTTTACACTTTGAAGATTTATTTCTTTTAGTGATAAAATAGCTAAAGGAGAATGTAAATTTAAAATTCATCTTTTTTTATACCATATTTTTAAAGGATTCTCTTTCTCTAATCTGAGTGAAGAGTGAAATAGAACATTTTTCAAAGTAGGTAATAAATCTAGATAATCCAGACATAAAACCTTGTCCTTTGTTTTTTTCTGTCTCTCTGGTAGATAGTTTTGGTCTATCTCCTTCAGAAAAAAAGAAAGAAATGTCAATTGTTTCTACCCATATTTAGTCATTAGCTTTCAAAGACCTTATGAGAAAACCTGGAATTTTGAGCAAGTACCAAATTATAGTAAAAATCTGAGTTCTTTTCAGCCTCATACATATTGAGTATGAAAATGACTTCAAGAATTCTTATTGGTTAGTTTATGTAAATAAATGTGTGGGTGGTTGCTCACACTTAAACATCTGTAATTTACATTCTGACCACTTCTAAGAAAGTTCAGACTACTTAATGTTTGTGAACTAGAACTACACAGTTGATAATCTTTCCTCTTTTGAATATAGGTACGTGGGTTTTTTTTCTTTTATTTACGATAAGGTTAATTTCAGCCTCTTTTCCAAATCTATATTGAAGAATTTTTTGAAGATTAACTCAAGTATTTTTTTAAATATCCATCAAGGAAAACAAATGTGATGTTTAAAATGTTCTAAGTTACAAATCCAAATTCTTTCTCTATTTATATGTATAAAATCGTTTGCAAGGTAAAATGTACAGCAATCATCTGGATGCTTCTGATAGGGATAAAACTTCATGCTCTTGAGGTCAAATATACACAGCACAGTGAAAGAGAAGTGAGGTAATCATTCATGTGATTCTAGACTTAAAAAGAAAGTCAAACTATCTAGAAAATTTAGAAAACTTTCCCTTTACCTTATTTACACAATTACCTTAATCCTCTTCGTCTTTTTACTATAGATAAAAGTGCCTTTTTCTTTCAGAATAATTATAGCTACATTGTTAGAAAACACCAGACAAATAGCTATTCTATTTAATTATCACCTATCATCTAGGGATTATTATTTAAATTACCTTGCCTTAAAATACCTTCCTGCAAGACGGAGAAAAATTGCTATATTCTACCAGACATCATGGGAAACACTTTATGATCTATAAATAATGTGTTATACTTTACTTTGAAATACAGACTTTTATACAAATCCAAATAGTTACAATCATATAAACCACATTTAAGTATACCATTTGGTGGCAAGGACTTGAAGTCATTTTCATACTAAATATTTAAAACCTTGGACCATTTTTATTTGACATATATATGACATATATATATGAATATGTATTTCCAATGTTTATCTATGTTGTAGTATGTATTAGTACTTCATTATTTTTTACTTTGAATTATATTCCATTATCACAATATACCATATTTTATTTATGTTATTTATCTATTCATCAGTTAGTGAATATTGAGCTGTTTTCAATTTTGGCTATTATGAATAATGCTGCTATGAACATTAATGTACAAGTTTTGAGTGGACTGTTTTCATTTATCTTGGATAAGTATGAGAGAATGAAATTGCTTGGTTATATAGCAACTCTATGTTTAACACTTGTAGGAACGGTCAAACTGTTCCAATACAGGTGCACCATTTAACATTCTTACCAGCAGTGTATGAGGATTCTAATTTCTCCAATCTTTCACTCCACTCATTATCTAGTCTTTTTGATTATATACCTTCTAGTGTGTGTGAAGTGGTATTTGATTGTGGTTTATATTTTTATATCCCTAATAGTTAAAACTGTTAAACACTTTTTCACATGCTTATTGGCCATTTATATACCTTCTTTGGAGAAATTTATAGCCAATCCTTTATCTATTTTTAAGATTATTTATCTTTTTAAGAACACCTGGGTGGCTCAGTCAGTTGGGCATCTGCCTTCGGCTCAGGTCATAATTCCGGGGTCCTGGGATTGAGTCCCACATCCAGCTCCTTGCTCAGTGGAGAGCCTGCTTCTTCCTCAGCCTGATGCTCCCCCTGCGTGTGC
Organism: Halichoerus grypus; assembly: GCF_964656455.1. Classification (NCBI taxonomy): domain Eukaryota; kingdom Metazoa; phylum Chordata; class Mammalia; order Carnivora; family Phocidae; genus Halichoerus; species Halichoerus grypus. The sequence continues at coordinate 23,186,492 of NC_135714.1, forward strand.
TCTCTCTCTCTGACAAATAAATAAATAAAATCTTAAAAATATGTTATTTATCTTTTTATTATTGAGTTGTAAGAGTTCTTTATATATTTTGAATCTAATCCTTTATCAGATATATGACTTAAAGTATGTTCTCTCATTAGGTGTGTGTGTGTGTGTGTTTATGTTTGTAATAGTATTGTTAGTAGTACAAAGGTTTTTTGATTTTTTTTTAATGGAGTTCGATTTCTCTTTTTTTTGTCTTGTCATTTAGTGTCATATTTAAGTAGGTTCTAGCTAACCTAGGTCAAGATTATGCCTATGTTTTCATCTAAGAGTTCTATAGTTTTAATTTTTAAACTTATTTCTGTTGTCCATCTTGAGTTATTTTTTATGTTACATATAAGGAGGCATACAACTTTATTCTTTTGCATGTGGATAGCTAACACCATTATTTCCCCCACTGAATTGTCTTGGCATCCTATCCTTGTTGAAATCAGTTGACCATAAATGTAAAGGTTTTTTTCTGGATTCTCAATTCTGTCCATTTATCCATGACCATCCTTCTGCCAGTACCACACTTTCTTGATTACTGTAGCTTTGTAGTAAGTTTTGAAACTAAGAAATATTAGTTATCAAACTTAATTCTTTTCAAGATTTCTTTGGCTATTCTTGATTCCTAACATTTTTATATGAATTTTAACTATTAATTTCTGAAAAACAACAACAACAAAAAACTTCCAGTTGGGATTTTGGTAAGCATTGAGTTGAAAGTGTGAATTAATTTAGAGAGATTTGCCATCTTTGCCAATATTAAGACAATCAGAGCAGGGAGGAAGGAGACAATTAAAAATGGCAACCTCCCCTACCCAGGGAGAATCTGAAATCTGTAGAGATCCTAATTTGATGGCTGAAGCTTCCCAGAGTACAGTTTCCATGTCATTGACCTGAGGGAATGGAAGGGAGTGGGTTATGGTCAAATGCCATAGACTTTTGTTATTTCTGAGATTTAGTAGGTTTTCTTGAATAATTGTTTCTCCATTTGCTGTATGATCTTAGGAAATTTATAGATATGCTAAATGGTTGTTTTTGTTTGTTTTATTTGGAGATATTTTTGTTTGTGTGTATTATAGTTTTCATCAGTTATGGTTGTTTTGCTGGGAAGATGGTCTACAATGACTTCAAACCACCATTCCAAAGCAAAACTTTAGATGCATAGGCATCAGAGTTTAAGCCAGTGGTTTAAAGAGTAAATGAAAATTACAGAAGTAGAGATCACTAATATAGACAGTTATAGCAGTTTGACTATGGAAGGAGAACAAGGAAGTACCAGTTTAGAGGCATGAGAAATTCAATATGATTTCTGTTTAATATTTTTAATATGATAGTAACATGAGTATTGTCAAATGATAAGAAAGAGCTAGACACAAAACAAGTTTAAGTAAATTCTTAAGATCAGTGGCCAAAAGTTGAAGAAATGGTAAGCTGATGACTTCAGTTTTCTATGTGAATTGAGAGCTGGTGGTAAGAGAGAAGTAGCAGTCTGCAGGCGGAATGTGAAGAAAGTCTGATTGCCAACATGGTCAGTGAGTCAGTACCTATCAGGAAAATACAGTCAAGCTGGCATGTATCTTTGAATGTGCAGCTGAGGTTGATAGACATGGATTCAGAGTAGCACGGATATAAATATTTTATCTGCAAGCCCACAACTCACTTGTTCTGTATTTCTTGGAACCTGGATCTTTCCTCAGTTTAGTAAAATGAAAGGATTTTTTTCTTCTCTAACATTAAAAAAGAAACAACTTTGCATCAGAATTTATTTCCCCTAGATGCATAATTATATTAGATTGTTTCTGTATATGTTTCCACACAGATGTATAAAATGCAGATTTAGTGTGGGTGATCATAAATAGGTCGCGCTTAGGCAACTTCCCTGCAGGGGCAAATGCTCATTGCTCTAACCATCTTTGGTAACACTATTCAAGGTCACAAACAAAATCTTTGTTAACACTGACCCAGATATGAATTTTCGATGTTGCACTATGTGAATGAATTCATGGTAATTATTCCTGATATCTGTAGGATTATAAAAGCTTCTAGAGAAAATATTTTTACTTACTGCCTCTCTTCTATTGTATTAAAGAATCAAATTAGTAACCACAGCTATCCTTGTTGCAATGACTGACGAGTAAAGGATTCAGTCTGGCAGTTGACAATTAACAAATTGCATTTCTTCTTCCTGAAGGCTTTAGGGACATGATATTTTCCTACTTTTCCACTAATTAGAAATGGGTCAATATCTTAAGGCTCTGTGATTGGATTCAATTTGGATAACGTTTGTTTGACTGTCAAATTGATACATGGTATGACATGAATCAGAGCCGTCTAAATCTTTACACCTAACTGAATTAGCGCTTCTCTTATATCTAATGATCCCAGCCTGTCTTCATTCTGTCACAAATTGAGTCATTATAACCCACTTTGGATTGTTCTACTCTAATCTCTGACCTTCTTTCTTTCAAATCTTACTTTAAGCCTAAATATTATTTTACTATTTTATGGGCAAAAAAAAAAAAATGGTGTGTAAATTAGGATAGCATAAATCAAGAATAACTTGAGGCTAAGAACTTGAAAATGAGATTGCTCTAAGAAAGCAACTAACAACTTAATAATATAGAAGATCAATGACGTGGAAATTCTTCTTGATGTGACACAATAGCTGCTGAGAGGAAGTGTTTGACATATTATCACATCTAAATAAAAATGCCATAATTCAAAGAGATTTGATGGAGAAGAAGGAGATTGGGTAAATGACTTTGCCAATTGTAGAAGTATAAACCATTGAATTGAAGGATATATGTTGGAAGTTCTGCTAATATCAATAATATCTACTAACATTTAGGTATTATTTACTTTGTTCCAGGTCCAATTGGAAGAGCTTTAAAAGAATGACTTTGCATGATACTCACAATGACCCCTAGGTAAATGAGTTTTCTTTTTAAATATACTTGGCAGGCAAGAAAACACCAACTTGGGGATTTTAAGCAAGGGCCCAGTATTCCAGAATGAGCAGAAGGTGGAAGGTTGGATATGACTGAATTCCAGAGGCTATCCCTAATCATATCTCACACTTGGTAAGGTGAATGATAGGTAGTAGAGAAGAAACTCTGTCTCACCATTCTTATCTGTGAAAATAGAATGGAGATATTTGCTTTACCCAACCGTCTTGGATCAAATGAGAAATTGTACAAGGAAACACTTCACTCAAAGATTTTGTGGCTTTAAATTTCTGTGGAGCCTTTGGAACCATAAACTAGGCAAGTGTTACTTGTTAATAAAGTAGAAATGGCATTGGTAGATCAAATGCTCTGATGACAATAGTGAAATATTAGATAGTATAATATGATTTGAAGACACATGTCAGAGAGGTGGTCAGCCCAACAAACGGTATTAAGAGTGTGAAAAATGTGATCATGGTGATGAGAATGGTATCCCAAATATCCCAAGCCCAGAGGTATGTTCATGAAGCCTGGTAATTAATGAAGCCCGGAACTACCATGATTATTGCTATCTGTAGTTTTTTCCAAGGACATCTCTCTTTTCAATTCTGGGTATACTTAATTTATAAATGACACAGCTATCTGATGAGCATCCTGATACTTCCCTCTAAGGCTGTCAAATACCCATACAATTAGTTATGAATTAATTAATTATTCATGTTTCCAGTCAATATTCTTTGCTTGTATGGGAATTAAGGTCATTGCCTTTTCCTTTATAATTCTTCAGTCTTTATGTGTTAAGCTTCATATAGGTTTAATTAATATTTTAGTCTGTATTACTATATTTTATTTCATTCCATAAAATTATTTGAGGGTACTAGGAATTATTTGTCAAAATATTTAAGGGTACTAGGAATTGAATTGTCAAATTATTGTCAAATTATTTGAGGGTACTAGGAATTGAGATTGTGGACTGTTACAAATCCAAAGAAAATACCTAGACTGATGCTTTTTAACTTCTTTTTACTCGAGGCATACATGACAGATCTTTACATGGTACCTGGGAAGAAGCTGCTCAAGCCTTCATGGCCTCTGGGACTGACAGAAATAATATCTGGGTAGATCACTATCTTCTGGTTCAGGGTTTTGGCAAGCAAGCCCTGTGAACAGGGGCAGTATTCATTAAAAAGAATATTTAGTGAGTTAGAATGAGCTAGAAATATACAGAGCTATTAGCATGAATGGGCCAAAATAAATTTTAATTTCCAAAAAACTAAATGTAACTTTGCATTGAGTGCTTCTTTCTACTGATGAAAAAAAAAAAAAAATCTTTTTTTCAAAATTAAATCATTCACTTCTGACTTAAAAGATAATTTATTTTGATTGATTTCAGCATGTCTAAGGAATTAACTTTTGTCTTAGCTTTGGTGGAAAGTCTACTCAGGGGAAAGAAAAACAATTGTTACCTACCAAGGAAGTTGGCTTACCTCTGATATAAAAACTAAACAAGGATACTACAAAAGAAAATTCATATGCCAACTGGTTTTATATAGCTAGATACACTGTATCTATAGAGTGAGGGAGATCCATTGTGTGAGGATTTGGGTAAATTCTTAAAGGAGTTTAATTAGCTGTAGGCAATCATTTGCACTTGGCCACTTTTTCTATTAAAATAAAATCTTTTTTGTGATAGTTGGACCCCCAGTGCTTACTCTAACACCATGAAACAGCAGAAGAGCCGCATAAAAGAAAGAGGCACTTGTTTCTTTGTTTATTCAATAAATATATTTGGTACTCCTATTATATACAAGGCTTTGTTATTAAGTATTATATTATTCCAGGTTTTGAGAACATTCTCAGTGAAGAAAACAGACAGTGATCCTTATCTATATGGAATTACATTATACTGATGAAAAATAAAAAGGAAAAATTAAAAATAAGAAATTATGTAGTACATTAGAGAGGGATGAGTACTAGGTAGAACATATAAAATAATCATGAAAAAAAGTAAAGTTTGTTAGGGGGAAGGGGAGTGGATTTTAGATAGGGTTGCTATAAATGTCTTACTGAAGAGTAATTTTGAAAACAAACCTGAGAGAGGGCTGGATGGCTCAGTCAGTTAAGCACCCGACTCTTGGTTTCAGCTCAGGTCATGATCTCGAAGACATGGTATCGAGCCCCATGTCAGGCTCTGCCCTCAGTGGGGAGTCTGCTTAAAGATCCTCTCCATCTACCCCTCCCCCTCCTTGCTCTCTAGCTCTCTCCCTCTCAAATAAATAAATAAATCTTTAAAAATTAAAAAAAAGAAAAAAGAAAAAAGACAGACCTGCAACCATGTGAAAGACCTGAAGCCATATGAGAGGAAGTTATGGTGCTCTCCCTGGCAAGATCCTTTCATGAATAAGAAAGAGCAGAGACAGAGGACCTGTGACAAGGGAGGGCTGGGCATGTTTCAGGAACCTGAAGGAGGCCCATGTAGCGCCACAGAGAAAATTGGGAGGGGAATGAAAGAATTAAAGTCAAGGGCGCCTGGGTGGCTCAGTTGATTAAGCGACTGCCTTCGGCTCAGGTCATGATCCTGGAGTTCCTGGATCGAGTCCCGCATCGTGCTCCCTGCTCTGCAGGGAGTCTGCTTCTCCCTCTGACCCTCCCCCCTCTCATGTGCTCTCTCTCATTCTCTCTCTCTCAAATAAATAAATAAAATCTTTAAAAAAAAAAAAAAAGAAAGAATTAAAGTCAGAGTTTCTAGAACCCAGATTTTGTCAGCCTTGTAGGTTATAGTAAGATGTTTGATATGGTCTAATGTTTCCCCCAAATTCATATGTTGAAATCCATATCCCCAATATGATGGTACTTTGAAGTGGGGCCTTTGGGAGGTGATTAGGTCATGAGGGTGAAACCCTCATGAATAGGATTAGTGATCTTATAAGAGCCCCCAGAGAGATTCTTTGTCCCTTCCACAGTGTGAGAACACAGCAGGAAGATGACTACGAGAAAGTAGCTTTCACCAGGCTCCAAATCTGCAAGTGCCTTGATCTTGGACTTCCCAGCCTCCAGAATTGTGAAAAATAAGTTTATTTTGTTTGTAAGCTACGCAGTTTGTGATATATTTGTTAGAACAGCCTGAATGGACTAAAACAATAGTGGCTTTTAATCTGACTGGGAAGAAAAGCAATTGGAGGGATTTGAGCATAAAAGTGGCTTGATTTGACTCAGGTATTAATGTAAATTCTCTGGCTGCTATGGTAAGAATATGGATAAAGGTACACATTGGGAAACTAGGTAGGAATATATGGAAATAATCCAAATGAGATTTGATAGAGAATTGGATCTGGGTGGTATAGTAGTCTTGGTGAGAGGTGGTAAAATTCTGGATATGTCCTGAAGGATCATCTTGAAGACTTGCTGAGAGACCAGATATAGTGAATGGAGAGAAGCTGGAGTCTAGTTTGACCCCAAGTCTCTGATTTGGCACAATTAGAAAGGTGAAGTTGCAGTTACTTGAGATAAAAAAAAAAAAAAAAAAAAAAAGTTGAAGGAGGATGATGGGGGTGTGCATATCAAGAGACAATTATAGAAATGGTACGTTTGAGATACCAGTTATATGCCCAAGTATAAATGTCAAGTTGGCATTTGTGTGTGTGTGTGTTTTCTCTGAAGTTCTAGACATAGATCTGCTATAGACAACATATTTGAGAGTCAGCCATGTATAGATGGGAATTATTGCCATGAGTCTGGATAAGATGACCAAAAGAACAGGTATGGATAGAATTCTTAAAAAAAAAAAAAAAAAAAAATTCCGAAGACTGAGACCTGGGACATTTGGATATTTAGACCTCAAAGAGATGAAGAACCCACAAAACCAAGAAAAAGGAGCCAGTGATATGAAAGGAAAACCAGGTAACATAGTGTGCTGGAAGCCAAGCAGGAAAGTGTTCAGGTGTGTCACTTATTTCCTAAGGTAAGATGAGATTTGAGAAATGGTCACAAGTTTTAGCAACATGGAGCCCATTGCTGACCTTTTGATGCGAGTAATTTCAGAGGAGTAAAGGAGTAAAAATGTGATGGAATGAATTAAGAGTGTGAAGAAATAAGTTGAAAACAGCAAATATAGAAAACAGCTGTAACCAGAGACCAAGGCTACAAGAGTATCTGACTCTGGAGTCCCAGATAGACCAGGTCTGGCCAGTAGCTGCTGACAATATTCAAAGGCAGAAAGACAGGTGGTGGGGAAACAAGAAGTGAATTTATTTCAGTGAGGCCAACACCTCAAAACAGCAGACTAGTGTCCCAAAGACAGTTTCCAAAGTGCTGAAAGTACTTCTAAGGTTTATATAGGGAAGATGTGGGACAAAGGTCAGTGGATACGTGCAGCTGGGCATTAAAGATTGTGTTGGTCATTGTCTTGGGGTCAATCACACGGGGTCTTGCTGGCATCAGAGTCACTGTTATGGCTTGGCAGGGGCAGTTTCAGTTCCCACCATGCGATGCTTTGCCCACTGGGTCCTTTGCCTGAGTTAAAAGATGACCTGGAAAGAAGAACTTAATTAGTTAGAAAGTACAAAGAGGTTAAAATGAAGTAGTTAAGGCAACAACTGGGTCTCTTTCACTGTTACAAAGTGTTGTTCAAAAAAAGGAGAGAAATGGTACAGTAGCTGGACTGGATTGTGGGATCAAGGGAGAATATTTTGTTGATGAGAGAAACATATGCTATATAGCATTGACCCAGGAGGGAACAGGGAGAATGAAATTTCTGTAGATTTTTTTTTCAAATTCTAATGTACATATGAATCATAGTAGGATCTGTTTAAAATGCCAATTCTGATTCAGTGGATCTGAGGAAGTGATTGAGAACATTTTTTTTTTTTTTAATTGCTGTTGTTGCCATTCAGTTTTTTTTTTTTTTTCTTTTTACCTCTTGACCCCTTTTACCACCACACACCCACCACCTCTGGCAACCACCAATCTGTTCTTTGTATCTATAAGCTTGTTTGTTTGTTTTCTTTTCTTTTTTCTTTTCTTTTTAAGATTCCAAAGATAAAAGAGATCTTATAATATTTGCCTTTCTCTGTCTAACTTATTTCACTTAGCAAAATGCCATCAGGTCCATCCATGTTGCTGCAAATGGCTAGATTTCATTCATTTTCATGGCTGAGTAATACTCCTCCGTGTGTGTGTATCTGGTGTGTGTGTGTGTGTGTGTGTGTACCACAATTTCTTTGTTCACCCATTCATCGATGGACACTTAGATTGTTTCCATACGTTGGCTACTTAAATAATGCCATGATAAACACCAGGATGCACATGTCTTTTCAAGTTAGTGTTTTTGTTTTCTTTGGATAAATACCCAGAGTGGAATTGCTGGATCATATGGTAGTTCTATTTTTAATTTTTTGAGGAAACTCCATACTGTTCTCCATAGTGACTACACCAATTTACATTCCCACCAATGTTGCACAAAGGTTTCTATTTTACTACATCCTAGCCAACACTTGTTATTTCTTGTCTTTTTAGATTAACCATTCTAACAGGTGCAGGGTGATATCTCACTGTGGATTTGATTTTAATTTCCCTAATGATTAATAATATTGAGCATCATTTCATGTATCTGTTGGCCATCTGCTCATTTTCTATTCAGATATACTACCCATTTTCTATTCAAATTGTTCGTTTTTTTGCTATTGAGTTGTCTGAGTTCTTTATATATTTTGAATATTAGCTCTCTGACTTGCAAATATTTTCTCCTATTTCGTAGGTTGACTTTTCATTTTGTTGATGGTTTCCTTTGCTATGCAGAAGCTTTTTTATTTTGTTGTAGTTCCACTTGTTTATTTCTGTTTTTGTTGCTTCTGCTTTTGGTGTCAGATTCAAAAAATCATCACCAAGACTTACATCAAAGAGATGATCACTTATGTTTTCTTCTAGGGGTTTTATAGTTTCAAGTTGAAGTCTTTAAATCTTTTTGAGTTAACTTTTGGGTTTGGTGTAAAATAGTGGTCAAATTTTATTCTTTTTCAAGGGGCTGTCCAGTTTTCCCAACACCATTTGTTGGAGAACCTGCTCTTTGCTCATTGTATATTCTTGACAACTTTGTAATAAATTCGTTGACCACATATGCATGGGTTTATTTCTGGACTCTCTATTCTGTTCCGTTGATCATGTATCTGTTTTTTTGGCAGTATCATACTGTTTTAATTACTATAGCTTCGTAATATAGTTCAAAAGCAGAGAGTGTGATGCCTCTAGTTTTGTCCTTCTTTCTCAAGATTTTTTTGGCTATTTGGGTCCTGGTTGACTATCTGGTTCCATACAAATTTTTGGATTATTTGTTTTATTTCTGTGGAAAATTCCATCGGAATTTTTATAGGAATTGCATTGAATCTGTAGATTGCTTTGAGTAGTATGGCCGTTATAACAATATTAATTTTTCTAATCCATGAACATGAAATACCTTTCCATTTATTTGTGTCTTCTTCAATTTCTCTCATTGACGTTTTATAGTTTTCAATACACAAATCTTTTACTTCCTTGGTTAAATTTATTCCTAGATATTTTATTCTTTTTGATGCAATTTTAAATGGAATTTTATAATTCATTTCTTTTTCTGGTACATCACTATTATTTATAAAAACTCAACAGATTTTTGTGTGTTGATTTTATATTCTGTCATTTACTAAATGTGTTTATTAGTTCTGTTTTTTGATGGAATCCTTAGGGTTTTCTATACATAGTATCATGTCATCTGCAAATGATGATAGTTTTGATTCTTCATTTTAATTTGGATGCAATCTATATCTTTCTATCTATCTATCTAATTGATGTGGCTAGGACTTCCAATACCACTTAAATAAAAGTGACAAGAGTGGGCATCCTTGTCTTGCTCCTGATCATGTCTTATACTCTGATACCAAAACCAGGCAAGGATACCACAAGAAACAGAAATTACAGGCCAATATCCCCGATGAATATGATGCAAAAATTCTCAACAATATATTTTCAAACCAAATTCAATAGCACATTAAAAGGATCATACACCTTGATCGGATGGAACTTATTCCAGGGATGCAAGAATGGTTCAACATCCACAAGTCAGTTAATGTGATACATCACATTAACAAAATGAAGGACAAAAATCATTATCATTTCAGTAGATGCAGAGAAAGCGTTTGACAAACTTCAACAACCATTTATGATAAAAACTGTCAACAAAATGAGTATGGGGAAATGGGCCTCAACATAATAAAGGCCATAAATGAGAAGTCCACAGCTTATATCATACTCAGTGGTGAAAAGCTGTAGCAAATTGCTTGATTGTCAGAGAAGAGCTAGGTTCTAATGAGCAAGTTTCAGGGTTAACCTTAGCTAGGACCATGTACTACTATTCAAAGAAGAGAATATATGAGCATGCACATGGGAACACATAGCAAGTAGGGTAAGGAGATAGGAACTTGTAGCAAGTTTTGTTTGTTTCAACTTTTATAAACATATAGAAAGCATGGTTTAAGTTTAGAAAGAGAATAAGGAAGAAAGATTTTGGAAGTTTGAGGACAAAAGAGAATATACAGAATTATAATCTGAACAGGAAAAGACAGAGTGAAATTGGATATAGTATAATCGCCAGACAGCATAAAGGACCTTCTAGAGATTAGTGATTATGAATTTATAGTGATAACAATTAGCATGTTTATTCTTCTTCGAACAAGTTCTCACTTTTACTCTTGGAAGTATAAAATGTAAAGAGTTGGATTTAGGATTTATGAGATAGTATTTCTACTAGACCAGCCGCTAATTCGTCTACCTCTTTACTTATTTTTTTTCAAGATAATAATAAACTCTCAACTTGCTTAAGCTACTCTTTTCTTCAGATCTCTTCTGATAATGTTCAAATACATTCCTAACTTCCCAAACATGAGATATAGTTAGTTAAAATGAGGCCAGATACAAAACAATAGTGTGAAATATTAGAAAGTGAAACTTAAAACTGTTATTTAATAATACACATGACTACCTACCTAGCAAATTCTCAAAAAATCAACTAGAAGCTATTAGAGTAAACGTAATCTAAATGGTGAACTCAAGAAAAAATACACTCAAATATACAGAAATCAAAAGTTCAATGACATATTGTTAATAAAAGATTTTAAAAAGATAAGAAAAAAAGAACTATTTAAATGAGAAAAAAATACAGTATTTTGTTGCAGTGATATTAATTAGCATCCAGAAAAATAGCTAAATTATTAATTAGTGTCAATTTATATTTACATTCAATGCAATACGCATAGGGAGACTTTTTTTTTAAAGTTTTTATTTATTTATTTGTTAGAGAGAGAGAGCACAAGCAGGAGGAGGGGCAGGCAGAGGGAGAAGCAGGCTCCCAGCTGAGGAAGGAGCCTGATGCATTACCCTGGGATCATGACCTGAGCCGAAGGCAGATAGTCACCCAGGAGTCCCAGCATAGGAAGCCTTTTGATGGGTAATTGCCACATATTCAAATGAATCATTTTATTGTGTTTCCTCTCTTGTAAATGCAATCATTTTAAGTTAATTTCTGCTGCATGAGCCTAATCAACTGGTTTATTTTTTGCTTACTTTAAAAAGATCTTTTTTTCTGGGTATTTTTCTATAATGCAATATTTTATATTTTATACACAATGTTTTGCATATTACCAGATTTCATTTGATCCTTAGAATATCACAATGGATACGGCATCCTTATTTTACAGGCGAGGAAGTAGTAGCAAATATAAAGTCATTTTATTAATGTAAGTTAGGTAGCATGCAGTGGTAATGGAATTGAAAGGCAGTACTTCTAATACCACATTTTATTCTCTGATGGACAAATAATTAGTTCTGCTCACTAGTACCTGGCTCTCCTCACCTTCTGAGTAAATGAAAAGTGGGAAGTTTTAGCCCCATTGTGGCTGAATGGGACCGTTTGACTAGTTCTGGCCAATGAATAGTGGTATATGCCATGCCTGTCTAAAAACGGGTGTAGGCACTCTGCTTTCTGTCTGGTGCTGTGCGTGGCAACTTTTAAGATAGTACATATCTTACCAGTAACTATTGCAGACATTAGCTGCTTTGAGCAACAATCAAGTCAACCCATGAAAGACATAGAGCATTTAGAAGAGATAAAACTTTGGTATTCAAGCCACTAAGGTTTTGGAGTGGTTTATGTCTTTAGCATAATACAGACATGTATCTTAACAACTCTCTCTTAGGTTTTCTAGAATTCAAACTTATAGTTTCTCTCTATTTTTTTAAATGTCATTGAAACTCTTTAACTCCCATTTAAACTATGGCTATATATTTTATAGGATGATGGCTGCAAATATAAATTTACTCAGAAAAATGTAAAATTACTTTTTTATGTCTTAAAAAGATAATGAGCTTTTTCATCAGGCAGGGAAGGTACATATTTGAAAATCATAATCACAAATCCTGACAGTATGTGAAATGTCTTAGGAGTTTTTAAGTGGAAAATATTCTTAAAATGCTGTTTTGGAAGATATTTATTTTAAATGTTTATATCCACATGAAATATTTATACATCTATACATATAGAGTATGTACAGAGTGTATGAATAAAATAGATAAAAAATATATCTTATAACGTGCGTGGTCTTGTGGTGTTCATGGTATCCTGGAGGTAAAACTTAAAGGTGTACCACCCAACAACCAGAAGGACTGTAGAACTCACAAAAAGTCAATTAGGTTATGAAACATTCTTTATTCTCAAGGAGACAAAAAAACATGAGGAATTTTATTATCAGCCATAGCCATGATAGTGCTTATAATTTTTCTTTTTCAGTTTTGAAGTACTAGAGATGTCTGAAGTTTAATTACTATACCTCCTCCAGTGGAGAAGTAGCTGAGATTATGCTAGTCAGTTTCTTGGAAAAGAAGGATATGTCTTGAAGAGCCAACAAAAGATCTATGCAGTGTAAACAGAGGTTTGCAGCAAAAATTAGACCGAACAAATTCCGAGTTGTGCACAATGTATGGAAATACTCATTGAACTGAAAAGCTTCATTCCTCCCGTATGACATCTTTGAAACAAAACATTCAAAATTACATTCCAGGTGACAAATGGAGCAGTCAGGGAGGCCCCCCACCAGGCCTCTGGCCAAATAACAAAGCACCAAACTCATTTTACAGATGTTGAAATTATGAAGAAGTAAAGCAATTTTTTTGGATTCTATTCACTAAAAATTGTGACAACAAGTCAAGTTGCAAAGACATCCTATATTTCCCCTTTGTTTCTAAATGTGTTATATGTTCAGTGGACTTATCACTGACTAGAACTAGAGGAAATAGAACGAGTACACATAGTTTATATCACTCCTAAACAAGGATATACTTTGAATTTTCAGAAAAAAAATCAAAGTGACAGATTTTTACAATATTTGCTAAACCTGGTAGCCATAATTTCTACTCTAGCTAAGAAAGAGCTGTTGGTGCACCTTCCTGGTCTAAGACATAAAATTAATATCTGTGGGCACATCATCTAATTTTCATAACCAAATATTGTGGTGCTTACAGAATGATTTCTCATCTTCCCAGTCTTATGGAAGGAAGTTCACTTCTTTATAATTTCCCTCAATTCAATTATAATATAATAATATAATATAATATAATATAATATAATATAATATAATATAATATAATATAATATTTAGTGTCTGTCCCTGGTTAACACTCCATTCCAGGTGGTTTCTGTATTGAATAGTTTCCATTTAGTTGTGTTCAATCAAAACTAACTCTGATGGCCACAGAACAATAGCAGCAGTAGAAAGAAGACAATAACAGATAGTGTAATATTAGGAGGACACCGTGGTACCTCTGGGAAACTGAGGACCGAAATGTTTGTCAGGGGGCACCTGGGTGGCTCAGTCAGTTAAACATCTGCCTTCAGCTCAGGTCATGATCCTAGGGTCCTGGGATCGAGTCCCACATCAGGCTCCCTGCTCAGCTGGGAAGTCTGCCTCTCCCCCTCCATCTGCCTCTCTCCCTGCTTATGTGCTCTCTCACACTCTCTCTCTCAAATAAATAAATTAAATCTTAAAAAAAAAAAAAAAAGAAATGCTTGTCAGGAATGGACTCTAAAGAAGACTGGAGAGCTACTAGAATTCTACCCAGGATTGGATCTGGTGGCGTTCAATTTTTTCTACTTTTCTCTTATCTCTTCTATCAACTGTCTCTTTTTCTTACTTGGCACTAAACAAGGTCATCATCTGCAATCATGTCCATGTTCAGCTAAAGGTATCAAGAGGAAAACTAGCATCTGTTCCTCAATAACATTTCTTAACTTTCCAGGGAAGATCCCTAATTTGCTCACCTTGGGCCAGATTGTCCCACAATAGCCACAATGTCCTAACTTAGTGGTATCAATGACAACTATGTAAGAAGAAACAGTTGAAGTATCTAGAATACCAATGGTTTTGGAAGATATGGTAATGTACATCTAGAAAAACTGGAATGCATTTAGAGTTCAACACATTTGCAACAACTAAGACATTTTTTTAGTCCTTTACCCTGTAATAGGAACTTCCTTAACTATTATGTTCTCTGACTAGAGAACATATGATAGAATGTGCCCTTGTTAAGGGCTTAGCACATTTCTGAGCTCCCCCCTACCTGTGAAATGTTAGAATACAAAGGGTGTTGAGTTGAATTGTGTCTCCCCCAAAATTCATATGTTGAAGTTCTAAACCCAGTACCTCAAAATGTAACTTTATTTGGAAATCCACTCTTGAGGATATAATTAAATGAGATGAGGTTGTGATGATCACTTCTATGTGTCAACTCGCCTGGATTATGAGATCCCCAGATATCTGGTTAAATGTTATTTATGGTGGTGTCTATGAGGGCTTTTCTGGAAGAGAGTAACTTTTGAATCAGTAGACTAAATAAAGGGCATTGCTGTCTGCCATGTGGTTGGACATCACCTCATCCACTGAGGGCCTGAATAGGACAAAAGGTGAAGGAAGGGAAGATTTCAGTGCTCCTGATTCTCAGGCCTTCAGATTTGGACCAGGATTTACATCATCAGCTCTTCAGTTCTCAGACCTTTGAACTATACCTTTCTTCAATACTATCATCCACTTTCCTGTGTCTACAACTTGAACAGAGCAGATAATCACAGTCTCCATAATTGCATGAGTCAATACCTTACAATAAATCTCTCTCTCTCTCTCTCTCTCTCTCTCTCTCTCTCTCTCTATATATATATATATATATATATATATATGTATGAATGTATGTGTCTCCTATTGGTTTTGTCTCTTGGAAGAATCCTGACTAATCCACAGGGCATACCTGAATAGAGTCAGCCCTTAATCCAATATAAGTGGTGTTGTTATAAAAGAGAAAATCTGGAAACAGACATGCTTAGAGAGAAGGTGATGGGAGAAACACAGAGAGAAGATAGCCATCTACAAGTCAAGAAGAGAGGCCTGGAGTAGATCTTTCCTTCACAAACCTCAGAAGGAACCAATATTTCCAGTATCTTGATCTTGGGCTTCTAGCCTCCAGAACTGTGAGACAGTACATTTCTGTGGTCTAAGCACCTACTTTGTTGTACTTTGTTACAGCAGCCCTACTAAACTAAAACAAAAGGTTATTTTAAATTTCACATCATTGCCATCTCTTTTGGTTGGTTATAGTCTTACAAAAATATACTTGGCTTATTATCAACTTCGTTCTCATCAACTTCATGAACTAATTATCACACACACACACAGTTCTTTCTTTTCTGTTTTCTTTCATCCATGCCACTTTCTCTGGAATTAATTGCAAGGTGCTGTGAGTCTATCGGTCTTACATAAAAAAGTCGTATATTCAGTGTTTCCTCTGAGTCATTTTTCCACTTGAAAGTATTTACTATGCATCATCTGAATCCATTTATTGCCAGGAGGTTTAATTTTAATCAGTCCTTGTGACTCAAAGGGTTTCTCGAGTTTTTTTCTTTTATGGCTTCTAGTAGGAAAAAAGTGGCTTCTTCCTATTCAGTAAGAACCAAGTTTCCAGATTCCTTTTATTCTCCTTTAATCATATTTGTAAATTACTATTTTTTTTCCTTGAGAGCAACTCTTTCATGGGCTACCTTGCAAAAAACAAATAATAGTAAACAACAGATTCTATTAATGTTTTATTTTTCTAAATAATAAACTCATTAGATGCTCTATATCTCTGTCTTTCTCTGTGTATGTCAAGTTATTGTGGCTTAATGTTTTACCAAATGTTTGTATTGATGCCAATAATTATCCTTTCAGCCTTCAATAACAAGGTTGATTCATCTGCCACCTGATTCTCAAGACAATACTACCTGTTTTAGGTAGAGTATTACTTTAATGCTCCATTTCCCATACTAATTTGTATGTGAGTCAGGATAAGCTAGGTTATGTTGCAATAACTTGAGAAGTATATGAATTATAATAAGAACATTTTTTTTTTTTTCTTTTCCTATTGTTCAACTTAGAAAGTGCGTGAGCTGGGGTACTCATACTAGCTGTCCTCCCACTGAAACTCGGAATAATGGGACAGGAACATATGGAATGATTCCATCATAGTTTGCAGAGGAGAAAGAGAACACTGGTTGGCCTCTCATAATAATTACATGCTTGGCTTGAAAGTGAGACATCACTTGTGTTCAAAATTCTTTTACCAGAAGAGGTCACACAGTCCCAGTCACTTAGAAGAGTCTCAGTACATGTACTCCTACTATGAGTGTTAATGCAAGGATGAATTAGAATATTTGACAAACAGAACAGTGTGGGGAATGATATTAGTCCCACTTCTTAAAGTAACTGAAGCTTAGTGGACCAAGAAACTTGATAAATAAATAGAATCACCATTTGAATCATTGCCTTCTATTTCCAAATTCTTTGTTTTTTATTCTCATCACTTTTTTTTTTTTTTTTTATCTTAGATTTCATCATCCTGAGATATTCTTGGAGATGAAACAAAGAAATAGGGACCAACAGATAATACAAGAGAGCATAATGAACTCTGACAGTATGGTATCTTTTTTTTTTTTTTTTTTTAATTTTTTAAAAAGATTTTATTTATTTGACACAGAGAGCACAAGAGAGCACAAGCAGGGGGAGCAGCAGTGGGAGAGGGAAGAGCAGACCTCGATGAGTGGGGAGCCTAAGGCAGGGCTTGATCCCAGGACTCTGGGATCATGACCTAGGCCAAGGGCAGATGCTTAACCAACTGAGCCACCCAGGTGCCCTGACAGTATGGTATCTTTATCAGGACAGTAGATAAGGCTGTAGATCCCCAAAAAGAATTGATTGAATTCCTATGTTGTGCACTAATCACTTTCATTTCAATAATAATAGTTAATCCCCATAAAGTAACATGAGGAGAAATACCTGTGTATAAGCAGCTATGTAATTTAACTTCTTTGACATAAATTATCTTTTCCAGATACAACGATGATTGAAGAGAGAGAGTCAAATGTATTTCATGTATATAGATGGATGAACTAATAGCACAGAACATGCAAGTCTCCGGCTCACACAGCCCATAGGCTTGAGGCAGATATAGGCACGCCATTTCCTCCCACATCTCCTAGCATGTAAGGTGACCCTGGCTCCTTCTATGGGAAGTGTCTCAGCAGAAAGTTCTTGGCCTAAGGGTCCTAACCATGATAAATGCATTCTCTCCAGATACAGATTGTTTCTCCCTCTCTAGCTTGCCTAGTGAGCTGCAGATCGTCCTTGATGGGGGTGTTAACAGGCCTCTCTAGCCTGCAGGCAATTTTGCCTTTTCATAGTCAATAGACTCTAAAAATTTTGAAAAGAAAACATAGCCTGAAACTTATTTTAAAAAGTGTACTGACTTTTCTCTCTGAGCAGCCTTCGTCTTGAGAATAAATTCTTTTTTTCATTAAACATTTCCACACCACTCTCTTCTGCTGGTAACTTACTAGTTTTTGTTTTTTGTTCCTGTTTTTTTTTCCTCTCTCTTTTTTTTTTTTTTCTTATTGGCAGTTTCCCTTCTACTTTTATACCTCTCCTATCTTAAAATAACCTCTTACCTTCTTAGTTCTTGTCTACCTTCCGATAATGCTTTCCTCTTTCTTCTTTGACTGCTGACCTCCTTGAACATATGGTTCAAGCTATCTTAATTCCCTACATACTACATTACCTATCTTTTAACTCTTAAAATTCTGTCTTTTGACCTTGCAACTGTCCTGAAAATATTATTAGTGATCTCTTTTATTTTTTCACCAAATACTTATAGAACACCTTGATATTCCTTCTCTTTTACAATCAAGGGCTTTATAGTAGTGAATCAAGACAGCTACAGCCCTGGCTCTTAGAGTTGGTTACATCATATTTCAATTAAAATTGCAGTTAGTAGTTGAACTGTTTTTACCTACAGCATTATCAGACCCCAAATGAGAAGGTTTTTTTTTTTCCTCCTCACACCAAATACTTGGGGTCTTTTGCAATACCACTTCTCCAACTCTCTGACACCAACTAGACATCTAACAATTCGGTTCATTTCTGACACTATTTACTTGGAGTCAGCATCAGATCCTGCACATTGAAAGGCTCAATCCAACAAGACTGTCCCCACTTCAGATGCCAATCTCAAGTCCCAGGTCACCTCTGTTTCTGACCAGATTGGCCATAAATCAGGGGTTCCTATAAGTCCTTCCTCAGTTTTGATAATTTACTAGAACAGCTCACAGAACTAAGGAAAACATTTTATTTTTGCTCACTGGTTTATTATAAAGCATACAAGTTAGAAGTAGCCAAATAGAAAATTTATATAGGGCAAAATATGGTGTGTGTGTGTGTGTGTGTGTGTGAGCTTCCATGCTCTCTCTGGACATCCTACCCTCTCAGCACCTCAATGTGTTTACCAACTCAGAAGCTCTCTGAATTCTGTTGTTCAAGAATTTTTATAGAGCTCAATCTCTAGTACTTCCTCTACCTAGAGGTCAGAGGTAAGGATGAAAGTTCAAATCCTTTAATTACTCAGTATTTCTGGTGACCAGACCAATCCTGAGGTTATGTAGGGGCTCACAAAGAGTTACCTCACTGGAACAAAATATGCTTCTATCATTCCATCACTCAGGAAACTGCAAGGGATTTAGGAGGCCTATGTCAGGATCAAGGGACAAAGACCCAGTGTCTTTCTATGACTACAGTACTATAAACTAGGTGTTAACTCCAGCCTCCAGACTAAATCTAGATTGTTTTTGTAAATAAAGTTTTATTTTATTGGTTCTCAGCTGGGGGTAATTTTGCCCCTCCAGGGACATTTGACAGTACATTTTTTATTAGCACAACTTGAGGACATTGTTGGCACCTAGTGAGTATAATTGGGAAGCTGCTAAATATCCTACAATACACAGGACAGTCCCTACAACAAAGAACTATTCAGACTAAAATGTCAAAAATTGAGGGATTGACTATGCCTATTACACACAACGATGTCCATCCATTTACTCTTTTGGCTGAGTTTGTGCTACCTTGGCAGAGTTGAGTAGCTGTGACGGATGCCTTATAACTTGCAAAGCCCAAAATATTTATTCCCCAGCCCTTTACAGGAAAAATGTATTGGCCCCTGATACAAGCTAAATTGAAGGGGACAATAGATGTAACAAAAAGTCAGGGCTAAGTTGAAAGATGTGATAATTGAGGAATGCTTCTGTGATTAAACACAAGTTAAAGACTGGAGAAATACATTGATTAGAGGAAGAGAGGAACAAAGACTATTTCAGCACTAGGAAAGCTGTGTGACAGACTTGAGGCAGAAAAAAGCACAACCTATTCCATAAGATGAATATGGCTGCAGGGTGAGAGAGAGGCATTTAGGTGAGAAGAAACTAGAAAAGCATGTAGGAAGCAGTCACAGAAATCATGGTAAGGCATTTGGATTTTTAAGTGTAATGAGAATCCATTGGTTAAGTAGGGCAGGGATATAATGGATTTATACTTTAAAAAGATCAAGCTGGTAGCTGTGTAAATGGCATCACTTAGCAAAGAAAGATTAATATATTTATACATTTGGGGTAGGAAAATATTCATCTGCAAATAATAAGGGATATTGGAATAACAAAGGGTTGTCAAGAAAAGTGCAATGAAGGAAGGCTCTGGTAGAACTATGAAGCATCTTTAATTCTTGGTTAAGTGGTTGAGGTTTTATCTTAACACTAAGCAGCCACATTTGAAGAGAGGGAGTCTGTGGACTATAAGGAACGCTGACGATGCCTAGATGTAGTGATGGTGAGCAGAAAAGATGGAGAGACTGGGGCAGTTCACATTAAAAAAAAAAAAAAAAAAGCCAATCTCATGATTCTGATAATCTCAGCAGGCATGAAGAAGAAAGAGAAATTTTGACAGATATGAAAGTAGAACTACAGAGTGGACAATTGATTGGATTCATATGTGACTGAGGATGAAAGTACAAAGAACAGGAACAAGACTGGGAGGTAAGTGCAGGCTTAGACGTTAATTCTGTTCTAGAAAATCCTGACCCTTACTAATAATCACCTAAAAGCAATCTTTAACATTCTCCCATCTCTGTGTTCCATAGATATTTGCAATGCCTCTTTTTGATGTAATACTTGAATACCTCTCTATTTGAAAGTCAAAGAAGAGAAAACATTACATTTTAAAAAGAACAAAAGGGGTACCTAGGTGGCTCAGTTGGTTAAGCGGCTGCCTTCCGCTCAGGTCATGATCTCAGGGTCCTGGGATCGAGCCCCACATCGGGCTCCCTGCTCAGCAGAGAGTCTGCTTCTCCCTCTCTCTCTGACCCTCCTTGCTGCTTGTGCTCGCTCTCTCTTTCTCTGTCTCAAATAAATTTTAAAAAATTTTAAAAAGAAAGGAAATAAGAGCATTGAATACCATAAAGATAAATTGCATGCTTCAGTTTTTAGGTAAGAGTCTTAAAATCTTCCAGGGACTCCTAAGAAAACTCTGCCTGCAAACCACATTATAACCCTTAGTTATGCAATTTATAAGTGAAGTTTCCAGAATTGGAAGTTTACAAGCAATCTATTTGCTATTACTGACTAGTTCTTATTCTCTTCTAAAGATAAATGTGCTGGTCTCAGTGTGAGGGAAACTCTAGCTTCCTTCGCTTAATAAATACTTTGGTTGTCAGAAAATCTCTGGCCTCATTAGCAGAATGAAATTTCCCCTGTGCCATGAATTCCTCAAGTCATGCTGGCTGAATAGAACACTCTATCTTAAATTTTTTTTTCTTCAATTTTAAAAGTTTTCTATGGCTGTCCAAAGGTTTGCAAGCCTTGAAGCTTCTCCTGATGCCCCGGACTTCATTGTAAAAGTTCTCCTGGGAATAACCAGGACAAAAGTGATAGTAAGTCAAAGTCTATGAGGCTAGAAGACAGAAGTGGGGGTGCTCTGGAAACAAAGCCTCTGTTGATTCCCTTGCTCTTTGTGGACTGCTTGGAAGGTCTAGAAGCCCCTTAAACATGCATTAAAATTACTTTGACCTAGATCTACCTTACCAGAGACTTTCTGTAGGATAGAAAAGGCAAATTTCTGTCTTTTTTTTTTCTGTTTTTTCAATCTCTCTCTTACACACACACACACACACACACACAATTTGATTTTTTATGCACTTTTCTCTTTAAGTACACACCCATAGAACTTGATTTTGCTTCCTCCTTGTAAAATTATTACAAATGCTTGTTTTCTTTTCTTCTTACAAAATTAATTCATGACCATTGTAGAGTCCTTTAAATAGAAGTAAGGCTTAAAGTAACTCTAAAATTACCTATAACCTTATCTATTCAGGCAATACTCTCCTAATATGTCCATATTGTTAAACTTTGTCTCTGTCTGTCTCTCTCTTTATCTGTCAGATTGAGTTTGTTCACCTTTTAGTTTTACTATTAACACATGTGTCATCATACCATAGAGATTAATTTGTAATTCTGTCTTCAAAAACTTGAGATTATGTTGAAATACTCTTTTGGTGATATCATATAACATCATCCATGGCTGCATAATAAATTATTTATTTCTTGAGATATAGTTCACATAAGCTCATGATTTTAAAGTGGACAATTCAATGGTTTTTATTATGTTGGTTGTTTTGTGCAAACAATAGTGTTAATTCCACATCACTTCCATCACCCCCAAAAGAGACCCCATACCTCTTAGCAGATAGTCCCAATTCACCTCCTCCATCCCCTGGCTACCTACTCCTCTTTCTGTCTCTAACGAGTAAATGATGCAAATAATAGTATAAACAAACAGAGGTAATTTCAAACAGCTGAGATATCTGGTAAGACTCTTGGAAAATACAAAGTTAAATTGCAATAAAAAGCCAATAGTGACACAATTAGCAAACAAAATCATTCCTACATTGCATGTTAGAGATTATAAACACTATCGTTGTCTGGAAAAAGGATTCATCACTCTTGTCTGGAGCAGTCAAGGAGGGATTTTTTGAAATAGATGGATGGGACATTAGCAGGGCCTGGAAGGATGCCATGGATTTGAACTAAAGCTGTTCTAGAGGGTAGTCTATATCAGAAAGAGCAGAGTGTCTTGCAACTATCGGGCTCCAGACTGGCTGCATTCACGTCTTTATTCTACCTTCTACTGGGACAAGTTCACTTACCTTTCTCTTACCTTTCTAACCTTCCCCAGTTCATACCTACTTTATACAGTGGTTGTGTAGAGTAAATAAAATGAACTTTGGAGGAATTCTGACCTTTAAGAAGTGTTAAATAAGTTATTTTGAGATGTATAGTTAACCAAAAGTGGTGGAAGAGAACGTGCCTTATGGGTATAATTAAGATAAGGCTGGGGGGGTGCAGCATAACATGGAGAAGGCTGTGTGAACTGATGCGCAGCTGTCCGGAGAGGAATCACTGTCTCAGTGACCAATGACTTATTGATATCCTGATGTCATTTTGAGGATTTTCCGTTGATTACCCTTAACTTGAACACAGACATAGAATACAGAATTCTGGGTTTTAGGTGTAGAGGCAATTATAAATATGTAATTATGCTGTCTTGGTGATTGGAGTCCTTGTTCTGTCAAGAACACCCTGTGAACTGAGGGTTTTGATTTACTTAATAGCCATATAATTAGGTTACCTGATCTCTAAGGTACATTGTGTTTCCATATTATTATCATCACTACTGATACATATTTATTAAACATCTGTGATATGTAGACACTCCATAAGCCCTTTACATGGATCATCCCATTGAAGCATCACAACATCCCTTTAAAACAGGAATTATTCTTAATTTCCACAGTACAGATACAGATGAGAAATGTAAGGACCAAAGAGGTTAAACAATGTATCCTAAGACAAAGAGTTTGTAGACAGATGAAAGGGGCATTTGCTAATAATCTTGTGAGGGTGTCATGACTAGAACCTGAACTCTTAACCCCATAATATAATGAGAGTTTTTATCATCAATCATTTACTGGTATTAAGAATATTTTGGGGGTGTTCCTCAAAGGAAGGGGGAGATTTATTCTAGAGAACCTATTTTTAATAACAAATGTAAAGATTCCACTAAGTGTTTTTGTGTGTGAACAAGTATACTGTGTATAGGATATATGGATTAAGGACAAGAGAATGAATAGGTTACTCCTTTTTACATAATAATTTTTTTTCACAAATATAAATATGATGTAGTTGTGCTCTTTTTTTAAACAAGGGGGGCACTAGTTAATTGCACATCACATATGTCATCAACCTCACTTATTCTCCCACCCCTCCTTCCCACCCTCTGTTCTTGATCACAGTAACTCCCCCTCCTTGCAATAATACATTCATTGATCTATATTACTCATTTTACTCTCACTTGTTTTCTGCCTATTATACTGGTATAATTTTTAAAACTTTAACTTTTTAAAGATCAGGAATTTGTGTTATAACTATGTGTGACTCTCCCTTAAGATCTAATACACAGGGACTCACAAATCCAGGTACCGAAATTAGAAAGATCATGGGCTTCAGATGCAGGAAACCTAGATTTGGATTTCTGTTCAGCCATGCATGTGCTGGTAACTTGGGGATTTGGGTTTCAGTGCCTACAAAATGGAGCAAATGGTATTATTGATGTTAATGGGATTTATATTATAACCTGAAAAAAGGTATGTGGAAGCACATTGAAAGTAATTATTGTAAATATGCTGAAATCCGTTATGAATGAATATTTACTAAATATCTTCAGGATTGAATGAATGACTTTATCAAGTAGGAAAAAAAAAAAAAAAGAAGGAGCAGGATATCTAAGGAAGAGTCAGAAGTAAATCAGTTTCCTGAAAGAATATTGAGTGCCACTAGATCATATGTCATAGTAAGGCAATGAACCTACCCATTTTGTTTACTACTGTATCCACAACACCAGACACACAACAATTACTAAATATTTGGTAAAGTAACATATATACAGTCTGTGGGATTATTAGAGAACATGTTAGTGAAGACAAAATAGTCTAGTGTTCGAAGGATGAGTACAATCTGGAAAAGAGAATATATAGAGGAAGGTAAGAATAATGTTACTGAAGTAAAAACACACCTCTTTTTCATATTGGTTAGAACATAAGATTTGTGTGATACAAGAAAAGAGGAAGATAAGCCCCCAAAGAATAAAAAGTATGGATTCCAAAGGGCCTTGCATGGGAGCTTAATGACTAGGAACTTCATGCAGAAACTAAGGACTGCTAATATAAACATTTACTATGTGCAAGACAATATTCTAAGTACTAAATCTGTACAAATCTCATTTAACGGATTTAACTCTGACATTCACTCTGAAATATAGCGATTATTGTGGATCCCATGTTTTAAATGGAAAAAAAGTGAGGCACATGGAAGCTAAGTAGCTTGGCCAGGGTCATCCAGGTAGTCAGGGTTGGAATTGGTAACTGAATCCAGGGAATCTGGTTTCAGATCCACCCTCTTTACAAATTCATTTATTGCCTTGTGGAATAGGCAGGTATTAACTCTTAGTTCTTCAGAGTCCTGTTTCAGTTACCTTTTGCTGCATAACAAGCTACCTCAAAGCTGAATGATTTAAAACAAAAACACTTATTTCTCACAGCTGAGATGTTGAGCAATCAGTTCTATTTCAGGTTATGTTGGCTATGGCACTGGAATTAATGGAAGGTCCAACATGGCCTCAGTGAAACAGTCAGAGCTGGCTGTTGCCTGGGAGCTCTGCTAGAACTATAGCTCTTGGGTCCCAGTGTTTCTTTGTGTACGCCTGTCCATGTGGCTGTTTGGGCTTCCTCACAGCATGGCATGTGAGTTCCAAGAAAGAACAGTTGAAGAAGAAGGAAGAGAGTGGTGCCAGTTCTCTTATGGCCTGTGTTCAGAAGTTCCAGAACAACACTTTTGCTTCCTTCTGTTGGTCATAATAATCATAAGGAGAGAACAGACTCAAGAGAAGGAGAAGTAAACTTCACCCCAATGGGACAGTAATATGCACTTGCAGAGAGGGAGAAAAGAAACTGTGGTACAGCTAGACAATGGAATAACATTCAGTGTTAAAAACCCTTGAAAAGCATGGAGGAACCTTAAATGCATATTACTAAGTGAAAGAAGCCAATCTGAAAAGGTTACACACTGTATGATTCCAACTGTATGATATTCTGGGAAAGACAAAACTATGGTGACAATAAAAAGATTAGTGGTTGGTGGGGGCGGGTGGTGAACAGGTAAAGGAAAGGTTTTTTAGGACAGTGAAAATGCTCTGTATGATATTATAATGATGGCTACATGTCGGTATACATTTAAGTCAAGTCATAGAATGCACAACACCAAGAGTGAATCCTAGTGAAACCCATGGACTCTGAGTGATTATGATGTGTCCATGTAGGTTCGTCAATGCTAATAAGTCTACCGCTCCAGTAAGGGATGCTGATAATGGGGGAGGCTGTGCATGTGTGGGGACAGGAGTGTATGTGGGAAACCTCTATACTTTCCTCTCAATTTTGCTGTGAACCTACAACTGTTCTAAAATATATATATATATATATATATATATCTTTTAAAAAATTGATGGTGGCCCTCTTTGGAAGTCATCTACTTCATATCTCAACTTATAGGGACAACACAGCTATCTGCAGAACCCTAAATCATTTGAACTGCTGATCATCATATATTAGGGAGGAATTTCTATTGTGAAGGCTAAGCATCCTTGTCTAGCCTTTCTTTCGTGAGAGGCTGCAACTAGCATTGTGTATTATAGCAAAGCTGTTATTTGAGCAACTGACTTTGATTTCACATAAAATAGAATGTACATATGATGGCCCAATAATAATGACATGATTATTATAGTGGCTCAGAAAAATAATTCTAAATGCTTACTATTCCTTGCCAGTTTGTCTTTGCCATTGAAGAGTATGAGATGCAGTTGTTTAATACATTTGACAGTGGATTATAGTAGAATCAAATGCTAGTGGAAAACAAAGTTCTGTTAATGGCTCTGAATACTCTAAATGTAGAAATTATTCTAATTCAATGGAGGGTAAAATTATAGGATGTTGAATTCTTTCCAACAAGATGAATTGGGAAGATCAGATAGGGAGATTAAATGCAGACTACTCCATAGATTTGTACTGTAACACCAAGGAGAAAATTATTCCGGGAGGGTGGGAAAGAAAGACAGAATTCTAGAACACAGATAAGCAGATTCCAGTTCATTAACTATAGGGCTGCCATGGAGCCCACAGATTATGTGACAGTACAGTAAAGATAAATAGTTATAAAGACTCCACCTGTTCAGTGATAAAATCCCTAACTATTGAAAAGATTTTTGCATTTTTGGATGAATGGTCCTTGCCAGATAAAGCTGAAATGATGGTATGTCAGCTCATTTCATCTGCTGTAAAAGTTTTTAAAGAAGAGAGGTTGACTTATTCTTTGTTTTCTTACAAGTAGGATAGGTGATTTAAAATCATACAGTGTTCTCTGTAGTAAATAGTCATGCCTACTAAAGCATGTATTTGAGCACTGTTTACTAATAAAAATCAGTAGTTAACCTCAAAATCCATTTATTTACTGATCATTTACGTGTTCAATAAGGTTATATTGAATAGTTAATACACCACACCATCCTAGACAGTGTAATTATGTAAAGGTGAATTAAATACATAAGCTCTGTCTTCAAAAAGCTATACTTAATCTAGTAAAGGATCTAAATTTGCCAAACATAGTACAGCTCCATCCCTTTAATAAAGTGTTTGGGGCATATGAGGGCTATTTTGAGACCACAGGATTGGTGATAGTCTGGATGATGTGCTTCTGGGAAAACTTCACAGAGGAAAAATATTGCAGAATATGGATATTACAAGGTTGTGTTAAAACATGGATAAGACATGGAATTGTAAGAAAACATTATAGATTTGAGATGTTATTGAGAGTGGAAGGATATGGGGAAAGAATGCTAGACATAAAATTGGCAATATTGGCAGGAATCATATGTATAGGATCTGGCATGCCAAACTATATGTATTAATGATCTTATAAGTGGTAGGTACTGTAGCAGATGAGGTAAGTTAGTTTATGTAGTCACAGAAAATGATACCCTATTCTTCATGCTTGTGATCACAGATGTCATTTTTTTCCTTCATAAGACACATCCAATTCAAACTATTTACCACACTGGTCCATATTTCTTCACTCTGGGCCCCAGGTTTATAAAACAATGTCCGTCTGGCTCAGTGCTAGTCATCACGGTGGCACTATTTCTAAACATTTTTATCAGAATTACATGTGTCCCTTCTGTTCATAATTAATTGGCTAAAGCAAGTCATGTGGCCATTACTGACTTCCTGAAGAAAAGGGAACCATGACAAAGAAAATGAAAATATTTGGTGAATAACAATAAAATCTATCACAGAGACATAAGAATTCTTACTACTTTAAGCAGGAAAATTGATTTAATAAATCACATATGTACTATCTCAAAATCATTTTGGAGTCCAGAAAGCAGGAATTCTCAGGAATCCTAAATCATTGGTTTTCTGGACTTTCCTAAACATTATTTACATGTTTTAAATAATAATGAGTGACCATAATAATAAACAGTAAGTCAGACTGTGACAGAGGATGTTAGGGTCATATTAAAATCTGGAGTTTTATATACATATATATGTTTTATAAACACATATAATGTATACATGTATATATATGTTTACATATAAATGTATGTAAAACATATATGTGTATATGTATATATATAAATATGTATAAAAGATATATATATATATATATATATATATATATATATATATATATCCTTGAAGCGCCTTTCTACATATATATATATATATATATATATATATGTAGAAAGGCGCTTCAAGGAGCTATACACAGTGGAAATCTTTTATAGGCAGAAAGGATCAGGAACAAGGAAGTTAGACTAGACAAAAAAGTGTTTTTTGTTGTCCTCTGGTAACTTCCCTTTAGGGGATGACAGGGTTCTATCAGGCAGATTACTTAACTAGTGCTGATCAGGTGAAACTTGATTGACTGGCTTAAGATTCCATTTCTGGAAATCGTAATTAAGTCTGGGTTTTGTGAGGTGGGGCTTAGCATAAGTGACTCCACTTTTGGACCTGTTGTCTTGTATGTATATATGTGTATTTAAATATATATATATATATATAATGCATAGCTTATTATTATGATTACAGACTGCATTTTGGGATGAGTGCATATTTCAATAACATAAAAATTATCTGTATATGCTGTAGATATTTGATAGTAGAAATAGAAGGGGAATATTGATGACATACAAATGGCAAAGTTTTTAAAATGTCAAAAATCATTTAAAAATTAAAAATACTGCAATATTGAATACTTAAAAAGTTATTTATTATTCTTTGAATAAAATCTTAAACACATAACGTATAAATTGCTCTATCTAATAGTTTTTGATCTTTGTTGAGATGAGAAATATTTCAGAGGTACAAATTTTTTTAATTTTCCATTGACATTGGTTGAATTATTATGTGTATGTACCAAAGCATCTTGGTGTTCATCATTAGCATGAATGTTGCTTCATCTAAGCTCATTTCCACTTTTATGATAAAAATAATTTTCTGCTTACACTAATTTTTGTTCTGCCTTTGAAATTGGTTCTGCTTTTGCTAATTCAGAATTTCGATCATTGCTGATTTTATCTGTGAGAGAGGATTCCACAAAAATATTCACACCTTCCCTTTGCATTTCTTCTAATAAAAACATTTACAAAGAATTGTAGCCTAGAGCAAAGTTTTAAACACTGAAGAATTCCCGTGAATGTAATTGGATAGCATCCAAGTAGCATATTTTATTGTACTAGTGAGGTTAATAACACTACATGGAATTATGTGTCAAAATTGGCATTTAAGTACTTATTTTGCTTTGAAGACCTGTTATTTCTTGGGACACTACTCACAGAATTTGTATAAAGTATGTTATGTGATCAAACTTATTTTCTTTGCAATAATGACTCACCATTAGCAGTAGAAGAGTCCATGAACACACATTTGGATCATGGCAACAGCTTCACCCAAGAACCTAATTGTTTTCCCCCGTGTACCCCTGTGTAGTTTCCCAGAAATGTCAACCTTAACTTTTTTTTTTTTTTAAAGATTTTATGTATTTATTTGACAGAGAGAGACATAGTGAGAGCAGGAACACAAGCAGGGGGAGTGGGAGAGGGAGAAGCAGGCTTCCCGCGGAGCAGGGAGCCCGATGTGGGACTCGATCCCAGGACCCCGGGATCATGACCTGAGCCGAAGGCAGATGCTTAACGACTGAGCCACCCAGGCGCCCAACCTTAACTTTTAATAATGTTTTCTGTTCTTGCTTCAGCCATAATATTTATATATTCTATGAAATAGAAACATGTCTATGTTGTTAAACTTTAATTCCTGTGAGAGAATTATATTATTAAGTCATATCATATATTATTAAATATAATGTTTCTCCAATTGTGTATCTTATTTTTATCAGGAATCAGGATAAAAAAAAAATCATAAATATCCCAAGAATCTCCAGGAAAGAATTTCCAAATGGAAACCTTAGCTACCACATATTAAGTACCCAAGAATGTTATTTGCTTTTTCTTTCTTCTTACTCTTTATTTTCTCTTTTGTTTTCTTCCTTATCATCATCATCATTATTTTATCATATTAATTATGTACCAAATAATGATAAAAAGCATCACAGGACTCAGATAGGTCTGTTTCCTAAAATTGTTCTGCTGCCAAGTAAATAATACAATTAACACTAACATTGCAATGCTGTGAGCATTAAGTGAAATGATAATTGTAACTGATATATATGCTCAATAAATTTAATCACAGCAATCAGTAAGCATGTCTATGCTTTGTAAGGATAGTAGACAAACAGATATGAGTGTTAGTAAATTAAGGAGAATATGTGTGCATAAAGCATTTCTCCTTTTTAAGATGTGCTGGGAATAAGGAGTGGACATAGAAATTATGACAGAACACAGTTCCACAGTAGAGATTCTATGATTCAAGTAGTCATACTGGCTTTACAGCAATTTCTTTTGATAATAAGAGCAAAATTTAAGGAACAACCTCATGTTAATTACAGGAAAAAAAAAACCCTCCAAATATATGTTATATTGTGCATTCAAAGTGAATACATCCCAATTTTGTATGATTTCTAAGGCTGCACTAAGTGATAAGTGATGCTCAAAAAAACACACACAAAAAAACCCAAAAACCTTAAGAGGCATAACTGAGATGCGAAAACGTTTAGAAAAAAATTCAGTCTTTCTAATTAGAACCTTCCTTAGGCAAAAAGCTGGAATTGTACTCCATTTTCAGCTACAAGATTCGATATATAAAATAAATGTTGTTTTCCTACATTTATCACAAGAATGCAGTGAACTAGCACTCTGCCTTCCCCTGTGGCTTGATCTTTCCAGGTAATAGAAGCTGCATGGAATTCCCATTGTTTTGTATGGAAACAGAGGCATCATTAGCCTCAAAACATTTAATGAGTGCCTTTCTGAGCAAGTTATTATGCTTACTCCTTATCCCATGTCCATTTCCTTCAAAAAAAAAAAAAAAAGGAAAGAAAGAAAGAAAAAGAAAAAAGAAGAAAGAAAGAAAGAAAGAAAAAGAAAGAAAGAAAGAAAAAAGAAAAGAAAGCCAAGAGCTTATTTGGCAAAAGTAGAATAATTGTTCAAACGGATTTTTTAAACAAGAAAAAAAATAAAGAAATCTGCTTTGTGTCATCTGTTGTCCATCTCCATGATTTCTTTTTCCTGTGGCACAGCTATTCTTTGTTTCTGTTCTGTTCCAGGGGAACAAGCTGATCCAGACATATTTAATGAGGCAAAATGTATTCTGCAAGCCACCCAAATTTCCAAACGAATAGCTTATTCTGCAGCAGAGACAAGATCTGTCACCTCATGGGCCCTGAATTGTACAGAAGGCCACAGATAATTTCTACAGGATTGACCCCTCCCTAGGGATTGAATAGATAAATTTCTATTTTAGCTGGTCTGAAATGAAAAAAAATGGGGTATTCTCAGCTCTTTTGCTACCCTTTTCTTATAACCCAACTGATACATTGAGTTATGGATATTTGCCTGTAATAAACAGTTGTTAGACATTTCAGCAATATCTTCTAGAATTAGGAGGATACGAGGAACTCAGTTGAAACTTATTTTACTGCATTCTTCTAAGAAAGTGAAATTATTCCATAGCAGTTCAATCCTGTTCTCCTGGGCTTAGGTTAAAGATGTGCCATCATCATACGGCTTATGACACAATTTTTTTTTTAAGCACAATGAGAGTAATTTTAGATTTTGAAAATGGGATAACAATGTACTTCAGATACAAATTTGATTTTGGGCTTATTCTTTTTCAATGGCTTTATAATATGTCCAAATTTATTTTAGTTTGAATCTTCTTCCATAGATTTTAATAAAAAAATAAGAAACTAATAAAACTCTAGTGGTTTCACATTTCAATAAAATTAGTATTTGGTTGAGTGTAGAATTTCAATTGTTAGTTTCTTTCTTTCTTCAATCCAAGACTATTTATTCATTCAACAAACACTTTATATTTTATCCACACAGACTTCTCTTTAAGGAATGTTTTCTCTTTATACTTCATATGAGATTAGACAAGCATCTGCCAGTTGTAGAAAAGAAAAGAAAAAAAAAAAAAAGATTAGTATATAAAACAAAGACAAAAGCCAAAACTAAAAATCCCAAGGGTGTCCATGCTTGCCCAAATCAGTCATTCTCCATAGTACTCTCTCCAAGGAGCCTGGCTTTCTCCACCTATGCATACGAATATGCAGCCATTCATTACTATAGAAATCATAAGTTCTCTAAAATATTCCTACCAAAAGATTTAGGGCAAATTTTCTCTAGAGGTCTCTGAAAGTATATAAGAATCTCAAAGAAAATCTGGAATGATTTAGGATTAGGTAAACTCTTAATGACACCCTTTTGACTTAACGTTCACATATTGTATGACAAAAGTCAACCACCTTTTCCTGGTATTATCAATTTTTGAAGACTGTTTTGAAGGATAAATGAATTATGTATACTGAAGATTTAACCAATTTAGTAGAACAGATTTTGTGATACATCAAACTAGGTCATCGCTTTCACCTTATTTTGTAGTTTGTATTCACAGACTTACCTAAGCCTATAACCTTTTGCTTCCCATTTGCCTATAGTGTCTACACTGTGACTATAAAAACATTGCTAAGGAAGCTCAGTGTTCCAAGGTGTAAGCATTATACCCATAAAAACTAGCAAACAACAACAACAACAAAAAAAAAACAAAAACCCATGAGTTGTGTTTAAGTCAGTATGATACTTTTTCTACAAATATTGGACCTGGCAGTTTATAGCTCTACAAGTCACAAGTGCTATTCTAAATTCATAGGGAAGTTCCAGTTAGGAAGAAGTAGAGATAGGAGTATAGTGGCCACAGGAAAAGTTAAAAAAAAACAAAAAAAAAAACCCAAAAAAAACCCATGTAGATAAACCTGGCCTTCCCTTTCTACCTGCGCCCAGAGTGAAATGTTCAGTGTAACCACTGTGCTTCCAGGAAAATTCACAGCCCACAAGGTGATTATTCCATGAGTTTGTCCCTAGAAATTTTATTTTACCAAAGAAAATCTCTCTTCTATTGGCCTTGAGCCAGAGGCTTGGATTAATTCTTATTTCTATCTCACTACTGTGGGCCTAATCAACTTTATTAGTCAAACTATTCCTGTTTGCTCATTTCTGAGGATAATAATGTATTTTTTTCCATCAATAGTGTTGTTAGGGAGGGGCGCCTGGGTGGCTCAGTTGGTTAAGCGGCTGCCTTTGGCTCAGGTCATGATCCCGGGGTCCTGGGAATCGAGTCCCGCATCGGGCTCCCTGCTCAGTGGGCGGAGAGTCTGCTTCTCCCTCTCTT
Source organism: Halichoerus grypus (assembly GCF_964656455.1). NCBI lineage: Eukaryota > Metazoa > Chordata > Mammalia > Carnivora > Phocidae > Halichoerus > Halichoerus grypus. The sequence continues at coordinate 23,219,890 of NC_135714.1, forward strand.
CCCTGCTTGTGCTCTCTCTCTCACTCTCTCGCTCTCTCTCTCAAGTAAATAAAAATCTTTTAAAAAAATAGTGTTGTTAGGTAGATACAACAGAGACTATGTAGAAAGATAGTAATTGAGACAAAGAGCATAAAGGATGTTGCAAAGTGAGGGGCAAAGAAAATACTGGCAAAACCCAATTGAGAAAAAGAAGGGATTCTTTGCATATTTACCTGTTCTGCAATATATATTTTTTCTAAAGATTTTATTTATTTATTTGTCAGAGACATAGAGATAGAGAGAGAGAGCACAAGCAAAGGGAGTGGCAGACAGAGGGAGAAGCAGACTCCCACTGACCAAGGAGCCCAATGTGGGACTTGATCTCAGGACCCTGAGATCATGACCTGAGCTGAAGGCAGATGCTTAACCGACTGAGCCACCCAGGTGTCCTGTAGTATATTTTTGACAGAAGGGACTGGGTCTAGCTTTTTTTCTGCAGAAATAATGACTTATAGGTGGTAGGCATTCAATAAACTTTTGTTGGTTGAATGTTTCTGACCTCTTTGAACTCATCTTCTATCGTAATTTCTTCCTTTTTTTTATTATTATGTTATGTTAATAACCGTACATTACATCATTAGATTTTGATGTAGTGTTCCATGATTCATTGTTTGCGTATAACACCCAGTGCTCCATGCAGAACGTGCCCTCTTTAATACCCATCACCAGGCTAACCCATCCCCCCACCCCATTTCTTCCTTTCTTACTGCAATCACTACACTAGTTTTTCTGCTGTTGTTCAGATATATCAAACTCTTCCCCATCTTAGGATCATTATATATTGTTTATTCTTTGAGCTGAAATTATTCTTTCCCCATTTATCCAAAAGAATTGTCCTTCTCATCATTCAGTTCTCTGCTCAAATATCCTGCCTCAGGAGGACCTCACCTGAAATCCAGTATCTAAAATAAGGCACTGCTTTAACATTCTTTATCTTCTACACAATGTTTATAGCCAAGCAGTATTTTAATAATTTTCTTTCTTTTCTGTATTCCCCATGAAAAGATAAACTCCATGAGCACAAGGACCTAGTCTATATTGTTGTCTTATATTCCTGACTGTATTTGCTGATTAATATTGTGGCCAACAAACATATGAAAAGGTATTTAATATTATTAATGATCTGGGAAATAAAAACCAAGATCATAATGTAATACCATATTATACACAATTGGAAAAAAACTTAAAATTATGATAATATCAAGTACTAGAGAGGATGTTGACCACATGATCTCTATGGTCTCCATGTACTGGAGTGGAAATGTTTGCAAACATTTTGAAAAATAGTTTGACATTATCCTATAACAGTAAACATCACATAAAATGTGACATAAACATCATATTCAATTATACACATAAAAGAGGAGACACAGACAAGAATGTTCTTGGAAAAAGCATTAAAAAATCCAATAGTCCATCAGTGTGAGATAGGATTAACAATGACATATTCACACAAAAACATGACACAGAGCTCTAACTAAATGAATGGTAAATAGTTCAGTTTCATCAATATGCTTAAGCTGTAAATGTGTTTTTCTCACTCCTTTGCTACATCTGAGTTCCTGCGTTCAATAAATAATCAAGATCTGTCCATTGAGCCTTCTCCACATCTCATGAATCCTTTCACAGTTCTTCAATTTGAATGTCATTAGTGTAATTCAACCCATCATAATCTTGTTCATAAATTAGTGGAAAAAATCCTCCTAGATTTCCTCTTAAATCACTCCTCATCTTCTTTGCCATGAAGCTCAAATTTGATAGTTTGCATTTTATGTTCTGTTTAACTGTCTAGTTATTTGCCCCTTCCCAATCTGTAATCCAGACTTACCAAAAAAATTCAATTACATAGGTTTGCCATTCCAGAATATTTTTAAGTTTTGGCCGTTAAAATTGTTTTCTCTACTTCAAATACACTGACAATGAATCATCATCTCTGGCAAGTCTGGCCCCCATAAATTGTAGATCTCAACCTAGCATCTCAATTTAGATATCACTGTAACTCCGAGCTCTTTTCTATCCCTCTAAAGAACAGATTCTTGTCTTTCTTATTTGCATCAAACTGTCCTTCCTCCATGAGACCACATTACACATATTACCTTGCTGCTTGACTATAGTCTTCACTATCCAAAACCTTAATAAAGGCTTAATGAAGCTTAATGTATAAGATTAATCACAGTAAATGTCTCTTGTTTGTGATCATAGTCCCAATTTTTTGCATGGTGACTGGTATGCAGTTATTCTTCTGTATATTTGTATAATCAGTGAACAAAGCAAAAGAGAAGTTTCTTTTTTTTCTAAGATTTTATTTATTTATTTGACAGAGAGAGACACAGCAAGAGAGGGAACACAAGCAGGGGGAGAGGGAGAGGGAGAAGCAGGCTTCCTGCTGAGCAGGGAACCCGATGCGGGGCTCGATCCCAGGACCCTGGGATCATGACCTGAGCCGAAGGCAGTCGCTTAACCGACTGAGCCACCCAGGCGCCCCAAAAGAGAAGTTTCAATCATAATGTAAAAAACTATTGACTTTGTATGTGGGTAAAGACAAAGGTGTTTCCAATAAACTGAGTTGCCTAAACATCTTTAATAATTATATTAAACCTTACCTGCTTGGAATGCTCACACTACTTCTATTTCTTTTTGATGCATATTACATAGTGATTTTTGTTATTTAAATGTCTTGATGTAATTTGGATTAATTTAAAAGTTTTCAGGGATTACTGGAAAATTGAGGAAGTAGAAAAGCCTCTTGACAGTGTTCCATGATACTAACTAAACGTGATAATTGATCAAATGTTTATATGCAGCTGTTTCATGAATATATGAAAATGTACTTTGTAAATAGTAAAATACTATGTAAAATGAAGATATATTTACTCCAAGCATACACCGTTCTAAATATAGTCTGTACTGTAGCTTATTTCTCATCTTTGTAAAACTTATGATCTAATTGTGGACACAAGCATTGTAACCATAGAGCAAATGTGTGTTATATAGGAAATGTCTGCTAGAAAAATATTTAAGTGGGGGAAAGTCCAGGGTTGGCTAGAGAATAAAGGCTTTAAGAAGAATTGAATATCATGTGAGCTTTAAACTATAACCTGAACAAGGTGTGGTTTGGATACCAGAAATAGTGATGGTTAATTGCAATTCAAGGGGCAGGGGAGTATTTCATTAAGCAAATGCAAAAAGAAGGACTTAGAATGTCCTTGGTCACAATTATGCTGTTAAGTGTCTCAGTGGAAATAGCTGACAAAAATGCTATCTGTCTCCCTTTGGGTTGAGCACCAGATAAAAGGCAACATGGAGAGCGTTTGTAAATTACACAGTTAGCTGCCGTTCCCTGTATGCCCAGGATCACAGATAGATCCTGCTTTAGGGCACAACTTGATCAATATTTTCTAGGGATCTGATTCAATAAATCAAAGTCATTATTTGTCACTGTGCATTTGGACTGTATATTTTATACTGAATTTGAAGATATTTAGTAATATCTATTAAAATGTAAAGATGGACATATAAATTGTTTTCTCAGAATAGCAGAAAGGCTACTGTGGTCCGTGAGAATAAAGGGGAGTTTCTGTCTTGCTTCACTGCTGAATCACTAGTGTTGACATGTAGTAGGTGATCAATCAATCAGTTTATGTTGAATAAATGAATGGATGTAATAATATATTTAATTAACAAATGTATTCACTATTATGAGTCAGTGGAGAAATATATACCTGGGCCTCAGTAAAAGGAATTTTATATAGGAACCCTTTTCCATAATTTGGTTATCATTTAATCTTCTGTGCTAAGACTTCAATGATATGGTGGAGAAAATGGGAAGAATTCAGAAATGCCTGGGGATGAGGAGGGGAAGGCGGGGTCAAAGTAAGCAACCCACTGGAGCTATTTCTTAAGAGGTATCTGACTGTCTAGAAAATAACCGAGTGTTCACAGAAAACTTAGAATAGTGTGAAACAATAGGCTAAAGAAACAATTTGAATCCCATACACGGTGACTAATGCATACATGGCAGGAAATGTAACATTAAGTGAGAAAGACAGAGACATTCTAAAATGTATTTATAGAAATATCCTAACCAATGATTGTTAGATGCCCCACAAAGTCCATCCCTCAGGATGGTAAGGAAGGAAGTGGGACTGATGTTTAAGTTGGGGGACAGACCTAGCAATTAACTAGAGACTTAAGTAGTAAAACAGAGGTGGGCTAGGCTGCTAGCAAGATGTATGCCAGAGATACTGGTATCAGATCAGAATTAGTAAAGGTAAATTAAGTGAATAGATCTTAGCTGGGAGATCTATTTTACATGGACTCATTTAGATCAGTTCAGATTCTGCATTGGGTTACAGATGCACTTGAAATTTGTGAGCTAAAAGGCCTAGGGAAAACAGCTGTTTATCTTTCTCAGTTAAATTAAAAGTAAACTGATCTCTAGCAGAATGGTGCCCCTGCTAAGCTGTAATATCATTGTTATTTATACTAGATATAATATATAAAGTTTTATGCCTGTAGATGAAGTGCTATGTGGTAAGTTGGAGAGCTTTTCTGTAGCTTTTTCAACATTGGAAATACCTATATTAATTAATTAATTAGTTTCCATTCAATCATTCCAAAAGTTTATATGGTCAACTATTACATATCTAAATCTAAATGCTATAGATATATGTCTATTTTCATTAAAAAAAAATCAGATGTTTATGTATTTTTCATTGAGTAGTTGGCCCAAGATCCTTGCCTATACTATGGAAGAGGGTTGGAAAAAGTGCTAGCAATGAACTTTAGTTACAGAAAGAAAACTGTAGGGGTAATAGTCTCAGAGAAATGTAGAACAGAAGCTATTCAAATAGTCAGACCAAGCTATACCTATGTGATTTGAATAAAGATATGAGAGGAGGATACACACGTCATTTCAAGACGAGAAGCCTGGGCAGGGAAAAGGTCAAAGTGAACAAACAAGAAGAGAGAAAGATTTAAACATTTTAAAGATATTGTATAGAAAATACTAGGCACAATCAAGAAAATTATAAGGCAATATTATGAGTATGATTAACTGCACATTTAGAAAAATAAAACGAAAACAAAACAAAACAAAATGAGAGCTTCAGTTGACTTGACTTGCACGTGTGTGTGTGTGTGCATGTGTGTGTTTGTTGGGGTATATCTTTATTATAAATGTATTAGAAGCAATTGAAGAAAAAAAATTAATAACATGGGTGTAGGAAAGGGAAGACTTTAATAATTAGACCAAAGTTAGAATTAATAAAGGAAAATACTGACAGATTTGACAACATAAAAGCAAAAATCTCTTTTCTGTAAATTCTTCTAAAACAGAGCATTGCAGGGGTGCCTGGGTGGCTCAGTTGTTAAGCATCTGCCTTCGGCTCAGGTCATGATCCCAGGGTACTGGGATCAAGCCCCGCATCAGGTTCTCTGCTCAACGGAAAGCCTGCTTCTCCCTCTCCCACTCCCCCTGCTTGTGTTCCCTCTCTCTCTGTCATTCTCTCTGTCAAATAAATAAATAAATAAAATCTTAAATAAATAAATAAATAAATAAATAAATAAATAAAAGCATTGCAGATATACAGGAGAAATAGAAATAAAATAAAAGCAAAGATGGAAGGATAGGTGGAGATTCATTTCAGATGTGTAATGTAAACTAGAATCCAGGATCTGAGAAGTGTGACCAGAATTGAGTCTCTGATCTCAGACAAAGTGTGTTAGTCAAGTATGTGGATGGAGATTGGTTCTATAGCAGATCAAAAAGAATAGTTCTATAGCAGAGCACAAACAGAAATGTACAAGTATCCAGTGAGATGGCCATCCTAAGCACCAAAGGGCAGATGTTTTTGAGACTGAAATAAAATATTGAGGAATAACACTGGTGGGCAAATATATACCAATTACAGCTGAGGTCTGTCAATTGACCTCAGCACAGAGGTATTTGGTAACCATTGTCCTGCCCTTATTATCGTCCTTTATGTGAAAAAACAAAAGCAGTAGGGTTACTCTCTATTGCCAAGAAATTATACACACGTGCTTATATCAGTGAAAGCAGCACAAACAGATGAGCAGGTCTTCCAGAAAATTGTGACATTACTAAGGAAAGATAATCCCTCAGATAGCATGCTTTCCTAGGCTTTGTCCCAGGTTTTAGGGCTGTATTTCCACATTATATGGAGCTTTGAAAGTTTGCTAAGTGCTTTGTGATTGGATCTGGGGGTGCAAAGGCAGGTGATGTTAGTGAGAGTGGGCAAGTCAGAAACATCTGAGAAACTCTCAGTCAAGAAAAAGTAAAAAAGTTTCTTGTTGCTTCATTAGTAGAGTTCACAAGTCTCCTCATATCTTCATGTGCATCATCAATCTCTAAGAGTAAAATATTCTACCTAGTGTACACTAAACTTAATTGACCATAAACTTATTTTTTTTCATAGACCATCTTGCAGAACTGTCATTTTGTACAGCATATTTTTGAAAATGCTGGGTTAGAAAATTAACTAAATTCTTCATAGTTTGTTAAAGTGTGACCCGAAGAAAATGTCAAAATATGTGCACACAGGGGGCGCCTGGGTGGCTCAGTCGGTTAAGCGACTGCCTTCGGCTCAGGTCATGATCCTGGAGTCCCTGGATCGAGTCCCGCATCGGGCTCCCTGCTTGGCAGGGAGTCTGCTTCGTCCTCTGACCCTATCCCCGCTCATGTGTTCTCTCTCTCATTCTCTCTCTCAAATAAATAAATAAAATCTTAAAAAAAATATATATATATGCACACAGGAATGTAGAAATAAGCAAAAGTCTTAGCAAAGCAGTTTTGTTCAGTCAGTCAATTTACATCAATTTGATTGTTTATTAAGTTCATTATTCTGTAATACAGTTCTGTGCTAGGCATTTAATGACAAAAATAGTCAGATATTGCCTATCCTTTCAAAACTTTTAATTAATAATAAAACTAAGAATACATATTTTTGTTAGTTTTCTGTTACCTACGTAACTTTACTTTTTACAATAATTCCACAAGGTAAAAATTATTATTCTTATTTTATATCCAAGGACCCTCTCATTAAATGACATGTATGAGGCTATATATCTACTACATGATACTGGAATTGGTAAAATGATAGTTAATAATATAAGATAATATAGGTTTAAGTGCCAGAATGCATGTTTAAAGGAAGGGCAATGGAAGCAAATCAGTAATGAAGAGACTAAAATGTCATTCCTGAGGTTGTTTATGTGATCCAACCATTTTAGACACAGAGTAACTCATTTAAACTTTAAACTTTTCAAAGACAGTCTAAGTGGACACTATCAGTCATATTTAGTCCTAGGAAATTAAAGCTAGAAATCATTACTAATAAGAATCCAATGATGGTTATAAAACACGTAGTTGTAAAGCTGTCTTCATACCCAGATCCACCGACCCACTCCAGTCCAGCTCTCTAGTACTTTCCATCGCACCATTGCCTCATGAGTATGACAAAAGTAAAAAGGGCAACATGAGTTTGAGCAGGAAGAATCTAGAGGAAAGAACTGTAATTTCTGTTTGAAAGCAGGAAGTAAAATTGGTCTGAGACACAGGAATCTGAAGTTTGTAGCAATGTCTGTCTCTGAATCGGTTCATTAGTCTTGATTGGCACAGGAAAGGGCTCAGTGTCATCAAGTCATTGCTTCTTCTCTACTCCTCCTCTTCTGCCTCCAAACTTCCAGCTCTATGTCAAGGCTTTGTTAACGAATTGTTGCACATTTACCCATTGAAATTTGCACATATAAGGGCATATGCAATGTATAGTAATGCTAGCCATTATGCATATATTTTCTATTCCAACACTAACTCCAAATTCATATGAAATAACTGTACTAATCATGATAAGCTAACTTTTATAACAACAACGATAAAATGATTGGACTAAAATAATAAAGGTTTAATTTTACTCATGAAGAATATAACAGAAGTTCATGGTTGAGTGGCTGTTCTTCAAGTAGTGACCCAAGGATTCAGGCTTTTTCTACCCATTAGCTATACCATTCCCCCTGGGATCTTCTAGTCCTCCAATGAATCTTTGACATTTGGCCAGTACATGACATTGGCCAGAAAGCAGTCACATGACTGGATTAATTGCAAAGATGGCTGGGAAATGTAATAGATTAGCTCTGTGCCTAAGAGCAAAAGGAAAATGATTTAGTGAGCAATTAGTCAGAGTCTGCCAAATTCCACCTTTATTGACTTAAAATATCTGTTTCACACTCCTTGCACACATGTAATAGATACCACCTTACCCAAGTGATGTATATGAACAGGGGATAATCAGGAAATGTAAATCTCTCCAGAATTTATAAAAGGAAAGTGTTTAATACAGTGAAAAATATGCTTAAAAATGTTTTTTTTTGTTGTTGTTGTTGTTGTTGTTGTTGTTGTTTTAAGAACTGGGAGAGCAAATGTCAAAAAGAATTGCTGCTCACTTTAGCAAAATCAGAACGTGTCTGAGTTTAAAGGAGTTTCTTTCATGATTATGGTTGACCATGGACCAGTAATTTGTAAGTGGTAACTCAAAAACTGTTCAAAATTCATGTCTACTCTTTCTCCACACATCTTCCTTTCTCATAAAAGTGTCTGTCATTACTGGTGAAATCTAAACCAGATCTCATTAGCAAAGGGGGCTGAGAAGTATAATTTCCAAGTGCTTTCCCTGTATCACACAGGGACAAGGCAAGAAGGCCATAGAATTTTGCAAGATATCAACAGACAATAGTTGGCACAGGGAGAAAAAAACAAAAAATCCCATTGAGTCTTTGCAGCCATTTCAAAGTCTAAGGGCTTATGGGGATCAGTCACATATTGATCTTTGTGGTTTGACATTACATAGACTAAAAATACATATTATATTTATTCTTCCACTCACTCCCCAACCATGCACCCCATATAGAATAACTTCAAACTCTAATTTGAAAAGAGGAAGAATGGAGAACACGTAGACTATACTGATCAATATTAATTCTAGAACCCTATTGGGCATGGGAAGTGAAAGTTTTCTAATCTTGATGAAAAACTGCTGCTACACTCTGCTAGGCACTATGCCTATGACCTCTGGACCTCTGGCTCTACCTTTTTGTATTGTTTTCTCTGGCTCCTTCACAAGCAAACTTGTGAAGTAAACATTCCAAAGGTACTCCATTGCATTGACAGAGAACTTCCTGCTGGAGCAAATTCATGGCCTCTATGATTGCTTTTCAGGTAACAAATGCTTTTTAGGCATGACTTTGTGGTTCTTTAGACAGTACAATTGACCTGAAAACTTATATGTGTTGGAATTAATTATTTCTAGTCAGTTCAATTCGCTAGTCATTAGACCTGTGATTTTTCCCCACCTAGATTTAATTTTTAAAACTGATGTATTGCTTTGTTTATTGGCATCCATCTCACCAATCTTTTTTAACTTTACAAGGTATCTTGAAGTTACCTAATCTACCTGGAGGCTACTTGGAGGTTATCTGAAGATAGATATGAGTGGGAAGGCCACATCCTTAATTAATATTTGATCTGAGGCTGAATCCTAACACTTCCTTGTTACTCAAAACCATTCTCAGTCTTATCTCTTATTGCTTCCTATCTATAAGCAACCCGCTTTTCCAATCCCTCAAGGCCCTGTATTCCTCTTATTCTCTCCTCTTTTTTATGTTTTCTAATTGGCTAATTCCTGTTTGAACTCATCTCTAATTATACTGTTCTATACATAACTAGTAACAACCTACACACATTCTAAGCCTCTGCTTTCTTTCCTTTGCCCCTAGAGCCTCACTGGATACATGGTCTCACAGCCACATCATTGTACATAATTTTTACAAAGTGGTTTAGTCTATAGGTCACATTAGTAGCCTGCTTCTGTATTAGTTAAAATGTGTTAAATAATACAACAAACAATCCTCACTGTCAGTGGCTTAACACAGCCTTCTCTCTTACTTCTAGTCCAATATGTATGGGCAGTTCTCTAAGAAATTCTTGCTGTCAATGATTCGGAGACTTAAGAGATTGGATATGATGGAACATCCCCTTTGGGCATAAAGTCCTCCTCTGGGTCTTCTGCAGAGTAGAGGAGATATAAGAACACAACACTGTGCCAAATATCTGTACTCATCACATGTGGCAGAATGTAGTTAGTTGACTTCCCCTATTAAGATAGGATATGCAGTTTATCCATTTTACAGAAAAAAAAATATTTCTGTGAAAAATTGGCTCATTCTGCAACAAGTTTTGTCCACATGCTCAGAATGAAATAAAGTTGATTATACGTGAAGAAAAGCTATAAATGATGAGGTCACATTTTAAAAAGGAACATATAAGTGAATGCTATTCATAAAAAATTACCACCATAGGAAGATATACATTAATTTTAATATTACTGAAATTATGCAATCAAATTTGGATTTTAATTTTTAACTTTTGGATAGTGAGCAGAGCCACATAAAATCATTTTTTACTTTATGACGATAATTCAAAACTGTCAAAATTTTCTTTTACTGTAGTTTATATAGACAACTTTTACATAAACAGATTTTACCAATAGATCAAACATTATCCAAATGAAAAATTATGTGCTTAAAAAGAAGTTGCCATTAATAATTCTACATGTTTTATTTTTTTTAATTAAAAATTTTTAAATTTAAATTCTATTAGCCAACATATGGTACATCATTAGTTTCACATGTAGTGTTCATCAGTTGTGTATAACACCCAGTGCTCATCACATCACGTGCCCTCCTTAATGCCATCACCCAGCTACCCCATCCCCCCACCACCTCCCCTTCAGCAACCTTCAGTTTGTTTCCCAAGGCTAAGAGTCTCTCATGGTTTGTCTCCCTCTCTGATTTCTTCCCATTCAGTTTCCCCTCCCTTCATGTGTTTTCTAGTGGTTTTATTTTCAGTAAAAGCCTGCAAGCATTGAAAATAACTTTGTAAAATAAATAAAGTTTGGAAAAAACTTTATAAAAATTTGTCTGAGCTTCTACCATTAGGTCAATCTATTCTTTGAAGAAATGGAAGTGCTTTGAAATGACATGTTCTTCTTCTACCTTAGTAGGGGGACTGAATCAGACTGATTTTTTTTTTAAGTATTTATTTATTTGTTATTTATTTATTTATGGTGAAATGACAAGACATAGTTCCCCCCCAAAATTCAAATTTGGTAGCTAACACTGACATTTTGTATAAAATCTAAGGCCCAAATTTTCAAAAAAAAAAAAAAAAAAGTTGATACCTAAACTTTTCTGTATTATTAAAGTATATAAAAGTGAATAACCTGCAATTCAAAGAAAAACATTCAAATTTTACATAATTTGGCCTTGTTTTTAATCTAAGAATAAAATCAATTTAAAGGGCCACCATTTGTATAAATAATAACAAAAAATAATAACACAAAAACAAGAAAAGAACATAACTATTCCAAACATTTTCAGAAAGAAAGATGGTAATTATTATCAGACTAAGATAGAACATAAAAATTTAAATCTAACTTCTAAACCTATTGTTTGAGCATACAAACACCATATAAGAAGTCCGAACACTAGTTGAATTAATCTTAAGAATGGGAATATCTCTTTTTCTAACCATATTGTTATGATTTTAGATCCACAAACATGACAAGGCCTTATTTTAAATCAAGCACTTTTTAAGATAAATGGCATTTAGAGATGAATAAAGATTGTTTACTTCTTTTTTGTTTTGTTTTGTTTTTAAAGATTTTATTTATTTATTTGACAGAGACAGAGATAGCGAGAGCAGGAACACAAGCAGCAGGAGTGGGAGAGGGAGAAGCAGGCTTCCCCCTGAGGAGGGAGCCCGATGTGGGACTAGATCCCAAGACCCTGGGATCATGACCTGAGCCGAAGGCAGACGCTTAACGACTGAGCCACCCAGGAGCCCCGAGATTGTTTACTTCTAGGAGCCCATAGTCTTGGGTGAGGAAGGAGAAGAAAGTCAGTAATTATGATGAATCATGGTGTGCATTATTGAAGCCAGAGAGCTAGGTTCTTGTCTCACGGAGTCGAAGAATGAATCTCGTGGACAAAGGAGAGCGAGTAAAGCAATAGAAGTTTATTAAGCAAGGATACAGAAACAGCTCTCTAGAGTGAGAGGGGTCCCAACAGGGTTGCCACTGAAGGCCTTTAGAGTTGGTCTTTTATAGAAAGCTAACCAGGGAACTTAAACCCTTTTAGCATCTCTATTGATATCACCATTGAGAAAGGACTAGTGATAACTTCCTTTTTAGGGTCTGGTTATTCTTTGTTGGTCACAGGTGATTATCATTAAAAAAGGCACCCACCCCACACGCCCTGGGCAGGGTGGTCTGGTTTGTTCCCTTATTTCTGGTTTCCCCACGCCTCCACATTTTTGGGATTTCTGTGAGCCTGATCACATAGCCCCCTATCTATATCTCCCTACATAGCCCCACCTGTCTCTTACTCATTATGATGCTATTTTTAGGAGGACAGAGGAGGAAGAATAGAGATAACCTACATCATTTGGTGGAAGTGAGCACATGCTCCAAAAAAGGAATGTTGTTGGAGCTGCTTCTCAGTAAAAATGTAGGTGTTTTCAAAGAGGGGAAGAAAGCGAATATTCCAGGCAATGGAATAATGTGAACAAAGGCACAGCATATGAAAAGGCTGGGTACATTTAAAGGAAGACACATATGTATGTGCCCTATCTGATTCACTGGCATTGGAAGGAATTCAGAAATTTGATTATATATGGTCTTAATTATAAATTTGGGAAGTTTTTACTCTTTCTGAAATTGGAGGCCAAGAAAGGATTTTAAGATAGACAAGGGACAGAAATATATTTATGAGAAACCACTCAGCTTCAGTGTGCAGGTTGGAAAAGGGTAAGAAATAGTTCAGAGAGACCAGTTGTGAAGATATTATATCCAAGCAAGAGGGTTTGTAGGCCTGGAATGAAGACTGGATGCACATAGAAAAGAGATCAGTATGAGACATGTATAAAATTATGATCCAGTAGGTCTTAGACATGATAAATAATGGAGTCCCAGAAGTCAAGAATGTCTACATTGCCATCCTCTTCCTTGGGCTACTGCAAGAAGGGGCTATTGACCCAGATGGAAAAATCAAGATGAAATTGCAAGATTTAGGAGAATTAGTAATTAATTTGACAGAAGTATACTTGAATATATAATCGTGAATATTAGAATATAGTCCTGATAGAAGATAAGGATGTAGAGTCACTGCTATATGTGATTGGATGCTTGTTAAATTTATAGACTGTAATTAGATTGCCTGGGTTGCAACTCTGGAAAAGGAACAGAAGCACACCAAATATTGTATCCTGCAGGAAATGCCACCATCATTTAAAGTTGGTAGCAGGAAAAGAGGATAGCAAAGAAGTAGCATGAGAAAGAATGGCAAGTTAGGTGAAAGGAAAGGACTAGGTGATCGTGTAGCAGTCAAGAGAAAAATGTGCTTTAGAAAGATTTTCAGGATTAAATTCTGCTGGGAAATTATAGAGCATAAAAGTTGAAAATTGTCTATTCCTGCTGAAAAGAGTTTATTTGAAATCTTGCATTTATAAAATTATTCGTATAGCTGGCCATCAAAAGGTGCTTACTTAATGAGAGAAGGAAACAAAACCTGTCATTGCTTTTTTACACTTATAAAGAAAAACAAATTTATTCAAATAATCATTTAATGTGAATTTACAAAATTACATCAATACATATCTTGTCAATAGGCCTATTACATGCTTAATTCTTCCATGTGGATGATATATAGAACCTGTTGATCCCACGTTTCAAAGAGAGAGAGAGATAGAGAGAGAATGAATATCAGGTACATTAATTTTCCATAAATCCCCCAGACATATATGGAGCATAAATTTATTTTCATCACTCTCCTGTTAAAACATTCACATCAATGTGAGTTTTATTCAATCATCATTTAAGTTTAAAATAATCCTTCGGCTAAAGGACTTATTTATTTTTGCCTTGGGATATCATAGAAGCTTCAATTCATCAATGTTTTTATTTATGTGGGAAAATGTAAAGTATTCATTTCTAGTCACTGCAATTCTAACGATTTTCAAGTTATAAATAGACTAAGTCTCCCAAATTAATTTGTTTGAGTTCCAACCAATTTTTCCCCACATACATACATGAAATATGATAAATGTTTTTTTTTTTTTTTTAGCTGCCTAAACTAGCTCACAAAATGCCTATGAATGACACTGAGTAAATGCAAACAGTAGTTAGCATTTATTGATTCTTAACATCTAAGTGCTCTACAAACATGAGCTACTTTAATCTTAATAACAATTATATAGCATGAGTACTATTACTCCTACTTCACTGTTTAAAATGAAGGAATAATAAACTTGTCCAAGGGCACACAGCTTCCAAGATATTGACCTAAGACTAGAAATCATGTATGTTATTTCAAAGCATATACTCTATGTCATTTTAAAACTTTTAATATGGACAAATTTTAAAAAGTCCAGAAGTAGAAATAAAAGTATAAGCAATCCCCTGTGTAGCCATCATTCAGCTGTAATAGTTCTCATCTCTTGACCAATATTGGCTCATTTATATCTCCACTAAACCTCCCCTCTGCCTCGTCTGTATTATTTTGAGGCATTCCACAGAGCATATGCTTTCATCTTAATATTTTACTATATCTCAAAAACATATTGCCTTCTTAAAAACATAGCTACAATACTTTTATGATACCTAACTGAAAATAGTGATTACTTAATATCTTCATACGTCTGGTCATTATTTAAATTTCCCCTATTATCTTATACAAAATTCTAAGATGATTTGCTGAAATAGAGACTCAAACAAAATCCACTTACTGCATGTGGTTGATAGATGTCTTTCAATTTTTGTAGCTACAATGCCCTCCCACACACACATACTTTTTTTATTCTTACTATTTTTCTTTTCACTAAACTGGGTGATTTATCTTGTGAAGTTTCAAAATTGTGGATTTTCCTGAATACATAGAATTATTTTAACAAGTTCTTCTGTCCCCAGTGTTTCCTCTAAATTGATCATTGGTTCCAGAGGCTTCAAAAGCCTGTATTTATTCTTCTATGTTACTTGACTATATATTAGCTAAACATGTGTTTTAATACTTAATAGAGGATGAGTAGAAGATGAGGTATCATTTATTATTTATTATATAGGACATAAATTTCCTGTATATGATTATAAAACATATGTAGCAATATACATGTGTTTACATATACACATATACATGTATATATAGGTATATAAACACATACAAACACACACGTGATGTGTGTTCTTTCACTTTCACAGGAATAAATTTCTTTTGTTAGGGAAAAATTAAATGGATAAATAATTTCTGGAAATACACATTATCCTACCTGGTGGTTTAGAAGGCCTATTAAAGATACATATTAACGATACTTATGAAAGATGTTAATTTTTATTATATAGGATTTATTATATAGGATATAAGTTCAGCTGCATGTATAACTGTAAGCCAAAAGAATTTATTTTTCAAGTATATATGTCTCATTGATACCAATCTGGAGATAGAAAGAAGAGAGGGAATAATGATTCAGCTCCACAAGGTCCTCCAAAGATCCAAGTTATGGGAATATTTTTTCTCTGCCATCCTTCAATTGTTGTTCTTCTCTGTATGAACCATTATGATTTAGCATTAGGTTCTCATTCCTATCAGATAAAAGGCTGCAGAGAGTAAATAAGGTTTCCTCTAAGAAATCAATCAGGATGTTGTCCATGGCACTTCAATGCAGGTAGAATTAGTCACATGAAAATACATACCTGGAATGGAAGCAGGACAGGCAGTGCTGGCCTTTGCCCAGCTAAACATTTTCGTACCAGAAAGAAGAGGAAAGAACATCTATTAGGGAATAAAATAATGTATATGATATACACTAAAGCTCTAAACACTTGAATTCAATAACAATAGAAGTGAAATATCATGATTTTATTAATCATAATAATATTAATCATATTAATCATAAAAGCCAATCTCTCATGATGCCACAAGTGTAATAGAATATTGGGCTAGACAATACATTATTTGAACCTAAATGCAGAGGCTAGCCAAGATAGTGGTGTAGATCAGGTGGGAATTAAACTTCTAGACTTTGAAAGTTACAGAAGAATGAGAACACAATGTATTACAGAATACAGTATCATAAGAATTGTGTATCAGATACCATTTTTATATGTTGTGTAAGTACATTATAAATTTTATCTATCTAGTCTCCTTTTATGTGCTGTGTGTGTGCATATCTAGTGAACATTATCTATCTATCTATCTATCTATCTATCTATCATCTATCAATCTGTCATCTATCTATCATCTCTCTCTCAATCCTTATCTCTAATTTTGCTATTTTTTATTATGTTCCTCTCAAAACACAGGGTTTTCCTGTCTCTAAGAGGCTTCAGATGGGTCAGTGATGTGTTTCAGATATTGTAGAGATGACTTAAAATTTATTTTCCATTTTTCTTTTTACTTATTAGAAAATATTTCAATGTTGAGATCAAACATTCCTTCAAAAATAAGATTGCTCAAGGCTTACCTCTTCCCACCTTTGATCTTCATGTCTTCCCATTTTATTTACAAGGTGGAGGGTGTGGTGGGGGATTCATGGGGTAGGTCATTCTTGTAAAGAGGCAGGTGGGTATATTCTTACAATATAGAAATTAAGAAATTAACAAGTTACCTGGGGGGATAAATTCAACTAACTTTTGTTGACTACTGCTACTTGCTGCATATGAGGTGTTGAGAGAGTAGATTTCACACGTATCATCAGAATTTTTTGAGGTATGTATCATCAACCTCTCTTTACATTATCAAAGCTGTTAGAAAGATCATATTCCTTGTTTCTATATTATGTAAGGAAATAATAGTCTAGAATATTACTTTAGCTTCTTAATATGCCAAGTTGTTTTGTATTTTTAATCTACTTTAAAATATACACAGTCCTTGTTGTGCCATAGAGCATTTCGTTACTTGAAGATAACTCCCGTGACTCTACTGAAGACTTTTACAACGTATATGTACTTTGCATGAAGTCATAATACAAATATATGTTATATGAAATACCTTAGTCAATTAAATTTAGAAAATTCTGAGTCAATCTAATTTAGATTTATTTGTTTATTAAGATATGTCATCATCTTTCATAAGTATTGCTAATATGTATCTTTAATAGGCCTTCTAAACCACTAGGTAGGATAATGTGTATTTCCAGAAATTATTTATCCATTGAATTTTTCTCTAACAAAAGAAATGTATTCCTGTGAAAGTGAAAGAACACACACCACGTGTGTGTTTGTATGTGTTTATATACCTATATATGCATGTATATGTGTATATATAAACACATGTATATTTCTATATATGTTTTATAATCACATACAGGAAATTTAAATTTTATAATAATTTATTAGTTAATTCAGTGTATTTGGGTAAAACTTAAGACTATTATCAAGAAGGTAAAGAGAAGATTGCAAGGTAATATATATATATATATAATTCATACATATATATGAGAAAAGAATGGAAAGCAACCTGTATCACACAATGACTGTTAGCATGTCATGGGAAAGAAACTCTGGTTATTTCTGATATGCAATGTGTATGTCATGTGTATATAGCCTATAGCTCATTGGGCTGGCCCAACATGACATTACAACCTATAAGGCATTTGAGGAAAAATTCCTGTGTGATTCAACTTTGTATCATCAACTGTGATTAACACTGTGTCTTGAACATAGAGTGCTATCAAATGGTCAATTTACAAATGTATTTACTATTACATTGAAATCTAAATTTCCAAGTGCTTTGGAAGAAAACATAGTGCAAATTTTGTCTTGATTGAACTTGATTTCATGAAGAGATTGGGTGTATAAAATATTCTATTGCTTAGCCAACTCTTCTGGAAGAGACTCCCTGAGAAATTACCTTTTCTCGGATATATTAGTTCTTCCTTGTGCCTTAGGAGAGGCAATTTACCTTTCAAGTATGAAGAACTTGCTTTGAGAAAGTATTTTACTCATTCTGACTCTCTGGAAGATTGGGCCAGATTTAAGGAAATTACATTTTATTTTTAGCAGATGAAGGTCAAATGGGACCAACACCACATGGCTCTTGCAAGGATTACCTGTTTTATCTAATTCATCCTACATCATGTGTAATTCCTGTATCCTTGTCATGACATAAAACCCTAAAACAGTCCCCAGTTTTTACCCTATTTGGACTGAATACTTATTGAAAATTATTTGGCCATTCATTTCCATTTCATCTAGTTACTCACCATATAAATTAAAAAGAGGATTTCATTTTTTTATGTTCCACTGTTATAAAGTAGCTTCACAGACATTATCAAATTTAAAATTTGGATAGTTTTTTGAAATGAGGCTAAAAAGACAATTAGTGATTCTTTTCAAGGTCATCTTAGAGTCAGAATCATGTTTTGAAATCAGGACTTCTAATGCCAGATTACTGTTGTTTCTACAGTACTACAGAGTTTCGATTGCATATTCTGGAGTTAGGAGAAACAGAGAAACAATAGATAGAAGGAACAATTGCAATTAATTGCATTGCTTCAAGTTTATGAATTGGGCAATCTTAAAAATGGTTTAAAATTGGAAGCTGTATTTCCATAAGAAATATTAAAATTAAGTAAATATTTATTTTCAGTTGTGATGAAATCTGTGTTTATCCATTCAAATAGAGAATCTGTTTTCCTTATTAATGTATTATAATATTTCTTTGTTTTAAACTTTTATACATTCCTTTGCATATTTGGTCACTCAAGTTAAATCAATGGAAATTCACTGTTGTGAAAACAATATATCATTCTACTTTTGTTTCATTTTGTTTTTTTGTTTGTTTTGTTTTGTTTTCATTTTGTTTTTAATAAACTATTTTTTAGAGCAGCTTTAGGGTCACAGTCATTATACTTTTAAAACAGCAATAAAGATTGCATTAATAAGAGACCTAAAATTATTTGATTGGTCTTGAGATTTGGATTAGTGATTCAGAACCTAAAAACAGGTACCAATTGTTATAACATATGCATGTACTATATCACAAAGCCATTCATTCTCACCCAAGGTTTGTATTTGATGCAAGCCTTTAAATGTGGTCACAAAAATATTTGGTAACAAATTATCAGCCTCACTATGTGATCATAGACTACACTTCACCCTTGAACAACATGGGGGTTAGGGCTTGATGCCTAACTTTTAACCTCCCAAAAACTTACCTACTAATGGCCTACTATTGGTTGGAAGCTTTACCAATACCATAGTTAGTTAACATATATTTTGTATGTTATATGTACATATTATATAGTATAAAGTAAGGTCAACAAAATAAAATGTTATAAGGAAATCATAAGGAAGAGAAATATATTGACAGGACTATACTGTACTTATTGAAAAAATATCCACGCATAACTGGACCCCCACAGTTCAAATTTGTGTTGTTCAAGGGTCCACTGTACTTACAATTCAATCTTTTTGTATAATTTCATCTCTTTCTAAATACTATTCCTGGAAGTGAGGCCGATAATAAGGTGGAGGAAGGAGATGATTTTCTTATATACATATTTATATAAGTGGTACTTGAAAAAGAATATGCAGAATTTAGATTTCTTCTGTTCAGTTCATTAGTAAAAGCTAGAGATGATTTTGACAAGAGAAAGGAAATAATTCTTTATTTAAAAAAATTGTTTATTTGAGAGAGAGAGCATGGGGGGAGGAGTAGAGGAAGAGAGATAAGCAGATTCCATGCTGAGCACAGAGCCCGGTGGGGGAGGGGGGGCTCCATCCCATGATGGAGCCTGAGATCGTGTGACCTGAGCTGAAATCAAGAGTTGGACATTTAACTGACTGAGTCCCACCCAGGAACCCCAGGAAATAATTGTTCTGGGGATTCTAAAGAAAAGAGTTCATATTCATGCATGGTTTAATATTTTTTGTTTCATTAGCAATATAAGTTTTGTTTTCTTTTCTGAAAATGATCAAGCCATGCTTTTTTTTTTTACTGAAAAATAAAATCTGGCCTAGAGCTACTGAAAATTATTGATCCATATCTTACGGTTTTTTTAATAGCTAGATTATGTTAAATGCAGTGATCTTTTAAAATTATAGTTAACTAATGTAGACAAACACCAGCAAAGAAAAAAATCCAGAAAGAATTTATGAGTCAAGAAATAAGAATTCTCATGGAAATAGTTGGCTAGAGAGGGATAGCCCCCATTCTTACCAGAGGAGGAAAAATTGTGTAATATAAAAATATGATAGAACCCTTAAAATTTGCAAACAATTTGTCTTAATGACTCTTGAACTATGTCATAATTATATTTGTTCTGTGATATAAACAGTCCAAAGTTTTATCAAGATTAATTAAAAGAGAAACATTAACTCTCTGTTATGACTGAATTAAACACATTTAGTCATCATATCTCAAATCATATCAAAATATCATATATTTCCCAGACTTGCTTGCCAGGAGGGTTCTTATCATAGCCAGACACTGACAGCCATTGTTGTGAGATTTGAAACCAGAGATTTAAAGACAAGCCATTATTCTCAGGTGATAGCTACAGACAGGTATGTGGGTTACAGAGATATCCACTGTTGGGTTTTGCTACAGGGCCTTTTTCTGTGGATTTTCCAATAATAATACTGCAGAAAAATATGACAATTTCTGGAAACTTCCAGGGATTTTCTAATCTTCATCACCCATCCTCTTCAGTGGTGCTATATATTTCTCATTTTCCTCCTAGTTGAGATCCTGGAATTGGCTTATATTTTCGATTCTCCTGAATGATTCATATCCCTGCTAGCCATTTTTATAGTGTTCATTTTGAGCCCCACTTAGGAGTCAATGACTCACTTTTGAGAATTGAAGCCATTTTTGGTAATAAATAAATAAATAAAACCAGCATGTTTCTTCCTAGTATTAATAAGGTAATATAAACAAAGTTTAAAATATGACCTTAATTCTGATAAAATAAAAGATTCCATTAAGTTCCAAAATAAAGGAAAATTTATTTTGTATAAATTCAATTTTAAAGACCATTCAGTTGAGTTTATAATAACTAAAGGATCTGATTAGCTCCCATAAAAGTACACCAATGAGAATTGGATTCCTCAGTTTGAGAGGCTGAAAGCTAAGACTAGGCAAGATAAAAATCTCAAATAAGAAGAAATTGAAAATGGCTTAATTCAAGTAAATTTCAACTTTTATTTTTTTTATTTTTTTTAATTTAAATTCAATTAGTCAACATATAGTACATCATTAGTTTTTGATGTAATGTTCAATGATTCATCAGCTTTCTTTTAAAATCAAACTTCAAAATATCAGAGCAGAGAAAACACTTTGCAAAACATGCAAGAGTTAAGTTTAGGACAAATACAGCCATATTCAAATGCATACAGACTTATCCACTGTTTAAGCACATTTATACAAAGTGGCGGCACATAGGAAATAAGATGATATACGCAAAATAACTGTACATCTTGAAAAATGACAGAGCTATAGAGTTAGGACTGAAAGCTGGAATAATCCTGATCTTTAAAGAGAGCCATAACTAAATTGTAGTTACATAGCTTTTTCACAAGAAACTACAATTGAAATAGTATACAGTCCTTCAATAATAATTTAAGAGCAATTGTGTCATTTTCTTATTTAATTATATCAACATGCTGACATATTATACATTCGCTTCTTCAGCAGTTTAAACACAATTGAGTTTAGCAGCTATTTAGTAAGCATGACTAGTTTGAGGAGGGATCCCCTCCATGCTGTGAATTGTAATACTTCATATTTGTGAACTACTTCATAAATTTAAAAATTGATTTTAACACTTCTCCCAGCACTGAAATTTAGCTCCATGGATGACAGTCACACCTTTCTGATAACTAGGGTATGAGAAACTCAGTTCTAGGTTAGATTGACTTTGGAATTGACCTAATTACATTTAAGCCTTTATGTATTTTCAACATTCAATTTTAAGAATACCGCAGTCCTTTTTTTTTTTTTTTTTTTTTCATTTTCCTCTTATATCCTCTCTACTTCCTTGGATTCCTTTTTACAACTTTCTTTTTCTGTCTTTCTTCTCTTATGTTTCTCTAGGCATTCTTAGTGTCTGTCATTGGTTCCTTTTTGTTTACCCATATATTTTGAGGACTACCGGGGTACTGATTTTGCCCGTTTTCTTTTCCCACTTTATAAACTTTCTCTTTGTAATTTTTCCCACTAGTATAGTTTCAATATCACTGCTATGTACAGTATGCCTGTAATTGGTTGAATAATGGCCATCCAAAGACAAAAAGTTCTAATCCCTGCAATATGTGTTACCTTATTTGGAAAAAAAAAAAAAAAAAAAGTGTCTTTGTAGATGTGATTAAATTAAGGATCTTAAATGAAATTACTTTGTATTATCTGCATGGTCCCTAAATACCATCAAAAGTGTTCTTATAAGAGAGAGACAAATGGAAGTAACATATCTTTTATTCTGGAGATCTACAAAGATTAAGGTTTCTAATAAAATATATATTTTTTCTCCTATGTCCCTTTCCTTTGATTAGGCTTTTCTCCCATAAGTGTAATAATTTTATCTACCTCATCTACTTGATGAATTTCTACTTATTCATCAAGGTCCAACTCCAAAATCATCTCCTTTGTATGATTTACCCTACCCTCTGGAAGAGTCTTTGCCCACAAGCCTGCAGTAAGCTCCTATATTCTTTTTATTCTGTCATTTTCTTTAGGGCAGGAAATGTGCTTTATTTAGTCATTTGTACATTTTTAATATCTGTGCTTATGACACAGTAGGTAGCTAAAAGAGAAGTTTCAAGTAGCTGTGTTCTGGTACATGTTTAACAACTGTTTAAAAAAGTAAAGGTGGATTTTCTGTTTTCTGCGATGTAAATATTCTCACCATAGTCAATTTCCTGCTATGAACAGAGCACGGCTGAATGTGTAAGTGGAGGGATATGGTTGGACAATGGTTGCACAACTAACTAGTGTATGTTAGTTCCCTGTGCATATAGACTAGATGTAAATAGCCAGAAATATAAACAATGCAAACAGCACAGAAAACAATTAAGAAGTTATGGGTTTTGAGAATGTATTTCACTTTTAACTGTTATCTGGCTAATAGTAAATTTATGTAATTAATCTTTAATAATGGTTATGTTTAACAACCAGCAAGCAAAATTCCTGAAAAATGAATGATCAGCCCTTGAGAGCCAGGATGAGCTGGTTGCAGCATGCCATTGATTTTATGATATAATACTTTGGTCGAGTAAATGTAAAGCCATATTCAGAAAAAAATCTTAAGGATCATATTCAATCTATTTAATCAATAAGTACATGTCTCATGATTGCAATGTTTCAAACAATATTATATTCTTGGCAGAAAAATAAATAGAAGCAATAAAATACATGCTTTTTTTGGAAAGAATGAGGATGCATAAAGCATGCAATAATATGGAAAACATTTTTCAATGAAAATACCTTTAAAAATCCAAAAAAGCCTTTATATTGGAAATAAGATATAAATAAAACTTTGACAGTATACTTCTTATCACTCTACAAAACCAACCACAGTCCAGAATATTTTTCTCTTTTGATATTCTATAATCCTCTATTACCAGTGATGTCATTTATATTAATGCTAATTCTTTCTAATGAATTTATATTTTTAAAGTGAATTATAAATGAAAAATTATTAAAATATTTTAAGCTTATCAGCTAATTTGTAAATTTTTTATTTTATTTTTAATTTTCTTATTTTATTTATTTTTATTTTAATTCTAGTATAGTTAACATACAGTCTTATCTTATTTTCAGGTGTACAATAAAGTGATTCAACATTACTCAGTGCTCATCATGATAAGTACACATTACTCAGTGCTCATCATGATAATATACCCTTAATTCCCTTCACCAATTTCACCCATACCCCACCCTCCCCTTTTGTAACCATCAGTTTGTTCTCTATACTTAAGAGTCTGTTTTTTGGTTTGCCTCTTTTTTTCTTTGTTTATTTATTTTGTTTCTCAAATTTCACATATAAGTAAAATAATAGTATAGTATAGACAAATGATATTTGTCTTTTTCTGACTTATTTCACTTAACATTATGCTCTTTAGACCACCCATGTGGTTGCAAATGGAGAGATCTGATTCTTTTTTATGGCTGAGAATTATTACATTATACGTATAATTATTACATTATATATATATTACATTATATGTATTATATTACATTATATATATATATATATCACTTCTTTATTCATCTATGGATGGACACTGGGTTGCTGCGATAACTAGCTATTGTAATAATGCTGCAATAAACACAGGGGTGCATATATCTTTTCTAATTAGTGTTTTCATATTCTTTGGGTAAAAACTCACTAGTGGAATTGCTAAATTTTTTGCAAGTATTTTATAACTGCGAAGTTAGTGTTATAAACTGGTGCAGTTATATGGGAAAATTAAAAAAAATAAAAGAAGAAGACTATTTAAGATTTGTCAGAAGTGTTGATTCTTACTGGGCAGTCCTCAGCAAAGGCAAAGGTTAAATTTAACGATTTTCTTTTTTTTTTAATTTTTAATTATCCAGCTAATAGCACATCATTAGTTTTTGATGTAGTGTTCAATGATTCATCAATGATTTTCTTAAAATTTGTTAAAATTTCTTTACATGATTAAATATAAGCCATTTTTCTAAAACTGAGAGGATAAATAGTTTTTGGTTTTTTTTAAGGCAGATGATTTATTTTTTATTTGTCAATGTGCCATCCCTTTATTCATTTCATACGACATGTCAAATTTCCAGACACATAAGAACACCTTACGGACTTTATTTCTGACTTCTGTCTCTATAGTTTTGTCTTTTCTAGAATGTCAAAGAAATTGACCATACAACATGTAAGAATTTGTAGCTGGCCTTTTTCATTTACTAGAATACTTTTGAGACTTGTCCGTGTTGATGCATTTATTAGCAATTTGGTCCTTTTAATTGCTTTACAGTATTGCATTTTATAGATGTTCTACAGTTTCCTGATGGTTCATTCACGATAGATATTTAGATTGATTTTTTTTTTTTCGGTGAATATGGATAAAGATATTGTAAATATTTGTGTAAAGGTCTTTTGGAGACCATCAGTTTTCATTTCTCTTAGGCAATATCTAGGGGTGGATTTACTGGATGGTATGATAACTATATATATATATATATATATATATATATATATATATATATATATGTTTATTTATTTATGGCATAAACATTTTTTTTCAAAAGTGGTTATTTTATCTTAAAGGTACATATGAAATGAAAAAAAGTTCAAATTGCTCCATATTGTTGCTAGCACAAGGCATGTTAATGCCAATGCCAATTTTTGGTTTTGTTTTGTTTCTTTTTTGCCATTCTAGTCCAAATTGTAATAGCACCTCATTATGAATTGAGGAATTAATCTATACATTAATTGTGTATTATATGCAGCACATTATTGCATATTATATTTCTTCTGTATGGATTTGCCTTAATTAATGCAAAAATTAATTTGTATTTATTTAATTACTAATCATGTCAAGTATCTATTAATGAAACCATTTGCCCTCATGGATATATGATATTTGATACCTTTAGTAAGGTGTTTGCTCAAATCTCTTGTTCGTTTTTAAACTAAATTTTTTTCCTTATTATTGAATCTTGAATGTTCAATTTATATTCTGGATGCAGTTGTTTTATCAGATATATATTTTGGAATTTTTTTTTCCTGTGTCTTGCCTTTTCAATCTCTTAACAATGTCTTTTGAATAAAAGATTTTAATTTTGACTAAAGTCCATTTATGCATTTTTAATAAATTACATTATTGGGGCTTCTTTATATCCTAAGAAATATTTGCTTGACTCAAGATCATAATGATTTTCTTCTAGGAATTTTATGGCTTTAAGTTTATAAGCATACAACATTCTTTTTCTTTTTCTTTAATTTTTTATTGTTATGTTAATCTCCATACATTACATCATTAGTTTTTGATGTAGTGTTCCATGATTCATTGTTTGTGCATAACACCCAGTGCTCCATGCAGAACGTGCCCTCTTTAATACCCATCTCCAGGCTAACCCATCCTCCCACCCCCCTCCCCTCTAGAACCCCCTTCTAGAACCCTCAGTTTGTTTTTCAGAGTCCATCATCTCTCATGGTTCATCTCCCCCTCCAATTTCCCCCCTTCATTCTTCCCCTCCTGCTATCTTCTTCTTTTTTTTTTTTTCTTAACATATGTTGCATTATTTGTTTCAGAGGTACAGATCTGTGATTCAACAGTCTTGCACAATTCACAGAACTCACCATAGCACACACCCTCCCCAATGTCTATCACCCAGCCACCCCATCCCTCCCACCCCACCCCCCACTCCAGCAACCCTCAGTTTGTTTCCTGAGATTAAGAATTCCTCATATCAGTGAGGTCATATGGTACATGTCTTTCTCTGATTGACTTATTTCGCTCAGCATAATACCCTCCAGTTCCATCCACGTCGTTGCAAATGGCAAGATCTCATTCCTTTTGATGGCTGCATAATATTTCATATATATACCACTTCTTCTTTAACCATTCATCTGTCAATGGACATCTTGGCTCTTTCCACAGTTTGGCTATTGTGGACATTGATGCTATAAACATCGGGGTGCACATACCCCTTCGAATCCCTACATTTGTATCTTTGGGGTAAATACCCAGTACTGCAATTGCTGGGTCGTATGGCAGCTCTATTTTCAACTTTTTGAGGAACCTCCATACTGTTCTCCAGAGTGGTTGCACCAGCTTGCATTCCCACCAACAGTGTAGGAGGGTTCCCTTTTCTCTGCATCCCCGCCAACATCTGTCGTTTCCTGACTTGTTAATTTTAGCTATTCTGACTGGTGTGAGGTGATATCTCATTAAGATTTTGATTTGGATTTCCCTGATGATGAGCGATATTGAGCACTTTTTCATGTGTCTGTTGGCCATTTGGATGTCTTCTCTGGAAAAATGTCTTTTCATGTCTTCTGCCCATTTCTTGATTGGATCATTTGTTCTTTGGTTGTTCAGTTTGGTAAGTTCTTTATAGATTTTGGATACTAGCCCTTTATCTGATATGTCATTTGCAAATATCTTCTCCCATTCTGTCGGTTGTCTTTTGGTTTTGTTGACTGTTTCTTTTGCTGTGTAAAAGCTTTTCATCTTGATGAAGTCCCAATAGTTCATTTTTGCCCTTGCTTCCCTTGCCTTTGGCGACGTTTCTAGGAAGAAGTTGCTGCGGCTGAGGTCGAAGAGGTTGCTGCCTTGTTCTCCTCTAGGATTTTGATGGACTCCTGTCTCACATTTAGGTCTTTCAACCATTTTGAGTCTATTTTTGTGTGTGCTGTAAGGAAATGGTCCAGTTTCATTCTTCTGCATGTGGCTGCCCAATTTTCCCAACACCATTTGTTGAAGAGACTGTCTTTTTTCCATTGGACATTCTTTCCTGCTTTGTTGAAGATTAGTTGACCACAGAGTTGAGGGTCCATTTCTGGGCTCTCGATTCTGTTCCATTGATCTATGTGTCTGTTTTTTTTTTTTTTTTTTTTTTTTGACAGAGAGAGACAGCGAGAGAGGGAACATAAGCAGGGGGAGTGAGAGAGGGAGAAGCAGGCTCCCCGCGGAGCAGGGAACCCGATGCGGGGCTCGATCCCAGGACCCTGGGATCATGACCTGAGCCGAAGGCAGACGCTTAACGACTGAGCAACCCAGGCGCCCCTATGTGTCTGTTTTTATGTCAGTACCATACTGTCTTGATGATGACAGCTTTGTAGTAGAGCTGGAAGTCCGGAATTGTGATGCCGCCAGCTTTGCTTTTCTTTTTCAACATTCCTCTGGCTATATGGGGTCTTTTCTGGTTCCATACAAATTTTAGGATTGTTTGTTCCATTTCTTTGAAGAAAGTGGATGGTATTTTGATGGGGATTGCATTGAATGTGTAGATTGCTCTAGGTAGCATCGACATCTTCACAATATTTGTTCTTCCAATCCATGAGCATGGAACGTTTTTCCATTTCTTTGTGTCTTTCTCAATTTCTTTCATGAGTATTTTATAGTTTTCTGAGTACAGATCCTTTGCCTCTTTGGTTAGATTTATTCCTAGGTATCTTGGTTTTGGGTGCAATTGTAAATGGGATTGATTCCTTAATTTCTCTTTCTTCTGTCTTGTTGTTGGTGTATAGGAGTACCACTGATTTCTGTGCATTGATTTTATATCCTGCCACTTTACTGAATTCCTGTATGAGTTCTAGCAGTTTTGGGGTGGAGTCTTTTGGGTTTTCCACATAAAGTATCATATTGTCTGCAAAGAGCGAGAGTTTGACTTCTTCTTTGCCGATTTGGATGCCTTTGATTTCTTTTTGTTGTCTGATTGCTGTGGCTAGGACTTCTAATATTATGTTGAATAGCAGTGGTGATAGTGGATATCCCTGCCGCGTTCCTCACCTTAGGGGGAAAGCTCTCAGTTTTTCCCCATTGAGAATGATATTTGCTGTAGGTTTTTCATAGATGGCTTTTATGATATTGAGGTATGTACCCTTTATCCCTATACTCTGAAGAGTTTTGATCAAGAAAGGATGCCGTACTTTGTCAAATGCTTTTTCTGCATCTATTGAGAGGATCATATGATTCTTGTTCTTTCTTTTGTTAATGTATTGTATCACGTTGATTAATTTGTGGATGTTGAACCAACCTTGCAGCCCAGGGATAAATCCCACTTGGTCGTGGTGAATAATCCTTTTAATATACTGTTGGATCCTATTGGCTAGTACTTTGGTGAGAATTTTTGCATGTATGTTCATCAAGGATATTGGTCTGTAATTCTTTTTGATGGGATCTTTGTCTGGTTTTAGGATCAAGGTAATGGTGGCCTCATAAAACGAGTTTGGAAGTTTTCCTTCCATTTCTATTTTTTGGAACCGTTTTGGAAGAATAGGTATTAATTCTTCTTTAAATGTTTGGTAGAATTCCCCTGGGAAGCCATCTGGCTCTGAGATCTTGTTTGTTGGGAGATTTTTGATGACTGCTTCAATTTCCTTAGTGGTTATAGGTCTGTTCAGGTTTTCTATTTCTTCCTGGTTCAGTTTTGGTAGTTGATACATCTCTAGGAATGCATCCATTTCTTCCAGGTTATCTAATTTGCTGGCATAGAGTTGCTCATAATTTGTTCTTATAATTGTTTGTATTCCTTTGGTGTTGGTTGTGATCTCTCCTCTTTCATTCATGATTTTATTTATTTGGTCATTTCTCTTTTCTTTTTGATAAGTCTGGCCAGGGGTTTATCAATCTTGTTAATTCTTTCAAAGAACCAGCTCCTAGTTTCGTTGATCTGTTCTACTGTTCTTTTGGTTTCTATTTCATTGATTTCTGCTCTGATCTTTATTATTTCTCTTCTCCTGCTGGGTTTAGGCTTTATTTGCTGTTTTTTCTCTAGCTCCTTTAGGTGTAGGGTTAGGTTGTGTACTTGAGACCTTTCTTGTTTCTTGAGAAAGGCTTGTATTGCTATATACTTTCCTCTTAGGACTGCCTTTGCTGCCTCCCAAAGATTTTGAATAGTTGTGTTTTCATTTTCATTTGTTTCTGTGATTTTTTTTTATTCTTCTTTAATTTCCTGGTTGACCCATTCATTCTTTAGTAGGATGCTCCTTAGCCTCCATGTATTTGAGTTCTTTCTGACTTTCCTCTTGTGATTGAGTTCTAGTTTCAATGCATTGTGGTCTGAAAATATGCAGGGAATGATCCCAATCTTTTGGTACCAGTTGAGACCTGATTTGTGACCTAGGATGTGATCTATTCTGGAGAATGTTCCATGGGCACTAGAAAAGAATGTGTATTCCGATGCTTTGGGATGGAATGTTCTCAGTATGTCTGGGAAGTCCATTTGGTCCAGTGTGTCATTTAAAGTCTTTATTTCTTTGTTGAAATTTTGCTTAGATGATCTGCCCATTTCAGTGAGGGGGGTGTTAAAGTTCCCCACTATTATTGTATTGTTGTCGATGTGTTTCTTTGCTTTTGCTATTAATTGCCTTATATAATTGGCTGCTCCCATGTTAGGGGCATTGATATTTACAATTGTTAGTTCTTCTTGTTGGATGGACCCTTTAAATAGGATATAGTGTCCTTCCTCATCTCTTATTACAGTCTTTGTTTTAAGATCTAATTTGTCTGATATAAGGATTGCCACCCCAGCTTTCTTTTGGTGTCCATTAGCATGGTAAATGGTTTTCTACCCCCTCACTTTCAATCTGGGGCTGTCTTTGGGTCTAAAATGAGTCTCTTGCAGACAGCATATCGGTGGGTCTTGTTTTTTAATCCAATCTGATAGCCTGTGTCTTTTGATTGGGCGTTTAGCCCATTTACATTCAGGGTAACTATTGAAAGATAGAAATTTAGTGCCATTGTATTGCCTATAAGGTGACTGCTACTATATATTGTCTGTGTTTCTTTCTGGTCTATGTTGCTTTTAGGCTCTCTCTTTGCTTAGAGGACCCCTTTCAATATTTCTTGTGGGGCTGGTTTCGTGTTTGCAAATTCCTTTAGCTTTTGTTTGTCCTGGAAGCTTTTTATCTCTCCTTCTATTTTCAATGACAGCCTAGCTGGATATAGTATTCTTGCCTGCATATTTTTCTCATTTAGTGCTCTGAAGATACCATGCCAGTCCTTTCTGGCCTGCCAGGTCTCTGTGGATAGGTCTGTTGCCAATCTAATGTTTTTACCGTTATAGGTTACAGATCTCTTTTCCCGAGCTGCTTTCAGGATTATCTCTTTGTCTCTGAGACTCGTAAGTTTTACTATTAGATGTTGGGATGTGGACCTATTTTTATGGATTTTGAGAGGGGTTCTCTGTGCCTCCTGGATTTTGATGCCTGTTTCCTTCCCCAAATTAGGGAAGTTCTCTGCTATAATTTGCTCCAATATACCTTCTGCCCCTCTCTCTCTTTCTTCTTCTTCTGGGATCCCAATTATTCTAATGTTGTTTCGTCTTATGGTATCGCTTATCTCTCGAATTCTGCCCTCGTGATCCAGTAGTTGTTTATCTCTTTTTCTCAGCTTCTTTATTTTCCATCATTTGGTCTTCTATCTCACTGATTCTTTCTTCTGCCTCATTTATCCTAGCAGTTAGTGCCCCCATTTTTGATAGCACCTCATTAAAAGCCTTTTTGATTCGACTTGGTTAGATTTTAGTTCTTTTATTTCTCCAGACAGAGTTTCTCTAATAACTTCCATGCTTTTTTCAAGCCCAGTTAGTATCTTTAAAGTCATGATTCTGAACTCTAGATCCAACATCATACTAATGTCTGTATTGAGTAGGTCCCTGGCAGTTGGTACTACCTCTTGTTCTCTTTGTTGAGGTGATTTTTTCTGTCTTATCATTTTGTCCAGAGGAGAATAGACAAATGAAAGAACAAAATGCTAACAGGGTAACAACGTCCCCAGAAAATATACACTAAACAAATCAGAAAAGACCTGAAGCCAGGGGAAAAGAAAGGGAAAGAAAGAAAAATGAAGAAGAAAAAGATAAAAGTAAACAAAAACAGAACAAAACAAACAAACAAACAAACAAAAAAAACAGAATATGATCAAATATGATCAGGCTGGTACATAGATCAGTGCCACACACTAGATTTTGGGTGTATTTTGGTCTGTTAGAAGAAAATGCCTCCCAAAATTTTAAAGAACGAAAAACTTATATATGTACAAAAATAAGGGTTGCCTTATATAATTGGCTGCTCCCATGTTAGGGGCATTGATATTTATGATATTTATTATGATGAAGGGATGGAATATGACTGTAAAAATGAAAATTATAAAAAATTTTATAAAAGGAATTGATAAGAAGTTTTTGAAAAAAGAAAGAAGAGGATTTAAAAAAAAAAAGAAAAAAAAGGGAGAGAATGTGATCAGGCAGGAGACTAGAACAAAGCCATACACTAGAGATTTAGGGTATATTTTGATCCATTAGAAGAAACTGTATCTCAAAATTTTAAAGAGAGAACTACCTACATATATATATATATATGCCAAAAATAAGGGTAACTACTATGAAGGGATAGAAAATGACTAAAAATGAAAAATAAAAAATGTTTTTTAAAAAAGGGATTGATAAGATGTTGGTTGAAAAAGGGAAAAAGAAAAACTCAGAAAAAAAAAAAAAAAGACAGTTAAAAAAAAATTAACCTTGAAAGACTAAACAATCAGAGGGAAAAAAGCCATGGATTCTATGTGCAGTATTCCCCTAGCACTGGAGTTCTGCCGTTCTCATTGATGGGTAAACTTGGTCTTGGCTGGCTGTTCTTGCTGATCTTCTGGGGGAGGGGCCTATTGCCATGGTTCCCAAACGTCTTTGCTGGAGTTGGAATTGCCCCGCCCTTGCCCGGTCTGGGCTAAGTAATCTGCTCAGATTTGCTCTCAGGAGCTTTTGTTCCCTGCAAGCTCTCCGTACAGCTTTGGAGGACGAGAGTGAAAATGGCGGCCTCCCAATCTCCGTTATGGAGGAGCCGAGCACTCAGGACCCCACTCCTCAGCCCCCAGAGAAAAGCAGTCAGTCACTCCCGTCTCCCCAGTCTCCGGCCGGACTGCATGCTCACCCGGCCTGTGACCGAGTATTTCTATCTCTGGCACACGACCCCGTGTGGAGTCTCCAAACCCAGCAGATCCCTGCGGCAAGCTCCTGCGCCACTCCTACTGGGGGATGAAGGGGAGTCTTCCCGGATCTGCCGCTTGTTGGGTCCCTGCTGGAGGAGCAGTGGCCCGACTGTGCCGTGGATCACAGTTTATGACAACCCCGAGCTGAGAGCCCGCGCCTCGGCTCTGTCTCTGCAGCCGGCTTCCCCGCTCTGATATCTGGGAGCTCTGCTGCACTCAGGCACCCCCGGTCTTTCTGTGACCCCGAGGGTCCTGAGACCACACTGTCCCGCGAGGGTTCCACCCCCCGCTTAGCCACCGGAGCGACATCCCTCAGCGGAGCAGACTTCTAAAAGTTCCGATTTTGTGCTCCGCGGCTCTATCACTTGCCAGAAGCGGCTGACGGAGGCCCCCTCCCCCGCCGTCTATCCTCCTGAATATCACCTCGGATTCACTTCTCCACACGTCCTACCTTCCAGAAAGTGGTCGCTTTTCTGTTCAGAGAGTTGTTGCTATTCTTTTCTTTGATCTCCTGTTGAGTTTGTAGGTGTTCAGAATGGTTTGATCCCTATCCAGCTGAATTCCTGAGACCAGACAAAATCCAGGTCTCCTACTCCTCCGCCATCTTGCTCCGCCCCCCCAGCATAGAACATTCTTTTTTTGTATGTGGTATGATGTAAGAGATGCTTCCGCTTTTTTTATTTTTATGTGTGTATTGATAACTGAATGTATCAACTCCATGTGTTGAAAAGATCATCCTTTCTCCATTAACTTTTAACTGACCACAAATATGTGGTTCTATTTCTTAACTCTGCATGCCATTTATTGATCTTTGTATCCACCATAAGTTATGCTATGTGGAATAATCTACTTTTATAGGAAGTGTTGAAATCAAGTAGTATGATTTCTTTAACTTTACATCTCATTTTCCAAAATTAATTTGTTGTTATTCAAGTCCTTTGTTTTGTGATATGAGTCTCAGCATCATTTTGGCAATTTTTATAAAAATCTTTCTGGGATTTTGATTGAACCTGTATTGAATTTATAGATCAACTTGGAGAGAATCTTTAAAAAAATGATCTTTATTATACATGAGCAAGGTATACTTCACCATCTATTTAGATTTTCTTGATTTCTCACATCACAATTTTATTTTTTTCACATCACAACTTTATAGCTTGCAACATATAAATTTTGCAAATATTTTGTTAGATGTTTTCCTAAAGTATTTCATGTGTTTTGATGCTCTTGTAAATGGTGCTATTTTAAAGTTCAGTTACACACCACATAGCACAGATGCAGGTCTCCCCTCTCCCAAAGACTCATAGCTTTTTGAATTTAGTTCTGTTTCATTCTACTGATGATCTAAAAAATGAACAAAAATAAACAAAACAAAAGCAATGAATGCATAGCTTATCTGCTTTGTTTTAATTTTTAGGACCACAATAACAATCTCTTGTTCCTTTCTATATCATAACTTGAAGCAAATATATCACTTGCATATAATGTCAACATTTTAAAACTGAGGATTATATGTTTATGTTTTGCCACCTAACTCATTTCTCATCTCTTATTTATCTAACCTTTGGTCCCATCCCTTAATAAATTCTAGCAATAAGCACTCATTAATAAATTTTATTAATGTTATTGGTAAAAAGAGAAAGTTACTAAAAAGAAAAATAAAGAAATAATTGCAAATTTTGTTTTATCACACAGTTAATCTTGAGTATTTTACATTGTATTTTGCTTGATTTGTATTGTATTTTTATTCTTTTTATGTTAGTCTTTGCATTAAATGTCATCAATATATACACCATCCACTATGCTAGTTTACTAATTGTAACTTCACTGAAGATGGTTTTCTCAATGAGAGTTTAAAAATATATTCAGGGTTCTGCTAAAATTCAGAGAATGGTGTTGAGAAAATGAATTCAGATTAGCAATTCAGACTGTAAGTTTGATGATAATAGGGTTGCACTTCTTAGGTTGGATGAATAAAAATTTGGAGATAGATGTCTTAAAACAAATAATTCCTATTAGTAAGTAACTCATGAAAGGAAACAGTAAAGGAAATTCTATATTGAATGAAATTCTTTCTTTAAAGTTGCTGATCATTCATTTATTTTACAACTTGCTGAAATGAATTATTTTTTGCAGTTTTTTATAAAAGTACCATATTCAGAAATTTATATTATTATTCTGTGTATGTATCAGTGAGACTATTATTAATAGTAATTGCAGAATTCCATAATAGATCATTTTAGAATCAGTCTGAAACTCTTAAAACAATAATATTAATGGCATTTCTGACTTGGGAACAAAAATGATGAAATACTAGTAATATTGGCTTCTGAGTCTTGCAGGATTGCTGCTATATTCTGAGATTCAAATTTAAATGATCCAAGAAATCACTAGGACATCTAGCTCCTATAGGGGACAATGCTCGCAGTATAAAAACTTACTTTCTTGTCTAGCACTCACACCTAATAATCATGTAGGGAGAATCTATACATGAGGAGAACTGGGGCCAGACATTTTGTTTCCCATTACTTACTTTAGTTGACTTTGACTGTAAAAGTGAAGACTGTTACACAGAAGATACTCACTGGGGTAAAAGGAATTTATATTCAAAGTCCCTGCTGGTTTAGTTGACTTCTTGCAGTCCTTTATAACCCAATTCTAGTTTCTCAGGAATTTCTGGCTACTTCATCTTCATAATATATCTAAGTTATGGTTACTCAACATGACCTCAATGGCTAGTCAAAGCCACAATGGATATTTGCCTGGATTCCAAGCATTGTCTATAGCCTCTTGCTTTTATCCCTGACCTGTTACATTCTATTCTTTCCTTTTGTTTATCCCCACTCCTCATTCTTACCCTATTCTTGAAGATAAGCAGAGATTTTATTTGTTTATTTATTTGAGAAGAGGGGGTGAGGGAGAGGGAGAGAGAGAGTCCTAAGTAGGCCCTATGCCCAGTGCAGAGCCCCACTTGGGGCTCAACCTTAGAACCCTGAGATCATGACCTGAGCTGAAATCAAGAGTCGGAGGCTTAACTGACTGAGCCACCCAGGCACTCCTCATTTCTTAAATCTTCAGTGCGTAGAACAGTGCATCTCAAGCCTCATATGTTCCATAAATATCTGATGAAAAGAATAAATGAATTGACTCTGGCAGAGGCTGACAAAAACCAACGTGGAGTGGAAAACACTCAGCAAACTTCACCTCCTACTTATACTTTGACAACTAAGAGCCAATCATCAATTATACAAATTATCAAACGTTCCATTTTAACAACTGCAGTCTTTGGTAAGAGATTGAATAGATGTGACATTGAGAGATAAGTGATACATATTTCAAATATTGTAGGATGGCAATAGATTATTCCCTCTCATTGTCCACAGCTATACTACTGCATACATACAATAGTGCCTTTGCCATTCATAGTTTTATGTCAAATGGGACGGGTACATTAATGGTGTGCCTCTTTAAGAATAGAGCTGTTAGTCTTTCTCAACTGGTGTTTCTTGAGGGAATTAAGCCTTAAAATCCTAAAGCATCCATTGTATGTAACAAATTAGCTTCTCTCCTATACAATTAGTGTGATATTAGCTATGAATCAAACTTGGGAGAATTGAGAAAATAGACATTTAATTCATTATCTATTTTCCGTGATTCAAATGAGAAACTCCAGTTGAGAAAGGGTGGATGGAAATGATAAATTGTCATGTCACACTATTTATTGAAGCCTACCAACCAGATCCAGAGTACTGGGAGAGCTATATTAAAAGGTTCAACATAAGGTATCAGTTTCAAAGTTTAATTGGCATTTTATTGCAGAAAACCATTAAAGATTTTACATTCTCCTTTTATAGATTTTTTTTTTTTTTTTTTTTTTTTAGTTAGGCACATTGTTGAACTAAAAGATCCTAAGTATTTAAACCCTCTGTAGGCTTGCAAAAGTCTTGCAATTTATACTGAGCATGATTTGTTCTCGTGCATGAGAATTGCACTGATACGTATTTTCTGAAACAGTACACTTTTATCACTATGAATGATATTCCTTAATTCACCTTTACAAATTTTCTCTTTTCTATGTACCGCTTTTTAACAAGTCTCTGGAGAAGACAATGCTAAGTTTGGGTAGCTACCACACGTGCCCTGTGAAACTTTGTGTTGTAAGGAATAAAAAGTCCACAGAGAGTTTTCAGTGCTTATTTTAAAATAGGTAAACCAGTAAAATCCATGCTCTCTTGTTACTTGTTACTTAAGCATTCTAGAATAAAGAGTTTAAAAGTGCACTTGTCACAGACCTGTACCTCTGAAACAAATAATACATTATATGTTTAAAAAAAAAAAGAAGATAGTAAGAAGGGAAAAATGAAGGGGGGGAAATCAGAGGGGAGACAAACCATGAGAGACTATGGACTCTGAGAAACAAACTGAGGGTTCTGGGTGGGAGGATGGGTTAGCCTGGTGATGGGTATTAAACAGGGCACGTATTGAATGGAGCACTGGGTGTTATACAGAAACAATGAATCATGGAACACTACATCAAAAACTAATGATGTAATGTATGGTGATTAACATAACATAATAAAAAAATGTTAAATAAAAAAAGGGCACTTGTGGATCTTTTTGAAAAAATAATATATTTGGAAACTAGCAGAGGAAGAAATCTACAACATATTTACTCAATGAAATGCACCCCCCCACACACAAAAACACATTCAAAATTTTCTTTTCTCAGAATTTTTCAGCTTTCAATACACTATAATAATAATAAATACACTATAATTAATAATAAATCACAAAACAAAAATTTTGTTTTTCTTGTAATAAAAGTGTATGGCCAAAGAATAAATCAAAAGACTATTCTTTTAAGTTTTAATAGACATGAAGCATTTTAATGAACATAAATACATGAGAACAAAGATCCTTAACCCAGCATGAAAACAGAAAGTAAGTAGGCATAAACATATATTTATTGGGTGAAATTTCTCCCAATTTCCAAATATACCAGTAGTCATCTCTAAATTAAACAATTCCAGAAGTTATGTGGTTTCTTTTTGTTTTGGATTATCTGAGCTCCAACATGTCTTACCCAGTATATGACATAAAATTTTTGACCTGGAAGCTACATATTCTGTTTGTTTTCCTGCCTAGACCTGCTTTGATAAAAAGATAA
This sequence comes from Halichoerus grypus, assembly GCF_964656455.1. Lineage (NCBI taxonomy): Eukaryota > Metazoa > Chordata > Mammalia > Carnivora > Phocidae > Halichoerus > Halichoerus grypus. The sequence continues at coordinate 23,257,846 of NC_135714.1, forward strand.
AAACCTGCTATTTCTCTTATCGACCACCTATTTCCAAGCTCCTCTTACTTTGAATTACCTCTCTACTTTACCAATGATGCCCATAAATTTCAAAGCTCAAGTTCATAGGTCAGAACAATTAGTAACAACATAAAAAGAGTGGGGCCCAGAGAAAAGCCAAAATTCTACTCTCTTTCCTTGTCTTTTGACACCGAGGAGATGGCCCTATCACTACAACTTCAAAAATGAGATACGCAGAGATCTCAACAATGTAAAAACTGGCTAGACCTATACACTGTCCCTCTATAGAGGCTAGACCTATACACTGTCCTTCTACATTCATCTGCAGCAGTGGATGGTTTCCCAAGGATAATTATTAAGTGACTTATGGCTTTGGAGATAGCTGTAACTCGGGATTTTGGTGGAGAAAAGTGAGACTATTTATTTTGTGTTGTTGTAAAAAAATGTAAAGTTTTTTTGGTTTATTTTTGTAAATATAATTCCTACAGAGTTCAAGATGATAGTTCTGAATAGAGAGAAATGAGAGGAGAAAAAAGTTTATGGTAAAATGTAATGAAGTCTTTATACAGGGTGCTATAAAGATATAGATGTATTAGAGAGATATTCTAAAATCAAAATTGATGCAAGTTGCTTTTGTGAATAGCAATGAGTAACTATTAATTGTTTTCCATCACTCTGAAGTTTAATAGTGAAATTAAAGATTTAAGCAGATTTTGGAAAATCTGTTATTATTCATGTTTGTTATAATTCTCTTTGAAATGTAAAATAGAAGGCCAGAGTACTTAACATATATGATTAATGAAAATATGTGAAAAAGTAAAATTAAGATATTCTGCAAATTAGAATTTTATTCACTCACTTCATTGATTGGTATACTAAACAATACACAGAACACATATTTTGAAATACAGCATTCACTTACAAAATAATTTTTCTGCCTCCTTTATTCTTACTTTAATATTTAGGCTAGCCATAAAACATTTATGCTTTGGCTTAAAAATAGAGACAACCTATTTTTTTACAGAAGTTAGTTTTTTTAGGTGTTGTAATGATTGCCTCTTCTATTTCATAAACTCCCTGATCCAAACAAGCATCATTGAGGAAATATCTTTTCATTTGTACCTTAAAAAATATCTAGTTGTTTTGCTATATTAAAGATACATCAGCTATTTTTTTTAAATGATAGATATATAGATATCAAAAGTAGTATTTCAATACTTTCTTTTATTCAAATCAATCTAATGAGATTAAACAATGTGGAATTTTGTGTGTTTACTACTCAAATAATTGAGATGTTTTTCATCTAAAAGGTCTTTGGAAGCCAGGAAATGGAAAGAAAAATCAAACAACAAAAATAATCCCGTTCTTTAGGCCAGTCATTTCCCTTGATATGATGGTTATATTTCAATCACAGAATAATGTGAATGTTCTGTTCTGTATGATTTTCATATTCATATAAAATTGACTATTCTTTCCTGGAGGCAAAAGTGTTATATACATACACTATTTGCTACATATCCAATTGAATCTTTGAACCAAAATATTGGAAAGCTCCTGAGTGTTTTTGTAACAGTTAAAGTATTAAATGTAACAACATTGTGACAAATGAACAATTCCTTTTCTACATTCCCAGTTTCTGTTTTCTACTATAGAAAATTCTTCATCAAGCTTTAGTTCCCCAAAGGGGAGTAATCTTTGGGTCTTATTGACTAAAAGGAGGAAGCTATTGTGCTGTGGTGCTCATCTTGTTGAGACAACAGGTATACCACTCTCTCCCCTGTTGCCATTTTTAATGCCAGAGTGTTGTGATGGCAGGTGGTTATTTGTAAAGATTGTTAGCAACATAGTTATCAGAATCTTTCTCATGGGTGGGGGGGGGAGGCTAAATAAATTAACAGAACAGTACCCAGAGTTTCTGAAAGAAACTGAAAACAGTGTACTTACTCTAGAGAGCAGTTTATCACTCCATACCTGCAACTCTGTTAAGCAAAGTGGACTCATCTGTAAAATCTCAGAGTTACTTCCAGAGAGATCCTAACAAAATATTCCAGTCCTGGGGTTCTTAAACAAGTTTAAAATTAGAAAATGGGGAATATAAGCCCTGTGGAGACAGAAAATATATATTTAGAACAGCTGTGATCAATTTACAAATTTTCTTTCAGTAAATAATTTTTAAAACAAAGGTCAAGAATGAGGATTATAAACCTTCCTTAAAAATATATATTTCTTAAAATTTTTGAATTGTTTATTAAATAATTACCTTATTTTTAAATTTTTAAAATGTATTTAATAATACCATTTTATTATTCCTAAGAGTTTGTAAAGTCAATTTGAATTCCCAGGATAATAATCATTTTATTTGAAAATAATGATTTTTCAACTTCTAGTAATGATTATACCCCCAGATATGTTTTTCTTTAAGATAATAAGTGCAGTGGTACTTTATTATTTCAGGAATTGGCACTTTTGAAGCAGAATTAAATAATACTAGCTAATGGTGATATATTTACCCTGTTTCTGCTTCTCATGAGAATGCCTCAAAACTTTTAGAATGTTGCATGGTGTTCAGACTTAGTTTTTTAGTATTCTTTCTTTCTAAGTAATATTTTTAATTACCTATAGTTATATTTCTATTATCCACTAATGTGATAATATGGATATTGTACATGAAAATAGTAATAAGATGAATCACACTATCTAATAAAATAATAGTAAAAAAAAATGAGTTCAAGGAATGATTTCTTTGATCATCTATTTTAATAACTGCTAGATTTGAGTTGCTTGTCTTTCATTAAACATTTTGTTGGTGTCTATTAATAAGTGGTAGTGACCTGGGGATGATAACAATATCAGACTGCAGTCATATGGTATCGACCATGTGCTAGTTTGTCCTTTGACTCCGTTATGCCGGTTATCTCATTTGCTCTTTACAACAGCCCTCTAAAGAGAATGTTGTATTAATATCTCTGTCCCTGCAAAATTCATATGTTGAAGTCTTAATCCCTAGAGTGATGATATTTGGAGATGGGACCTCTGGAAGATAATTAGGTTTAGGTCTGGTCAGAAAGATGGGATACTCTGACAGAATTAATGTCGTTATAAGAAGAAGAGACACCAGAGTTCTCTCTGCCATGTGAAGACACAGAGAGAAGGTTGCTGTATGCAAGTGAAGAAGAAGCCTCTCACCAGTACCCCATCATCGGAAATTCTGACCTCATACTTCTAGTATCCACAACTATAAGAAAATAAATCTCTGTTGTTTAAGCCAGCCAATCAATGGTACTTTTATATGGGAGTCTGAGATGACTAACACAGTGAGGAACACAGAAAAGAAAGAATTTTCCCAAAGTCACAAAGCAGATAAGTAGTGAAGCCAGATAGAATTCAATCATTAAAAGCATTGACTGTTGTCATTTTTTATGTCAGGATTATGTTTATTTTAGAAAACCAATCGGGTAGTTTTCTACAAATTTCACAATTAAGGAAGTAATTATAGTGCATGGAAATTAAGTGATCCTATGGAAAATTATAGCCCAGACTTTAGTGATTGCTTTGTCTTCCAGTTTATGAACTTTTATTTCTGCTTGTATGTTGTTTGAATGTTTGGTTTTCCTTTTATTTTCTTTAAAATTCAAGCATTTCATGAAGAGATGGTGTGGTTTTGTTCCCTTTATTTAGTCATATGTAAATCAAGGGTTTTTGTTTTGTTTTGTTTTGTTTTGTTTTGTCTGCAGAGTCAGTGATTTCTTCATTCAGAAAATATTTCTGCTATAATAATTTGAATATTTAATTTTTCCTATTTGTTCTTGATTCAAGTAATTTTAGTGATCTGTTGATGCAGTCCTAAACCTGACTTTATCCTAACCCTTTCACTAGCTAAATCCAATTCTGATTATAACCCTAACACTAACCCACCAAGAGACCACTCTTCTTTCTGAAATCTTCATTCTTTGAACTCCCCACCACAAATTCTCAACTGTGAACTTAGGTTGTTCTCTTCATCACTGGTTTGAGTTTTTACATAATTAATTCTGTTACTAACAACTTATAAAACCTTTAAAATTATGTTTATAGTATTTTTACTTTAATTCATTTTCTTATTTCATGTATTTTCAACTCTCTTTCCCAATGTTATAATTTTAATAAAATCTTTGGGTTTTTCATCTTGTTGACAATCTCTTTTTTTAGATAGATTTCATGTTTTCTTTTATTTTACTAAGAATGCAAGCCAGAAACCCTCTATATTTCATTTCTGTTTCCTATAATATGCATTTTTTTTCCCAAAAGTACTTTTAGGTGCTTGATTTTCTATCTTTGGCTTCAAGGAATCATTTTTATAACCTAAACATTTCTTTTTATTTTCTTATTATTTTTCTTTGAACGGTCAAATTCTTGTTCCAACTTGGTATTTTTTTCAAGTGAAAAACAAATATTTTCTTGATTCCCTGCCCTCTTCAACTGGATTCTATTATTGTTCTTTAATATTGTAAGTCATAGGCTGATTGTCAGATAACAAAAGATTCTGTTGCTTAGAAAGTGCTTTAAAAAAACTTGAACTAGGATGATTCAATGGATAAACTAGAAAATGGGCTTTTATTTTTACAGTAATTCTTGTTCCACTCTTAATTCTGACCATACTGAACAACTTGCCATTTCCATGGAAAATTAGGCTTTTTAGCAATTCACTCTCTTTGTATTTACTTTTTCTCTCACTAAAAGTGCTCTTTCCATCTAACAGCAACCTGTTAACTCCCACTCATCATTTAAAGGTAATTTTAGGCATTACCTTTTGCTAGAATTGTTCTGTGATGTCTATGTCTGAACCAGATGACTCTAATTCCAAATTCCATGGCAACCTGTTTGTGCTTCTATCATACACTGTATGTGAAGGCATTTATCACTCTATGTCTCCCATGGGCCATATTTGGTTTAATAAATCCTTTGAGCTGCTGATTAAGATTAATATTTTTCTTTAAAAATTCTCAAAGTAAAATACATCACCAATTTTACATTGAATTTCCACAATTTCATAAATTCTTTAAAACACATCTGTTTACTGCCTGATTTTTCATGCGTTGAGGTGAACATTCTAGGTGGGCTGTTTATTGTTACAGGAACCATACACACATGCCCTGTGTGTGATTTATTTAGCCATGAAAATAAAACAAAACAAAATCTTCAGCAAGAAGAGAGGTGGCTTTCAGACATACAACTCTGAGTGACACCCAGACAAAGTAATATCCTATTGGATCTCAGAAATAGACAACTTTTTTGTGACTTTTTTCTTTTTATAGACATCCAGCTCATTTGATACCTAAATAGAACTTGGCATCAGTGAGTTTATATCTTCTTAGGGAGAGGAAGTAGACTGAGCCAGATGGTCCACTCATAGCTTTCTAAGCCTCTTACTGTCTAGTATCCTAGAATACAGATTTCCCATGATAGTGTAGAGATACCTGTAATAGACTTTCTGCCTATTTTCATCTTGCTTATTGTCTAGTTCACAGTTGTCTATTCAAAGTATGTCTCTTTAGAGAATATCCTTAAAGTTTACTTTGCCTATTTCCCCCGATTTCAAGATGAAAAAAAAATGATTCCTTATGATTATGAATTCTTTTGCATGTTCTTAAACTCTCTGACATTCCATTTATTTTTATGCAAATTTGAGTACTTACCAAAGATAGTATAAAGTTTAGAAATGAAACATGGGAAGTAAAATCACTGAACAGAAAATTGTAGGGTTGTTGCTGTTGCTATTATTAGAAGCATCATCAATTCACCCATTCCATCAATGTTTATTTGGACCTCTGTTATTCCCTGGTCACTTTGTTAGATGGAGATCTCAGATCTAGCGACTCAGTACATTTACAGTCATACCTGTCCCTGATGTGATCATACCAATGATATTTTTCTCTACCACTATAAACTAAATTCATGTTACAAATAAGGTTTTGGATCAAGTTAATCAGCCTAGGGGATTCTATGGTTTAAATTTCAAGTCCTATAAAGAGAATGGTTTGGATTTTGAATAAGGAAATTTCAAACAAATTAGTGTTGTGCCAACACCAACTACTTGCTTAGTAGGAGAGTATGGTATGTAAGTGGTGTTCACTAAATATTTTTGATTTAGTAAAAACAAAAAACAAAAAACAAAAAACTAAACTAAGCAAATGGAAAATTACTATTCAAATTCATTACTTAAATTGTGAATAGTACTTTAGTTATAGGTAAATTTTATAGTTATATTGGCTCAGTACCTAAGAAACTAGAACTATGTCTATGGAAACCAGACAGAAATTATAGGAAAATTTAATTTAGTCGAAAATTTAATACTACTACAGGATTAGCACCCTTACCTTTACCAAGACTGATTCTATATAACATCGGAATACCTATTTAATTCAGATTATGCCTGCATGATTTTCATTCAAAAGATTAAATGTCACTCACACATGAAGAGTTAAAAAAAAGATGTATTTTCCCTACATGATTTGAAAAAGCAGTATTTTTCTGAATTGCTTCATTTAACGTAAAAATTGATCTAAATGGTAATTTTGCATTTGAGTAAAAAATTAGGCTCTTTCACTTAAAATTACAGTAACTTCTACTTATCAAGATTTCGCCATGATTTTACAATTCAAAGGTTTTACAATTCAATTCCTGAACTATTCTATGTGTTCCAACCTCACTTAATTGTTACGGCAATCTTATGAGATGGACTGTCATTTTCCTCATTTTACTGATGTTGAATATTAGAGAGAGAGAAAGAAATTTGCTTATAGTTAAACTTCTTAAGATGTAGAACCTGGATTTAGATCCTGATTCTTTAATTCCATATTCTTGGACACTACACAAACTTTCTACATTTGTATAGACTAGCTTACTTTGTGTTTAGAAATATGTTGAGGATTTATAAGGATATCTTAAACAAAACATATTACTAGTGTTGGTGATCGGCTGTTTTTAGTGCTATTTTACAGAAAACTAAAGCTCAACTAGGTTAGGTGTTATTTATAGAGTCACACAAACAAAATGTAGAGGACTAATATCATGTCCTAAGAACATGAAATCCTTGGACATGATCAATATTGTTTGCAGACTTTTTACATTATGCTGTCATGACAGTCATCTAATGAACAGACTTGTTAATTTCTTTTGGTGAGGGGCACTCTCAGGCACGGTCTTCATGTTACAAATTTTAAAATTAAAATTAAAAACTTGTAGGTGTTACGGAGGAACTTTGCAGACTGATAAATGTTCTTTCTAGCCATTCAACTATTTTACATTTTCCATGTGAGCCCATTAATTTACACTTAGTGGCTCATAAGCAAAGGATTTGATAAAATGAAAGGCATTTCAATTTTAAATTTTACACAAGGATTTTCAAAAAGGATTCTTTGTTTAGTTGCATGCATTACTAAGAGTCACAATCTACGTACGTTATGTGTAATTTTAGCCACAGACTCCACTGGAACATTTCAAGAGTGTGATACCACAGCAGGGTCACTTATTCTGGAGCTAGAACAGTTTCAAGCACCTGCCTCAGAGGGGTTGCCTGGAAACGACACTTGTTGCACATTAAGCATCAGTGTTAAGGCACTTTAAGTGGGATTCTTTTTTTTTTTCTCTTAAACAAAGAACTTTACACCACACTTAAAAAAAAAAAAAAAAAAACTGGTAATTTTTACTTAGAATTTTGTCCAGAGTATTGTTTTTGAAAGTTCACTTTTGAATTCATCCAGCTGCTGTATTTGGCAGAGATTTCTAAACAAATGTAAGTTGCATTTCTGAAATTAATGTTTTAGATTGATATGCATCTTCTAGAAGAAAATAATCTGAATACCAAAAGAAATGAATACCTTATTTGTAAAGGTACAACAAAAATTTATTTAGTTCAAATTGTTATGCTGGAGTAAAGGAGGATCACTACAAAATGTCCAGAAAAAGGTGTGCAAGTTGTTCATCTCAAGCATACGTGTAATATTGATCTCCGCATCACTCCCATCCCTGAGTGTTAGGATTTTCATCTGCAAAATGGGAATAATAATTCTTCACTATACGTTTCCCAAGATGTATGTATTAGACTCAAAATGTATGACATGTTTAGGAAACATTTATAAATTATAGGTCTCAGAAATATAAAGTATTTTTGTTTATACAGACAAAGTCATACATTCATTCATGAAAGTAGATGGTTAGCTTTCCTGTAACTGTGATTAACTGCTTTGAAAAATGTTGCTCCTTAACAAAGGAAGACAAGATGATTGAACTCGGATGAATCAGTGTAAATCTACCTCTCTAATTGGAGGGAAATATAGGTGTTTACTCAACCACGGAGATTTAGCAGCAGAATTGTTCTGTGTGAGGCATAATCATCTACTGAGTCTCTACACAGTGCCTAGCAGCTCACAAAAAAATCAGTTATTATTGCTATGTGACAGTTACTACAATAACAATCAATATATGACAATCTCAGCTTTTTCTTTTCACTAATTCAGTTAATCCTTGTAACAAACCTACAAGATCCTTAAGTCCATTTTATAGCTGAGTCAAGCAAATTGCACATAAGTACCCCAAATAAAACATAAAACATAAAACAACTATCATTTTATTATGTTTCATAGTTTTGTAGGTCAGGAATATCAGTCGGGATCAGATGATACTTCTTGTGTTCCAGGTGGCTTACCCTGGGGTCAGACAGTAGCACTTAGCTGGTAGCTGGTCTGGTGTGGAGGGTTCAAGATGGGTTCACCGAGTAAGACTGGTACCAGGTAGGAACAACTGTAAGATAGGACACAAATGGGCTCCCTCTTCCTCCATGTAGTTTCATATCCTTTCTTCATGGTCTTTCCAGCACAGAATTCAGATTCCATTTATGGTGGCTCAGAGCTCCAAGAAAGCAAGGTAGAAACTGCCAAGGGCCTGGATCTGCAATGGCATCATTTCCACTGTGTTCTCTTGGTCCACAAGTCACACTTTCAGAGGGTGAAGTGCCATGCTTCAATAGGAGAATTTGCAGCCAAGTTTAATCTACCACAATGTTCAAATCATTTTGGTAAGAATACTGTTTTGCCCCAAATTATTCTTTCACATATATAGTGAAAATCTTCCCATTACTTTATCTGAGAGATTTTATTGGTTGATCCATAAGAGTGATACCTTCTTTCAACATTTTGCACCATTTCAAACTCATGCCAATGCATTGATCAAAGAATATGCCCTGGTTTTGTCACACAAATCTTCCATGAAAACATGAAGCAATCACTCAAGTTCATTGACTACAATTTAAGTCTTTAGAATTGATTGGTTGGTCAGAAATAAAATTTCTAGGTCAGATATTCTATACATTTATTCATAAGTATTCCACTTAAGGTCACAAATTGATAGGATGTTCTTAACATGATGTCTTAAAGTCATATATTAAAAATAAAAAATCTAGCCATTTAATTTTCATTTTAAGCATTAAACCTACTAAAAAAATCTGCACCATTTTCAAAATGTTCTCAAAGTTTTCATTGTTGTTGCTTTTATTCTAGTTTCTTTTTCTAGCTCTGAGGACAAAACTATAGGAAATTGCTAGACAAATTTCCATCAAACCAAATTAAACAAATAAAATGAACAATATATTTTTAGCCAATTTTTATCCCACAAATAGTTTCTAAACAAAACCAAGAGCTTCACTGTGAATGGTTAGCTCTATGCTATGTGTTTTTCTGAAAGTTAGGATCCTAATATGTATTTGCTATTTTATTAAATTTTTAATCTTGACACTATCCTGAATTCTCAGAGGATGAACCTTATAGATTTCCTTATTTCTTGATTGTTCTCTAATACATGTCATCTCAGAAAAAAATATATGTTAAATGTAAAATTGTATATGGCTTTGTACATGGCCCCTTGCCCAGGATGGGTTCACGATTGAATATGACTTCTAAGTATGGGTTAGCAAGGATGTAATATGGTGGAACCTGAGGAAACCTTTAGGTATGTCACGCCATAGATACTCACTATACAACTCCTCCAGACAGAAGGGATGTATTCTGTCTTCAGAATTGCTTGATGGTCCTTTGGGACTCTGCTTCTGGAGACTGATATTTTCCCCAAAGTTATACATTCCCAACTACTTGTATTAGCAAGGGAGGCGTTATTCAAACCCATATCCTTAGAGGACTTGAGTATTCCATTTCTTCCCTGAAGTAAACAAGACTATGTTTATGTACTTAGCAGCACTATTGTTCCAGCCATGATTTGTTCATTCCTATCAGCAATGATCTATTAACAGGGTAGCTCCATTACTCTATGACTTGGGGTAGGTTACTCTGCTTAGTTTATTTACAATTCTCTTTTATTATTATTATTATTATTATTATTATTATTATTATTATTATGTTATGTTAATCACCATACATTACATCATTAGTTTTTGATGTAGTGTTCCATGATTCATTGTTTGCGTATAACACTGAGTGCTCCATGCAGAACATGCCCTCCTTAATACCCAACACCAGGTTAACCCATCCCCCCACCCCCCTCCCCTCTAGAACCCTCAGTTTGTTTCTCAGACTCCGTAGTCTCTCATTGTTCGTCTCCCCATCCGATTTCCCCCCTTTCATTTTTCCCTTCCTGCTATCTTCTTCTTCTTCTTCTTCTTCTTCTTCTTCTTCTTCTTCTTCTTCTTCTTCTTCTTCTTCTTCTTCTTCTTCTTCAACATATAATGTATTATTTGTTTCAGAGGTACAGATCTGTGATTCAAAAGTCTTACAGCGCTCCCCATACCACATACCCTCCCCAATGTCTACAATTTTCTTTTGTAAGGTGGGGATGGTGATAATAACATCCAACTCACAGAGCTGATATAAGAATCAAATAAGGCAATGAATGCAGTTATTAGCACAATGCTTACTATGTTGTAAATGTTCATTATATTTGACATACCATGTTTAATATCTTAAAGCTCTCTCTCTTATTAGCATGCTATATATCTTATGTTAACAAATTCTATCACTATAATGTCTTTCACTATTGTCCTTTCCTTTCTTATTGACAGAGAATTTAAAGTAATTATTGCAAAGGCCACTTATCTTTCCTAACTATAAACTTCCCTCTAATTAAGCCTGTATACTTCACAATTTCCTATTGCTGCCGCAACAAATATTCACAAACTTAGCAGCTTAAATCAACATAGATTTATTCTTTTATAGTTCTGCAAGTCAGAAATTCTAAAATTGAGGGGGTGATAGTGCTGTGTTCCTTTCAGAGATTTCAAAGAAAAATTCATTTTTCTTGTCTTTTTCAGATTCTAGTGTCTTCTCACATTCCTTGGTTTGTAGCCTCTTCCTAGCATCACTCTGACCTCTTGCTTCTGTCCTCACATTTCCTACTACTGTCTGATTCTCCTGCTCCTCTCTTAAAAGGCCCCTTGTGATTACAGTTAATATATTAATAAGATAGGGAAATATATTAATATTGTATATCCTAGTTAATAAGGGATAATCTCCCTATCTCAAGATCCTTAATTTAATAACATTTGTTTTTTTTACCATATAAGGTAACATATTTATAGGTTTTAGGGTTTCGGGTGTAGACATCTTTGAGGGACTTATTCCACTTACCACAGTATATATTTAAAATGCTTAACATATATTTTTATGGCCCTTTATTATCTGGTCTCAAACTACCTTTTACCACTCTCCTGTCTGTCCCTGATAATTAATTATATCCTATGACTTTTACATTATATGACTATACATTGAACTATCAATATATCATTCACTTTCAATCTATGTGAGTATCCTCATGCTCTTCTCTCTTTATAAAATGCCTTTTTTATGTATTCTGCACCTGGAGAAATATTCAGAATTTTGGAGGTTTTCTTTTCTTTTTTTTTTTTAAGATTTTATTTATTTCTTTATTTTTAGAGAGAGAGAAAGAGAGGGAGAGACTGGGGGGAGGGGCAGAGGGGGAGAGAGCAAGAGAGGGAAAGAATCCCAAGCAGATCTGTGCTAAGTCTGATGTGGGGCTTGATGTCACAACCCTAATCATGACCTGAGCTGAAACCAAGAGTCTGATGCTTGACTGACTGAGTCACCCAGGCACCCCTTGGGGTTTTCTATGCTTCCAGAATACACTAATATTTGCATTATCATAGGGCATATCATGCTGTATGGTAATTAAATATATACTTGTCTACTTTTCTAGATTGTTAGCAACTTGAAAGCTAGGGCCTTTTAAAATTTTCATTGTTGTTTTCACTTTAAACACAGAACCAAAAAAAATGTTGTTTATGAGATTACTGAAACTATTTGCACAACTCACTTGAAGCTCTAGATAGGTGATGACAGGTTTGAGGGGCACAGCTTATTGATTTGTTAGTCTTTATATCAGTTGGGGGTCTTAGTTGCAAAAAGTAAAAATCCCCTACAGCTGGTTTGTTGAGAAAGTGAATATAATAAAGAATGTTAGATAGCTCTCAGAATCTCTCAAAAACAGAGAAATAGTCTTGGGGATTATGAGGCCAGGAATAATGGCCAAATCATACCATGAGAAGGCTCCTGTGGGGCCCAGTGAAATGCAATTTCTACATACAGACACTTAAAACCATACACCACAAACGTTACCACCAGGACCTTGGCCACTGCTGCAACAAAAAATAGACTCTTCCTGTCCCATTGCCAGGAAGGGGTTGGAGAGACTGATTCTCCCCATGTAAGTATCTGACAGGCAGAACCAAAGGCGGATGCCTGTACACCAGCTGGATAGAAGGTTAGAATAGCTATTTCTGGCTGTACTTTCAGATGAGTGAATTCTTCAGGTAAGAAATACCTCCAGTTTAAAAGTATTCAAAAGTATTAAGTAGTTAAAGAGTTTGGTAATTTTAACTATGCCTTTTAGAGAAATGGTGTAGAACTAGATAAATCTTTTTTTTTTTAAATAAATTTGCCTTAAAGAGAGAAATTGAATATCAAAATTATAGTTTATGGAATAATGGCATTTTTCATTTGGAGGGGCAGCAAACATCCAAAGAAATGTTTATATTTTTTTGGATTGTCAAAATGAAATATTCATTTTTATGTAATGGTCCAGCCAACTGGGAAATGTTATGAGACACGCACTTAGCAGAAGTATTGAACAGTGACTCATTTGCATTAAAAGATGATAAAAGTTGTCTAGAGTAGTAATGGATAGTTCATTAGATTAGTAATAGAATCGTGGTCCATTTTGCCTTAGGTTACCAATCAAAATCCATCACCATGCTTTAGACATCAAAGCAACTCTCGGTCTGACGGGGTTAATCATTTAGTCTTGTCTGAGCAGAAAGAACTTCCTTTTTAAAGAACAAAATGCAAGGGGGGATGGGATTAAAAACACTGGGCTCAGAGTCTGGAATCCAATCTTCTAGTGCTAGTGGGCTATTGACTGACTTAAAAAACATAGGGAAAATAAAAATTCTCCCTCCTCTATACTGTCAATGTATAGAATTCAAGGGGTAGACGAGCTCTCTTATGTCCCTGTTAAATTTAATATTTTGTGAGTAATTAGAAAGATAAATTTCTAAGCATATATTTTCTAGGCTGAAAAATGCAACACCTAGGAGCGCCTGGGTGGCTCAGCCGTTTAGAGTCTGCCTTCGGCTCAGGTCATGATCCCAGGGTCCTGGGATCGAGCCCCACATCGGGTTCCTTGCTCGGCAGGGAAGCCTGCTTCTCCCTCTCCCACTCCCCCTGCTTGTGTTCCCTCTCTCACTGTCTCTGTCTCTCTGTCAAAAAATAAATAAAAATCTAAAAATAAAATAAAATAAAATAAATAAAATAAAATAAAAGAAAAAAAGAAAAATGCAACACCTAATCCATTGTGAATAAGACGTAAATTTTACATGAGATATTTTCTATTTTCTGCACCTAATAAAGCTCTTCCCTTTGTGTTCCTAGAATTTGTAACTGTAGGGTACCCAAAAAGGTTTGGTTCCTTGTCCCAATTTCTCTGACTTATACAAGAGACTTATTTCTCCATTGCTCAGTGTCCTCTGCTGTAAAGTGGACATAATTGTGTTATTTTCTTTATGGTCGCAGGCTTCTGGTTAAAAAAATCAAATAAATAATGCAGAAAGAAGTTATTTGTAACCAAAATTCTCTGTGATTATAAGACTTCTTTCTGTGCATGTTACTTTCATAGCTCAGATAATGAAAAGATTCAAAGTCAAACAAATGCTCAATAATTTATTTAAGAACTTGCCCTGCAAAAACTAAAGTATGAGGGTAGACTGTTATAAACAGCCCACACACTTTTGACTGGCAGAGATGTGGGAAAAAGGAATATGGGGAAAATTCTTGTGAAATTATGTGACCTTTTTACTATTAGACCTTTTACAATATAGAAATATAATGATAGAGCAAGCCCTAAAAGTTTTAAAATATGGCACCCACGATTACAACATATACATGTATGTATATGTGTGTGTCTCCATATAGATACATATAAAGATATGTAGATTAAAAAGAGAGGGAAAAAGAGAGAAATTCATACATATATACATACACACACATAAACTGTTGACTTTTTAAGATTAGCAAAAAATTAGAAACAAAACAAATACTTATTAATATGGTAATATTGACCATATTATGGCACATATATGTATTGTGAATATTATATAGCAATAAAACTAATTTAGGACTGTATCAGGTTATGGTGTGTATGGGGGGGACAAAGAAGGGTCATTCAATAAGAATTAAACTTTTTAGTAGAAAAAAGAAAAGCAGAAAAAGGAATGTATCAAAGAAATATTGATTAAAAGGGAATGTGTACACATCTATATGTGTAGGAAGCATTCTTGGAAATTCCAGAGAGATGAAACAAAGTGGTAGAGTGATCTGGGGCCTCATTTTAATGGATACATGACTAGAAAAGAAAATCAATCAAATGAGGATATATAGTTATCAGTGGGAGAGGGTTATGACAGATAATAGTCCAAGTATGCTTTCAAGGATCATGAGACTCAATTCCAGTCCAGGTTGGAGGCAACAAAGAATATGACTGATAGATGAATGGAACAGATCATTTCATGATAGTTCTAGGAAAAAAAAAAAAGTGAAAGGATGGGTTATAGGAAGCAGGTTTCAGTTTGTAAGAGTGTTAAATGGCTCAGTTTCCCTATTTGTGCCCTGAAGTTTAGGGCTAAGTTCCATATGCTGTATCAAAATGTCTGGCTTCCAACATCAGCTCAAGTTTTTGAGTTCCCCTCCCACAAACATATCTCAGATTTTTTTTTTTTAAGTCTTTCTAGATTAATGGTTCAATGGGTACAAGCAAATCTACTTTTTTCCAGGATGCAGAGTTGAGCTTCAGAGAATAAGTTCATTTATATTTAAAATTAGGTTAGCTCTCTGTTTAGGTTACTGTTACTTTTTATAAATGTTTTAAAATATGTATTAGGTAGAAAACTTTCCTATTCTGTAAATTCTCCTAAAGGTAAAAAAATGATGAATAATTATCAAATATGAGATAGGTGGTCATGTTCCACTTGCAAGTAGCATCAGATTTATAAATAACTTTTTATTCAGGAAATTTATAATTTTTATTTTTATGAAATTAAATGGTATAACCAATTTACTTAAGGGGTTGATAGATCTGACTTTGGACATATAAAGAACTCTATTTGAATTTAGACTCTACAATTTGCTGTCTATGTGAATTTTGGTAGTATTCTTAATTTCTCCAAAACTCAGTTTTCTCACTAAAAATGGTGACCTCAAAGGAATGTTGTACACATTAAATGAGATAATGTAAAAAAAAAAGTACTTAAGGTGCTTTCCAAAAACTTAATAAATAATGAAAGTTATTATTAAATTGATTTTTAATATGGGTCCCATTTCACATTTTAAGGGTGCATAAAAATAGTTTAATTTTGGACATTAGAGCAAGAAGTATTAGACTTAAGACAGTGTGGTAATATGAAGGAAAGAGGGATTTGGGAGAAAATATAGTCAAACAAATTCTGTGTACATATTATATAGAGTAGGGTTTAAGAAATCACTGAGATGTGCCTCAGACTTTCATCTTTAAAATTGAGATGATTGGGAGATTCTTTATTCATTTCTTAGCCTTAACTTGAGAATCAAATCACATAAAATGTGTTAGAGAACTTTTTGAATTGCAAATTCTATACAAATGTGGGCTATTATGATTATTTCATAGTTCAAAATGTCTCTATACTGACTTTTTTAAATGCCAGATTTTGTTGGTCTTTAGGGCATTCATTCACTTGATTGTTACATTTTCTAAGAAATTAAGGGGGTGTAGCACAAGAGAAAAATGAGCGTAAAATAAGGACAGTGAATTAAACCTTTCATCAGAGCTAGCATTTTCAAGATCGCAAGAAGCTATCTGATTAAAATTAAACTCCATTGGGGCCTTAGGGGCAGGAATCAAATATGATGGTCTGCAAGAACTTCTTATCACATTCAGTTATCTATTTTATAAAAGCATTTGCCTTTAACCATTAATGTTATTTTAATAGGGTTTTAATGTTTAATTATATATTATTTTCAGGTAGCTCCACATATTATGTAATACTATCTTGCCTTGAGATGGATGTTTGGAATAATTGACTCCATTTTTATTTTTTATTTTTTTTTTAATTTTTTATTGTTATGTTAATCCCCATACATTACATCATTAGTTTTAGATATAGTGTTCCATGATTCATTGTTTGTGCATAACACCCAGTGCTCCATGCAGAACGTGCCCTCCTCAATACCCATCACCAGGCTAACCCATCCTCCCACCACCCTCCCCTCTAGAACCCTCAGTTTGTTTTTCAGAGTCCATCGTCTCTCATGGTTCTTCTCCCCCTCCGATTTCCCCCCCTTCATTCTTCCCCTCCTGCTACATTCTTCTTCTTCTTTTTTTCTTTCTTAACATATATTGCATTATTTGTTTCAGACGTACAGATCTGAGATTCAACAGTCTTGCACAATTCACAGCGCTTACCAGAACACATACCCTCCCCAGTGTCCATCACCCAGTCACCCCATCCCTCCCACCACACCCCCCACTCCAGCAACCCTCAGTTTGTTTCCTGAGATTAAGAATTCCTCATATCAGTGAGGTCATATGACACATGTCTTTCTCTGTTTGACTTATTTCGCTCAGCATAATACCCTCCAGTTCCATCCATGTCATTGCAAATGGCAAGATCTCATTCCTTTTGATGGCTGCATAATATTCCATTGTATATATATACCACCTCTTCTTTATCCATTCATCTGTCGATGGACATCTTGGCTCTTTCCACAGTTTGGCCACTGTGGACATTGCTGCTATAAACATCGGGGTGCACGTAGCCTTTTGGGTCCCTACTTTTGTATCTTTGGGGTAAATACCCAGTAGTGCAATTGCTGGATCATATGGTAGCTCTATTTTCAACTTTTTGAGGAACCTCCATACTGTTTTCCAGAGTGGCTGCACCAGCTTGCATTCCCACCGACAGTGTAGGAGGGTTCCCCTTTCTCCGCATCCCCGCCAACATCTGTCATTTCCTGACTTGTTAATTTTAGCCATTCTGACTGGTGTGAGGTGGTATCTCATTAAGGTTTTGATTTGGATTTCCCTGATGCCGAGCGATATTGAACACTTTTTCATGTGTCTGTGGCCGTTTGGATGTCTTCTTTGGAAAAATGTCTGTTCATGTCTTCTGCCCATTTCTTGATTGGATTCTTTGTTCTTTTGGTGTTGAGTTTGATGAGTTTATAGATTTTGGATACTAGCCCTTTA
This sequence comes from Halichoerus grypus, assembly GCF_964656455.1. Lineage (NCBI taxonomy): Eukaryota > Metazoa > Chordata > Mammalia > Carnivora > Phocidae > Halichoerus > Halichoerus grypus. The sequence goes on from NC_135714.1 coordinate 23,275,618, forward strand.
TCTGATATGTCATGTGCAAATATCTTCTCCCATTCTGTCAGTTGTCTTTTGGTTTTGTTGACTGTTTCCTTTGCTTTGCAAAAGCTTTTTATCTTGATGAAGTCCCAATAGTTCATTTTTGCCCTTGCTTCCCTTGCCTTTGGTGAAGTTTCTAGGAAGAAGTTGCTGCGGCTGAGGTTGAAGAGGTTGCTGCCTGTGTTCTCCTTTAGGATTTTGATGGACTCCTGTCTCACATTGAGGTCTTTCAACTATTTGGAGTCTATTTGTGTGTGTGGTGTAAGGAAATGGTCCAGTTTCATTCTTCTGCATGTGGCTGTCCAATTTTCCCAACACCATTTGTTGAAGAGACTGTCTTTTTTCCATTGGACATTCTTTCCTGCTTTGTCAAAGATTAGTTGACCATAGATTGAGGGTCCATTTCTGGGTTCTCTATTCTGTTCCATTGATCTATGTGTCTGTTTTTATTTTTTATTTTTTTTATTTTTTTTTTTTTAAAGATTTTATTTATTTGACAGAGAGAGCACAAGCAGAGGGAGAGAGAGAGAGAAGCAGGCTCCCCGCTGAGCAAGGAGCCCGATGTGGGACTCGATCCCAGGACCCCGGGATCACGACCCAGGCCGAAGGCAGCCGCTTAACCGACTGAGCCACCCAGGCGTCCCTATGTGTCTGTTTTTATGTCAGTACCATACTGTCTTGATGATGACAGCTTTGTAGTAGAGCTGGAAGTCCGGAATTGTGATGCCGCCAGCTTTGCTTTTCTTTTTCAACATTCCTCTGGCTATATGGGGTCTTTTCTGGTTCCATACAAATTTTAGGATTGTTTGTTCCATTTCTTTGAAGAAAGTGGATGGTATTTTGATGGGGATTGCATTGAATGTGTAGATTCCTCTAGGTAGGATTGACATCTTCACAATATTTGTTCTTCCAATCCATGAGCATGGAACGTTTTTCCATTTCTTTGTGTCTTCCTCAATTTCTTTCATGAGTATTTTATAGTTTTCTGAGTACAGATTCTTTGCCTCTTTGGTTAGATTTATTCCTAGGTACCTTATGGTTTTGGGTGCAATTGTAAATGGGATCGACTCCTTAATTTCTCTTTCTTCTGACTTGTTGTTGGTGTATAGGAATGCCACTGACTTCTGTGCATTGATTTTATATCCTGCCACTTGACTGAATTCCTGTATGAGTTCTAGCAGTTTTGGGGTGGAGTCTTTGGGATTTTCCACATAAAATATCATATCATCTGCAAAGAGTGAGAGTTTGACTTCTTCTTTGCCAATTTGGATGCCGTAGATTTCTTTTTGTTGTCTGATTGCTGTGGCTAGGACTTCCAATACTATGTTGAATAGCAGTGGTGATAGTGGACATCCCTGCCGCGTTCCTCACCTTAGGGGGAAAGCTCTCAGTTTTTCCCCATTGAGAATGATATTCGCTGTAGGTTTTTCATAGATGGCTTTTATGATATTGAGGTATGTACCCTCTATCCCTATACTCTGAAGAGTTTTGATCAAGAAAGGATGCTGTACTTTGTCAAATGCTTTTTCTGCATCTATTGAGAGGATCATATGATTCTTGTTCTTTCTTTTGTTAATGTATTGTATCACGTTGATTGATTTGCGGATGTTGAACCAACCTTGCAGCCCAGGGATAAATCCCACTTGGTCGTGGTGAATAATCCTTTTAATGTACTGTTGGATCCTATTGGCTAGTATTTTGGTGAGAATTTTTGCATCCATGTTCATCAGGGATATTGGTCTGTAATTCTCCTTCTTGATGGGGTCTTTGTCTGGTTTTGGGATCAAGGTAATGCTGGCCTCATAAAATGAGTTTGGAAGTTTTCCTTCCATTTCTATTTTTTGGAACCGTTTTGGAAGAATAGGTATTAATTCTTCTTGAAATGTTTGGTAGAATTGCCCTCGGAAGCCATCTGGCCCTGGGCTTTTGTGTTTTGGGAGATTTTTGATGACTGCTTCTATTTCCTTAGTGGTTATAGGTCTGTTCAGGTTTTCTATTTCTTCCTGGTTCAGTTTTGGTAGTTGATACATCTCTAGGAATGCATCCATTACTTCCAGGTTATCTAATTTGCTGGCATAGAGTTGCTCATAATATGTTCTTATAATTGTTTGTATTTCTTTGGTGTTGGTTGTGATTTCTCCTCTTCCATTCATGATTTTGTTGATTTGGGTCATTTCTCTTTTCTTTTTGATAAGTCTGGCCAGGGGCTTATCAATCTTGTTAATTCTTTCAAAGAACCAGCTCCTAGTTTCGTTGATCTGTTCTACTGTTCTTTTGGTTTCTATTTCATTGATTTCTGCTCTGATCTTTATTATTTCTCTTCTCCTGCTGGGTTTAGGCTTTATTTGCTGTTCTTTCTCCAGCTCCTTTAGGTGTAGGGTTAGGTTGTGTACTTGAGACCTTTCTTGTTTCTTGAGAAAGGCTTGTATTGCTATATACTTTCCTCTTAGGACTGCCTTTGCTGTATCCCAAAGATTTTGAATAGTTGTGTTTTCATTTTCATTGGTTTCCATGAATTTTTTTAATTCTTCTCTAATTTCCTGGTTGACCCATTCATTCTTCAGTAGGATGCTCTTTAGCCTCCATGTATTTGAGTTCTTTCCAACTTTCCTCTTGTGATTGAGTTCTAGTTTCAAAGCATTGTGGTCTGAAAATAGGCAGGGGATGATCCCAATCTTCTGGTACTGGTTGAGACCTGATTTATGACCTAGGATGTGATCTATTCTGGAGAATGTTCCATGGGCACTAGAAAAGAATGTGTATTCCATTGCTTTGGGATAGAATGTTCTGAATATGTCTGTGAAGTCCATTTGGTCCAGTGTGTCATTTAAAGTCTTTATTTCCTTGTTGATCTTTTGCTTAGACGATCTGTCCGTTTCAGTGAGGGGGAGTTAAAGTCCCCCACTATTATTGTATTGTTGTCAATGTGTTTCTTTGCTTTTGTTATCAATTGTCTTATATAATTGGCTTCTCCCATGTTAGGGGTATAGATATTTACAATTGTCAGATCTTCTTGTTGGATAGACCCTTTAAGTATGATATAGTGTCCTTCCTCATCTCTTATTACAGTCTTTGGTTTAAAATCTAATTTGTCTGATATAAGGATTGCCACCCCAGCTTTCTTTTGGTGTCCATTAGCATGGTAAATGGTTTTCCACCCCCTCACTTTCAATCTGGGGGTGTCTTTGGGTCTAAAATGAGTCTCTTGCAGACAGCATATCGATGGGTCTTGTTTTTTAATCCAATCTGATAGCCTGTGTCTTTTGATTGGGGCATTTAGCCCATTTACATTCAGGGTAACTATTGAAAGATAGGAATTTAGTGCCATTGTATTGCCTGTAAAGTGACTGTTACTGTATATTGTCTGTGTTCCTTTCTGGTCTATGTTGCTTTTAGGCTCTCTCTTTGCTTAGAGGACCCCTTTCAATATTTCTTGTGGGGCTGGTTTCGTGTTTGCAAATTCCTTTAGTTTTTGTTTGTCCTGGAAGCTTTTTATCTCTCCTTCAATTTTCAATGACAGCCTAGCTGGATATAGTATTCTTGGCTGCATATTTTTCTCATTTAGTGCTCTGAATATGTCCTGCCAGTCCTTTCTGGCCTGCCAGGTCTCTGTGGATAAGTCTGTTGCCAATCTAATGTTTCTACCATTGTAGGTTACATATCTCTTCTCCCGAGCTGCTTTCAGGATTTTCTCTTTGTCTCTGAGACTCGTAAATTTTACTATTAGATGTCGGGGGTGTTGACCTATTTTTATTGATTTTGAGAGGGGTTCTCTGTGCTTCCTGGATTTTGATGCCTGTTTCCTTCCCCAAATTAGGGAAGTTCTCTGCTATAATTTGCTCCATTATACCTTCTGCACCTCTCTCTCTTTCTTCTTCTTCTGGGATCCCAATTATTCTAATGTTGTTTCGTCTTATGGTATCGTTTATCTCTCGAATTCTGCCCTCGTGATCCAGTAGTTGTTTATCTCTCTTTTTGTCAGCTTCTTTATTTTCCATCATTTGGTCTTCTATCTCACTGATTCTTTCTTCTGCCTCATTTATCCTAGCAGTTAGCGCCCCCATATTTGATTGCCTCATTAATAGCCTTTTTGATTTCTACTTGGTTAGATTTTAGTTCTTTTACTTCTCCAGAAAGTGTTTCTCTAATAACTTCCATGCTTTTTTCAAGCCCAGCTAGTATCTTTAAAGTGATGATTCTGAACTCTAGATCTGACATTGTACTAATGTCCGTATTGAGTAGGTCCCTGGCAGTCGGTACTACCTCTTGTTCTTTTTGTTGAGATGATTTTTTCCGTCTTGTCATTTTGTGTAGAGGAGAATAGATTAATGAGAGAACAAAATGCTAGCAGTGTAACAACGTCCCCAGAAAATATACTCTAAACAAATCAGAAAAGACCTGAAGCAGTGGGAAAAGAAAGGGAAAGAGAGAAAAAAGAAAAAGAAAGAAAAAAAGAAAAAAGAAAAAGATAAAGATAAAGATAAAAACAAAGAAAAGCAGAACAAAACAAAACAAAACAAAAACAGAATGTGATCAAATATGATCAGGCTGGTTTATAGATCAGTGCCACACACTAGATTTTGGGTGTATTTTGGTCTGTTAAAAGAAAGTCCCTCCCATAATTTTAAAGAAAGAAAAACTTATATATGTACAAAAATAAGTGTTGATATGATGAAGGGATGGAATATGACTGTAAAGATGGAAATTATAAAAAAATTTATAAAAGGATTTGATAAGTTGTTTGAAAAAAGAAAGAAGAGGATTAAAAAAAAAAAGAAAGAAAGAAAAAAAACAGAATGTGATCAGGCAGGGGAGTAGAAAAAAAACATACACGAGAGATTTAGAGTATATTTTGATATGTTAGAAGAAACTATCTCAAGATTTTAAAGAGAGAACAACTTATATATATATGCCAAAAATACAGGTAACTACTATGAAGGGATAGAATATGACTTTAAAAATGAAAAATAAAAATGTTTTTTTTTAAAAAGGGATTGATAAGATGTTGGTTGAAAAAGGGAAAAAGAAAAATTCAAAAAAAAGAAAAAAAGAAAAAAGAAAAAAAGACAGTTAAAAAAAATAATTAACTTTGAAAGATTGAAGAATCATGGTAAAAAAGCCATGAATTCTATGTGCAGTATTCCCCTAGCGCTGGAGTTCTGCCGTTCTCATTGATCAGTAAACTTGGTCTTGGCTGGCTGTTCTCGCTGATCTTCTGGGGGAGGGGCCTGTTGCCATGGTTCCCAAATGTCTTTGCTGGAGGCAAAATTGCCCCGCCCTTGCCAGTCCGGGCTAAGTAATCTGCTCGGGTTTGCTCTCGGGAGCTTTTGTTCCCTGCAAGCTTTCCGTACAGCTTTGGAGGTGGAGAGTGAAAATGGCGGCCTCCCAGTCTCCGCCCCGGAGGAGCCGAGAACTCAGGGCCCCGCTCCTCAGCGAGCCCCCAGAGAAAAGCAGTCAGTCACTCCCGTCTCCCCGGTCTCCGGCCGCACTCCGTGCTCACCCGGCCTGTGCCCACGCCTTTCTATCTGGCACTCGACCCCGGGTGGAGTCTCCAAACCCAGCATATCCCCACGGTGCGCTCCCGCACCTCTTCTCCCGGGGGAAGAAGGTGAGTCTCCCCCGGTCTGCCGCTTGTTGGGTCCCTGCTGGAGGAGCAGTGGCCCGACTGTGCCACGGATCACGGTTTATGACAACCCCGAGCTGAGAGCCCGCGCCTGGGCTCCGTCTCTGCAGCCGGCTTCCCTGCTCCGATACCTGGGAGCTCTGCCGCACTCAGGCACCCCCGGTCTTTCTGTGACCCCGAGGGTCCTGAGACCACACTGTCCCGCGAGGGTTCCACCCCCCACTTCGCCACCAGAGTGACGTCCCTCAGCGGAGCAGACTTCTAAAAGTTCCGATTCTGTGCTCCGCGGCTCTATCACTTGCCAGAAGCGGCCGACGGAGGCCCCTCCCCCGCCGTCTATCCTCCCGAATATCGCCTCGGATTCACTTCTCCGCGCGTCCTACCTTCCAGAAAGTGGTCGCTTTTCTGTTCAGAGAGTTGTTGCTATTCTTTTCTTCGATCTCCTGTTGAGTTTGTAGGTGTTCAGAATGGTTTGACCCCTATCCAGCTGAATTCCTGAGAGGAGACGAAATCCAGGTCTCCTACTCCTCCGCCATCTTGCTCCGCCCCCCCTTGACTCAATTTTTAAATGCCAAATATTTATGTTTAGCCATAGTCAGAAAAAAGAAACAAAGATGAGTTAGCTGCATTGGCAAGGGGTTACCCATTGATAGACTATTCATGACAGCAGGTGCACTGAATTGATCCTTTGAAAAGGTTTTCACAATCTTACATGGACCTTCTGATCTTGGATTGGTGGATCAGGTTGACTTTAACAATGTTTTAAAATTGACTTCAGAGCCGTTGCGTCTTCCAAGAGAGTATGGATATATAACCTGGGAGTTTTAAGAGAACTTTCATATTAACTTATTGTGTTATTCTGAAATTCCGAGGTTATAATGATAGTTTAATCACAAAATTCTGGACAAAGTTTCTTTGCTTAGTTTTCTAATGAGGACTTGCATTTTTCAACATGCAAACAAGTAAAATAAACATTATTTTTCAAAGAACACTTCATTTCTGTGTATTTAAAAAAATTGATCTCAGTGTATGTTTCTTCAGAACGCTGAATGTTGTAATAAAAAAAAGAAATGTTCAAGTGTTATTGACAATCTTCTGTATGACAAATATTGTTATGTACTGGAGAACCTCTCCAGCTACCCTCTCACCCTCCTTGGCCAAACCACCTACCCGTAAACCCAGAACATCAAGGCATTGGTGTAACGGTGGCTGCCAAACAGAAAACTGACCCAATCACTTGCATTCCTTGGCAAAAGGAGAATACACAAGCCAAGGTGGACCAACTACACGCAAAGCATCAAATGTCTGGCCATACTGTTTGATCTAAGAATCAGTAGATCAGTCAGGATTATTGGAGTATTTTCAAATACTTCAGTATTTTCAAACTAAGGTTAAGTAAGGTGTCATTTTCTACCTACTAGCCATACTCTAAGGCATTAAGCCTAACGTTTACTGACTGTTATAAAGACAAAATGCTTTGAGGGAAAACCTTAATGGATATTTGTTCCTGGTTATAATCTTCACAATCCAACCACCAGCTTTTCAATGTATGTGAGTCAATCTCTACATTATTGTGTGTCTACTCTATATTATTCTGAGATGCATTTTTATCACTTGAAACAGAGATAAACAATTATAATTGTCAGTACTTTTAGCCATTCAATATTTTGACTCATGCAAAATATAATATATTCGAAATTGAAATATTCAGCCAAAGGTTTATGTGCTATGACGTAGAGTGAAAATGTTGTTTCATTAGACAATTTGGTAAATGACTATAATTCAGGTTACATATGTTTTTAATTCACTAAAATATTCAATTTTGTGTATACAGATAATAGAATGAGAGTATAGACATTGACCTAGAATGCCTGAAGGTCATGGTTTTGTATGATATATAAAAAATATCAGTGATAGCCATTGTAGAGAATATAAACTCCCTTCCCAGAATCAATCATATCAAGAACAGTGATTGCCATATAATGAGCACTCACTGATTGGTGAATTTAATGTAATTCATTAAATGTGAGAAATTACAGTGATTTCAGCCTCTGTATGGAGTCCTGCCCCTTCTATTTGTTAATTGTGTGACTTTGGGAAATAATGCAATCTCTATGTGCTCTACTTTTGTCAACTTTAATATTTGGATATAAATAAAACCTAAAATATTAAGAGCACTGTTTGTCACCTAGCATAACCATTCTGGAGAGAAATGGAAAAAAAAAACAAAAACAAAAATAAAAGATTAGCAATTTTTGCTTTTAGATAGCTGCACTCCACTAATAAATCTTAGCAACAGTATATAAACACTGTCCAAAGAGGTCTATTAAAATTACAAATAAAATTATTTTACTTTCTTAGTTTAAAAGTATTTAATCACAAAGATTATCTTTGTCTCCAGCTAGTATAGACATTAAAATAGAGCTAGTGGTTTGGGATTAGGAGTGGTTTGAGAAGTTGGTGAATCTGGAATGCTTAGTTTACAGGTGTGACATATAAAATGGGAACATACCAGTGGATTTGTAAGTAACTAGACAGGGCCATACATTAAGCCCTACCCTGTATGAATTTCTTCTCACTACACTGCCAAGACAGAGACTTCTTAAGGTGCTTCTTAATACCCTATGTTCTTCTTTGGTGGCATGTTTGACCATATTTTCTAGGCCCTTTGCTTCTGGGAGTGGACAGGTGTCCACTTCTGACAATGGGCATGTTGCTATAGCAAGTAATTGAGGAAGTTTGGACATCTAACTGAATTTATAAACTAGAGCTCTGCACCTACCTCCAGTTCTGACTCACACTGGACTCAAATGTAAAAGAAAATTAGTTTAATGTTATAAAGCAACTAAAATTTTGCGGTGATTTCTTACATTTAGCCTGACTAACACACTCACTATCTCCTGATATATCTATAAATCTATAAATCTCGGGGCGCCTGGGTGGCTCAGATGGTTAAGCGTCTGCCTTTGGCTCAGGTCATGATCCCAGGGTCCTGGGATCGAGTCCCGCATTGGGCTCCCTGCTCAGCGAGGAGCCTGCTTCTCCCTCTGCCTCTCTCTCTCTCTCTCTCTGTCTCTCATGAATAAATAAATAAAATAAAATCTTTAAAAAAAAATCTATAAATCTTTATAGTTTTATTAAAAAATATTGTCCAGTAAGGTAAACATTTGGTCTATGTATAATTGCTCTTTGTTCAATTTTCGTAGATTAAAAAGTGGGAATAATTACAGTATTTTCCAATATTATAAGTCATGGAGCAAGATTTCATTGGATATCATGAGACAATTAATAATAAATGATATTTAAGTAGAACTGTATAGATTTTTTTTCTTTTACTGAATGGAGGAAAATTTACTATAAGGAAGAAAATATTTTTTTGTTGCTTAACAATGTGCTAGCTTAATTTTTTTTTAAAAGCTATAGAAATGAAATGTTGGGGAACAGGCAAAATTTTGTTTGGGTTCAGTGAAATATTCAGACAATTTAATATAAGGTTGGGGGAAACACTCAGAATAATGTAGTAAAAACAATATTTAATATTATGATTTTTGACAAATACCCTAAAAACTGCTAAAGGAAAATAACCTAAAATTGTTTATAGTTGAGTTTTTTTTTTTTTTAATTTTCCATGAAGTTTTATCCTTCCCAGAAACAAATACTTAATTTACTATGCATTGAGCATAATTTTTAATTTCTATTTTTTGTGCCCTCAGTCAATTCAGATATATTTAGATTTTCTTTAACTAAAACTGATACTTAGCAGACAGGTTAAAATTAGAGATATGTGTCATTGTGTGACTATATTTCTGTGTATTTTCCTCTCAATTTGCATTTTATTTCATCGGTATTCCAATCAAGAATTCCAGAGTTGAGAAACTGTGACTGGTGCCTATGGATAGGAATGAGTAAGCAGGTCTTTCAAGGTTTTATCACTGGTAAACTACACCTCAATAAAAGTTAGTCTTTGAGAGATATTTTTCCTCCATTAAAATAGAACACTAGTTCCTTATTTCTATTGATATACCTGCGTTTGAAAAGAAATCTAACAAAATCACTGATGACATTTTCATGAACAAGAGGGAAATGTGTGGACAAGTTGACATAGTTAAATTTCCTCACTGTTAAAAACTATTGATAAATAAACCAATGTTCTCCAGTTCAGAGTTTCTCAAACGGTTTTGCATGAAATGAGCCCCTTTTAATTTGCATGCGTGTGACACTATTTAAATATCCATTGGTTAAAAACAGGAGTGCCTGGGTGGCTCAGTCAGTTAAACATCTGCCTTCAGCTCAGGTCATGATCTCAGGGTCCTGGGACGGAGCCCTGCGTCTGGCTCCCTGCTAAACGGGGAGTCTGCTTCTCCCTGTCCTTTTGTCCCTACCCCCTGCTCATTCTCTTTCTCTCTCAAATAAATAAAGTCTTTAAAAAATAAATAAATAAATATTCATTGGTTAAAAATACAACAGAAAATGTTAAAAATAGGAAATGTAACATGAAAAATTGAAAACATTTTGACAGTTTAACCAATTTACTCGGGTAAACATTTAACAGATTTGTAGAAAAGACAGACAGTACCATGTGAGAACACAGAGCTGCTTTGGGGTGGAGTTGATCCAGAACTTTGTGATATCACAACAGAGTATGCTAATGGCCTACAACAGCTCAATTATGTATAAGCTTTTTAAAGGCAGAGGCTAGATTGTCTCTAGTCTGTTTATTCTTAGATGCTCACTGCTTCTGTGGCGGTTTAGCCTGATCGATTTTTTGCCTAGAGGATAGCATCTTGTTGTATCTCTCTGCTTCTAATTTTGCCTTACACCCAGTCATCAGCAAGATGCCATTAGAAAGCCGTTTTTAAAACGAAAATTTGGTTTCATCTTCCTTCTTAAAACTTTTAAATCTGTTAAAATTTCAAACTTTTAATCTGTAAAACAATGAATGGTTGTGTAAAATAATCTATAAAGTCTAAGAAACCTCCTATTTTAGGTTTTGTGTCCGGGTTATTTCTCTTGCCTGGAACTATTTCCTACGGTACTCGTACCAATCCCCTATCACCTCCTTTACCTGTTTGCTCCATGTCACCTTTTCAATAAGGCCTATTTTGTCCACCTTGTTTAAAAAATAAATTGTTCCCACTTTAATTAGTTTCCAGCTTACTTATCGCCTTGAGCCAAAATGAAATCTACTTATTTACTCCATTATTTAATGCTAGTTGCCTCCTGCAGGAATGGAAATTTTCATCACTATGAGGTTCTTCATCTATTTTATTCACTGTTGTGACCTAGTACCTAGTAACTTCCAATAAATATTATTTCTTTTTTTTTTTAAGATTTTATTTATTTATTTGAGAGAGTAAGTGAGAGAGAGAGAAAGAGAGCACGAGCAAAAGAGGGGGAGGGAACCCAACGCAAGTCTTGATCCCAGGACCCTGAGATCATGACCTGAGCTGAAGGTAGGCACTCAACCGACTGAGCCACCCAGGCACCCCATTAATTAAAGTTGAATGTATATAGTTAATTCCTACTAGATCATTTAGTGATCCTAAAGATGCTTCCTTTCTGTGAAAAACATGTCTTAAGAAAGATATATAATTTCAATAGCCAAAAATAGTTGGGAGTCCATTTCTCAGCAGAAAAAAAAAAAAAAATCCACATTAAATTTTAATTTTGAACTAAATGAAAACAGAGTCAGTACAATAATGCATTATTTTTGGTTTCCATAAACATTACATTTTTTGTTCCCAGTCTTCAAATAGATGTTTAGATATAACATGGGAATGGCTGTATTCCAGAGAAAATGGAAGCATCAGCAATATTATGGAATAATGCTCAAAATAATTTTAGATTTTTTTCTGCAATATAAGACTCAGCAGAAAAATTCAATTCTTCAATAGTTTTTAGTGTTGTTCCAATAAAAAGAACCATTTCCTCACTGAAGTATTACTGTTATTTGATTAGATTACTTCAGTAGATGTCTCATGTACTGTATACTCTAGCCTTATGCTCATTCAAACAGGCACCTGACATATTTCCTGAGAAACGAGAAATTCCCTTAGCTTGGGGATTCCAGTAAAAGAATCTTTTTTTACTAAAACAAACAAACAAACAAACAAAAAAAAAACACTTATAATAAATGATCCCTGTGTCATGTCCTTTATTTGTATTTTCTTAATTCTCAGAAAAAAACTTTTTAAGTGAGCACAATAAAATACACTGAGTCCATTACTTTGGAATATAGAAGGAAGTGGTCATAGGGAAGTTATTTAATACTTTTAATCTTTATATTTCTAATCCATAAAATAGAGATAAATCTAATATACCCATAGCACAGGGGGATTAAATTAGTTAACCAAAGAGTGCTTAAAAGAGGGTCTACAATGTATTGATCATCAATATTTTTTGTTAATGTTATCCTTTCCACCAATATACTTTAGAAATTATAAAGAGTGTATCTCGCCAAAGAAAGGAATTTCTGAATACTGGGATTATCACTGAATAAAAAGGGAAAAATAAAACTCCAAAGAAGGTGGAAACATCAATAAATCATTGCATTTCAACCTCTCTGAGAAGGTCAGATTTGTCAACAGAGTGTACAAAGATGGTGTGAGAAGGATCCCATTAGTGTTTACTTAATCTTTAGACATGTAATTTGAAAAGATCATGAGCAAAAGAAACCTGTGGGTTTGGATTAAAAATCATAATTTTAAAATGGGTCATTTGTAAATTTCTAATCACTCCCAGCCTTACTTTTTTATTTGTCAAACAAAATAGGGTTAGTAAGGAAATTAAATGACTACATGTGAAAGTTGATTCTTAATAAATTAGTTAATTTTGCCCCTTCCTAGTCCCTTTTTGTCCTATAAGCAGAGCTACTGATCCCCACCCTTCCCATATATTTCTCTCATTTGTCTCTAGGATTGAATCTGATTTTTAACAGGAAAGAATTAAGAGCTGTCCTAGTATACTTTAACTTCTTATCTTCCTCTTTCCAGTGTTCTGGTCTAGAACCTACCTTAGAATAGTTACAAAACAAGGAAGCTTTAATTTATCATATTCATTTTTCTCCTCACCTTTATTTATTTACTTTTATTGAGTTTTAACAGACAAATCAACTTGTAAAATATTTAAAGTAATACAGTGTGATGATTTGATATACATATACATTGCCAAAGGATTCCCTTCACTGAGTTGATCTAACGCATCCATCACCACATAGTTACCTTTTTGGGGGGAGGGCATTTAAGTTCTACAACATTAGTAAATTTCAATTATACAATACAGTGTTATCAAATATGGTCACTATATTTTATTTTATTTATTTATTTATTTATTTTTTAAAGATTTTATTTATTTATTTGAGAGAGAGAGAATGAGAGAGACAGCAAATGAGAGGGGGGAGGGTCAGAGGGAGAAGCAGACTCCCTGCCGAGCAGGGAGCCCGATGCGGGACTCGATCCCGGGACTCCAGGATCATGACCTGAGCCGAAGGCAGTCGCTTAACCAACTGAGCCACCCAGGCGCCTGGTCACTATATTTTAATTAGATCCTTAGACCTTATTCATCTTATAGCTGAAAGTTTGTATCCATTTACCAACCTCTCCCTATTTCTCCCATTCCCAAGCCCCTGGCAACAACTCTTTTACTCTCTGTTTTTATGAGTTAAATATATATTTTTTAAATTCCCCATATAAGTGATACTATACAGTATTTGTCTTTATCTGTCGGGATTATTTCACTTAGCATAATGCCCTCCAGGTTCACCCGTGCTGTCACAAATGGCAAAATTTTCTTTTTAATACTGAATAATATCTTATTATATATAATAAAATTACATATATATCATATTATATTACAGTGATTAATATTAATCAGTAATAATATAGTTAATAGCTAATATAATTAAGTGTAATTATATTTTATAATATTTTATACAAAATAATATTATAATTAAATAATATAATTTAATAATAAAGTTAAATTACCTTAAAATTATATATTATATAATATGTAATAATATAATTATAATTAATTATATAATATACAATATTTATGTAATATGTTACATATTATTTATACAATTTTAAAATTTATTTAGTTCATTAATTTTAATTCATTTATTCATTGATGGACTCAGGTTGTTTTCATAACTTGACAGTTGTGAATAATGGTGCAATGAACAAGGGAGTACAGATATGTCTTCAAGATAATGGTTTTGTTTCCTTTGGATATATACCAAGGATTGGGATTGTTGGATTATATGGTAATTCTATTTCTTTGTAAGATTTTATTTATTTATTTGACAGAGAGAAAGAGAGAGAGAGGCAGGACCCTGGGATCATGACCTGAGCCGAAGGAAGATGCTTAACCGACTGAGCCACCCAGGCATCCCAGGTAATTCTATTTTTAAAAACTTTTTAGCAAACTTTGTATTGTTTTCCATGATGGCTATGCCATTTTACATTCCCACCAACAATTATATAAGTTTTCCCTCTTCTCCACATCTGCACCAGCATCTATCTCTTGTCTTTGTAATAGTAGCATTCTAAAAGGCGTGAAGCGATATCTACTCATATTTAAAACTATAAAATAAATGCTGGATGCCATCTAATAGTGAAGCTTATATTATCTTGGCAAAACTCGCTTTAAGATTCTCACTTTCACCTGCACATAGGCAAAAAAACTGGTAGACGTTAATGAGAAAAAAAAAAAAAATCACTTCCAAAGCTGTTACAGTGTCTAAAATAATGTAAGTGTATTATGGACTTTGAGATCAAATAGATGTTAGTTCAAGTCCTACACTTGCTACTTCTGACCAATAGATTGCTTTCTGAGGCTCACATTCCTCACCTCTTAAATGAGAATACTTCTATCAATGTTATAAATAATAATGATAATAATAAATATATGCCTGATGTGTATTTATAATAATGATAGGTACTTTGTAGAATTTTGGATAACTTTTCTTGAATGAATGAGTGAGTAAATGAATGAATAAGTCATATCTTAGTACCTGATATCACTTTTCCATTATATCCTGTTTCTTTTAAGTGGAATAACCTTGTTGCTTCTTTCATCTAAGACTAGGGAAATATATTGTTATTTCCAGGTGAAGCCTAGAGAATTCTAGTTCTGCATATGAAATCTCACTTTTTCCTGAGATCCTGTTATAACTTAACAGATATATGGTGTGAACTGAGGATTCTATCCACTGATCTAAACAGATTTTTTAAGCTTTTTCCTCATAATGCCAACTGCTTGCTTGTATTCACTCTTTAAATGCTATTTCCTGACACCCACCTAGACTTTGTCCCAGCAGTGATGGTTAGTTTGTCCCCCAGTTCCTGCCTCACTTAATTTCTACTCATGGCTTTTGTCCTGTTGTTAGGTAACCAGGTGTTATGGGTTGAATTGTGTTCCCTTCTCAGATTTATGTGTTGAAGTCCTAAACCCCAGTGAATGGTACTATACTTAGAGATAGGGACTTTAAGAAGGTAATTAAATTAAAATGACATCATTAGTGTGGTCCTAATCCAATATGACAGGTGTCCTTATATTTTTTTTTTTTTTTTTTTTTTTTAAGATTTTATTTATTTATTTCAGAGAGAGAATGAGAGAGAGAGCATGAGAGGGGGGAGGGTCAGAGGGAGAAGCAGACTCCCCGCCGAGCAGGGAGCCCGATGCGGGACTCGATCCCGGGACTCCAGGATCATGACCTGAGCCGAAGGCAGCCGCTTAACCAACTGAGCCACCCAGGCGCCCCACAGGTGTCCTTATAAGAAGAGAGTAGGACAGATGCATAAATGGGATGCCTCATGAAAACACAAAGAGAAAACAACCACCTATAAGTCAAAGAGAGAAGCCTTGTGAGAAACCAACCCTGCCAACACATTGATCCAGGACTTCTAGCCTCCAGTAGAGGCTGAGAAAATATATTTCTGTCGTTTAAGCCACCCAGTCTGTGGTACTTTTTATGGTAGCCCTAGTAAACTATTAACTGGTAACCTATTGGAGATTATCAGATAACCTATTTGTCGTGATAACAAAATTCTATTCAATCTCCACCTCCAACAAATACTTTCAACAAATACTACTCTCAGGGATGGGATTACCATCTAAGGACAAATATATACATATAAAAATTGTATCCTGGTCCTCAGGTGACTTGCAGTCTAACCTGGATCGAAAGGTAGAACTAAACTAGAAGAATATGCCTTAAGGGAGAGGAGAGAAAACATGTTAACAATAGTCACAGTGACTCAAACTGTGCTCATGGTCTTACAAAGTAGAAGTTGCCAAAGCACTTGAAAACTGTATGTAATCTTAATCTATTCCAGACAGTTGCTTAAAATTCTGGCATGTTGTGTTTGTTTTACTTTTTTTAATTTCCGTCCTTCCTTCCTTCCTTCCTTCCTTCCTTCCTTCCTTCCTTCCTTCCTCCCTTCCTTCCTTCCTTTCTTTCTTTTAAAGATTTGTATTTATTTATTTGAGAGAGAGAAAGTGTGTGCATGAGAGACCATGATTGGGGGATAGGGGCAAAGGGAGAGGGAGAAGCAGTCTCCCCACTGAGCAGGGAGCCTAATGTGGGGCTCAATTCCAGGACCCCAAGATCATGGCCTGAGCCAAAGGCAGATGCTTAACTAACTGAGCCACCCAGGTTCCCCTTTAAACATTCTTTTTTTTTTTTTTTTTTTTTTAAAGATTTTTTATTTATTTATTTGACACAGAGAGAGATAGTGAGAGAGAGAGAGCACAAGCAGGGTGAGCAGCAGGCAGAGGGAGAGGGAGAAGCAGGCTCTCCGCTGAGCAGGGAGCCCGATGTGGGGCTCGATCCCAGGACCCTGGGACCATGACCTGAGCCGAAGGCAGACGCTTAACGACTGAGCCACCCAGGCGCCCCCTAAACATTCTTTAAGTTAAAACTCTAAAGTTCTTTCAACTCAAAAAGTGGGAAAAAATAACATAATGATAAGGGAAAACCACCTTAAATGAACAATAAAGAATTTGCAATTCCAGGCAAACCATAGTCTTTGTGCAAAAGAAACCTACAGTTGTCATTTTTTAGGACAAGCCCAAGTAATGATTAAGAATATATAGTAACTGTAAGAAAATTGGCCTAGAATTTTCAAAAATACCAGTGTCATGAAAGACAAAAAAAAAAAAAAAGGCTTTTTGGTGAAGTGTTCTAGATTAAAAGAACTCAATAGACTTTGCAATTAAGATGAACATGTGCTCCTTCAATTCTGAAGATAAGAAGCAGCTATGATCTTTGGGGGAAATGGAGATATTTGATTATACACTTCACATGAGAAAGTGGTATTATATTATTTCAGCATCATAATTGTACTCCATGTGTATGAAGAAGAATTTTATATAGAAGAACTACCTGGTTTTTGGGCAAAACATGGTGAAATGTCAGTGTCTGCAACTAAATAAAATATTTCAGCAAAAAGTGTATGTGTATATATATATATATGTATATTTCTTTATATATATATATATATATATGGAGGGAGCAGAGAAACAGAAAAAGTAAGTATGGCATAATGTTTTTAAAAATGTGAAATTAGGGGCCCCTGGGTGGCTCAGTCAGTTAAGAGCCCAGCTCTTGGTTTTGGCTCAGATCATGATCTCAGGGTCCTGAGATTGAACCACAAGTCAGGCTCCACGTGCTCAGTGGAGGGTCTGCTTGCCCCTCTCCCTTTGTCCCCTGCCCTTCACTAGTAAATAAATTTTAAAAATCTTTTAAAAAATGTGAAATTATTTTGATAGTTAATAAAAGCTTAGTAAGATAATTTATTGAGTATTTTAAGTTTGAGAAAATATTACCATTGTTGTTTTTCTTCCAAGTTTTTATTTAAATTCTAGTTAGTTAACATGTAGTGTAACACTGATTTCAGGAATAGAATTTAGTGATTCATCATTGACATATTTCACCCATAACTCATCATAACAAGTGCCTTCCTTAATCCTCATCACCCATTCAGCCCATCCCCACCCACCTACCCTCCAGCAAACCTGTTTGTTCTATATCTCTTATGGTTTGCTTCCCTATCTCTCAAGAAAATATTATAATCAAGGAACTACCAAGAGGTAAATCAGAATTTAGTTGTTGTGAAATTTTTGAATGGATTGTCAAAAATCATTGTTTCTAGTAATCAAATAATGACTGTAATTATCCATTAAACAATCATGGTTTATCTTAATCATTAACAATATGTCATGCTATTTTTAATATATTTTATTTTAGTAGAGAAATGCCAAGGCCACATGTTAGCTTAAATTCACCAAAACCTTTTGTGGTAAACTTGTGGTTAAGTTGGCAAAATATGAGATGTGTAATAAAGGAATTGTTGGAAGTTGGTACACACCCACAAATGCATACTCTATATTTTTCTCTTAACTTTATCAGTAAATGTAACTCTTAAATTTAATATCTTTATCTGTTTTCTGTACAATGAAGATAGAGTTAGTGGCCTCTATGAGACTTCTTATTTCTAGAAATCTATGATTATATTACATGTGTCATTTAACCAAAAGTAAAAGTAGAAATAGAAAGTAGTTAATAATGATATTTCCAGTCAGCATTCTCTGCAAATTTGAAAGTTCCAACTACCATGGCTACATGTGGACAAACTATAAGAAAGTCACATTTAACACACGCTTATATTGATCAAAAGACAATTAAAAACCATTAAAATGGGATATAGCATTATTAACCTGAGCATAACTGGAAAAAATCCATATTCTAGCAATTTAAAAATAATTTAAATGTGAAAAAATCTCATACATTTAAAACCATACTGCTTTGAAGCCAATAAAATCCACTTACATGATAAAAAAAAAGAGAGAGAGAATTGATTATTTTGCAATTGAATAAATCCTCCTAGATTCCTAAGCAAACAATAAACTCTGAATTTTTGACTTATTTATTTAGGAAGGTAGTAAAAAACAAAGATTTGTTCTGTAAATGTCTGCTTATAAGAGTGAAGGAATTGAGGCTTAAAGAGATAAAAAATTTTGACTAAAGACACATCTTGGGGAGAAAAAACAACAATCGAACTCATATTCACATGACCTCAGTTTCTGTGTTCCTTGTCATAGTTTTATATACTATATAGCAAGCCTTCAATGTTTATTTTCTGAAGTTTGGAGTCTGGTACAAACATCCACTATCATGAACTTGGATAGGTCTCAGTTTCTTTAAACTGAGGCGAATAAATTTTACATTTGAGATAGTTTGTAGGATTAAATGTCATATTATTATTAATAGTTGAAAAGAATAGAAAGCAAACATTGCTAAAATAATTTTAAAACTGAAAATGTTCTCAATGATGATTATACTCAACATTTTCATTTTGTACATAAAAGATTCAAATAGCTTTATATAATTGTTTCAATTCTTATTTATTCATTTATTTATTATTATTTTAGTTTCAAATTTTTATTTAAATTCCAGTTATTTAACATACAGTGTAATATTAGTTTCAGGTGTACAATATAGTGATTCAACACTTCCATACATCACCTGGTGCTCATCACAAGTGCCCTTCTTAATCTCCATCACCTATTTAACCTTTCCCGCCCACCCACCTCCCCTCTGGTAACCATCATTTTGTTTTCTATAGTTACGAGTCTGTTTCTTAGTTTGCCTCTCTCTCTCTCTCTGTTTTTTTTTTTTCCCCTTTGCATGTTCGTTTTGTTTCTTAAATTCCACATATGAGTGAAATCATATGGTATTTGTATTTCTCTGACTGATTTATTTCACTTAGCATAATACTTTCTAACTCCATCCATGCCATTGCAAATGGTAAGATTTCATTCTTTTTGATGGCTGAGTAATATTCCATTGTATACACGTGTGTGTGTGTGTGTGTACATCTTCTTTATCCATTTATCAATCAATGGACACTTGGGCTGTTTCCATAATTTAGTTATTGTTGATGATGCTGCTATAAACACCAGGGTGCTTGTATCCCTTCGAACAAGTATTTTTTATCATTTGGGTAAATTCCTAGTAGTGCAATTGCTGGATAATAGTGTAATTCTATTTTTAACTTTTTGAGGAACCTCCATACTGTTTTCCAGAGTGGTTGTATCAGTTTGCATTCCCCCTAACAGTGCAAGAGTATTCCTTTTTCTCCACATCCTCACTAACACCTGCTTTTTTTTTGTTGTTGATTTCAGCCATTCTGACAGGTGTGAGGTAACTCATTGTAGTTTTGATTTGTATTTCCCTAATGATCAGTGATGTTGAGCATCTCTTCATGTGTCTGTTGGCCATGTGTATGTCTTCTTTGAAAAAAAAAAGTCTGTTCATGTCTTCTGCCCATTGGTTTTCCTGTCCATTTTTAATTGGATTATTCATTTTTTGGGTGTTGAGTTTTATAAGTTCTTTATATATTTTGGATACTAACCCTGTATCAGATATCATTTGTAAATATCTTCTCCCATTCTGAAGGCTGCCTTTAAACTATGTTGATTGTTTCCTTCACTGTGTAGAAGTTTTTATCTTGATGAAGTCCCAATTGTTCATTTTCATTTTTGTTTCCCTTGCTTCCAGAGACGTGTCTAGTAAGAAGTTGCTAGGGCTGATGTCAAAGAGGTTGCTGCCTGTGCTCTACTCTAGGATTTTGATGGTTCCCTGTCTCACATTTAGGTCTTTCATCCATTTTGATTTTTTTTTTTTTTTTGTATGGTGTAAAAACGTGGTCCAGTTTTATTCTTTTGCATGTTGTTTTCCAGTTTTCCCAACATCATTTGTTGGAAATACTGTCTTTTACCCATTGGACAGTCTTTGTTGAAGATTAGTTGACCATATAGTTTGGGGTTCATTTCTGGATTTTCTATTCTGTTCCATTGATCTATGTGTCTGTTTTTGTGCCAGTACCATACTGTTTTGATCACTACAGCTTTGTAATACAATTTGAAGTGCAAAATTGTGATGCCTCCAGCTTTGCTTTTCTTTTTCAAGGTTGCTTTGGCTGTTTTAATTTTCAAATATAGTGAAACAAAGTGTTTGCACTAGCAAATTTGCAAAAAAAAGCAGGTTGAACACTTTAAATGGTATTTCATGGCAATCAGGAATTGCATTATTTCAATGATTTTTTTTAATATAAAAATATTTTTTCTGAAAGAGTTTCTGGGTTATTGAATATAGAAAATATATAAAATACAAAACATACATAATATAAAAGTAAATAATGATCAATAATATGTAATATAAGTTATATAAACTATATAAACACAATAGAGAAAATAATAGAATAAATAATAAATTACTTAAAGAGCATTTATAAGTATTTATGATATAATACAGAACAATATATGTAGAAAAAATGGCAACAACCTAATGGACAATTGCTGATAAAATTGGGTCATACAAAAAATATATCTGTGGAAATTTTTCCCTTTTCCCCTCTCTTTTTACTCACACCTATACCCTGGAATATCATGTTGTATTTTGTCTTTTCTGCATATTTTACCCCTTTTATATTTTTCTTTCCTGGGGCTAATCTGAGTCTATTTATTTATTTTTTAACTAACTCTTCACCAGGCTGCCTCTATCAAAGTGTATAATACTTTGTTTTCAATTTCTTTTAAGTCTTTATTACTAGTATTCAAATTCCTTCCACTTAAATAGTGCAGCATGTCTTATAATTTCACAGAAGTTTTACTTTGGGCAGTGATGTTAGCTTGTTCCAAGAGAATAGAAAATGCAATGTTATATGTTTAACCTGAAGAAGGAAGCAGAATTATAAAAACTGACCTTTCTTGTTCAGTATCCTCTTATTACCCTAACAACTTGGATGCAATTATTTACAGTGGGGATCCTATGCAGGAGAAAAAGAAAGGAAGAACTCTTGATGTTCGACTTTGATCTCATGGAAAGGCATTCTTCTTGTCCACTTATACTGTATTTTGATACATTATCCACCAAGTCATTTTTAAAGACCCATCTGGATATGGGTGTGGGGATACTGCTCATTATTTTATTGTTCTTCCTCTACCCTTATAGTAGTAAATACTACATTCACCATATTTCAAGTGTGGAAATTAATGAAAGCCACCTTTAATCAAGTAATTTTATAACACAAAAAAGAAAATATAACATTTCCTAGAAAAAGGATACCATAACATTTATGGAATAATAGGATAGAAAATATAGTTATTTAAGTGCTATGGACTAAATGTGTCCCCCTAAAATTCATATTTTGACATCCCAATCCCTAGTGTGATGCTATTAAGAGGTAGGATATCTGGATGGTGAGATCATGAGAGTGGAGCCCACATGAATGAGATTTATAAAAGGGACTCTGGTAATCTCCTTTTCCCCTCTTCCATCTGAGGATACAGTGAGAAGTCAGCACTCTGCAACCCAAAAGTGGGTTTTCACCAGAACCCAACAGTGCTGGCTTATGACCTTCCCACTGCCACCCTCAAAACTGTGAAAAATAAATTTCTGTTGTTGATAAGCCACCCAGTTCATAGGGTTTTTTATAGCAACATGAGTTGACTGAGATACTAAAGGAATAAAATAAGGAATGGGTTATTTAGTAAACAGGGTTTGGGCTTAAAATAAATTTATATCAACTTAATTCTATTTGAATATTATTTTCCCAACACTTTAGGTCATTTACTCAACTAATATTCCATTAATAGCTTCTATTCTCATTGTCAATAACAATCTATTCTATACAAAATAAAAATAACTCAATATATGTTTGATAAAGATATTTATTTTATAAATTTTATTTTTTTTTAATTTTTGTTTTTCATGACATTTCCCAAGACAATGTTGTAACCTAAAGGAATAAAAACTAACAGTGAATATATACATCTTCTGAGCAGATAGGTCACTGTGAACACTTTTAAGAATATTATCAAAAGAGGTTATAATTTTATCATCATCAAAACTATTGTAATATATACATTCCTGCTAATATACACATATAATGAATCCTCCTATACTTAATTATGAATGTGGCATAGCTCAAGCAAACTAACTAAAGTTTCCATACTTCCCTATAAAATTTCTTCCAGTCCTGAAATTTTTAGTTGATTCTGAAACTGTCTGTGATATTTCATAATTTGAGATATACACAATTTTACATTTACCTTCTATGTCATCAAATCATTAAGATTTTAACACTGAATCTGTCTTCTATAAGAATAAATTTGGAGTAAGAAAAAGAAAGAAAGAGAAAGAAAGAAAGAAAGAGAAAAAAAGAAGAAAGAAAAAAAGAAAGAAAGAAAGAGAAAGAAAAAGAAAGAAAGAAAGAAAAAAGAAAAAAAAAAGAAAAGAAAAGAAAAGAGAAAAAAAATTTTGCTTTGGATGTTTTCTTCCAACACCTGTATGACTAAAAGAAAAACACCTAAGTCATCAACACATCTCCTTCCTTATCCTTAAAGAAAAAATGGATTTTTTCATTAATTAAATCGCTTTACTTATAATCTCTAGTCACCAGCCTATCATTTTATCCTCTGTTTCTCATTTTAATGAGCAATTTAAGAGTCTCAGAATTAAACTCTTACTCAGGGAATGTAAACAATGAGGATATGTGCATGAGTGCTATTAACAAAATAGAATTTATTTGTTGGATAAATTTTAGGTTCACAGCAATAATTGGTGGAGAATACAGAGTTCTCATATGCCACCTGCCCCCATAGAGCAGTCTTCCCACTATCAACACCAGAGTGGTACATTTGTTATAATCAGTGAAATTATACTGATACATCATTAGCACCCAAAATCCATTAGCACCCAAAATATGAAATTATACTGATACATCATTAGCACCCAAAATTATATTAGGGTTCATTTTTGATGTTGTACATTGTGTGGGTTTTGACAAACGTTTAAAGACATTCTTCAACCATTATACTATCATATAGAACAGTTTCACTGCCCTAAATTCCTCTCTGCTTCACTAATTCATCCCTCCTCCCCCCCAGTCATTGGCAACTACTAATCTTTTTACTGTCTCTCTAGTCTTGCCTTTTCCAAAATTTCATATGAATGGAATAAAAATCTCATATGGCTGGAATCAAGCACTATGTAGTTTTTTCCAGATTGAATTCTTTCACTTAGTAATATGCATTTAAGATTTCCCATGTCTACCTATGGCTTGATATCTCGTTTCTTCTTAGCACATAGTAATCATCCATGGTCTGGATATACCACAGTTCATTTAATCCATTTACCTACTGAAACACATCTTAGTTATTTTCAAGTTTTGGAAATTATGAATAAAGCTTCCCTGAATGTCAGTATGCAGGCTTTTGTGTGGACTTAAGTTTCGAACACATTTATGCAAATACAAATGAGCACAATGGCAGAATCATGTGGTAAGAATAGTTACAGTTTTGTAAGAAACTGCCAAATTGAATTCCAAAGTGGCTGAATCATTCCCACATGCAATGGATGAGAGTTGCTATTGTTTCACACCCTCACCAGCATGTGGTGTTGACTATGGTCCAGATTTGGGCCATTCTAATAGGTGTGAGTAGTATCTCATTGTTTTAATTTGCATTTCCCTAATGATACATGTTGTGGAACATCTGTTCATAATTCTTCTGCCATCTCTCTTTATGTCTTTTTCTTTTTTTGATGAGGTTCCTGTTCAGGTACTTCGCTTTTTTTAAAATCAGTTTGTGTGTTTTCCTATTGCTCAGTTGTTTTTTTTAAGATTTATTTTATTTATTAGAGAGAGAGAGGAAGAGAGAGAGCATGCAGGGGGGAGGAGCAAAGGCTGAGGGAGAGAGAAACACAAGCAGACTCCTTGCTGAGAGTGGAGCCTGACATGGGGCTCAATCCCACGACCCTGAGATCAGACCTGAACAGAAAACAAGAGTGGGGTGCTCAACCTACTGTGCCACTCAGGAGAGCCTTATTGTTGAGTTTCAAGGGTTCTCAGCATACTTAGAAACACACTTCTTTATTAAATATGTATTTTGCATATATTTTCTCCCAGTCTGTGACTTGTTTTCTCATGCTCTTGAAAATGTCTTTTACAGAGCAGAAGTTTTTAATTTTAAGTTTTTAATTTTAATTTTATCAGCTATTTTTTTCATTGATTGTACCTTTGTTTTTGTATTCAAGAAGTCATTATCAAACCCAAGGTCATCTAAATATTTTTCAAGTTATCTTCCAGCAGTTTCATAATTTTTGTTTTACATTTAGGCTTATGATCAATTTTGAGTTAATTGTTGTGAAGAATGCAAGGTCTGTGTCTAGTTCCATTTTGATTTTTTTTTTTTTTTAAATGGGGATGTTCACTGTAACAGTACCTTTTTTTTTTTTTTTTTTTAAGATTGTCCTTTCTCTATTGCATTGTCTTTGCCCTTTTGTCAAAGATCAGTTGACTATATTATGTGGAATCCTTTCTGGGCTCTCTATTCCATTCAATTAATTTGTTTGTCTATTCTATTGCCAATATCATCCTGTCATGATTACTGTGGTTTTATAGTAAATCTGGATTGGGTAGTGTCACTCCTAAAACTCTGTATTTCTCCTTCAAATTGTGTTGGGTATCCTAGTTTTGTTATCTCTTCATATACATGCTAGAATCCATCTGTCAATAACTTCAAAATAATTTGATGGATTTTTTTATTGGGATTGTGTTAAATCTATAGATAAGGTAGAAAAACTGGCATCTTGACATTTGAGTTTTCCTATCCATGAACATGGAATGTATCTTCATTTATTTAAGTCTTCTTTGACTTTGTTCTTCAGAGTTTTATAGTTTTCTTCATGTAGATCATGTACATATTTTGTAACTAAGTATTTCATTTTCAGGTTACTCATGTTAATGATATTGTGTTTTTAGTTTTAAACTCCATTTGTTCACTGCTGGTATATACAGAAGTGATTAACTCCTATATATTAACCATGCATCCTGCAAACTTGCTATAATTGCATTATTAGTTCCATGCATTTTTTTGTCTATTCTTTCAGATTTTCTACATAGGCAGTCATGTCATCTACAAGCCAAAAAAGTTTTATTTCTTCCTACTATGCATACCTTTTATTTCCTTTTTTAATTCTTTGCCATTACATTAGCTAGGACTTCCATTACAGTATTGAAAAGGAACAGAGAAGGGGAATCTTTGACTTGTTTCTGATCTTAGAGTAAAAGGTTCTAGTTTTTTTACCAGTGTGTATGACATTGGCTGCATTTATTTATTTAGATGTTCTTTACAAGTTGAGAAAGTTCCCCTCTATTCCTAGTTTACTAAGAGTTTTTATCATGAATGGGTGTTGGATTCTGTCAAGTGCTTTTTTCTTCATCTATTGATATGATCATGTGACTTTTCTTCTTTAACTTATTGATGCCATGAGTTACATTATTTGATTTTCAAGTGATGAATGAGACTTGCATACCTGGGATAAATTCCACTTGGTTGTAGTGTAGAATTCCTTTTATACATTGTTGGATTTAACTTACTAACTTAACTTACTAATTTAACTTACTTAACTTACTAATTGTTTAGGAATTTAGGATTTCTTCAACTGTGTCCTTGAGAGATACAAAGATACTGGTTTCTGTTTTTCTTGTATGTGTCTTTGTATGGTTTTGCTATGAGGGCAATTCTGGCCTCATAGAATGAGTTAAAAAGTTTTCCCTCTGTTTCTATTTTTTGAAATAGATTGTAGAAAATGGACATAATTTCTTCTGTAAATGCTTGGTAGAATTTACCAATGAATCCATCTGGGCCTGGTGCTGTCTTTTTTTTTTTTTTTTTTTTTTTAATTTTATTTATTTATTTGACAGAGAGAGAGCACAAGTAGGCAGAGCAGGCAGGCAGAGGAAGAGGGAGAAGCAGGCTCGCCGCGGAGCAGGGAGCCCGATGCAGGGCTTGATCCCAGAACCCTGGGACCATGACCTGAGCCGAAGGCAGACGCTTAACCGACTGAGCCACCCAGGCGCCCCATTAGGAAAGTTTTGTAATTATCGATTCAATTCATTTAATAGATTTTGGCTCATCCAGATCATCTATTTCTTCTTGTGTGAGGATTAGCAGATTGTGTCTTTCAAAGAATTGGTCCGTTTAATCTAGGTTATTATATTGATGGGCATATAATTGTTAATACTATTCCTTGATTATCCTTTTCTTAAAAAGACTTATTTATTTTAGAGAGAGAGAGTGGGAGTGGGGAGGGACAGAGGGAGAGAGAGTCTGAAGCAGATTCTGTGCTGAGCGCAGAACCCAATGCAGGGCTCTAGCTGATCTTATGACCCTGTGATCATGACCTGAGATGAAAACAAGAGTCAGATGCTTAACAGACTGCACCACCCAGGCACCCCTCCTTAATTATCCTTTTAATGGCCATAGGACCTATAATGATGTCTTCTTTTTAATTTTTAATTTTAATAATTTGTGTTCTCTCTCTCTTTTTTTTTTTTTTTTTTGTTAGCTAGTGAAAGGCTTATTCATTTTATTAATATTTTCAAAGAAGTAGCTTTTTGCAAAAATGAACTATTGGGGCTTCATCAAGATAAAAAGCTTTTGCACAACTAAGGAAACAGTCAACAAAACTAAAGGGCAACCTATGGAATGAGAGAAGATATTAGCAAATGACATATCAAAGAAAGGGCTACTTCCCATGATCTATAAAGAACTTATCAAACTCAACACCAAAAAACAAATAATCCAGTCAAGAAATGAGCAGAAGACATGAACAGACATTTCTCCAAAGAAGACATACAAATGGCCAACAGACAGATAAAAAGTGATCAACATCACTCAGCATCTGCAAAATACAAATCAAAACCGTAATGAGATGTCACCTCATACCAGTCAGAATGGCTAAAATTAACAAGTCAGGAAACAACAAATGTTGGCTAGGATGCAGAGAAAAGTGAACCCTCTTACACTGTTGGTGGGAATACAAGCTGGTACAGCCACTCTGGAAAATAGTATGGAGGTTCCTGGAGAAGTTAAAAATAGAGCTACCCTGGGCGCCTGGGTGGCTCAGTTGGTTAAGCGACTGCCTTCAGCTCAGGTCATGATCCTGGAGTCCCGGGATCGAGTCCCGCATCGGGCTCCCTGCTCTGCAGGGAGTCTGCTCCTCCCTCTGCTCCTCCCCCCTCTCATGTGCTCTCTCTCTCATTCTCTCTCTCTCAAATAAATAAAATCTTAAAAAAAAAAAAAATAGAGCTACCCTATGACCCAGTAAGTTCACTACTAGGTATTTACCCCAAATATACAAATCTAGTGATCCGAAGGGGCACCTGCACCACAATGTTTATAGCATCAATGTCCATAATAGCCAAACTGTGGAAAGTGCCCAGATGTCCTGGGACAGATGAATGAATAAAGAAGATATGGTGTGTGAATATTACTCAGCCATCAAAAAGGATGAAAGGAAGAAATCTTACCATCTACATTGACATGGATGGAACTAGAGGGTATTTATTATGCTAAGTGAAATAAGTCAGTCAGAGAAAGACAAGTATCATATGGTTTCACTCATATGTGGAAAATAAGAAACAGCACAGAGGATCATAGGGGAATGTTGGATCTGGCCAGCAAACCCTGAGCTGGCAAATGAAAAGATTACTCCAGACACCTAAGTAGGAGAAAGGAGATGGCCTGGGGACAGGAGGCTGTAGTGGTGAAAGGCCCAGAGCCAAACTCCATTATGCATATTATCAAAGAATCAAGATAAAAAGGAATGTAAAGTTTCAATAACTAGGGCAGTGACATTTATGGGCATTGTATGATTAGAACTATGTTTGTGGCTTGCAGGAAGGGAGTAAGTGAATGTTAAGGATTTATGTCTAACCTAAGTTAAGCATTTGTCCTTGGGAGACAGCGGTGAGCCACAATTAGGATTTGGCTGTTTTCAATGCAGAAACCTAAAAGGAGGCCCAGTTTTCTGGTCACTCCTTCTTTGCTTTTCAACTAGTCTCTCCCAAGGAAGATTGTGTTTATCTTATCTTAGCTAGCCAGGCATCGTGAATTCCCTCAGGGGAAGGGAGGGAAAACTGAAAGGGAAGAAAGCAGAGAGCAAGGCAAACCATAAGAAACTCTTGACAATAGGGAACAAACAGAGGGTTGCTGGAGGGGAGGTGGGTGGGGGGATGGGATAACTGGGTGATGGGCATTAAAGAGGGCACATGATGTGATGAGCACTGGGTGTTATATGCAACTGATGAATAACTGAACTCTGCATCTGAAACTAATGATGTACTATATGTGGCTAATTGAATTTAAATTAAAAAAAAGTAGATTTTTCCTCTGTTGATTTCTTGTTTTTAATTTTATTAACTTCTGTACTAATTTTTATTATTTCTTGTCTTCTCTTACTTTGTGTTTTAATTTATTCTTCTTTTTCTAGTCTCCTAAGATGGAGATTAGTGACTATCTATTAATTTAAGATCTTTTGTCTTTTCTAATATATGCAGTTAATGCTATACATTTCCCCAAAAGCACTGCTTTCACTGCATCAACTATACTTTTTTTCTACTTTTTAAAGTGGTTGCCATCGAGTTTACAATATATCTTTTTTTTTAAAGATTTTATTTATTCATTCGAGACACAGAGATAGAGAGAAAGAGAGAGAGAGAGCACGAGCAGGGGGAGAGGCAGAGGGAGAAGCAGGCTCCCTGCGGAGCCAGGAGCTGGACGTGCGGCTCGATCCCAAGACCTTGGGATCATGACCCGAGCTGAAGGCAGACGCTCAACCATCTGAGCCACCCAGGCGCCCCTACAATATATCAAATATATATAACAAATCCAAGTCCACTCTCAAATAACCTCATACTGCTTCACAGGGAGTGTAAGTACCTTATAATAAGAAATACATATTCTTAATTTCTCTCTCCCTCCCCTTGTATCATTTCTTTCGTTCCTTTCACTTAAATGTAAGCTGTCATTATCAAATACATTGTTACTAGTATTATCTTGAACAAACATTGATCTGTTAAATCAATTAAGAGTGAGAAAAAATATTTAACTATAATTTATTCCTTTTCTAATACTCTTCATTTCTTTATATTAATTCAAATTTATTACATATATCATTTTCCTTTTCTCTGAAGTACCTCTTTTTAACATTTCTTGCAAGGCAGAGCAACTGGCAAAATATTCCCTTAATTTTTGTCCAATGAGGTCTTTATTTCTCCTTCAACTATGAAGAATATTCTCATAGCATACAGAATTCTAGGTTGGTGTTTTATTCTCAAACACTGCATATTTTACTTTACTTTTTTCTTGCTTACATGGTTTCTGAGGAGAAGTCCGATGTAATGATTCTCTTTATTCTTGTACAGGTAAGTTTCTTTTTTTTTCTCCTGTGGCTTCTTTCAAAAAGTTTTTCTTTACTTCGATTTTCTGTAATTCAGATATTACAAATAAATACACCTAAATAAAAAAATAAATAAGTAAAAATAAATAATCTATACACCTATATCTAGGGTTTTTTGGCATTTATCCTGCTTGGTGTTGTCTGAGATTCCTGGATCTGTGGTTTGATGTGTAGCTTTAATTTGGGGAAATTCTCAGTGATAGTTGCTTCCAATTTTTCTTGTTCTTTTTTTTTGCTTTCTTCACCTTCAGATATTCCCATTATGCATTTGCTATATATTTTGTAGTTGTCTAGTCATTCTTGGATACACTAATCCATTTTCGTCCCCAGTCTTGTCTTCTCTTCCTTCCTCCCCCCCGCCCCTTTTTTATCTGCCTCAGTTTTAGAAGTTTCTATACAGATATCC
This sequence comes from Halichoerus grypus, assembly GCF_964656455.1. Classification (NCBI taxonomy): domain Eukaryota; kingdom Metazoa; phylum Chordata; class Mammalia; order Carnivora; family Phocidae; genus Halichoerus; species Halichoerus grypus. Next base: position 23,305,972 of record NC_135714.1, read on the forward strand.
TCAAGCTCAGAGATCCTTTCCTTAGCTATATCCAGTCTGCTAAGGAGTACATCTGCCTACAAAGAATGCTCAAAAGGATTCTTCATTTCATTTAAAGTGTTTTTAATTTTTAGAATTTTTTTGTTTCTTGGGCGCCTGGGTGGCTCAGTCGTTAAGCGTCTACCTTCGGCTCAGGTCATGGTCCCAGGGTCCTGGGATCGAGTTCCACATTGGGCTCCCTGCTTGGCAGGAAGCCTGCTTCTCCCTCTCCTACTCCCCCTGCTTGTGTTCCTGCTCTCGCTATCTCTGTCTCTGTCAAATAAATAAATAAATAAATAAATAAATAAATAAATAAATCTTTAGAATTTTTTTGATTCTTTATTAGAATTTCAACCTCTCTGCTTACATTTGTCCATTTGTTCTTACATGTTATCTACTTTGTCCTTAGAATTTTAGCCGATTAATTATAATTATTTGAAATTATCAGTCTAATAATTATACCATAACTATATAATTTAAGAATAAGAAGTATATACATACTGTTAGTTTACTAGCATTACTATAACAAAACACCATGAACTGGGTAGCTGACAACAAAATAAGTTTTTGTCTCACAGTTCTGTAGGCTATGAATTAGAAATCAAGGTGTTGGTAAGTCTTGCTCCTTCTGAAATTTATGGGGAAAAAATACTTCTTTGCTTCTTTTAGCTTCTGATAGCCCCAGATGTTCCTTGGTTTCTGGTAGCACTTTTCCAATCTCTGCCTCCATCTTCACATGGTATTTTCCCTTTGTCTCCTCACATCATCTTTCCTCATGTGTGTTAGGGCATCCAAATTTCTCATTTTTTTTTTTTTAAAGATTTTATTTATTTATTTGACAGAGAGAGACACAGCGAGAGAGGGAACACAAGCAGGGGGAGTGGGAGAGGGAGAAGCAGACTCCCCGCTGAGCGGGGAGCCCGATGTGGGACTCGACCCCAGGACCCTGGGATCATGACCTGAGCTGAAGGCAGCCGCTTAACGACTGAGCCACCCAGGCGCCCGCAAATTTCTCATTTTTATGAGGACTTCAATCATATTTGATTAGGCCCACCCTAATGACCTCATTTTAACTTGATTACCTCTGTAATGACCCTACGTCCAATTAAGGACACTTTCTGGGGTATTACCATTAAGACTGAAACATGTCTTTTTTGATAGAACACAATTCAAACCACAATACTTACAATCTCTCTTTTTACTTTCTCAAACTCTGCTAACATAAATCAGTGTATTTTATTTTTTTATTATCATTTCCAAGAACTACATAAAAGTATACATAATTAAACTATAAGAGATGGAAAGTTGACAGCTCAGATTGTTGTCTATAGAAAAAAAATGTGTTATGAAAAATTAGCTTAGAGTTTTCTTCTTCTATAATGCTGAGTTACATAAAATTTCAGTTGGAATAAAAATCTTGGCCATTTCTCTAGGCAGCAAAATCTCAACTCTTTCTTCAAGCAAGTGCATAATGCAAGAGAGTCAGTGTATACTTGTTAATGAGGAACTGCAGGAAAAATGTAGTTCCAAAATATATTTTTTCTTTTCATTATCTGTGAAACTTCACTTATTTCACAGTTCAGTTCAAAATCCTATAGCTTAGAGTTCACATTCATGATCATCGATCTGTTTGCAGCCTGGGATGCCAAAATCCCTTTTAGAACCATTAATTTCAGAATATCAATATTCTAGGGGAAAAAATGTTTCTTATTTCTCTTTTATCTTTAATGACCTAAGTTTTAATAGACTGGAATGTGATTATGCAATTGCAAGTAATTAGTCATATGATAGTTTCAATTAAATAAAAAGTGTTGTAGTTATAATGATAGCAGATATATTTATATACATATATATATATATGATAGATGCATGTTACCATTCATAAAATGTAAAAAGGGAGTCTATTCTACTTAAACTTAAGTAGATCGTGGTGTACTTTTCATATAATCATTTTGTATTCTATAATTTTATCATTAAACATGAAATTGATTTATCAAGTGTAACTGAAAGTATAAATTTAATTATCTAGGTAAATTCTCAAAAAATGTATTCTTTTATATTTTATTCACTGGTTAACAACCTACATACTATACACCATCAGTAACTACTACAACAGTTTGTTATCCTTTTAGAATATTGCCTTTTTTCTAAAAGTAACACTATTGGTATTTTCTAAATGATTAGGCTAACATGGGAAAAAAAGCACAAAAACTATCATTTTCTATTAAAATAAACAATTTATGTTCATTGGATATAGAATCATTTAAAATTTATCACTTATATATTAGTTCTTAAAATATGTTTGTATTCAATTTAATAAAGAAATTTTATGGTTAAGAGTCATGACATGAAACATTAGAAACACTTTGAAATATGTTTCCTTACTTTTTCCTTGTCTTTTGTGAAATAAAAGCCCATTAAGAAACTTTACATATATATTGAAACTTGATTGTGTATGAGACTCATACACAATATGTAACTTTCTGTCAGTGGACAATATCAAAAACTTCTCTTGATGATCTAAATGATGCACTATATGCTCCTCCCAAGATTAACGTGGGGCGCGATCCTGGGACCTGGAGATCATGACCTGAGCCAAAGGCAGATGCTTACCCATCTGAGCCACCCAGGTGCCTATATACATTTCTTAACATCTATAATTAAAATGTACCAAGATTGAATGAGCAACAGGTTGAAGTCAGTTTCCTCAATGGGAACACATGACCACTTTCCCGGTTTTTGTAGCTTATCCATTTCTTAGCCTAATAAATAACTGAAAGAGGAGCAAGACACCATGAAAAGGGTCTCTGTAATATCACAGTAGTGATACAGTTGTGATTCCCTCTATTTCTTCTGTGAGCACATCTATGGCAATTGACTTGAGCAATTATACACTGAAGTAAGGGGAATCTTAGGTTTCACTGGCTAATTTGAAAAATATGTTATTAAAGCAGAGATTAGATAACTAAACTGACATTATAGTGGTCATGGCTGTCCATGGGCACATGCAATCCAGTCATAAAAGGAGTTCAGGCCCAGATCTGGCTCAGAAGATCCATTAGATCCACAAAACCATATGATGATTATTTTTCTAATTTGTAAACATATAGTCAGAATGGACATCTGCAGTAGTTAGTAAAACCCACATATCGGTTTCTGTGGAATAAGAAATATTGCAGTAGGAAAGGTCAATTGGAAGCCTCAGAGACTGATTCTTTTCATAAAATATAGTAAAACATGAACAAAATATATCCCAGGGAAAAATAGCGACACCCACAAAAACTCAAAATATGCAGGGGTTATGGCCTCTAAAATAGAAGCATTTAATTCATCACTTAAACTCCTAAAAACCAGTTGAGGCAGAGCTTATGAAACAGGACTACTGTAAATGACTTAATTGCAGCCACTGAACCAGAGGTAGTATATTTATAAGAACTATTCACAGTCTCTGGTATACACTATGTAGTTATTAATGCAGTAAATGCTTTCCTTTCTATACCCAATAAGAAGAATGACCAGAAACAGTTCACAATCACAATGGATGCACAACGTTGACATTCTCTTGGACAATTTTGTTCCTCCAGTTTGCTGTCCCAATACACCAGAAGGCACCAGTACTATCTAAACATTCTCCAGAATATACAATTATTCCACTGTATTAATATCATTGTGATCAAACTGATGAACAAAAAATGGCAAGTAGTATGGATACCTTGCTGTAAAGGGTGCAGATAAACCCTTTACAGCAAGGTTCAGGTATGGGACACACTTGTGAAGTTTTTTGGAGTCCAGTGCAGTCCAAGATACTGAAAAAATAACTACAATATTGGTAAGACTTTTGGGGAGTCACAGGCAGCATATACAGCACTTAACAATACTGTTCTGAGACATTTATTAGGTAACATGAATGATTGCTAGCTTTGAGTGGAACCCAGGGAAAGAAAGGGCTCTGAAAGAGGTCCAGGCCATTGTTTGAACCATACAAGTGGCAGATCCCATGGAACTAAAATTATCCATGATAAATAAAAGATGTCATGTGACATTTGTGTCACAGGCCCATATGAGAGTTTCAGTGTAAACTCCAAAGTTGAAGGAGTAAAGGCATGCCATTTGCTGTGGAGATTTATGCACATTGGAAAAGCAACACTTGCATATAATTGGACCCCGGTAGAAATTAACAAGGGGCCATGAAATTAGAACTGCCTATTATAAGCTGGGTACTAGAAGTCTCACCAAGTCATATGATCAGGTAGACACAACTGCAATCCATTATAAAGTGAAAGTAACATATGGAGGATCAGGTTCAGATAACTTTAATGGATAAAAATAAGCTGCATGAGCTGGTGGCACAGACTCCTATCTCACCCACCACTGTTGCACCAACACCATTCCTTCAACTCACAGTTGTGCCCTTACGTTGAGTCCCCTATAACTGGCTTATATTGAAAGAAAAAAAACAGAATTTGCTTTATGGAAAAGTAATTTTGGTATGTTAGCAGCCGAACATGGGTTTTGCTGCACCACAGCTTTGTAAGAATTAGCCCTGAAATATAACAGTGAGAAGAAACCCTTCAAATAGGCATAAGCATTAAGAAGTATGTCTTATTATTTTGTTTATGTCAAAAGGTAATTGAACCAAAATTATTATATGCAATATTTGGGCAGTGATAATTGGTTGATCTTGGTCAGAGGCCTGGAAGGAACAATTTTGGAATGTTGAGTACAGTGGAGTTTGGGGAAGATGCATTTGGTGGACCTACAGAAATGGACACAAAAGTATGCAGATCTCTGTTTTGTACACCAATACCCACTGAAGAACATCCACTGAGGAAGAGGCTATGCTGTTATCCTGAATTGGTAGCATATTTGGATCCAGGGCCCACAGAACAGAAATAACAATGATGCTGCTCTCTTGATGACTTTCTTGGGGATACTGTGCTTCTTGCACTTCTAACTTTGGACTCTCTGATTCTTTTGTTTTGTTTTTTTTTTTAGATTATTTATTTATCTGTTAACTTATTTATTTATTTATTAGAGAGAGAGAGAAGGGGGGAAAGAGCGGGGTAAAGGGACAAGAATTATCTCCCCTTTTTATTAACATTCTAAATCCTTTGTTTGAAAGCACTTTGTAGGTCTTGATAGCTTGCCTGGTAATCTAAATTCTCATCTCTGAGAGTTCTGCACCCCTAGTTTCAATTTATTTATCAAATTACAATTGCTGTACTTGCTAAGTTACAATTAAAACTGAGCAAAAAAGAATCAATATTTCAGTTGATCATCTAGATGATCTTCTTGTGCCTGGATTCAGTTAACCCAGAATCCAGACCTGTCCCCAATGTGGGGCTCTATCTCATGACCCTGAGATCATGACCTGAGCTGAAATCAAGAGTTGGATGCTTAACTGAGTGAGCCACCCAGGCACCCCTAGACTATCTGATTCTAAGAGTCCTGAATCTTAGAGGAGAAGCCCTTCCTTCTGGAGACACAGTAAGAGCACAGCTACAGTTGTTTCATTATCACTTTGAGATCTTTGTGCTAGAAGACCATCAAGAGAAGAAAAGTGTAATCATACAAGAGCAATAATTGCACATGATCATTATATGTGGGAGGGTTGTTGGCAAATATTGGAGTAGGGAGGAATATGTTTGTCATCTAGATGATCAACTGAAATATTGATTCTTTTTTGCTCAGTTTTAATTGTAACTTAGCAAGTACAGCAATTGTAATTTGATAAATAAATTGAAACTAGGGGTGCAGAACTCTCAGAGATGAGAATTTAGATTACCAGGCAAGATATCAAGACCTACAAAGTGCTTTCAAACAAAGGATCTAGAATGATAATAAAAAGGGGAGATTATGAATACAATTTATGGCTTTAAGACAAATGTCAGCAGCATTAGATATAGTTAATTCCATTAAACCTTCTCTCATTGATTTTCCCATAGGGTAGTGATGTCAGCAGGATAGTGATATAGGAGTTTCCAGTGCTTATCCCCTCGCAGAGACATCAATTTGAACAACTATCCATACATGAAAGTAACTTCATAATAGCAAAAGATTTCAGGGGAGAGATTATGGCACTTGGGTGGAGTATAGAAATAAGAAAAAAGGATTGAAGAGGGAAGGAAGGACAGTTTCACACATCCTTGTCATCCTCCCCCCAAACCTGGGCAGCCAAATGTGGAGAAACACCTTCCATGTTGGGGAGGGAGAATGAAGTGAGCAACCAATTTCACCATAGACCCCAGAACCAGGCCTGCTTCAGTAAACTCTGGTCCCAGCCCAGCCCACATGGCCCAGGGTACCCATGGATTCAGCCTACAGTTTCATCCCAACACTAGGCCAGCCCTTGTGGTCCCGGGCTCCAGGATCACCGCAGTGCCAGGCTGGTCTCAGGTTATATTCCAGCTCACATGGCCCCAGGATCATGCTCCAGTGCCAGGCTTAACTTTATGGCCCTATGCTCCAGGAAGACACCCACAGACACAGGCTCCAGACCTACACTGCAGTCTTAGACTTTAGTCTTGCCCCGGTCTCAGGTAAATCCCCAAAGCTCCAGGCCAGCCACCATGGCTGGCTCCATGGTCCCAACATTCAGGCCCATCCCAACATCAGACCAACCTTTGTGGTTCCAGGCTTCAGTTAACCCAGAATCCAGACCTGTCCCAATCCACCACAATGACAGAATGGCCCCCTCTGTTGCAGGCTTAAGAACTGCCCTCACAGACTATGCTTGAGTGTAATAATCAGTTTCTATGTGTATCAAATCATCATGTTATACACCTTATATGTATACAATTTTTTTTTTTTTTTTTAGAAACTGTGACCATTCAGAATCCTGGAGAAGTTCTACACTAGAGGAATGAACTTAATATGAGATGCAGGTGTATCTGAGCAATGTTATTTGTCACCTATAGCAGATGTTCTGGTGCCCCACCCAGATCCTTCTCTTGGCTTAGAACATCACCCATCCTCTCAGCTGTTATATTGACTGCTAATAGTTCATAGCTTCATTCCTCTCTTGAGAATTTCTTTGGCCTAGAAACATCTTTCTCAGAGATGCACATGAGATTTTTTTACCCCTGTCTCAATCCTGAAGTGTTCTGAGTCAATGACCCACTGATAAAGGGGTTTAACAGCTTGACCTTCTTTCCTTAAAGAAGCAATACTTTCTGGGGACATTTATGTTCCAGAGTTTTCTATAGTATGACAATGTGACTACACTTAATCTAAACCTACATTTTGCCTCCCCCCTGTTTTGATTTCCTCAGTCCCTCTTAGATTTCTCCAGAGACTATTTCCCATGCTTCTAAGAACCCATTTTAAGACAATAGATTTCTTCTTGTCATTGCATAAGAGCTAAAATTTATTCTCTTCAAATGCCTAGCCACCTGCTCTAAAATGCCCAACTTGTGTAGGGTCAGAATAGACTAATTTGTCCAAAGATTGTTCTCTTAATGGATCACTAGAAAAATAATTGTAAAAAGCTAAGAGGTGTTGAGCAAGAGGAGAGGGTCAAGGCTATAAGTAAAGCTTGAGATGGTTATTTTAAAATTGCTATTGCTATTCTAGTCATATTATCCTATGTCAGGGCTCAGAACTCTGAAGAAGTTCAATTTTCCAGCATCCACATTGAGAAAAAAGACTTTGTCATGCTCAACCAACTACCTCCAGTTCATCACTTCTACATAGTTGTCATCCAAAAGGCAGAAATTAGATGGACTTTGAGCAACGTACACAGACCTTATGAAACATATCATATAGATACTAGTAAGTCTGAACCAGTAACAGAATTAAATGGATCAATGATATAACACAAATAACAGTGCTTAAGAGATATAGCAACAGTAGAAAAGTAACCAGGGGTGCCTGGCTGGGTCAATTAGTAGAGCATGTGACTCTTCATGTCAGGATTGAGAGTTCAAGCCCTGTGTTAGTGTGGAGCTTACTTAATTTAAAAAAAAAAAAGGGGGGGGGCGCCTGGGTGGCTCAGTCGTTAAGTGTCTGCCTTCGGCTCAGGTCATGATCCCGGGGTCCTGGGATAGAGCCCCGCATCGGGCTCCATGCTCCGCAGGAAGCCTGCTTCTCCCTCTCCCGCTCCCCGGCTTGTGTTCCCTCTCTCACTGTGTCTCTGTCAAATAAATAAATAAAATCTTAAAAAAAAAAAAAAAGAGAGAGATGTATAAATAATCATAGAATCTAAGTGTGTATCTACTTGGATACACATTAGAATCTCCCAGGAAACTTTGAAAAAAATATCTTAACAAATTAAATAAAATTTTCTAGAGGTAAGACTTAGGTTTCATTATTTTTTCTTAATCCCTAGGTGATTCTACTGTAGTGATTCTACTTATCTAATCCATTAACTTCATTTTAAATATACAGAAACCAAGGTGCAATAGTAATAATGACCTACACAAGAAAACATAGCTACGTGAGTATAGTACTAGGATTGCAACCTTACTGTAAAGTGCAATTCGGTGACCACAGGGATATATGATAGGGTGATACATAACCCATAATACCTTTATGTAATATACATGTATGCTTATATACGTGATTGTACTGTGTGTATATTGGATAATATATCCTGTGTATCATAATACATAAACTCCCTTACAAAATGACTGCATGCAAACAGGCAATCTAAGGGCTTTCATAATTTAAAGAAATATTTCCTAGAGTATATTTCCTAGAGTATGTCTCATGAAACAGAATTTTCTCAAATTAATAGATGTTAGCAATGATGCCACCCCACCTAACCCTACCTCTAACAGATGGGGATATTAACACTCAATGATTTAGGGAAATAATGAATTCTACATCCTTGTTTTAGTTATTCACAATGACTATTAGTATATTAAAATCTAGTAAATGTTACATTAAAGAAACTTTTAAAACTTTAATTCAATATTTCTCAATTTATAGCTTAATAGAATCCTCTTTTAGACTAAGCATATGGTAGCTTACTGAATTAGTACTATGCTTGAAATATTTCTTTTTGAGAGAAGTGGATTTATACCTTTGTTTCCTTTCCAGGATGTGTAGTATTGAGTTAATTTCTCTCCTTTTTTTTTTTTTTTCTCTAAATATCTCTTTTCATCAATTATGTATTGTGTTAGAGTTATTGAAACTATTAGGGAAAGATCTGTAGATTGAGAGCACTCCACAGGAGCCATATTTGTAGCAAAATTTCTTAACTCCCATATTTTCAGGAGCAATTGAACTACTGAAATTGTATTAAGTCAAACTGGGACTCTATTAGATCATTAAAACTAATTCTTGGGGCGCCTGGGTGGCTCAGTCAGTTAAGCATGGGACTCTTGGCTTCAGCTCAGGTCATGATCTCAGGGTCGTGAGACTGAGCTCCACATCATGCTCCATGTGTGGAGTCTGCTTGAGATGATCTCCTCCTCCTTCCCCTTCTGCCCCTCCCCTCACTCATTTGCACACGTGCTCTCTCTCCCTCTCTCAAATAAATAATAAAACAGCAAATCTCAGATTGAAATCTAGGTCTCTAATGTCAAATTTTGATGAAATCCACTAACAGGCACTGTTATTTAAGAGAAATAGTTTTAAAATACTCTGTAATTTTATACTGGTGGAAAAATATGATCATCTTCTTTAAAGAACAATCAAAATAATGTACTCATTTGAAAAGATTTTGGAATTAGATCTGGAATTATATCCAAGCACTTCCCCATGAAAAAGAACTCAAGAGAAGTTATTGAATCATTCTGAACCTCATTTGTTTCATGTGATATTAGGTACAGCACACGACAGCACACACTTAGCCAATACATCCCAATAATTTTATTTAGACTGTTTAATGTGTCCAAGAATTCTTTGAATAGTATTGGCCTTAGGATGATGCCGATCTCCCAATCTCTCTCAAAATGAGTTTAATTTTTCTTTTTCATGTCACAACAGCCATCGCTTCACAGAGAGTCAGAACTGATATATTATTCCTGTGTGATATAGATACAATGTGTGTAGGTGCATGTGTGTCCAGGAGATTTATTATATGCCAAACACAGAAAGACAAATACGGTATGACTTCACTTACATGAGGAATGTAAAATACCTTTATAGAAGCAGAGTATAACAGTGGTTGCCAGGATTGGGGGTGAGAAGGGGGAAATGAGGAGATGTTAGCCGAAGGGAACAAAGTTTCAATTATGAAGATGAGTGAGTTCTGAAGATCTAATGCACAGCCCTGTGAAAACAGTTAACAATACTGCATTGCATACCTGAAATGTACTAAGAGGATAGATCCTTAGTTGTTTCTTTCCTACACTGAAGCATTACCAAGACCTAGTTGAACCCTCTCAATTTCTTTTCACTGTGTCGTTTTCTACCACATAGGCCCACATTTCCTCATCATGATCCTCTGCAAAAATCACTGATACTTTCTGTGATTTTTCCGCATGTATGATTTTTATTTCAATTACTGTTAGAGAAGTACCTGACATGCAGACAAATTTATTAAGGAAGCATGGAAAATATCTTTTAAATGCATCTTCACTTTTCCTTTTTGTTTATGTTGACTAATTTTTCCATAGTTGAGCGCATCTATCTTCAGTACATAGGTGTTTCATTTGTTACTGAAGTATCTTCAATGAATCAATGTTTCAATTATGAATAGCTCCAGACCAAGCCATGTTCCATTTAGAGATAAGAAGCTGTTCCCCATGATACATCACACAAGGGTGGCAAATTGGCATGTGGATTAAAAAATAAATCCTCTTCTCTAACTCTGTAACAGTATTTGATGTTACAAGTATCCCACTTAAGATTATAGGACATGTATACTTATTATTAAATCAATGTGGAAAGACCCTGAAGGAATGGTACACAAATCCTTTCTGATTGTTATTCCTGAGATTGGGGGGGGGCAGTATTTTTCATGTGGATTGTGACCTCCTTGGAAAAGAATGAAGATGAATCTTCTGCTAAAGAGTATGGGCAAAGAAACAGCAGTATCATTTGTTTATTCATTCAAAGAACATTTATGGAGCTCTTACTATGCTAAATAAAGGCAGTTCTGGTGAGCACAAAGATAACAAAACCAAATTCTTTCATTACTCTCAGTGACCTCACAAATACTGTGATAAATAAGTGATCAATTCAACTAAAAAAAAAAGTAATTATGAGAAATTATTTGGTAGAAGTAGGAAAGGACTGTCTACATATCTATATCTATCTATATCCACATATATACCATTATCTATATCTATATATAATTGTCTACCTATCTGCCTCAGACATGGCCAGTTAATTTGGCAACAGAAGGAAAATTTAAATTAACTTTAAAGAAACTGATTAAAGAAGGATGCAGCACAGTGAAAACTGGAGTTATTTTTTGAGTGAGGCATGTCCTCCTGGAGAAATTAGAGACATTTGGGGGTAACTGAGTTAAGACTTAAAGGATAAGTTGAATTTCTTCAAGAGTAGAGTAAGTCTGGGTACCACTATGATATGTCACAAATTTGTCTGATGAAGATATCCATGGTATTACCATGTGGATTGTTTTCCTGTTTCATTTTTCTTTCTTGCTTAATATTCATTTCTTCATTGTAAATCTAATACATATGGCTTTCATTCATGACATTTTAGCATAGGGCAAGCACATCAAATTATGATCATGACTAAATATTTGCCCTAGACTATGACCAGCAATGTTTTATACCTTCCTTTTAGGAAGAAATCATGACAGAAGGGGTAGAGAATATGGCTGATTCCCTTTTTTTTAGGTTCTGTGGGACAGTGTCTTTTTTGTTTTATTTTTTACACTGTCATCATGAATTTAAAAGAAAAATAAATGCTTCTGAATTAGTGGTTCAAAATGGTGTCTTCATTTTATTTTAATTTGCTTTGATTTTAGGCTGAATGTTTCTTTTTTATATGCTTATTTCTACTTTTATTTCCTCAATTTTCATGTTTTCTTTATTTGTAAGAGTTCTTAAATTTTTCATGTAGCAAATATAACATAAGACCCATCTTGTAGGTGTGGGAGGCATGCTATTCTTGCTTCGTATACAGGAATGCATCAAAGAACAAAATAGATAAACTGTACTAATAGAGTTTACATTCTTCCAGGGAAAGACAAATAATAGACCATAGACATAATACATCAGTAACTTTTATTATATTTTACAAAGTAGTACATACTGTGCAAGAGTAAAAGTAGAACAGAATTAGGGGACTAAGGATTTCTGGATTGGAGTGCATTAAATAAATTTGTGAGTGTCAGCCTCTTTAAAAAGGTGATATGCAAGCAAAGATTTGAAGAACATAAGGCAGTGAGCCAATTATAAATCTGAAAGAAGAGTGCTTCAAGCAATAAATTTAGCTAAAGCAAATGCCCTGAAGATGGAGTGTGCTTGCCATGTCCAAGGATAGCCAGAAGGCCAATGTTCTGAAGAAAGTAAGGAAAAGAAAAAGCAATAATGAATTGGTGTTTAAAGGATGGGTCATAACAGTTAGGCAAATCATGTTGTGCTTGGGAGGCCATTATAAAAATTTTGCTATTTAACCAGAACTAAATGGGACCTTGCAAAATTTGGAGCAACATAATCTTATCTATGTATTTATGTATCTTTCTATATAAATTCTCATTTAATTATCTAAGATTATATTTATGCTTATAATGCAGAAGAAAAACAAATCTTAAAATAAAAACTAAATTTTAGTTTCTCTTTTCCAAAGTTAAGAAAAATGGCATTGAACTAACCTTTATAATTAATAAAGAAGTTCAAGAACATGCCAAGATTTCATCCTGTCTTTAGGACATAATGCCAGGTAATAATGAAGTTTGTTTATCCATAGCCCACTTTTAGTCAAGTTTTCCATTTTGAAAACAATTTTTGGCTCTTTCTATTCTGATGAGAGTCTGATGCTCCTCTTGTGAAATTTTGCTCATCCACATGATATTCATCACATCCACACAACACAAGTAGAGATCCAGGAACACTGGATTACATATCCAGGCTTTATGTGGTTTCTGCTCCAAATATGGAATGCATGTAGTCACAGATAGCAGGTATCCTGGCAATCCACACAATGAAGACCACTGCCATAAATATTCATAGATGACTATAGTTTTGGGAAACTTGGGATACTTAAATATGTCAAAGAACCACCACTAATTCACAAGAATTGGAAAGTTCTGCAAGCAGACAAGAATCTCTAAAGCATGCCAACACTCAGTCCTTAAGTATAAAGGCATCACTCATCTGCTGTTAAATGAAAAGCCTGAGGGGGAGCCTGGGTCAGTCAGTTGAGGTTCTGATTCTTGGTTTTGGTTCAGGTCATGATCTCAAGGTCTTGGGATGGAGCCCTGCATTGGGCTCCACTATCAAGAGAAAGTCTGCCTAAGACTCTCTCTCCCTCTCCTTTGGCCCCTCGCCACCCCCCCACAATCTCTCTTTCCTCCTCTAAAATAAATAAATAAATATATATATATATATATATATATATATATATATATATATATATATATATATATTAAATGAAAAGCCAGAGGATTCTAGGCAAGGGCATTACTTAAGAGGGCATGGCAATAGCTGAGGCATGGAGACGATGTGGGACAAAGTGGAAGTGGAAACATAATAAGAGGTTGTCAGATTTGGGTATATTTGGAAGTTAATATAAGCAGTATACTTGCTCTCATGGCACTCATAGTCTATTGACTGGGAAAAATTCTAAAAAAATTAATATATCAATATCCAACATTATTTTATATGTATAATATATATATTTTTTATTTATATGTTGTCACATACTAATAAGTGTAAGATAATTTATTTTTCCAATAAAAGAAAAAGTTTTTCATTTATGGAGGACTTCTATTTAATTGGGGGGGGTCTCAGATAGTCCTTTTGGTGAAAAGAAATTGTAGCTGCCATCAATATGAAAGAGGAAAGAGGAATCAAACAGTTCCTGATCCTAGAACTCCTTTTAGAAGAAGATAGGGATAAATAAGCATGATGGCCCCAAGCGAGAGTGTTTGAAATGTTGAAAGTGTGGCAGGAACTCAATGAGGAAAGAAGAGGTGATGAAAGATGAGTCAGGGAGCCGCTTGTATCAGAACTTATTAGTCCAGGAGAAAATTTGAGTATTTTTCTAAGTATGGTAGGAAGCTGTTGGAGAACTTTGATTGGAGGAGTGTCAGGAATAGCTTCCAATTAATTAAATTAATTAATTAATTAATTTTGTTTCAAATTTTTATTTACATTCAGTTAGTTAACATATAGTGTAATTTTGGTTTCAGGAGTAGAATTTAGTGATTCATCACTTACATACAACACCCAGTGGTCATCACAACAAGTGCCCTCCTTAATACCCATCACCCATTTAGCCCATCACCCCACCCACCTCCCTCCATCAGCCTTCAGTTTGTTCTCTATTGTTAACCATAAGAGTCTCTTATGGTTTGCTTCCCTCTCTTTTTTTTTCCCTCTCCCCTATGTTCATCTGTTTTGTTTCTTAACAGCTTCACATTTTAAAAGAATAATTTGGAAAAGATAGTTTTATATATGTGTGAAGGGTGGTAATATTGGAAAATGGAAGACCATTTGATAAAAGATTGCCATAGTTAGGTTTAGATATGTTGTTGGCTTGGACTTCGGTGGTATTGGTGGCAAGTAGTCAGATTTCACAAATATTCTGAACATTGAACTTTAGAGTTTCCTGATGGATTTAATAAAGGATAGAAGAGAAAGAGAGCTTCAAGTGTGTCTCCAAGATTTTTGAATTGAATCACTGGAAAAGAAGAGGTGCCATTATTAGGATGAGAAATATTTGGAAGATATTGGATTTTAACAGAGTTTAAAAGTTTGATGGTATTACAATTATGTATTCCAAGGGAATATTGAATAAATAGCTATTTATCCATGTCTGGAGTTCTGTGAAGATGCAATGACTGGACTTGAACTTGAACCTATGAACTTGGGTTCCCCAGACCAAGAAAATTAGAAAGTTAGTTAGAAACAGAAGAAAATTAATTTAAGGGCCAAGGCCTTGGAGTCTGAAAAATAACCAATGAGGCTAAATTGTTTGTTTTTTAAAATATATCTTTTTTTTTTTTTTTTTTTTTGTGAGGACCAGTGAGAAAACACTAAGTGTGGTATGAGTGTAACTCCTGACTGATCACATGTCATGGAGCAGTGGAGAACAGGTGGGAGAGAGGGCTCCAAGCACTCCTGAAGGTATAGAATACACAAGAGTATGTGATGCCCCCTAGATGCATACAGCAGGCAGCCTTGGAACATGTGGATTCTCACAGCCACCAGGGCAGGAGGCTTGCTTTCCACTCACACCAATGTTAGGTCCTGGATGATGGGCCTTTGCTGAATGGTTTCTGTAGCGTGCCGGCAGTTGCCTGTGAGCCTCTTACCTTTGTTACGTGTGAAGGTGGGTGGCACGTGGAGGCTGCATCTCACTGACTTCACCCAAGGAAAGGAATGATCTCAAGAGAGGAGGCCTGATTATGAAATGGTGACACAGCTCTGCATTATCAGATGCCACCCCAAGATCTGGCCCTTGTAGATCCAAAGCAATGCAAGATTGCATCTCTCTGTCCCTCCTGCTAAGTCCCAGGTTCAGGACCCTCTTCTTACCACCCACTGAGGGTTCCCAACTCTAGTCCTTTACCTTCTAGCCACACCCAGGATATTAGACTGCATCTGCGACTTTGTTTTGATGCCTATCTTCTGAGCTCTGGAGCCCTGCTCCACCTCCTCAAGCCCTATCCCCAGCACTACCCAAGGGTATAGCATCCATTAGAAGTGAGCTTGCTTGGACAGTTCAGCTGGACAGTTCAGTTTGGTTGGACCATCTTGGCAGCCACCTCAAGGTGGTTGGTGAGGGATGTTGACTAGACTTATTGTGGTGATTATTTCACAATATATACAAAAATTGAATCACTGTGTTGTACACCTGAAGCTAATATAAGGCTTTATGCCAGTTATATCTCAATAAAAAATAAAATAAAAGATATCCCTTTGCATGGACCTTTAGAAATTCAAGTACTCTTATAAATATGATCTTTGGCTTACATACCTGTTGATAGGCAGTCAACAAGTACAACTTTTTCAAGCATCACAGTTGATTCAGGGGTTATTGGAGGCATCATCCTTACTGAGTAACAAGTGTACTCTTGAAATTCTGTTGGGAAAGAAAGTGTTAGAAGCAATCCAAAGACTATATATTGCTGAGAACATAGTATGAAAAAGTTCCTATTATAGGCAATTGTTATATAAAGATGTACGAAACAGAGACCAGTCTTCAAGGATTTGAAATTCAGGTGGAAATTGGTTTATAAAGATAAAATTATAAACTCATGCTGTCACAACTCACAGACTGACCATGTTTGTAGGGCAGTTGTTTGACACTTAAGGTTCAATGCTACATAGAAATTGAGTCACAGAATACTCTACCTACTTCTACTATCATTACCCTGCCTAGCAATGTTGCTATGAAAAAAGTTCAGGTGATGGCCAAGAGGAAAAAGCAATGGGTGAGTGATTACTATTTCCTCAACAAGATCTCAACTCTTACCCTATTATCTGACTGCCTGGAAAAATAGCCCCTTTCATGGCTAAAACTCATTGTTTCTAGTGGGCTTCACCTCACCTCTATCTGGCACTAAATGAAATGGGTTAATCTCAGGTATAAATGCAGTAAAATGTAAATGGGCTTTGGAGAAGCTTAAATCTGAAATCAAATCCTGGCTCTTCTATTAAGAGGGGAAATGTTACCTTGAGAATGTTTCTTAACTTCTCTGACATGAAGTTTCTAGTTCTGTTAAAAGTAGATAATATTTCCTTTATGGGATTGCAATGATAATAAATGGGATATAAAACACATGTATATCACTCAAAAAATGCATAATATATTTTAGGTAGTCAATACATAGCAATTAATAATTTTTCTACAAGCACGTTATTATATTTTTTGTACACAAATGATCATAGAGGCTTCATTCATAATAGCCCAAACCTGGAAAAACCCAGATAGCCTTCTGTGGGTAGTGGTTTACCAGTAATTGGTACATCCATACCATGGACTACTATTCAGCAATAAAAAGAAATAAACTCTTGACACACAACAACTTGTATAAATATCCAGAGAATTATGCTAAATGAAATAAACCAATCCCAATAGCATAGTAAGCATATGATTCCATTTATATAATATTCTTGAGCAGACAAATAAATGGACAACAGATGAAACAGTGATAGGAAGGAGAGAAGGCCAGAGAGAAGTGTGTATGGCTATACAAGGAGAAAAGGGATTCTTGTGATGACATAAGGATCTGAATTTAGACAATATCATTGTCAGTTTTATAAAATATTTTAATGCTGGAAAGGATATGATAGTGGCAGGAAATACATGACTTACATTTCTGCCTTATTTTACTTTTTTCCTTTTTTTTAAGATTATTTATTTATTTGAGAGAAAGAGTGCATGAGAGCAGCGAGAGAGGCAGAGAGAGAGGGAGAGAGAGAAGCAGACTCCCAGTTGAGCACAGAGCCCGATAAAATGCTCAGAGTTCAATCCCAGGACCCTGAGATTATGACCTGAGAAGAAATCAAGAGTTGGATGCTTAACCGACTGAGCCACCCAGTCACCCCTATCTTACTTTTTCTATAACATACTTTTAGGAAAACAAGTGTTTCATACACAATAAGGACATTTTTTGTAGTGCCTCATAAGTCTATGCCAAACAGTGTAGGCACTGGGAATACAACAGAGAACATGGTACAAGATCAAATACTTACTTTGATGGTTATTACATTAATTGAAGTTTCAAGTTCCAGTATTTGGTCATAGAGAATCTCAGGGACTGAAGAAAGATGATATACTTCAAGAAGCAAGATTTATGGAATTATGGAGATTTAACCATGGGATTCTGGGGACATTTTGCTCAGAAGCAATATGTGGCCAGGTGGGAGGTTGGTGAGGGGATAGGAAAATATTCAATATGCCTACTGATGTTTGAGAAGGAAAAGAGTCAATATTGGAGGAAGGAAGGAGCTCCCAGGGGATTGATCATTCCTTCTTCTTCTTCCCTTTTACTTTTCAACTTAATACCTTCAATATTCCCATCATAGATGCCCCCTCCCCCAGAGTAGCCCCCAAAAGAGCTGAGAAGTCTGGTTGGATTGGAAGTGAAAGAGTGTTCTTGTCAGCAATTATCTAAGAACAATAGGAAAGAACGAGACACTGGTTATTCCGAGTAGAAATAGCAGGGACAAAGGGGAATGTCAATACTCATCATGGAATGGTTTATAGTATCTTTTTTTCTAGGTTATGTTAGTGGTCTATCAAGGTATCCCAGTGTTCCAGTACAGGCATGTCAGTCACAAGACGGGCCTACTAGACAAAATACAGGATTTTATATCCCTTTTGTGAAAAAAGAGTAACTCTATTTCCTATTATTATTTTAAACCTTTTTTAAATTTATTTTAGAAAGAGAGAGAGAGAGAGTGCAGTGCACTTGAGCAGGGGAAAGGGCTGAGGAAGAGGGACAGAGAGAATCTTAAGTAGACTCTACACTGATTGCAGAGCCCGATATGTGGTTCAATCTCATGACCCTGAGATCATGACCTGAGCCAAAATCAAGAGTTGGTCTCTTAACTGACTAAGCCACTCAGGTGCCCCTCTATTTCCTATTCTATTTGTTTGTGTTTAGCATATAATTTTTCATGCTAAAAATTGTTTCTCAAGGGAGAAAAGAAAGGAAAGAAGGATAGAAGTTAGATGGATATAAAAAGAAGGAAAAAAGGAAAGAAGGAAGATTTCTCTATTCTACATGTAGATAACACACATTAAAAACCAGTTGATTAGTAGAAGCAGCAATGTATCTAGTTTTAGAAGGGGAGAATTCATTATATAATGGAGTGGAGAAATGATGAGGGAATTTTTATGGAGAAGGTGGAACTTGAGTTCAACTTTGAAATCTGTTTAATTTTTAAATAAATAATGAGAAGGGAGAGCAATTTAAAGGTTGAGGGAATTAATTCAGACAGATGGGGATATGAATAATCCTCAAACATGTCGATTACTAAAATTTTTGAATGTTCCTCTGGTGGTCACTAGTATCTGTCCCTGTGCTTCCTCACCTCATAAAACCAAGATTTTAGTAAAATTCTCTATTGGCTACAATTTTTCTCCTTCTCTGATAAAAGTGTTAATTTTCTACAATACTACTGTAACCCACTTTGACAAATTGAAAACAATTCTGTTTTCATCAGCATTGAATTACAGATATAAAATATTGTATGGGTAGTATAATTTGATAAATGGGAACATTCTGGGTCCCATATTGAGTCCAGATGGTTACAGTGTCTTTAATACATGTATCCATTTGGCATTAGCACATTTGTGTATTACAGTCTTTTTCTCATTTATGTTTAATGATGGATAGATTCCAAATAATACAAGATGTTCCTCAACATGTTGAACTTCTGGTGAGTAAGTGAGCAAACGGTGAGCTCTCTTTTTCCCACTATACCGCATACTGTCAGCATTACTGTTCAAAGATGATTTGAACTTCACACTGATTAACTGATATTTTCCACTCCCTGGAAAAGAACAGATAAAATGAACAAAGGCTTCCCTCCAAAAGGGAAATGTACTTAATATGAACTGTAAAGTTTGCAATGCATCTAAAATTCTAGACTATTTTCTTCTAGCTACAGTCAGATACTGAACTTAGGGCAACTACTAGTGAGATATAGGTATTTTGGGCACTGGCTGTTTTTAGAGGTTTCTACAGTTAAATTAGGGAAATAGACAAATGCTGTCTTCAACATAATTCCACTTTACTTATTAGTTTATCCATTATCTCTACTATAAGTGTATAACTCACCTATCAGTTTTTCCTATCGTCAGCCTTCTTCTCTTTAAAGCCAGTAAGAGTGTTTCCAATTTATCTTCCTTGAATGCTTCTCAGATGTTCAACCTACTCCAAAATTTGATGGTTTCCCATTTCCCATAAAAAATAAAATCAAATTATTTGACCTGGCATGAAAAATTACCTGCATTCTTTATTCTAGCTTTGCAACATTATTTCCTTTTTTTTCTTTTCTTTTCTTTTTTTTTTAATTAATGTTCTTGGTATTCCATCTGAATCAAACTATTTTCCTCCTTTATATTTTAGCAGACCTGATGACAAATCCTCCTATGGATAGCTACATCTTGGGATGCCTATCCACATTTTCCCTTCAGTTGTTACTGCCTTTTTATGTACATTATTTCAATAGGTACAGCATCACATCCCTTGACACATATATTGGTCTTCAAGATTTTATCTTTGGTTCTTAGAGTAGAGGGTCTGACTGTTTTAAGAGGATAGCTATATTGCAACATGTAAATTCAAAATGTAAGCAGTAGTGGTCATATTTCCACTCATTTGGGTGGGAGAAGCGGAAGAACTGGGTTGGCAAAGAAGGAGAATAGCAAAAGAAACACAGAGAAAATAAATAAATTAAAAAGTGAAATTCAATGACATTTGAGTGTCCAAATCCAATTGAGGCATAAACCTCAAATGCTTTTCTGACTTTGAAATCCTTGTAACATCTTTGTGTTTATATGATACATTGTCCTTTTTGCAGAAACTCTCTCTTAATATATCTAGTTGTTCTTCACTAAGAGAATAATAACATAGTCTCCTGTAATTTGGTATATAATAAAAAGCAAAAAGAAATATATATATATATAACTATGTAAAATATAATACAATATAACATAATTATAATTACTATAATTATTATATATAGTAATACTGTATATCCTTAAACAGAATGCTATATACAGTTACTATATATAGTATATATATGATATACTTGTATTTACTATAATTACTAAGTATAGTAATACTATGTATATGTATCATTATATATAATACTATACATACCGATATATAATACTACGTATCATTATATAATATATAAAATTATAAAATTAAAATTGTTAAATATAGTTATATGTAATGCTATATATAGTTATATGTAATGCTGTATATAGTACTATATGAATCATGTAATATGTCATTATATATAATATATATTACATATAGTTACAGCAAAGTTTATACAAATACACAAACAAACAAAAAGATTTTCCCTTCCCCCCGTGGAAATCTAAATATTTATTGGACTCTTTTACATATGAGGTGCCATAGCTCTATTTCATTATTAATAGTACTGGGAATTATTTATCTTTCGGTTGTTGTGATAGGTGTTGTAGAAAGTCTGCTTACACAGTGGGACATGGACTAGAGTAAACATAAGTATTAAGAGTTTTCATATACCTTAAAAAGCTATTGAAATCTGAAAAAAAAGTTTCTGTTATTATTAGGATAACTTTTTTACAACCACTGCATGACTTTCTTAAGACTATTACTCATATAAGAGAATAATACTAAAATTTTACTGCTATAATTATATCATTTTTGTAGCCATTTAAAACATATTACTTTCAAATCCCTGTCCTCAAGAAGCATATAAATGCTGTCTCAGTTTAAGTCCAGACGAAATTTAGGCTCTAGTTCATGAAGGCCAAGGTTTTTAAATATCAGTGTATATTAGAATCTCCTGTAGGGCTTATTAAAACACAGATTGCCTGGTTCTGCCCCTCAGAATATCTGATTCAGTAGGTCTGAGGTGGGAACTGATAATTTTCATTTCTAACAAGTTCTTACATGATGTTGAGACCCTTTGAGAAAGTGATTCCCTGAGTCATCTCTTGTGTGTAATCAGTTGACTTCATTCCTTTGCATCTAAAATAGTACTGTTGAGCAAATAGTCCCCCAAATCATTTTCTGTGTGGCTTAATTCTCTCATGAACTCCAGTTGAGAAAGGTTGCCAGAAAATTCCACAGTGTTTACACAAAATCCTTCTTATTTCTACCTATGAACTGTGCAGAAATAATGTGAGAACTCATAATAATGAGAAAGTTTTAGCATCCGTGAGATTGCTTTGAAAATCCCCATGCACTGACAAAAATAAATACTTGAATTTAGTTTTCCCTAATTAGACCTTTTGGAAATGACCTATGATTAGACTAGCACACACCAGTTTGAAGGAAAGTGTCTGTTAATTAAATATATTGCTGAATGCGTTATTGAAAAAGATTTATAGACTGATGGGGTCACTGATTCTCAGAATGCATTACAATGCCCTCCACTGACTTATTTCATGTCTATGTAAAAGTACTTAAGGGAAGCTTAACCCTAAAAACTAAACCTGGAATTCCTTCTGCTTTGAGCCTTTTATTCCCTAAGTCAGTAAAAAATGACAGGGTAGCAATGAATGAGCATAGTTTTGGGAACAGCAAACTATTTCTCTATATGTTTAATAAAGAATGAGCATAACTCAAGTTTATCAAATATCTTAAGATTTATGGGGTAGAACTTGCACATGCTGTAATATTCTTTCCCTCTTCCTAGGGCTTCTTTCCTTCTGGCTTTTTTTAATTGTTGTTTGTTTGTTTGTTTTCATGCCTCCTTTCTTGCTTGAGAAATTAAATCTGAATGTGAAGTTTTCTTCCTTCCTTTTTTCTTCATCATTCAGCTTTGCTTGATTATTTTTTTTGCTTTTGCCAATTATTTTCATGACCTTTATTTATTTTAGATTTCATTTTGCTTTTCTCTGTGTTGCTGCCTTTTTTTTCATGTTCAGAATTGTTTGTCAGCCTTTTGGGTTTTTTCCTTCCTTTGTTGATTCTCTGGTGCTCTTATTCTGCTGCCAGAGCCAAAATGAATGTGAAACCAGTGTCTCTTGTGGATTTACTCTGTTCTGCACGACATTTTTCTTTTATGTTTCTGTTTGTTACAAATTATCGTGGTTTATAAACCCTTCCAGGCTTTTCAGAGGGATTTGTATTACCAAACAGGAAAAATGAAAGGATGTAACAGTTTCAAAGGTACAAATTCCCTTTCAGAAGTCACAGAGGATGCTAAAGTAAAGCAATAGAATGGTGGTTGGATATATTTTCCAATATCATGAGGTAATATGGTTGCTCCTATAATGTCACAGAAGTTAATGAGGCAATTTCCTGTGGAGAAACAGGATGGCACAGAGCAAATCTCATGGCACATCCTGGACAGAAAATCAGGACCTCTTTGCTCAATGGAGATTATAGTTTCAAAATAGTTCAGAAAATAGCGTCTACCCATGAAAAACTGAATCACTGATTCATGTTTATCCAGGGCCTCAGATACCTGGTAATAAGTTAGTTATATAGTTAGATGAACATAAATAATCATTGGCCCAGATTTGAAAGAAAGATCCTAAACTTTCTATGTCCATCTTAATACCCCGTTAGATTGTATCTCACAGGTTTTTTTGTTTTTTTTTTAAGATTCATTTATTTTAGAGAAGGGGGAGGGGGTCTCAAGCAGTCTCTGTGCTGAGTGCAGAGCCCAAAGCAGAGCTTGTTCTCACAACTCAGAGATCACAACCTGAGCCAGAACCAACCAGTCAGGAACTTAACCACTTAACCGACTGCGCAGCCCAGGTGCCCTCTCATAGTTTTTTGGGTTTTTTTTTTTAAGATTTTATTTATTTATTTGAGAGAGAGAGAGAGAGAAACAGCATGAGAAGGGAGAGGGTCAGAGGGAGAAGCAGGCTTCCCGTGGAGCAGGGAGCCCGATGTAGGACTCGATCCCAGGACTTCGGGATCAAGACCTGAGCCGAAGGCAGACGCTTAACCAACTGAGCCACCCAGGCACCCTCTGCCCTCTCATAGGTTTTTTAATAGTGAACTCTAGCAATTATGTCTGACTCATTAAGGAAAAAGCTTTATGGAAACTGTAGTGATTCTCATAGTGGAAGATCCCCTAAATAGAAGAAAGCCAAGATCCATGTCAGCCAAGAAAATGACAAATATCTCTTATATACATGTATTTTGTATGCATTTCTGCACACTCTAGTTTTATCTGCTTTTGAATTTTATAAAATTGAATCAATATGTATGTCTTGTAGAATAAAATCCTTCTTCTATTTGACACTATGTTTGTAGGACACATATTGATATGTGTAGCCAAACAGATTTATTTCCAGAGTGGTATTGTGTTCCATTTTGTGACTATCTTGCAATGCATGTATTTATTTATTCTTTTTAGGATTTTTCCAGTTTTGATTACTACAGATAATGTCTTGAACATTCTTTTATAAGTGTCCTAAATCCTTCCAGAGTATTTAGCTAGGAGTGGGATTTCTGGATTTTCAGGGAAGATACACATATTTATATTTGATAAGTAATGAAACATTATTTTCCAAAATGTCTGTACCAATTTGTCCTTCCACCACCAAACTGCAAGAGTTCCCACTGCATCTGGATTAGTTATAGCCACAGTGATGCTGCTAAACAAGCCAACTCAAACTCAGTGGCTAAACATAGCAATCACATATTCTCATTATTGCAATCTGTGGGTTGTTTCTGCTTCACACCGCAGTAGCATAGGTCTAAATTGGCTCCAGGTGCTTCTCATCCCACTTCGATCAGGAGACAGCAAGGACATGTTCTTCCTATCATAATGACAGAGGCATGAGAGAGTCAGACTAACAGTACACATCCTTTCAAAGCTTCTGCTTCCATTACAGTTGCTAACATCCCACTGGCCAAAGAAAACCAGCAGGCCAGTCACAAAGTCAGAAGGGGGGGAAGGTACTCCACCCTTACTGGGAGATACTACCTGGTTCCATGGTGTGAGTGTAGAGAGGAATGGAAAATTGAGACCAGTAATTTATCACATCTCTGCATTGTCATCAACATTTGGTATTTTCACACTACTTAAAATGGTACATAATGGTATTTTTTTGTGTATTTGCCTGGATATTCATGAGGCTGGACATATTTTCATACTTTTATTGGCCATTTATATTTTCCTTTTTCATGAAGTCCTGGTCAAATTTTCTGCCACCTTTTTTTTTTTTTATAAGGGATTCTTTGTCTATTTCTCTTGAGAGTCATTCTGTATTTTCTTTGGCCCTCTCCCCACCCCCACATATAATTTTACCAAGTCTTTTTTACTTCATTTTTAATGATTTTTATCAAGAGTTCTTACTTGTAAAATAATCAAATATGTCCTTTGATATATGGTGGATACCTTTTTGTCTTGATGAAGAAGTCCTTTTTCAGAGTGAGGTTATGAAAATATTGGCCTATATTATATTATCTCTGAAAAACTTTATAGCTCTGTCTCACAAATTTAGGTACTCAATGTATCTCGATATGACAGGTCTTTCCACTCATTTTTTTTTTTAAAGTATGTCTTGGGCTATTCTTGTATTTTGTACTTGGCATAAAAGTTTAAATCAGTGGGGGGCGGAGCAAGATGGCGGAGGAGTAGGAGACCTGGATTTCGTCTGGTCCCAGGAATTCAGCTGGATAGGGATCAAACCATTCTGAACACCTACAAACTCAACAGGAGATCGAAGAAAAGAAGAGCAACAACTCTCTGAACAGAAAAGCGACCACTTTCTGGAAGGTAGGACGTGCGGAGAAGTGAATCCGAGGCGTTATTCGGGAGGATAGACGGCGGGGGAGGGGCCTCCGTCGGCGGGTTCTGGCAAGTGATAGAGCCACGGAGCACAAAATCGGAACTTTTAGAAGTCTGCTCCGCTGAGGGACGTCACTCTGGTGGCGAAGTGGGGGGTGGAACCCTCGCGGGACAGTGTGGTCTCAGGACCCTCGGGGTCACAGAAAGACCGGGGGTGCCTGAGTGCGGCAGAGCTCCCAGGTATCGGAGCAGGGAAGCCGGCTGCAGAGACGGAGCCCAGGCGCGGGCTCTCAGCTCGGAGTTGCTATAAACCGTGATCCGCGGCACAGTCGGGCCACTGCTCCTCCAGCAGGGACCCAACAAGCGGCAGATCCGGGGAGACTCACCTTCTTCCCCCGGGAGGAGCAGCGCAGGAGCGCACCGCGGGGATCTGCTGGGTTTGGAGACTCCACCCGGGATCGGGTGCCAGATAGAAAGGCGCGGTCACAGGCCAGGTGAGCGCGGAGTGTGGCCGGAGACCGGGGAGACAGGAGTGACTGACTGCTTTTCTCTGGGGGCTCGCTGAGGAGCGGGACCCCGAGTTCTCGGCTCCTCCGGGGCGGAGACTGGGAGGCCGCCATTTTCACTCTCCGCCTCCAAAGCTGTACGGAAAGCTTGCAGGGAACAAAAGCTCCCGAGAGCAAACCCGAGCAGATTACTTAGCCCGGACCGGCAAGGGCGGGGCAATTCTGCCTCCGGCAAAGACATTTGGGAACCACGGCAACAGGCCCCTCCCCCAGAAGATCAGCGAGAACAGCCAGCCAAGACCAAGTTTACCGATCAATGAGAACGGCAGAACTCCAGCGCTAGGGAAACATTGCACATAGAATTCATGGCTTTTTTACCATGATTCTTTAGTCTTTCAAAGTTAAAAAAATTTTTTTAACTGTCTTTTTTTCTTTTTTCTTCTTTTCTTTTTTTTTGAATTTTTCTTTTTCCCTTTTTCAACCAACATCTTATCAATCCCTTTTTAAAAAAAAAAAAAACATTTTTATTTTTCATTTTTAAAGTCATATTCTATCCCTTCATAGTAGTTACCCGTATTTTTGGCATATATATATAAGTTGTTCTCTCTTTAAAATCTTGAGATAGTTTCTTCTAACAGATCAAAATACTCTCTAAATTTCTAGTGTAGGGTTTTTTTCTACTCCCCTGGCTGATCACATTCTCTCCCTTTTTTCCTTCTTTTTTTTTTTTTAATCCTCTTCTTTCTTTTTTCAAACAACTTATCAAATCCTTTTTTAAAATTTTTTATAATTTCCATCTTTACAGTCATATTCCATCCCTTCATCATATCAACCCTTATTTTTGTACATATATAAGTTTTTCTTTCTTTAAAATTTTGGGAGGGACTTTCTTTTAACAGACCAAAATACACCCAAAATCTAGTGTGTGGCACTGATCTATAAACCAGCCTGATCATATTTGATCACATTCTGTTTTTGTTTTGTTCTGCTTTTGTTTGTTTTTATCTTTATCTTTTTCTTTTTTCTTTTTTTCTTTCTTTTTCTTTTTTCTCTCTTTCCCTTTCTTTTCCCACTGCTTCAGGTCTTTTCTGATTTGTTTAGAGTATATTTTCTGGGGACGTTGTTACCCTGCTAGCATTTTGTTCTCTCATTAATCTATTCTCCTCTGCACAAAATGACAAGACGGAAAAAATCACCTCAACAAAAAGAACAAGAGGTAGTACCGACTGCCAGGGACCTACTCAATACGGACATTAGTACGATGTCAGATCTAGAGTTCAGAATCATCACTTTAAAGATACTAGCTGGGCTTGAAAAAAGCATGGTAGTTATTAGAGAAACCCTTTCTGGAGAAGTAAAAGAACTAAAATCGAACCAAGTAGAAATCAAAAAGGCTATTAATGAGGTGCAATCAAATATGGGGGCGCTAACTGCTAGGATAAATGAGGCAGAAGAAAGAATCAGTGAGATAGAAGACCAAATGATGGAAAATAAAGAAGCTGACAAAAAGAGAGATAAACAACTACTGGATCACGAGGGCAGAATTCGAGAGATAAGCGATACCATAAGACGAAACAACATTAGAATAATTGGGATCCCAGAAGAAGAAGAAAGAGAGAGAGGGGCAGAAGGTATAATGGAGCAAATTATAGCAGAGAACTTCCCTAATTTGGGGAAGGAAACAGGCATCAAAATCCAGGAAGCAGAGAGAACCCCTCTCAAAATCCATAAAAATAGGTCAACACCCCGACATCTAATAGTAAAACTTACGAGTCTCAGAGACAAAGAGAAAATCCTGAAAGCAGCTCGGGAGAAGAGATATGTAACCTACAATGGTAGAAACATTAGATTGGCAACAGACTTATCCACAGAGACCTGGCAGGCCAGAAAGGACTGGCAGGACATATTCAGAGCACTAAATGAGAAAAATATGCAGCCAAGAATACTATATCCAGCTAGGCTGTCATTGAAAATTGAAGGAGAGATAAAAAGCTTCCAGGACAAACAAAAACTAAAGGAATTTGCAAACACGAAACCAGCCCCACAAGAAATATTGAAAGGGGTCCTCTAAGCAAAGAGAGAGCCTAAAAGCAACATAGACCAGAAAGGAACACAAACAATATACAGTAACAGTCACTTTACAGGCAATACAATGGCACTAAATTCCTATCTTTCAATAGTTACCCTTAATGTAAATGGGCTAAATGCCCCAATCAAAAGACACAGGCTATCAGATTGGATTAAAAAACAAGACCCATTGATATGCTGTCTGCAAGAGACTCATTTTAGACCCAAAGACACCCCCAGATTTAAAGTGAGGGGGTGGAAAACCATTTACCATGCTAATGGACACCAAAAGAAAGCTGGGGTGGCAATCCTTATATCAGACAAATTAGATTTTAAACCAAAGACTGTAATAAGAGATGAGGAAGGACACTATATCATACTTAAAGGGTCTATCCAACAAGAAGATCTAACAATTGTAAATATCTATGCCCCTAACATGGGAGCAGCCAATTATATAAGGCAATTAATAACAAAAGCAAAGAAACACATTGACAACAATACAATAATAGTGGGGGACTTTAACACCCCCCTCACTGAAATGGACAGATCGTCTAAGCAAAAGATCAACAAGGAAATAAAGACTTTAAATGACACACTGGATCAAATGGACTTCACAGACATATTCAGAACATTCCATCCCAAAGCAACGGAATACACATTCTTCTCTAGTGCCCATGGAACATTCTCCAGAATAGATCACATCCTAGGTCATAAATCAGGTCTCAACCAGTACCAGAAGATTGGGATCATCCCCTGCCTATTTTCAGACCACAATGCTTTGAAACTAGAACTCAATCACAAGAGGAAAGTCGGAAAGAACTCAAATACATGGAGGCTAAAGAGCATCCTACTGAAGAATGAATGGGTCAACCAGGAAATTAAAGAAGAATTAAAAAAATTCATGGAAACCAATGAAAATGAAAACACAACTATTCAAAATCTTTGGGATACAGCAAAGGCAGTCCTAAGAGGAAAGTATATAGCAATACAAGCCTTTCTCAAGAAACAAGAAAGGTCTCAAGTACACAACCTAACCCTACACCTAAAGGAGCTGGAGAAAGAACAGCAAATAAAGCCTAAACCCAGCAGGAGAAGAGAAATAATAAAGATCAGAGCAGAAATCAATGAAATAGAAACCAAAAGAACAGTAGAACAGATCAACGAAACTAGGAGCTGGTTCTTTGAAAGAATTAACAAGATTGATAAGCCCCTGGCCAGACTTATCAAAAAGAAAAGAGAAATGACCCAAATCAACAAAATCATGAAT
Organism: Halichoerus grypus; assembly: GCF_964656455.1. Classification (NCBI taxonomy): domain Eukaryota; kingdom Metazoa; phylum Chordata; class Mammalia; order Carnivora; family Phocidae; genus Halichoerus; species Halichoerus grypus. Next base: position 23,335,344 of record NC_135714.1, read on the forward strand.
GAAAGAGGAGAGATCACAACCAACACCAAAGAAATACAAACAATTATAAGAACATATTATGAGCAACTCTATGCCAGCAAATTAGATAACCTGGAAGTAATGGATGCATTCCTAGAGATGTATCAACTACCAAAACTGAACCAGGAAGAAATAGAAAACCTGAACAGACCTATAACCACTAAGGAAATGGAAGCAGTCATCAAAAATCTCCCAAAAAACAAAAGCTCAGGGCCAGATGGCTTCCCAGGGGAATTCTACCAAACATTTCAAGAAGAATTAATACCTATCCTTCTGAAACTGTTCCAAAAAATAGAAATGGAAGGAAAACTTCCAAACTCATTTTATGAGGCCAGCATTACCTTGATCCCCAAACCAGACAAAGACCCCATCAAAAAGGAGAATTACAGACCAATATCCCTAATGAACATGGATGCAAAAATTCTCACCAAAATACTAGCCAATAGGATCCAACAGTACATTAAAAGGATTATTCACCACGACCAAGTGGGATTTATCCCTGGGCTGCAAGGTTGGTTCAACATCCGCAAATCAATCAACGTGATACAATACATTAACAAAAGAAAGAACAAGAATCATATGATCCTCTCAATAGATGCAGAAAAAGCATTTGACAAAGTACAGCATCCTTTCTTGATCAAAACTCTTCAGAGTACAGGGATAGAGGGCACATACCTCAATATCATAAAAGCCATCTATGAAAAACCTACAGCGAATATCATTCTCAATGGGGAAAAACTGAGAGCTTTCCCCCTAAGGTCAGGAATGCGGCAGGGATGTCCACTATCACCACTGCTATTCAACATAGTATTGGAAGTCCTAGCCACAGCAATCAGACAACAAAAAGAAATCTACGGCATCCAAATTGGCAAAGAAGAAGTCAAACTCTCACTCTTTGCAGATGATATGATATTTTATGTGGAAAATCCCAAAGACTCCACCCCAAAACTGCTAGAACTCATACAGGAATTCAGTCAAGTGGCAGGATATAAAATCAATGCACAGAAGTCAGTGGCATTCCTATACACCAACAACAAGTCAGAAGAAAGAGAAATTAAGGCGTCGATCCCATTTACAATTGCACCCAAAACCATAAGATACCTAGGAATAAATCTAACCAAAGAGGCAAAGGATCTGTACTCAGAAAACTATAAAATACTCATGAAAGAAATTGAGGAAGACACAAAGAAATGGAAAAACGTTCCATGCTCATGGATTGGAAGAACAAATATTGTGAAGATGTCAATCCTACCTAGAGCAATCTACACATTCAATGCAATCCCCATCAAAATACCATCCACTTTCTTCAAAGAAATGGAACAAATAATCTTAAAATTTGTATGGAACCAGAAAAGACCCCGCATAGCCAGAGGAATGTTGAAAAAGAAAAGCAAAGCTGGCAGCATCACAATTCCGGACTTCCAGCTCTACTACAAAGCTGTCATCATCAAGACAGTATGGTACTGGCACAAAACCAGACACATAGATCAATGGAACAGAATAGAGAGCCCAGAAATGGACCCTCAACTATATGGTCAACTAATCTTTGACAAAGCAGGAAAGAATGTCCAATGGAAAAAAGACAGTCTCTTCAGCAAATGGTGTTGGGAAAATTGGACAGCCACATGCAGAAGGATGAAACTGGACCATTTCCTTACACCACACACCAAAATAGACTCCAAATGGTTGAAAGACCTCAATGTGAGACAGGAGTCCATCAGAATCCTAAAGGAGAACACAGGCAGCAACCTCTTCGACCTCAGCTGCAGCATCTTCTTCCTAGAAACATCGCCAAAGGCAAGGGAAGCAAGGGCAAAAATGAACTACTGGGACTTCATCAAGATAAAAAGCTTTTGCAAAGCAAAGGAAACAGTCAACAAAACCAAAAGACAACTGACAGAATGGGAGAAGATATTTGCAAATGACATATCAGATAAAGGGCTAGTATCCAAAATCTATAAAGAACTCATCAAACTCAACACCAAAAGAACAAAGAATCCAATCAAGAAATGGGCAGAAGACATGAACAGACATTTTTCCAAAGAAGACATCCAAACAGCCAACAGACACATGAAAAAGTGTTCAATATCGCTTGGCATCAGGGAAATCCAAATCAAAACCTCAATGAGATACCACCTCACACCAGTCAGAATGGCTAAAATTAACAAGTCAGGAAATGACAGATGTTGGCGGGGATGCGGAGAAAGGGGAACCCTCCTACACTGTTGGTGGGAATGCAAGCTGGTGCAGCCACTCTGGAAAACAGTATGGAGGTTCCTCAAAAAGTTGAAAATAGAGCTACCATATGATCCAGCAATTGCACTACTGGGTATTTACCCCGAAGATACAAAAGTAGGGACCCGAAAGGCTACGTGCACCCCGATGTTTATAGCAGCAATGTCCACAATAGCCAAACTGTGGAAAGAGCCAAGATGTCCATCGACAGATGAATGGATAAAGAAGAGGTGGTATATATATACAATGGAATAATATGCAGCCATCAAAAGGAATAAGATCTTGCCATTTGCAATGACGTGGATGGAACTGGAGGGTATTATGCTGAGCGAAATAAGTCAAACAGAGAAAGACATGTATCATATGACCTCACTGATATGAGGAATTCTTAATCTCAGGAAACAAACTAAGGGTTGCTGGAATGGGGGTTGGGGTGGGAGGGACGGGGTGACTGGGTGATGGACACTGGGGAGGGTATGTGTTCTGGTAAGCGCTGTGAATTGTGCAAGACTGTTGAATCTCAGATCTGTACCTCTGAAACAAATAATGCAATATATGTTAAGAAAGAAAAAAAGAAGAAGAAGAATGTAGCAGGAGGGGAAGAATGAAGGGGGGGAAATCGGAGGGGGAGAAGAACCATGAGAGACGATGGACTCTGAAAAACAAACGGAGGGTTCTAGAGGGGAGGGGGGTGGGAGGATGGGTTAGCCTGGTGATGGGTATTGAGGAGGGCACGTTCTGCATGGAGCACTGGGTGTTATGCACAAACAATGAATCATGGAACACTATATCTAAACCTAATGATGCAATGTATGGGGATTAACATAACAATAAAAAAATCACATTAAAAAAAAAAGTTTAAATCAGCATTGCAAGTTCCATGAAATTCTGATATATTTAGTTTATAGTACATTGAAATTACACACAACTTATGATAGAATTTTCTTCCAATAATGAGTTTTTCAATTCACAAAAATTTATTTTCATCTTTAAGTTTTCCAAATAATTCTGTGATTTTCTTAATAAAGTTCTTACTATTTTAACTTGTTTATTCCCAGATGTTTGATGTTTTTGCTGCTATTGTAATGGTGTTATTATAAAAAATTTACTTTCTAACCATTCATTTCCTAACCATTTAATGCTGGAATAAAGCATTCATTTGTGGAATTCTTTATTTATTTTTTGGTCTAGCAATACTGCTGAGCACATTCATTAATTCTAATATTATACATTAATTGCTTTAGAATTTCTGTGTCTGAAGTTATATCATATGTGAATATTAAAAGTCTTTTTTCTTCCTTTCAAATTCTAATAACATCTATTTTGATTACTTGCCTTTAATGTATTGGCTAGGTCCCAAAGTAAAATGTTGAAATAGTAATAGCAGCATTTTGGTTTTAAACTGAATATGAAAGGGAAAGGTTTACATATCTTATCATTAAATAATATTTGCTCTAAGTTTTGAGGAGATTCTTAATCACTTTTTGAAAGGTCTTTCAGATTTCTACTTTAAAAGAAATGAATGGCTGTTTAATTTTAAAATGATTTTATTGCATTTATTCAAAAGACTTTCTTTTTTTATCCCTTAGTCTTTAATGTGATTCAATTTACTTTTTAATGTTAAATTAACTTTCTATTCACCAGATAATCTAAAGTTCATTATGGTGTATTTTCCTCATATACATTACTGGATCAGTTTATTAATATACTATTTGGGATTTTTCATCATTATTTATGATTAAGATAGGCCTTAAATTTTCCTTTACTTGATGTCTTATTTCTGGCTTTGATATCTAGGTAGCCTAAAATAAGTTTTAAAATGTCCCTTCATGTTTCATTCTTTTAAATGTTTTGGTAACTTTGGAATGAATATTCCTTGAGGGTCTGGAAAAACTTAGTGGTAAAAGCCTCTCAGCCATAAGTTATTTCATAGGGATATTTGTGTCTACAATGATTTAGTCTTTGATAAATATATAAATTTTAAGATTTTTATTTTTTTGAGTCTGTTTTTGTAATTTGTATATTTTATTTAAATATTTAATTTCATATTTTTAAAAATGTTCCATTTTTCAAATTTTTTTCAAACATTTTTTTTTATTATTATGTTATGTTAATCACCATACATTACATCATTAGTTTTTGATGTAGTGTTCCATGATTCATTGTTTGTGCATAACACCCAGTGCTCCATGCAGAACGTGCCCTCTTTAATACCCATCACCAGGCTAACCCATCCCTCCACCCCACTCCCCTCTAGAACCCTCAGTTTGTTTTTCAGAGACCATAGTCTCTCATGGTTCGTCTCCCCCTCCGATTTCTCCCCTTCATTTTTCCCCTCCTGCTATTTTTAATATTTGAAATATCTGAGTTATTTTTCTCTTTTCATTCCTATAGTAGATTCTATGCCAACACTTTCTCCATTTTTAGTTTGCACTCTTACCTTTATTATATTTTCCTCTAGAATCTTTTCTATGATAATCTTTTCCAACTTTTAGAATGAAATTTTAGTTTGTAACTCTTATAATTATGTAATATAGGCTTTATGACTATGTATTTCTCTTAAACTCTACCTTATTTCTAGGCCTGAAGTTTTGACGTTGTTTTTATTATTATCACTTAGCTAAAAATATTTGCTGATTTTCATTGTTTTTTTCTCAAACTTATGTGTAGTTTATTATTAGTAATAATAATTATTAGTACCTTATTAATGTTTATTAATTTTCATAATTATAGGAGGCTTTAAATTATCTTTTTGGTTTTAATTTCTGCTTTATGGCATCATGGTTAGACTTCATGGTCTAGATATTTGAAAAAGTTGAGACCTGCTACACATTCCAGTGTATGTAAGGTGACAATGTTACTTATTATCTGATCTGTTATACTTTGAGTGTGAAAAGTAATGGGAAACACATGACCATTAGGAAAATGGCTTGGACAAATCATGCTGTGCAGTCACCCACACTATGTGATGCCTCTTTATAACTTTCTCAGGAATGCTAGAAAATAGTGTTTCCTATAATTGTGTGCATTGTCTTATATACAAACTGGTAAATTGCAGAAAAGAAGAGGATATGAGCAAGCAAACATGTAATGAAATCACAGATCTATACCCTGCTTAGAAATTCCCATGTGCCATTTGACAATTATAGAAAACAAAGTAATTTTAAAAAAGACTTATGAGAATAGTCCCACCACCACATATAAAATAACTCATAACCACACACACACACACACACACACACACACATTTTTTACTAAAGTTTAACACCTAGATCTTTTACTGAAATTTTTAGGGAAACAAATTACTCTTTCTGGCTAAGTTAATAAAGATTTTTTTTCTTTATATGTGTACCAGAGCAACAATATCTCTTCAAATGACAAATCTGATGTGCTTGGTATCCTCAATTTACCTCCCTAGCTAATACTTTTAAATAATATTAATTTACTCTGTTCTTTTCTACCCTTCTTTGCAACTATGAACCACATAAGCCAAACCCTCTTGCCCTCTGGTTTTTGGATAGTTTCAGGTTTTAGAGAGCAGAGGTGGGAAGAAAGTAAAGTCTGGCTATTTGTTGCCCTGGTTTGCTTTACTGGTTCTCAAGAAGTCAGTGGCCAGATTCCTATACCCAAGGCCATAACTATCTTCTACAGCAATAGATCTCTGTTCATGCTTCTTTCCAGGCCTAGGTAGCAATGGCTTCCCACTCCTACTGAACCCCAAGTGCTCCATCATTCCTTATCATTTAACTCTGTCCAGAACTTTTTGTATTTCTTTTATTAAACACTCTTTATTAGTATGTTAATTGCCTGCCACAACCCAGACTATTATAGTATATTATTATAGTTTTCAAATGCATGTTAAATCAATTCATAATTATTATTCATAATTCAAAAGTAGTCATTCATATAACTCCTAAATATACCTGAGTATTACTAATTATATAGTCATATTTTGGGTAATACTGTACTGTGCACTTAAATACTGTACTGTACACTTGAATTTACTCAGTCTTCCTAAATATAATTAAGATTTAGTTTCTAAAAAGCATGTGGAGGGAACATCCCCAATAGTAGTATTTATTCCAAGAAAGTGAGTTTTATATGATGTGGAGAACAGATATAGTCTCATGAGAGCTATTACTGAAGACAATAATATATTTTTTCTATGTAATAATGTCCAGTAGAACTGAGGTATATTAATAAAGTTTTGAAAATGCTCACTTAAGACTAGATAATAAATACTTGTTATATTAAATTCCCCAAAAATATCAAGTACTTTCAAATTTATTATTTTCATCATATTTGTTTTTCTGTTTGTTTTGAAAAAAATATTTTCCATGCCTCTTGGGTAACACTAATATCTTAAAAAAACAAATTGTAGAAATTTCATATTTTTCTCCAACATACTATAAATATAGCTTGTTATAGGTGGACAATGCTATGAGGAAAAACTGTGAATTACAGATCAGGTACCCCCACCATTCCTCCTTACTCAAAGGTGAGACTTTAATTATTCCAAGTGAGAATGAGTTAATCACAGAAAAATGAGAAAAAGGAGGCAAGAAAATGAGTCTACATTCCAAAGATGTCATCCTTAACATCCTTGAATGAAACAAAGTTACATATGAAGAATCTGGCAATTTGAGCATTTGAAATTTCAGATAGAGGATTTCAAATTTTTTACCATCTCTGTATATACCAGGAGGCAGGAGTTTGAATGATTCTGAACTTAGGAAAAAAAGAATTTGGGGCCAAAGTGATGCAGTGGAGAGTTACATATTTTTCATAATATGCCTTGTGCAAATGCTCATTCCTGTCTTTCATGGTATAGGCTCTTTTGGAAAGCCTTCTTATAAAAAGACTGGACTGCCAACTTCTTAACAAGTTGAAGTGCTAGGAATATAATCCTTGATGAATCATTTCTTACTGAGGAGCCAATTTAGAACAGAAATGGACAGGCAAGCTGCTAACGGTAGGATAGAGGCTTCTGAGATGTAGAAGGATAGAAGAAGAGAAGAACAGCATGTTTTCACATTAATTTGGTCTGTAACCTTGGCACTAAAGTGATAATGGAAATCTCATAAGGTGTGAATGAAGGTTTCCAACCAAGCTAGTGAGGATGTTACATAATACATCAGTTATAAAACCTCTTTTGACTACATATATATTGAGTGTCTTGTACCTAATAACACTTAACCCACTGATATTGTGGAGTGTAGGAAAAGCATGAATTTTGGAGTTAGATGAGTTGAAGTTAGCTAAGTGCATTGGGTGAACCATTTAACCTTTCTTGACTTTGGTGTGCTCATCTGTAAAATGATGACATGGAAACAGATTATTTGAAAGATCTCATTGAACTCCATAAAATCTAAAGCTCTACATGTTTAATGATCAAACTGCAAGTAAGGTGGATATGGCATAATGGGAAGAGATGGGGATTTATTTCAAGAGAAAACGGATCTGATTTTGAGGGTTAGACCTGCTTAGATATTTTTGCTTTTGACCTTGTAATTTTGAACTGGAAACTTAGATATTACAAGAATGCAATTTCTCTTCCTCAAAATGCACATAATAATTCTTGGTGAAGGTGTTTTTGTTAAAAAAACAAATGGGAGAAAGCATAGAGACACATTTCTAAACACTATACAAATGGAAGTAACGGGTAGTTATATATTGGCCATGGATGATGGGTCTGAAATAAAACTTGAGTTGTTGAAATTTATACTTTTTTTTTTTTTTTTTTGAAAAATATATATCCCTGGTTCCAGGCGGTTAAGAACAGTCATGACTTCTCCTTGCTTTTTCTTCACCTGCTGGGGATGCTGTAGTGTGTTAAGATGTTCGTATAATAAGATGATGAATCCCCTGTCAATCTGAGTCCCTGACCAAGCAAAGCCTCAGCAACCTGAATTATACAGGTAGAGTTAGTGAAAATAATTCTTTGCTATTATGCCACATAGATTTAGGAGTAAATTTGGCTTTGTAGCATACTATAGTTTTCTGAACAAGAGAAGCATCAAGCCTAGCGAAATTATTTGTTGACTAGTACAGGTCAGAGAGAAATCACTATGCTGAAGTAACCTAGCCAAATAAGGATATTAAGTATGCTCAGACTTAAAGGAATACAAGGCTAGGTAGTTAGGTAACAGGATATTGTAATGGAAGTGGCCAAGATGACACATTATAAAGTGGATTGGCCCCCAGAGGGGCATGTTTAATATTGAAGATCACTAAAAATTGAACCAAGCCCATGTCAATAACCAAGAAAATTCAAACTAGAAAAAGTTTTTATGTGTTGGCAGTTATGGTTCTAGGGTGTCCCTTTGTGGGTTTTTTTGTTGTTTGGTTTTTCTTTTTTTTTTTTCCCAGAAGCTCATTATTTTGAAGGGGAAAAAAAAAAAAAAAAAAGATTTTTCTTCTGTGAACAGAAAATATCAAGAGTAAAGAAAGTATTCCAGCTCCATTCATATAGACAGGGACTTAAGGCAGTGCTATATCTGAAGTGGGGCAGTAGAATTTATATGTTTATATGTATATATTTATATTGATGTCATAGACTCATATACATACAATGTGTGTGTGCCTGCGTATGTTAGTATCTATAACTAGAGTATTTCATGAAGGCAGGATTTTTTTTTCTCTCTTGTGTGGCTCATAATAAGAACTCAATAAATATTTACTTTATTTACTCACAAGGTGACTCAATGATTGAACAGAGGCAGTAAGTGTGTGAATGAATGAATGAAAATGATAAAGGTTGGATACAATGTGTTTGGGGCAGGAAGCTGTAGTTTGGTAGCAGGTGGATGCTAATCACTTATATTAGAAACATCAGAAATTAGGTTTATGGCAGCAAAATGTATGCTAAGCCACATCCTCATTGGTGGATGCTGGGCTTTTTAAAAAATTTCTTCTTTTTTAAGTTTTTATTTAAATTCCACTTAATTAACATACAATGTAATATTCGTTTCAGGAGTAGAATTTAGTGATTCATCACTTACACACAACACCCAGGGCTCATCACAAGTGTGCTCCTAAATCCTCATCACCCATTTAACCCCTCCCCCCACACACCTCCTCTCCAGGAGTCTGTTTTCTGGTTTGCTTCTCCCTTCCCCACACCATGTACATCTGTTTGTTACTTAAATTCCACATATGTGTGAAATCATATAGTATTTGTCTCTCTCTTATTGATTTATTTCACTTAGCATAATACTTTCTAGCTCCATCCACACCATTGCAAATGGCAAGATTTCCTTCTTTTTTATGGCTGAGTAGTATTCCATCACACACACACACACACACACACACACACACACACACACACATATATATCACTTCTTTATCCATTTATCAGTTGATGAACATTTGGCTCTTTCCATAATTTTGCTATTGTTGCTAATGCTGCTATAAACATTGAGGTTCATATACCCTTTGGAACCAGTATTTTTGTATCCTTTGTGTAAATACCTAGTAGTGCAATTGCTGGGTTGTAAGGTAGTTCTATTTTTAACTTTTTGAGGAACCGCCATACTGTTTTCCAGAGATGCTGCATCAGTTTGCCTTCCCACCAAGACCTTTCTCTGCATCTTTTCCAGTATCTGTCATTTCCTGTGTTGTTAATTTTAGCCATTCTGACAAGTGTGAGGTGATATCACATTGCAGTTTTGATTTATATTTCCCTGATGAAGACTGATGTTGAGCAGGTACATGCTAGGCTTTTAATATCTTTCCCATTTTAGTGAGAATTGTCTCAGGAACTGGTGGGGTAGATGAATTATTTTTACACTCTAGGATTTAATAAACTTGTAGTTCTTGGCCTTGACATTCTCTTTCTCAACTGTTTGCATTTTGCCTCTCTCCTGAGCAGATTCTTCCATATTCTACTTGATTTTAACTCCTCACTCCACCTCTCCATAAGCCTCTGTCTGGTGAATTCCTTCTGATGAATTATCTTTGAGCTCTCAGGAAACTTTATTTTCATTTTCTCAAAATTCTTTATGTTTCACAGTAGTAATACTTTTCTTTTTTTTTAAGATTTTATTTATTTGAGAGAGAGAAAGAGAAGGGGGAGGGAAGGATAGAGGGAGAGGGAGGGCAAAAAATCTCAAATAGAGTCTGTGCTGAGCATGGAGCCTGATGCAGGGCTCAATCCCATGACCCTGAGATCATGACCTGAGCTGAAACCAAGAGTCAGATGCTCAACTGACTGAGCCACCCAGGCGCCCTAATAGTCACACCTTTCTATTTCAGATCAGTTTCTCTTTAACTTCTGCTAATGTGGAAGCGCCTATGTTTAGCTTGCTGGGTATACAGTAATCATTCAATTAAGATATAATGACTCAACAAATGAATCAATAATGCTAAAATTCCTTATCACTTGAAACTTAGAAATTCAGGGACTGTCAACTTTATTTAGTAGAGTCATTTACATACATTACCCAATTGCATTTTCAGTGCAGAACATGGGGGTTCTAGAACACCTCAAAAGTAAGGAACTGTATTTTTTATTTTGCCATACAGGTGAATATATACATAAAATACTTCTGCCAATTTAAATGGTTTCTTTAGAACTTACATAAGTTGTAAGATTTTTAGGATCACACATAGACTTGGTGAAATTATATAGAATTAAAAGTGATTTTTTTTCAGGTATCTATACTACTCTGCAGTCTGTGAGCCTAACCAGTAGGAAGCCACAAGAAAGAGTGAGGTGGGAGAGATAAAAGAGAATACCAAATCGATGTAACACTAATGGTAGCATATCTGTATGTGAAACCTACACACGGAGGTCAAACTTCCCTGGATAATGCAAGTAAAGGTGACAGAATCACATCCCTGACTTTAGGTAACCATTATGCAATGATTCCTAATAAATATACATATTTTTACAATGTAATGTAGTCACAAGAGCATTTTCAATGAATCAACATTGCTCCAATTAATATTTAAAAAATATAACAAAAGGAAAAAAATCAGAAAAATCGGGAGCAGAAATTATTCAAATAGAATTTCTTAAGATTTATCTTTCTATAAAATTTTCTAAAGGAATGACTTTTAAAAATTCTACTAAAAATGTTGTAGATAACAGGTGAGGGCAGAATGAATGAACATGCAATGTCTGTGAAAGAGGAGGTGCATCCCATATGGACAGACATAATCAATCTTAAATCACCGTTCTGTCCAGAGATTCACTTTTCTTATCTGCCTATTCCTAGCCAAAGAATCTTAAATATCATTGAATATATAGTAGATATAATAGTTAAGTATACTATATAGATTTGAATTGTGGCTTAGATGAGTTAAATAACTTCATGGCTCAATTTTCTCATTTGTAAAAAGGAGAAAAGCAATAGTAGTTCTCTCCTAAATTTCTTGTGGACATTAAATAAGTTAGTAATTATACATAGATTTGTATGTATGTGTTTGCCAATTATTAGCTATTACTGAAATTGTTAGTACAGAACTGTCATTATGGATACCTATGTTTAACAATATTTGAAGGAGTTGTGTTTTATTCATTAGCGTGCACAGGTTCATTTAGGACACTGATCTTTAAAGAGATTTGCTCTCTTCTTTGTTATAGTCTGTAAGATGTTATCTTTTTTTTTTTTTAAAGATTTATTTATTTGAGAGGAGAATGAGAGAGCACATGAGAGGGGGGAGGGTCAGAGGGAGAAGCAGACCCCCTGACGAGCAGGGAGCCCGAAGTGGGACTCGATCCAGGGACTCCAGGATCATGACCTGAGCCGAAGGCAGTCGCTTACCCACTGAGCCACCCAGGCGCCCTGTAAGATGTTATCTTGAAGGTAATAACAGCTAATGTTTGTTGTGTGTTACCAAATGTCAGGCATTTTATGTATTAATTTGTTATTTAAATAAATAAATATAAAAATAAATACATAATTAAAACAGGACAGGAGTGCTCATACCACCCCATTTTAAATTTATGGAAACTGAAACATAGAAAGGTCAATGACTTGCTCAAAGTCAAACAATTGGTAAGATCAGAAGAAGGATTTGAACTCATGCACCCTAAATCCAAGCCTTCACATTTCCTTTCCTGCCTCCTAAGTGAAGGATATATCCCTTAATCCTTCTGCCTCCATCCCTCTTCATCTTCCTCCATCCCCCTCTATCCTCCTCCTCCTCCATCTTCTCCCACACCCCCTGTTCCCCTTCCTTCCCCTCCCCCTCCTTCTTCTTCTTCTCCTCCTTCTCCTTCCCCTTCCCTTTCTCTCCTCCTCCTCCTCCCCCTCCTCCCCCTCCTCCTCCTCCCCCTCCTCCTCCCCCTCCTCTCCACCTTCTTCTTCCTCTTCTCCTTCTTCTTCTTCTTCTTCTTCTTCTTCTTCTTCTTCTTCTTCTTCTTCTTCTTCTTCTTCTTCTTCTTCTTCTTCTTCTTCTTCTTCTTCTCTCTTATTTTAAATCCTAGGTGCATGTTCTCTCTCTCTTAGAAAATAGTTTAACTCAACTTTTTATCTGGAAAAAAAACACTTCTCAAATGATGAAATCTAAAAAACAATTCCACATTGTACAGAAATAAGTATTTCTTATAACCATAAATAACCATAACCATAAGTTATTTATTTATTCATAAAATATTAATTTTGTTCCTACTATGACCCAGGCTATTTCTACATGCTAGAGATAACATGCTAGAGATAGAAATTTCTAATGTGTTGGAAAAAGTGTAAGATAGACATTTGGCTGGGGTAGAGTGGGAAGAGAAAGGACATGAGGGTACTGTTGTACAGAGGCAGGGTATTCCAGGCCATTTTAGGGACTTTGGGTTTCAGTTGGAATCAGGTAGCCTTTGAACGGTTACTAATAAAAGAGTGACAAAAATGAATTCAGTTTGAAACTGCATTATTTCTCACTTCTGGGTGGAGAAGAGATTGTAGAATGTCAAGGGCAGAAGCAGGGGTACTGGTGGACCAGGGCAAAATTCCTGAGAAGACATGATGGTGCTTTAAATCAGAGTAATCATGATGAATGTGGTGAGATATTAGCTTCTGAATATATGTTCAAAGTGAGGCAGAGAGTGTCTGTGATGTTATCAAATACCCCCTAATTATTGCAGTTGCTGCAGTGGGGCAGATTTGCTCTGTGGGCAATAAAAGCACATGGCAGAGTGTGTACCATGTGCTGAGCAGTTTCTCAGTGATAGCTGATTTTAAATCTGGTTTTTGAGTAGTTATACAGCCATGGATATCAAAGAACTAGTTCTTTCATTGTATGGGCATCATCTGTGGGGATAGTAAATGACTAACAAAAAGTGAAGATGTAAGAAATAACACAGAGACTGGATTGTACATTGAGACAACAAGGGGGCATCATGTGGTGGTAAAGTAGAAAGAAAGGAAATAGTTGTGGTGTTCAGACTTCAGACCTCAAGTTATATATATATAACATCAAAATGCCCACAGGAGTTCCAGAGTTAACAGTGGCAAAGGAATCCTTAGAGGGGTATTAATTCTAATACTAATAATTTGAATACATAATACTTCTACTAAAATTAGTAGAAGAGGAAAAAAGTTATGACTGGTAATTCTTTACAATACAGGGTAGATCAAGGTTTTGTGGACTGGAGGCTAATACAATTCTAAGTATCTTCCTTTGGAAAATAAATTTTAAAAATATAAATACAAAGTGAGGTTCAGAGTCTTAAAAATGGCCTATGTAGGTGAGACTTCCAGATGCTTAGGCTTTATTATCTCCATGGTAAATCCACTATCTGGTATGGATATCCAAGTGGAATACATTTTATTTGCATTAACTTTTATTTTATTTATTTATTTATTTATTTATTTATTTTTTTAAAGATTTTATTTATTTGACAGAGAGAGACACAGCGAGAGAGGGAACGCAAGCAGGGGGAGTGGGAGAGGGAGGAGCAGGCTTCCCGCTGAGCGGGGAGCCCGATGCAGGGCTCGATCCTAGGACCCTGGGATCATGACCTGAGCCGAAGGCAGATGCTTAACGACTGAGCCACCCAGGCGCCCCTGCATTAACTTTTAATAAGCCTCACTAAACATAGGCCTATAAAAATAGCAAAAACTGGAATTCCTTTAAAAAAATTATGAACTATGAAGAATATACCTTAGATTGTTCTCAAGCTGCCCCCTCATGCCCTTCCTGATCCAAATACTTAAAAAAATAATATTCTGAAAAAATATTACACAGTTTGGGTTACTTACACTTTTTATCTTTATTTATTTATATTAATTTATTTCATTATTTCACTATTTATTTATTTTCAGTGATTATTTATTACCAATAAATCACTAAAATTACATCTCAAGATTTTATTTTTAATAACAACTTATTGGTAATAGATGATGAGTTCAATATACCTAAAAATCTAATTTCTTAAATGTGAATTTAGTTATAGTTGTTCCAAATACCTATTAAAACACAGCACACGTTCAGCTCGGGACATCTGTTTAGAGAATGAAATACAGATCTAAAGCAGTGAAAAAACTGAAAAAGAATCTAGGCTTTAGTCTGTTAAGTAATGATGGGGAGACCAATATTATCTGATAGAATAAAAGTAGATAAAGGAGAAGACAAGAACTAGCTGTTTGCACTTTTCTGTGCCCAAATTGCCATCCTTTGTCTTTTGTACATGAAACCTTGTGATGAGGAAAGCTGTATTTTCTTGCAATTAAAACTCATAAACTCCTGTTACTAACAATATCTGATCTGCACATTTTTGGGTTGAATTAAAGGAATAAAAAATATATGTTTCTCAAAATCAATTTTTATTTGCCCCCAAGTGTTCAACTCTCCAATTTTTATAACCTCATTATTTCTCTAAATTCTTTCCCAGTTATCCAAGTCTTTTCCCCTTGTTTTGGACTCTAACAAGGACTTCATAGAAAGTTTTCATGATTATTAAGGAATGAGTTTAGTGTTTCTTTAAATAAGGGGTTGCTCTAAATTAGCATTTAAGGAACAATAAGGGACAATCAAGGCTCTTCTTTGTCCTGTTAAACTTCACCCTCCAAGGAGAATATTAATAGGACTACAGTAACATCCTCTATAGGTATTCCACCTAGATTCCCTGAGATTGCTTGTGCACCTACTGCTTCTTAAGTGCTCAAGTAAATATAATGTTTTGGGTTTAGGGGAAGTAAACAAAACATACCAAGCATCCTATAGTAGTTCTTAACCACTGGGATCAATTTAACTTGAGTAAAGAATTATTCCAACATATTCAACAAAAATCTCTGGGTCTTGGAGTGATGCTTGGGGCTAAATCTCTAGGTAGTAATTATGTGTCACTTCACCAGTTACTGTCTCAGGAAAATGTAGGGAGAATGAATTACCATAATAAAATCAATTACTAATTGTACCTGAGCTTTATAACCAACAGGCTAAAAGCTACCTAACTTCACTCTCTTCCTAAACAGAGATTATTAATTTGAAACCTAATTATAAAAACTCAAGTTTTTTTTTTTTTAATGTTTTATTTATTTATTCATGAGAGTCAGAGAGAGAGAGAGAGAGAGAGAGGCAGAGGCAGCGGGAGAAGCAGGCTTCCCGCCTAGCAGGGAGCCCAATGCGGGACTCGATCCCAGGACCCTGGGATCATGACCTGAGCCGAAGGCAGACGCTTAACCATCTGAGCCACCCAGGCACCCCAAAAAACTCAAGTTTTAATTTAATTGAGCAATAGTGGAATTATTTGCCAAAAACCATCATCTAACACCAAGCTAGCAACAAGGGTAGGTGGGGAATTTACTCTCCCTGTGAATTCTAAAAAAGGAGCATGAAATGGGATTTGGTAAAGATATGCCATGGTCTTTGCTATGTTGACTAAGCAGAGATTTCAGTCAATTTTTGTTGTATCACAAATTACCCCCAAATATAGTGATTTAAATATTTTATTTATTCATTTGAGACAGAGATACAGAGAGAGAGAGAGCATGAGCAGGGAGAGAGGCAGAGGGAGAGGGAGAAGCAGGCTCCCCGCCGAGCCAGGAGCCAGACGTGGGGCTTGATCCCAGGACCCTGGGATCATGACCTGAGCCAAAGGCAGACGCTTAACCATCTGAGCCACCCAGGCGCCCCTAGTGATTTAAAACAGTAACAATGCTTTTGGCTCACAATTCTGTGCTTGTCTTGGCATTGTTGTGGTCTAGGCCAGTTCTGCTGGTCACACTGGGCTCTCTCACTTATCTGTGGTCACCTGGCAGGTTGGCTGGCTGCTGGATGTTCTCAGGTGGTCTCAGTCACATGACTGGTGATTGACAGGCTTATCGGATCTTCAGGTGGAATGGCTAATCACTTGTACATGCGGTCTCTCATTTTCTGGCAAGCTAATTCAGCTTTGTTTGCATGGAACTCTCCGATTTTCAAGCATGTATGAATGAACTCTTTTTCAAGTCTCTATTTGTGTCACATTTGCTAACATCCCATGTACCAAAGCAAGCCATATGGTCAAGTTTGGATATAAAGGGTGGAGAAAAAAAACCAAAAAAACAAAACAAAAAAACAAAAAAAAAACCTCCATCTCTTGATCAGAAGAGCTTCAACATTTCTTTGCAAAGGGGCACGCGTATAGGGAAGGTAACAATTTGGGGCCACTTTTGCAACCTACACTGTGAGCTAGCTGCTTCTGATGCTCAAATTGTATTGGACTGAAAACCTTTGATGATCACTCTCATAACTTTCTATCTTCCTCTCACAGGTCTCAGAACATATTCATAATCTTTACAATTTCCATTTAAAGACAAAATTTCCTCCTCCCACACATCCCTATTTTCCTGTGTACATTTTTTAAACTATTGATCAGGGGGAAAATCTATTTGGCTCAACAATTCTATGTTATATTGCTTGTCTCAATGCATCCTTAAAGACAATAAAAAGATTAAAAAATGATATTTATTTTCAAAAATGTGAAAGCATCCTACGGTATTTGACAGTCAGTGACTACAGAATTCTCGTTCCTTTCTTCTTAACACTGTGATTTATGGATCGTGTGTATGCTTAAACTTCTGAAGAATTGCCAGGAATTTACTGAATGATGTTGACATAAATTTCCCTAATAAATTATAAATTTGAAAGAGATGGTCAATGCTTACTGGGAAGCTGGATGACATACAGAGTCTCTACAAAGTCTTTAAATGCTGGGGGCTCTTCCAAAGAAACAGGACTTAATGGTGTCATCTTGGAATATCCTCTCAGGAGATGAGGTCAAATTCAATGAGCAGATTCCTTCTAGTTATCAGTGAGCTGATATCTATTATATTATGATCTTGCTCATTATACTGACTCAAACTATCAAACTGCTGCCATGATATCAGAGAATGAGAGAGGAAGGAGAGAGGAAGGGAGAGAAAAAAGTTAGAGATATGACTTAATATAGAACCTGATAGTTATCTATGGCATGGTTTTCCAAAGTATGTTTCATAGATCATGAATCTTAAAGATGATTGGAAGGAAATTTTTAAAAATGAAAAATCTTTGGAGTAACATAAAGAAATAAGTTTGGAAGATAATGCTTATGATTTCTCTTTCTTAAGAAAACAATGAATCATGGAACACTATATCTAAAACTAATGATGTAATGTATGGGGATTAACATAACAATAAAAAATTTAAAAAAAAAGATATTTATAATATACATCAAAATAATTAAATAATATGAGAAATACTAATACAAAAACAAAACTTACCTGTTTTCACTGCTTCCTTTTTTAAAGAATATAGTAGAACATGTCTTCTCCCTCTCCCTCTGCCTCTCTCCCTGCTCATGCTTTCTCTCTCTCTCTCTCTGTATCTCTGTGTCTCAAATGAATAAATAAAATCTTTAAAAAAAATAAAAAAAATAAAGTACTATCATATGTCAGTAAAATGTTGCTTATAAGAAAATGGAGTATAATTCCCACAAAACAGGGGAGTCTGTAATTAATCTTTTTGCCATGGACTTAATATTGAAAAAGTCTCCAATAGGTTTTGGTGTACAGATGTCTCACATGCCCATGGCTTTTAAAAAGACTGTGTCTACCCAACACATACTAGCGGGTCTGGAAAACATTCTAGCTCCCTGCACTCATCGCAATCCTTGTTCCTACAGAAGTGTACTTCTACAGAGCATAGAAAACCTATATAGATATTGTCATATCTGATATTGGAGATTACTGATATCAAAGAATTGTTCCTATATTGTGAGACACCCCTAATTACAAGTGTTTAAGTAATTATTTGTTTGTATCTCCAGCAGAAATCGAATTTCTGTATGGTTAATACCTATTTCTGAGTTTCTAAAACCTAACTGAAGCCTTAGCCTTTAGGTGGTCAATAAATACTCATTGAATATATGAATCAATAACTGAATAATGCAGGAAGGAAGTAAGAAAAGAAAGTCTATAATTTGGGAATTTTCCAACCTATAAACAATTGTTCTTCAGAATCCATGACAAATTATAATAAGATTGTTTGCTACTCTTCAGTGTATTTAAGTCTTCAATTGATACTGTTTTGTGAGTTTATTTTGTATTCTAGATTGAGAAATGCCCTAATACAAGCAACTATCTTCAGATACAAATATACGAGTACACAGAGAAGGCAGCAATCTGAACGGTGTGATTTTAGAAATGCTAAAAACTTTCTCTGAAAAAAATTTCCTTAGACAAATACAATTATTTTGAAATTAGATAATTGATTTATTATTTATAATTTGAAGACTTAAAACTTTAGCACATAGTGGTCTGCCTTATCTCCAGGGTCTTTCCACTTATGCCAATGGAGTAAAGTATAGAGAGGAATAGAATAAAGTTGGATTGCAGTTCTTCATCAACTTATATATTATCTTGTGGTACTGAATTGATATCTTAATTTTTCAAAAACAGTTATTACATCTGTCAAATATAACAGTAATGCTATTGATGTAGGCAGGCTAGGTTCAAGAACCCAGGGAAGGGTCTCACAGGACCAGCCAAGAGGGTCTTTGGTTTCATGCAGGACAGAAATCAAACACAAGCTGGAGAAAGTGAAAACAGAGTTTATTGAACAGGGTGAGTGACAGACAGAATAGCAGACAAAGTGTCTTGGAGATTAGGAAAGGAAAAGAGAATGAGTCTCTTTTCTTATTTGGGGCTAAGGGTTTATATTCGTAAAGGTTCTAGGGTATGTGTTCCTCCAGGAATCCAGGATAGGGTCCAATCAAAGATGAGTGTCAGGTGAATAATAATAGGTGTTGTTCCATAAGTCACCAAACATAGGAGTATTGATGCCAGCGTCAGCCAAGGTTTGTTCCTGGAGCACGTTTGGGATCTGGCTCTTCTTTGATGTCATCAGGTATTTGGGACATAGAACAAAACTCAGAGAATGATTCACTTTCTTACTTCCTTTTTGAGGTGGGGACATAGCTTCTTTGGCTTATTCAGAGTCAAAATATGGAACATGAGTAAATGGGGCATAGCAGAAAAACAGCAGAGATGGAGCCTTTCTAAAATGGAGTGCCTTCTGCTTCCTTACTTCACTACGATATGAGAAGTTGCATTGCACAGTAGATAAATAAGTGGATTCTGGAACAAAGTCGCCTATATACGAATCTCAAGTAAAGAGCCTTAGCGGCTCTCTGTCTCAGATTTCCCAACTGTCTGTAAAAGTATTATAGTAATAATAATACTATTATTAATAACAATAACAATCATAGAAATATATATCTTATAGGTTTGTTCTGAGGATTCTCAGAAGCAACCCAGGAACAATGAAAGTCTATAAGAATTTTCCACTTCATAAGACTTTTCTAATATTTTGTATTATCTCTATCTTGTTAAGAGTGTATACGTATTTTTCCTTTTATGTCTGTTAAAAGCCTAGCACAGTGCCTCTCATACATTAGGAGTCCAACACATTATTGTCCTTAGACATTCTTGTCAAGGAAATTTATTAAACTTCTTTTCACATATAAAGCATTTCAGTTTCGCTTTACAAAACTTTGGAGCCCATTCACTGCTTTTTCAAAAGGGAAATCAAAATATTGGTTTAAGGGAACACACAATTTCTTGGGATTGTTTATAAATCCAATGTCCCAGATCATGAATCAAAGCCACATCATTTAGAGTAGGTCTCATTTTTGCCATAAAACCAATCCAAGAATCTCATGTACAAGAAATTGAAATTGGCTCCTCTTCTCCTTCCCCCACCCCAAGAAAAAAAACAAAGAAAGAAAAAATGTCATGAGCCTTGGAATACAAGGAATATTAGCAGGCTGTGATCCTTGTCTTTATTCATACACTTGGTCGTGAATATGAGGTAAAGGATATAAACCTGGGCAGAGAGATTCTGAAAGGGGTTCATTCTCAATGTTGTTGAAACTTTCTCTTAGGTTGGCAATAGCTCTCACCTTGGGTTTAGACTGAAACTTGTCCCCAAAACAAGGGATATCAAACTCATGCATACTCTAGCAGTTTTGAGTTTCAGTCATTAGATTTCAGAAAACATATGCAAAATATTCTTCAAAAATCAATTATACAACAGAATAATACTGATATTGAAATATTAATAAAGGTCCTGAGAGACTGTTCAGTTATTTTTGCTCCAAATATAGTAAATTTCTCCTCATGTATTATACATTGTTTAAATTTGTGTAATATAAATAATACATAACTAAGTAATTTATTTATAAGAAATACACTTTTTGTTCACCTTTCCTAGTTCCACAGAGCATTGTTATTCATATTCCTCAAGCAAGCTAATCACCTATGTCAGCTGAGTATCGGTCAATGTGCATAAAATGTGAAACCATTAAGATGACTCATCAACTTTTGATACATATATAAGAGGCATTAAAATGTTTAATTTAAAAGGAAAAGTAAATGTGCATGGACTTATCTTCTTATCACTCAATCCAATGTATTTTCTTGTGTAAATGAACTTTATTATTTTGAATTTAGTTCAATGGTAATATAGATAAAAATCTAATACTGAAAAATATATAACATAATGCAAGTTCTAAACTCTTCACAGAGTAAATGTTGTTCTTCATTTGATTTAGAGAAACAAGTGCTTAGAAATAGAATGCAGTGTCTTAACAGACACTTTTTGCAAGGTTAAATCTCATTAGCCTCAAGGAATTGTTGCAGTAATGATTCCAAAATTCATCAGATTAGCCAATGTTAACAATAGTGTATCTAAGATGTCCTGGTGTGTGAAATAATCTGGAAGAGTCCTAGAGATTATCATTCTGGTGAAATTCTTCCTTCTCTTTCATTCCCTGGAAGTTCAAAATAAAAGCAAACGGTGTTTGTGTTCTATGCAGTCTGGATGCAATCAGATAAACTTGTTGTTTTGAGCATGATTTTACTCTCACATTGGTTGATATTGAATAAAATCAGAAATAAATTGGCACTGTATTTATAATTCTATCCCCAGCTTTTAGCAAGATGTTCATTGGGATTAGTATTTCAGTAGATGTCAGAAAATGGAGGAAATGTAAGTTAGTATTTTTTAATTCTCTTAGAATTAATTTAACAAGTAGACATCAGTGGGCACACACACACAGAAAGTTTCTTTTCTTTATTTTTCTTCTCTTCTCTTTTTTCCTCTTCTCTTTTCTTTTCTTTTCTTTGCTCTTGGTCTGGTTAGACACCAAATCAAGAAAATCAGTATATAATTCTGTGTTGAACCCCATTCTTCTGGGTTCCTCTTCATTTTATTTTTGTTATCCCAGAAATGGATACAGTTCATCACCACATAAAACCATTATGGGATAGTAACAGTGACAATACTATCAACAAATTAGCAACAATTTATATTTATTGAGCAATTCTAAGAAAAAGCTAGATAATTATAAATTTTAATTAAATGGATTGATTTTGTGGATTAGTTTTTATTTAATTCACACACACACACACACACACCCCAACACTATAAGGAAGTTACTTTTATTATCTACACTTTGCAGAAAAAGAATCATAGACACAGAGTAACCACACGGCACACCAAACTTAAAACAGCTACTACTACAAAGCCAATGCTTAAAACAAAAACAAACAAAACAACAACAACAAAAATACCATTAAAAGAATCTGTTAATTACTACATTATATTAATTCTTTACCTCACTTTTACTATAATTCCTAGAGGTCATGTTACAGATCTTATTTATCTTGAACATCCTTAGTACCAAATGCTGTGAAAAGCTCATAGTTACTAATACTCTATGGGTAGTAGTCTGAGACACATATTTTTTTTTCAACAATTATGCATTATCCCTACAGGCTTTGCAATGACCTTGTATGAATAATCCTTAGTGATCAGTTGTGAAGAAGATTTTGGTACTGCAGTAGTAATCTGTTCTTTTGCTCATTATTTAGTTCCATTACTGGCCTCTTGCCTATATGGCAGCTGGCATTTCCTCCTAGAGCCTGCAGATTTCTCATTAACATTAGTTAGCATTGTTAGCCAGCATTCTGTATCTTCTTTTTGTTTGATCATGAAATTCCAAATTCCTAGTTGAAGAATGTCTCTAGCAGGAACTCATAGTAGAGCTAAATATACTGAAATATCTTGAATCTCATGGGTGGGGGTGTGGGGGTGTCAAGAGATTTGAGTTGCTAATTTTGTCTTTTTTCCAGGTTCCATTAGCAGTGGAACCTGGATGATTCTTTGATCAGCTCACCCCTGTGAAGACTGATTTTTCGAATGTAATTTTTGCTTGATTTGCGCTATGACAAATATTTTCCATTTCTTGAGAAAAGAATAAAACTCTAAGTGAAGAGGGATTGAAGGGCATTTATTATGAGACCAGCAAAATCATCATCATATGATTTTCTTTTCCTGTTTCTGCTCCTTGTCCTTATTACTCCCTCTCCCTACTGCCCCTTTCTCTTCCTTCTTATTCTCTTCTTCTTTATCCTCCTCCTTCTTTCCTTTCCACCTTGACACACACACACACACGCTCGCACACATCACTATAGTGATAGATAGATAGATGATAGATAGATAGATAGATAAGTTAAATCAGAGCATTCTGATGTTTTATATTTTCTGCAGTGTCCTGAAAAAATCAGAATAATTCGGTAGCTGCAAAGTACTCACACATCCTAAAACTAGGTGCTTGAATGAATACCTATGAAAGACAGGATAAAGATTATAAAACTGCTTTTGCTAGCAATACACTTTACCCAAACCTAGGCTACTTAAGTAAAGTTGAATAGTCACCAGAAGTTTCAAGAAACTGATAGGATATTTTTAGAAGTATTGAAGAGCATTGTTGAGCCTTTTGTACAGTTTGAGAAACAGAGAGTGGCATTTGGTATATGCCAAGAAAAAGTTTCAACCTAGTGGACTAGCTACCTCAGCCAGATACCACAGAGCAAAGACAGACAGTATTGCATTAGGGAAAAGCTGCACTTATAGATTATGCCAGGAGAAGCAACAAATACATGACAGAATTTATGATGGGATACTTTGGGAAGAAAAAAAAGAAATCCTATTCAAGACAGATTTATGATTCTTTGTGTGACCTCACCAGAAAGTAACTTGAAGTGGAGCAATTGATACAGAGCTGACAGATTTAAGGTACCAGGTAAGTTAGTATTCCCAGTGCCAAAGGAGCCATAGGCAAGAAATCCCCAGCACTGATGTATGCGTGTGTGTGTGTGTGTGTGTGTGTGTGTGTGTGTTTAATAATACAAACTCCCCTTGAAAGAAAACATGAGTATTTGGTATTACCCAAACACAGATGACAACTGTAGCAGTCCAGTAAGAATGTTTCTGTCTCTTATTCCTTTGCCCTTTGCTCAACTCTTGCTCAGGAATTACTTCAAACAGCAGCTAAGTGAGAGGAGGAGAAAGCAAATTGAGAAATGGAGAAGGGGAGGAGCTAACTTTGCTTTCTTCCTAACTATAGGCTGTTCAGGCTGAGGTTGGCTCAAACTACAAGAGGGATAAGTATAAGGATAGATTTTGAAGTTTTTATATTTTATTAGACTGAAAATTGTACCTGGCAAAGAGAAGGTTTGTTTATTACCTGAGAGTAATCAGAAAAGTTCTAAACATGCCAGGGATTGGAGGAGTAGGAGTGGAGTTGAGTGGGCAAATATCAGCAAGCCCTCTTACTCATCTATAGACCCAACGGTCATTTCTTATCCTATTTTCTTGAGGCATTGGCAATGACCAGAACACCCCAACCACCAGACCAGAAGAGCCCTGATAGCTATGCCTATGATCATTGGCTGAACACATATCATCCCCCACCTGTGATCACATACTCTCTACCTGCTCTCTTGGCATGTACCTAACCCCCAACCTATCTATATAAAAGTCTAGGTGTCCATCTTAGTAGGGAGATGTCTGTTGTTAAGGCTTGAGCTTGCCACCCACCCTGGCTACCAGCACCCAAAATCAATTTCTCCCTTTCCCTTTCCCAAACCTTCTTCTTTTGAGTGATTGATTTCTCTTGTGATGAGTTTATTTGAGTTGTTGGGCAACAGGATTGGCAAACCCAGCCAGGAGCTGTGTTTTTAATTTGTCCAGCTCCTTTGGGAGTCCCTGGGATGGAGCAGTTGACGAAGGCAGCACACAGGGCTTACCCATTCATTTCCCAAATTAGTAACTGTGATAGATTGTTGGATAACATTAGGATGGAAGAAGATGATCAGCAAGGGAAATAAAGCAGCCATAAGAAAGGGCAAAAAAATTACTTCCTGTTTGGCCCTACAGAGCACAGTTTATTCAATCATGTGCATAATCATGATTACTATGCACCATTCAGTGGGCTAAATGCTTTACATTCATTATCATCTTCAAATTCATTTAAATTTAAATGGTAAACTTTGCATTACTTGATAATTAAAATAACAAGTGTGGAAGAAAATCAACTAGAACACCATTAGTGTTAGGCCTTTATTGGCTGGGCGTGAAAAGTCTCTGAAAGAGAGCTCAGATTTTAGGAAGGAGAGGTGATACGGTGCTTTAGCAAGAGGACTTCTGTTAATGCTCATCTGGTTCCAAGAAAGGGAGGAGAAGAATTGTTCTTGAAGACTAGTAGCTGTTTATTAGAGCAGTATTTATCAAGAGTGGTGAGGAGAAAGAGTGGGGGTTGGGGGTAAATGTGCAAGAGGCATTGGGGAGAGATTGCTACAGGGCACAAGATCTTGTGAAGGTGAAATCTTCAAAGGAAAATTCTCAAGTCGTTCAGTATCTCTTGCACATGGTTTTCATACCTGCAAAATTTTAGCATTTATTCCTCATCATGGGAAAAGATTGCTTTGGACTATTGTCTTAATTTTTAGATAGGCAGTAGAGAAAAAGAGAATTTTTTTCTAAAGACAAATATCTTCTTTTTTTTTTTTTTCTTGGCATACTTTCAAGCCATGTTAGTTTTATTTCAAAAACTAAAACTCTAAGGATTCAGAAATTTCTCCCATTCTTAGCAGGGAAAAAAAGTCTGAAGGGTTAAGGGTGTTGGTTTTATGTTGTTTATCACAAAAGCAAACCTCAGAAATTATTTTATTTATGGGTTGTGATTTGGAGAATAAGTGTTAAAAATATATTCCTGTCATTATAATCACTAGTGTTTCAACCACATTCCTTAGCTATTAACAACAAAACAAAACACACCTTGAGTGCAATTAAAAAAAAAAAAAAAAAAGCCAGAAAACAGGACATGTTCACTTAAGCAAAGAAAGAAAGAAAGAACGAATGAAAGAAAGACAATAGAGAGTGCAACACTTGTCTACCTATTTGCAAACATTTAAAACATGAATTTTCCCCAGAGTATAAATAAGAAAAATTTCTACAGGGGGGCCTGGGTGGCCCAGTCTGTTAAGCATCTGACTCTTGGTTTCAGCTCAGGTTGTGATCTCAGGGTCATGAGATTGAGCCCCTTGTTGGCTCTGTGCTCAGTGCTGAGTCTGCTTACGTTTCTCTCTCCCTCTCCTTTTGTCCACTCTCTCTCTCTTTCTCTGTTTAAAATAAATGAATAAATCTTAAAAAAAAAAAAAAAAAAATTTCTACATACTATTAAAGAAAAAAAGACAAAATAAATCCAAAATGGAGTCACTTGTGCTAAACCCACCTCAGCAAACCATAACTTGATACCTAATCTACCTACAGTTTTTTTTTTTTTTTAAAGATTTTATTTATTTATTTGACAGAGAGAGACACAGTGAAAGAGGGAACACAAGCAGAGGGAGTGGGAGAGGGAGAAGCAGGCTTCCCGCGGAGCAGAGAGCCCGATGCGGGGCTCGATCCCAGGACCCTGGGATCATGACCTGAGCCGAAGGCAGACGCTTAATGACTGAGCCACCCAGGTGCCCCTCTACCTGCAGTTTTAACCTCTCTGGGGCATGTTACTTTTAACCAGTCAATCTGGACGATGCGATCAGCAGTAGTAAGTCATCTGCCTGATAGACCCTCAAGGAAGGTAGCCTTCCCTGAAGCAATCCATTCTGTGTTAGATACTTTCTTTTTCTGCCCCCTTCTGCTGATAAAAGCCTTCCATTTTATACAATTCCTCAGAGCTCCTTCCTATTTGCTGGATGGGATGCTCCCTGGTTTGTGGATCATTCAATAAAGCCAATTTGATTTTTAAATTTACATGGTTGAATTTTTGTTTTTAAACAATATACAGTAAGTACAGTATTCTGAAAATGTCTTATCTATGTCTATGCCTCACAGTATGAAAAATGTGTTTCAAAAATTTGGTATTTTTTTTATCATTCTCTAGGCATCCATGTGGTCTAACCATATCTTACTCTCAACCCAGAAAATGATGGTAGTTACAAGACAAGGTTCAAAGAACCAGCTTTTATCAAATATAAGAAAAAAAATCGATTTTGTGATTCACCGTTATTTTAGGTAATAAATTTTAGATATTTTAAGTAAAAAATGGAATAAAACACTGGCAATTAAAACATTATACAATGTTTTATTATCTCTGAGAACTTCTATTTTCTGTTAAATGTACTTTTTCAGATTCATGTTGATATATGTTTTTATCACATATCAAACTGGAGCACATATAAAATGAAAATGTAGGGGTGCCTGGGTGGCTCAATCGTTAAGCGTCTGCCTTCGGCTCAGGTCATGATCCCAGGGTCCTGGGATCGAGCCCCACGTCAGGCTCCCTGCTCCGCGGGAAGCCTGCTTCTCCCTCTCCCACTCCCCCTGCTTGTGTTCCCTCTCGCTGTGTCTCTCTCTGTCAAATAAATAAAATCTTCAAAAAAAGAAAAAAAGAAAATGTAAGCAAAATAAAATGGTTGAAGTATTCCAAAAACATCTGCTCACTCGGAGTTTTTTATTTCTGACTCACCTGAAATCTCACAGTGCCCAATGTTAGAGCTTTTCCCCATAGCATCATCTTCTGTGCTATCAAAGCATCTATGAAGTTGCTTTTCTTAAATGAATCTTTCCACCATTTTCTTCAGGATTCTTCCAAACTGATAAACCCCACTCAGCAAGTCTTGATTTGTAAACACCTGCTTTGCCAACGACAACCACATTTGCCGGATGGTTGGGAATGCCACATGTCCTGAATTTCATAGGTGTTAAGTGAGAAAAATGAGCACCCTAGAATTCACAAATATTGTACAACAGCTTAGTAGTGCCTTTCGAATGTATTCCCAGAAAAAAGGAACACCTTACATATCCTCAGGACTTGATTTAGGATATAAAATGTTGGGAACAAAGTCACATTTGCATTTGAAAGATTTTCATTTAACTTCTCAGTGATAGAGCAGGGAAAAGGTATCAAAACCTCATTCATTCTGTGCCTTCTTACACTGTGGTTCTTTATTTTTTACATTATTACTCTTTTCTTTTAGTCTTTGTTTTGTCTCCTTTTGTTTCCTTCATTCTTCTTTTTCTTACCTTTGACTCTCCCCAAGAATGTGAGTGCCTTTATGTCCCTCAATTATCTATGAGAGCATAAAAATTAGGTCCTAATAAGAACTAATTAAAATAATAATTGGACTTGAAAAGCCACCCTCATTATTAACTTTTAAGTGAACACAGTGTTTTTTCTTCCTCTTTTCTTCTAAAAAAGATGCAAGATTTCTTTGTTCTATCTCCCCTGCTGCCAGTCTCAGGAAGTTCAGTCTTGCTGGTTAGTTCCTTCGGGCTTGGTGCTGAAGAATTCTGAATAAGAAATCAGTGGTCGGGGTACTTGGGTGGCTCAGTCAGTTGAGCGACTGCCTTCGGCTTGGGTCGTGATCTCAGGGTCCTGGGATCGGGCCCCGCGTCGGGCTCCCTGCTCAGCAGGGGAGTCTGTTTCTCCCTCTCCTTCCCTCCCCGCTTGTGCTTTCTCTCTCTCTCTCTCTCACTCTGTCTCTCAAATAAATAAATAATCTAAAAAAATTAAAAAAAAAGAAATCAGTGGTCAATTCTTTGGGAAACGGCACATAAGAATAACAGGCACACACACACACACACACACACACACACACAAGAATAACAGGCACATAAACTAGGCAGATTTTGAAAAGACAGAGGGCCTCAAAAAATTATACTGCATGTCGTTCCACACATTTAGGGAATGCTACTGTGTTCTATGCATTTCCTCTCTAATTATTTGGGAAATATCTCCAAGAAACTTGACCCATTGTAAAAACAACTTTGGTGATTTTTTCTGTTGTTTTGACTGATAGAGACCATGATGAGAAATTGGCCATGTTCATAAGTGGTCCAAGAGTCCCAAATTCAAATGCATTCAGAGAGCACCCGATGAGGAAAAAAGGCACAAGTTTCCTTTCAGAGAAACATGGTGAGTGCAGCTAACTGGAAAGAATATGTGCCAACCTAAAACTACCAAATGAAAACATTTTATTAACACGACAAACACGATTGCAGCCTCCATTCAACTGAAGGTAGACAGTGTGAAACTTCAACATTATCCATACGATTTAAAAATGGTAACTCTCGATTGTACTTGCCGTGGGATACAAATTAATAAAAAAGAAAGAGGTCGAGCTTGAAGCTGTGGCTTAGAACCCTACAGTGAAGACATGGTATTAGTGCTGCTTTGACATCCAATGAAACTGTGAGGACTTTGAATGGCCTAAGGGCAAGTTCCCTTCTCCACTCTACTCCCGAGGATAAGGTCCCCCAGCCAAACAGCCTTCCTTATCAGGCACAGTTCTAGCTTATTCCTGAGCCTAGGGTTTCCATTCCCTGCCAGTCAGTAGAATTATTTTAAACAGCTAATCACATCGTGTGTGGAAGCTAGGAGTCACCTCTTCCTCTTGGTATGACAAAGTCGGCCTCATACAGCCTCTCATCGTTCAATGTTTCTGATTGAAACACTCATGTCCTTTGTGGCCTTCAGTGTCTTCCTCCCCTGGCCCGTGAGTATATGTGACAAAGAAATGCTGTTGATCTTGTCTGCTCAGTGTTGGGCGTCCTGCAGTTGGCCGTCCTCCCAACTCTGGGGTGTGGGGGCCGAGGGGGCTGGGGATTCCTCCCTCAGCACTGGGAAGAAGAGAAGTCAATTAAAGCAGAAGTAGTGACATCATGCAAAATCAATGTTCAAGAACTCTGTGTTGAAACTAACCACTCACGATGATGAACAAGTATGAAAGTCGATGCACAAAATTTCCTCTGTGGCCAATTTCTACTGTTTGCAAAGACTTCAGATGCTTTCAAATACTGAAAATTAAGTAGCCGAACTTCACAAAAGGAGCAAATCTATATACCATGAAGGAGAAAATGTTTTGTTACATGTAGAGCCTTGAAATAAGTGCCAAATTATGTCTGAAGGACTGTTTTTGCAAACATTCTTTCCTTGGGGCTTCAGGAGAGTCTGGTCTTTAGCTGAGATGGCCTAAAACTGCCTCAGGACAGAAATGCCTTTAGTGCTCCCTCCTTTCATTATCCTGCTTCTGGCTGGGCTAAGAGGGAGACATATCCTTCAGTTTGCTGTAACTTGTAGAAAGTTTGCCTGTCTGGTCATGTAAAGAAAAGCATGGTGGAGTGGTTTATGTGTTGCTTCACAAGTTTTAACCTTATCACACTTAAACAAGTCAGGTAACTCACCAGGTGTGTATCAGAGTGATGTCAGCCCCAAGGGCATGATGCTTTTTTGCTTAATCTTTGCATTTTTGAAGCTTGCATGTTAAAAATAAAGTAGTTGATAAATATTTGCAAACTGAAAATATGTACTATAAAGAAAATATTGTAGAATGCTAGAAAATATTAATCAACTAAATTATGACATTATTATTATTTAATTTTACATAATTTTTTTTGTTATTTCCTTTAAATAATTTCTCACATTTCTCATTATAATCAATACATTTCATAGTTGCCATTTTAATCAGGTTTTATTTTTTCCTTTCTCCTTAACTGATTTTTATTACATTGTTCATTTTCTTTTTTTTTTTTAAGATTTTATTTATTTGAGAGAGATGAGAGAGAGAGCATATGAGTGGGGGGCCGGGGGAGGGAGGGGCAGAGGGAGAGAGAGAAGCAGGCTCCCCACTTGAGCAGGGAGCCTGGCACAAGGCTCAATCCCAGGACCCTGGGATCATGACCTGAGCTGAAGGCAGACACTTAACCGACTGAGCCATCCAGGCACCCACATTGTTCATTTTCTTAAGTGCTAAACCTAGTAAATTCTGCTATTGTCAGTTCATAGTCTATGACCATTTAATTTATCTTCACAGAGATGCATCTTTCATAATCCTTGTACATACTTGTAACTCTCTATCTTTATAGAAACTTGGTTTTCCAAATCCTATTCTATCTGATTCAAATATTCATCAAGCCCTATGACATGGTTTGAACGGTATAATGACCCCAATATACTGACAATTAATTTATTGTCAAGGTTTTTGCATGATTTAATATTGCACAACTAGTCAATATCAAATAAAGACTACATAAGCCAATGCATACCAAAACCCAGCATTTATTACATGATCGCCAAACCATAAATATTGAACAAGTGATTGTTCACTCTCTTTCTTTCTCTCTCTCTCTCTCTCTATATATATATATATCTGCATGGATAAACATATGGATGTGTATAAACATATGGATGTGTAAAAGTTGTTTTATCACACATGTGGGTAAGTTTTAGTTAAAACTGAAATTTTTCAAGCACTTATTAATTTCATATACTTGAACAAGGAAGAGAATGCAGAAAAGCACAAATAGATTGGATTTATTATAGGAGACCATCAAGACATTATCTAAAAAGCAAAACTGAATTAGCTAGGTAAAATTTTGTCTTTACTTTTTAAAATCTTTATTTAATCAAGTGGTATATAAAGAAAAAGAAAGGAAAGTAGAACACAACATTGTTACAATTTTTTTTCCCCTCTTAATATGTACCAAGATCTGAATCACATTAGTTGTGGGAAAAAAAGGATTCATATTAGAACAATTATTAAATAAGTCCTAACATGCGCAGCAGACACAAAAATGGCAATAAACTTTTAATAAAAGAATATTGATTATTATATTGTAGAAAACATTCTCTCACTAGTTTATTTTTAATAAAATATCTCACTTCAAAGATATTTCTATAATTGTATTTTAAGCCCTGAGGATCACTCAGTGAGTATGGAGGAGAGCCAAAATGCTTTCATTAGTCAAAAGAAAATAAGGCCTTAGTGGAGGGAAAGCAGATAATTTCTTAGCTGATGTTTTGTATATTATGGAAATTCTATAAAAGATGACTCAGATTAATTCAAGCTTTACTTTTGATAAGTCCTCTGTAAAAATATGCATAATAGAATCTGATTATATAATAATCATATTTTTAATACCTAAATTTACCTAGTGGCAATCCTGCATGTTCAGAATAATCATCTCCTGCAAATTGGTTTTGTCCCAATTAATCTTTCTAATAATTAAATCTGATCAAGTCCCTATATTACTAAGAAAACAAAATAAAACAAAAAACTCCGGATTTCCTCTACTCACAGAATAATGTCTAAACTCTTTATAATTTCCTTTCTTACTCTGCCCAATCCCAACCTCTTACAATGCACAATCTGGAAATTTTAAACATTAGCACCATTTCTTGATTCAGCAGGCAGGGCCTTTATGATTATGCGATTTTGTGCGTATCATTTGCCCCTCATTTCCTTTCTTTGCCTAAACTCCTAATCATCCTTCAAGACCTTGCTAACTGAAATTTGACTTCTATCATTAAGCCTTCTTTGATTCTCTCAGGCAGAGAGTAAATATTATTTTCTTTTCATTTTACTCATACATTTAATATTATATTCATATCCTTGGGCTATAATGGTATCTACTTATTTTACTTTGTCCAACAAGACGGTGAGTCCATCAAGGTCTAGTTCCATGTATACTTAACCTTTATATTTCTGGTACTTACAAATATGAATCAAACATGTAAAATAATTGATTTTTTCTTAAATATATGAATAAATACTTGCAAGGATAAATGAATAAATTAATTGCATTGTTTTCTAACTCCCTAATCTATGTTTTTTAGAAGTGTATCCTTTATTTTGATGGTTTATTAGTAGAGGTCTCATGAAGAAAAGACAAAATCTATGTACGGAGGATTTGGACACTATTATCCCATTTTGGAGCAAAAGAAATATATTTAGAGAGATTGTTAGAGACTTTTAAGCTGAAAATTTCATTTCCCTGATATATAATCAAGTGCTCTTTTGAAGTCCTTTTGAAAATTTCTATTTTGTCTCTCAAGATAAAAAGAGAATAAAGTGAATTTTATTATATAGCTTGACAATTTTGTGAATTTTTTTTTCTATTGAAAAACTTAGTTGTTGAACACAATGGAAGCATGAACCTATGAGATGTTAATTTATCACTCAATTCACTTTATCTACAGTTAGACCAAAATTGTCCTAATTAAATATATAAATATTGAGTCATTAGATTTAAATAAATTATATCACAAAAAGGTACTAACCATAATAGAAAAATTGAATAAATTTGACTGTATTAAAATTAATAACTTCTATTCATCAAAACACACTGCTGAGAGAATTAAAAGACAACCCACAGAGTGGGAAGAGATATTTGCAATGAATATTTAGAACAAAAGACATTTATCCAGAATGTATAATGAATGTCTACCCATAAAATATATAAAGAAACAGCTTAATAAAAAAAAAGGGAAATGACTTGAACAGACCCTTCATAGAGAATATAACCACATGGCCAAAAGCATATCAAAAGATGTTCATAAGGAAATGCGAAATAAAAACCACTATGACATCTGTTCATCCTCCAGAAGGCAAAAATGGAAAAGATGGAAAATAATAGTCATTGATGAGAAAAAGGAGTGAGGAGACCGCATTCCCTGTTATAACTATTTTCGAAGTATATACTAAAGCTGAATAATGACATACCCTATGAGACAGAGATTCTATTCTTAGGTATATATTCAATAGTATTGTACCCATGTGTATACCCGAAAACATGGGAAATAATGTTTATTGATGCATTATTTGTAATATCACAAATTTGCAAAAATCCAAAAGCCAATAAACAATTAAATGAACAAATAACTAGTAATATATTCACATATTGAAATACGATGATAGCAATTGGAAATAACAATCCAAAACATCATCCATAAAAATCCATCAGGTGAAGAGAGGCTTTAACAAATCAAACAGTTTCAGGTAATGACTCCAGTTTATATATAAAGTACTTTGCTATACACACAATAAAGTCAAAGATGATTCCATAATTTCAACATGGCAGGGTAGAAAAAGACTATTATTCAACCAGCAAGTCAATATCACGGGTTACTTGCAAAATATTTTTCCCCTGACTAACTTCACTGGATGGATTTCTCCCTCCTTGATGACAGTCAGAAACAGAAAAAAAGTATTAAGAAGACAATTGCAAAAATATTTGGATTCCTGGACAATTTACAAGGATAATTTAATTGAAAACAAAGTCCGAAGGCACTGAGTCTTGGGATTGCATTCCCTGCAGTAATGACCTTCAGGTAGAACAAGCAAGGTAATCTTGTTGCAAGACCAATGTATTAGGAGGGTGATGCTGGCTGTTCAAATTGATCTATGCATGTGTTACAGTTCAGTTACGGTAGAAGGTTATATGTCTTTCACATAATACATTCCAAGATGTATCCAGGGAGAGGGAGGAAATCTGATGCACAAAGTCATGCAGGGACACAGACTTTTGGGATTCTATCATCTTGGATATATGACTTTCAAAGTTCAGTGTTGGCATTCACATTAGCCAAGAAAAAGCAAGAAAGTATAGATAATAGCATGTGAAATTATTTTTGTTTGTGTGTTTGTTTATTTTTGACCAGAACTAGGAGTGTACTGTGGCACATTATTTTTCCTTACATCATATGTGTTGGACTCCGTGAAATGGCCACATCTAATTGAGAGAGAGGCTGAGGTTATGTAAGCTAATTTTTCAGGAAAAAGAAGAAATTGTCCAAAGCTAACATTAACTATTACATCCATCTAATTATTTGTACCATAAACACCTTGATAAGCATAAGATGCACTATGCATACACAATTCCTATGTGGTTCTCACTACATTTCCTTTAGTTGGTACACAAAATTATCTTTTATGATCACAACCATTGTCTACTTCTCAAAACCCAAAACTATCCATTCTTTTTCATGAATAGTGATAGCTAGACCACATATGGATTCAACTCTGAAAACTCATTGTTTCATGTGTATGAAACTTTTCTCACTATTGTGTCATAAACATGATAATGGGGTCCAAATATCAATAAATCAAGATTCGTTCTTCCATAGAACCATCTTTGAATTACCTGGCTGAGACACACATAGCAATTTCATGTTTTCCAATGCACATAGAATACAGACTGCAATGTCTTTAATGGCATTGCTTACATTTAGTGAATCAGTCTTATTATGGCTTTAACAATGTAAATATCCTGTGGTGCTCTCTTCATTATCTTATGAGTTTTTCCTCAAAGTCTTCCAACCTCTACTAGTTAAACTGAATTCACGGTTTTAACACATTACTTTTGTATCAATTAAAACTGATATGTTTAATGCTTCTCATCACTATTAAAATGCATACATGATACTTAGGTTAAAACTAACTAAAATAACACTATTAATAAATAAACACTATTTCCTAACCATTGTGCTATGTCATTCAATCCTGCAAGATCTGACAGAGAGATAAAATTATTATCAATATTTTAAATGTAAGGATATGAAAGAGGGAGGTTAGTAACTTGCCTCAGATCATATATTCATCAAATTCAGACCAAGGTTATTTGACTTCAACATATATGGACTTAACCACCAAGCTTATACTACGTATTGTAGCCACATCAATTGCAGGCTATCTTGACTATTATACTGCAGCCTCAGATATATGTGAGAAATTGTGCTGGACCACGTAGCAGATTATAAATAAGAGGGGCTATATCTAAGGAGACTCTCCTATTATTTTTTGGATTTTTTTTTCTAACTACACTTGGCATGTAGCTTACCAATGTTTTCACTCTATTTCATGTGGTCTGGGGAAAAACTAATGTGGAAAATTCAGAGTTTATTTACATATGGAAATAATAGCAATAGACATGATTACATAAGTCAAGCAGCAAGCTCATTTACTTAAGCTAAGTAACTTCTTTTCTCATTTGCCTTAAACTTCTTTCTGGTACCTGTTCTGCTAACTGTATGTCACTGGAATAACACTTAGGTGGCTTGTGAGAAGGAAATTGTTCCATGTAAGTGTTACATTCTAAGTTAATTATCCACTAACGTCTGAATAACCTTCATTTGTGAAATTATATTTAAAAATTATCTAGTGACTCTTATTTTTCTTCTCCCTAGAATTTTCTTTCAACTAGTATGATACTTTTTCTTCAAAGTAAAGCCTGATATATTAAAGTTAAATGTCTTTAAAGGTAGTTTAACTCACCTTCCATATGTCATTGGGAAACATGTAACCACTAAGGGAAGGGAAAAATGATCAATTTCACTGATCTATCACAGAAATACATTGAAAGTTTTACTTTAACAATTACAAAACTTTGCTAAAAAAAAGAATTATGGAACAACAAGGGTCCTTTTCATCTGTAGATCCTTTTCATGAAAAATCTCAAGAGAAAGCTTATAACTGCTGTTTCTATATTCATCTGAAGGGGAGGAAGAGGACAAACAATTGAAGGTGATTTAGCAAGATTTCAAGCAGTAGCAATGGAATTAAATGTTGAAAGCAGAAGGGCTATAATGTCAGGGCACTTGTAAAGAAATATGAGTCTAACTATGTCTTCATTAAAATTCCAGATTAAGCATTTTAAAGGTTGAGTGAAATATTTTACTGTCGTGTCTATCAGAAATCATGACTTAAATTACTGAACAATTTGGCTGTAGTCTAAGTAGTCTGTAGATGGTATTTCCACAATTCTACTTATCGTACACGTTTTAAATGACAGTGCCACATCTTGTAACTAACCCTAAGAGACAAACAAACATCACATTAAATACCCATGCTTTGATCCTGGTTATCAGAGCTTATAAATTGGAATTCAAAGCAAAACACTAGCTATAAGAAAATTTGCAAAATATTATGCAAAGACAGTCCTTTTAGAAATTTAGGGATCAGTGAGGACGATGAAAAACCATGCCCAGCTCTTTCTTGCTCCTTTTCCTATATTCCCTGTCTTAGAATTGTACCTCCATTCACCTACTCACCCAAAAGCTGGAAGTCATCTTAGACTCCTTTGTCTTTCAATAGCTATAATCAATGATTTATTTACCTCCATCAGATTTAATCTCCTTAACAACTCTCAAAAGCATTCATTTATTTAGAGCTTTATTGAGATATAATTCACATACATACATCGTACTTATGAAGTATATTATCATGCCTTTGATTTGCATTTCCCTTGGTGATGAACATCTTTTTATGCACTTATCGCCCATTTTCTCTAGAGATATGTCTATTCAGATATTTTGTTCAATTTTAACTGAGCTATTTGTCTTTTTATTATTAAATTGTAAGAGTTCTTTAAATATGTTAGATACAAGTCCCTTATCAGATAGATGATTTTCAAATATGTCCCCCATTTTGTAGGTTGTCTTATTTCCTTAATGTTATGCTTTGAAGCATAAAAATTTTTAATGTAAAAAAACTTTAATTTTGATGAAGCAAATTTCCTGTTGCTAAGCTCTTTCAAGTTACTGCTTTAGTTCATGTCTCCATTTCTCTTAATGCCCTTGCAATATATATATATATATATATTTTTAGAGAGGGAGTGAAAGGGAGAGAGGAACAGAGGGAAGAAGGAGAGAGAGAATCTTAAGATGGAGACTATCATGAGGCTCAATCTCACAACCCTAAGATCGTGACCTGAGCCAAAATCAAGAGTCAGTTGCTTAACTGACTGAGCCACCCAGGCACCCCCATTGCAATAATCTTAAAAATAATTTCCTTGCTTTCAATCTCAGCTTCTTTTGGTACATTCTTGATCCTGTTACCAGTTTGATCCTTCCAAAATTCAGGTTGATGATTATCCTTATTTCTAGAGCGGTGTACCTTAAGGAAAAGTACATTTTCTCTGGTGCAGAAAATAAAATCCCTATATGAAATTACTTCTGGTGGCCTATCCAACATTTCTTTCTTCTGTGCTCCGCCTTGTAAGTGTCATTCTAGACATCCCATATCTTTCTAAGCTCAGTAGATGTGACCCATCTCACTATGATCTCTGTGCCTCTTACCAACATAGTAATATACATGTGCTGGTACTTTCTACGTCAGAGGACACAGGCTGGTTCTTTGTGGGCTGTCTCTGGATCACAGAAAAAATCTACAGTAGTATTTGAGACACATTATTGAATTTTAATTAATTTTGTACAATTAAACACAAGGAAAGTTGATATAAAAACATGAATTTCCACCTTCTCTTGAAAAATTAGAAGAATTGGTTCAAGAAAGAAAGAAAAAAAGAAGAAAGAAAAAAAGAAAGAAGAAAGAAAGAAGAAAGAAAGAAAGAAAGAAAGAAAGAAAGAAAGAAAGAAAGAAAAAGAAAGAAAGAAAAGAAAGAAAGAAAAAGAAAAAGAAAGAAAGAAAAAGAAAGAAAGAAAGAAAGAAAGAAAGAAAGAAAGAAAGAAAGAAAGAGAGAAAGAAAGAAAGAAAGAGAAAGAAAGAAAGAAAGAAAGAAAGAAAGAAAGAAAGAAAGAAAGAAAGAAAGAAAGAAGGAAAGAAAAAACCTAGGCCAACATTTCTGTATGTTTACAATCAACTGCACCTGGATAGCTGTTACCTTCCTTAAATTAAGCATGGGTGCTTCAATTGCCAAAGTCCAAACTATGACCTTTTGAATCCTCCATGAACTCTAGTGCTATTACAATTTATCAATTCATATCTAGTACATTTTATTTGTGTAGATTA
The DNA here is from genome assembly GCF_964656455.1 of Halichoerus grypus. Taxonomy (NCBI): domain Eukaryota; kingdom Metazoa; phylum Chordata; class Mammalia; order Carnivora; family Phocidae; genus Halichoerus; species Halichoerus grypus. The sequence goes on from NC_135714.1 coordinate 23,373,929, forward strand.
CCTGACTGGTGCCCAATATAAAATATATGTATTTTACAGTGATCTATTTTATACTCTTCTCATGTGGAAATAATAGTACTTATTATATATTCCTATTAACTCATAACAACATGACATTGTGATTAAAAGTGTAAGCAGGCTCTTAAACTCAACTATCTGGGTCAAAGAGTGGCTCTGCCACTTAAAAGCTCTGTAAACTTTTTTAGGTTACTTAAGTTTCTATGCTCCAGTTTCTCCAACAATATAAAGAATACAGCAGTGATAACTATCTCAAAAACTGTGCCTATGTGTATAGAAATTGTGTAACTCATCATGTGCTTGGTCCTTGAGCATGATGCAAGTACCTCAACAAGTGTATATTTTTATTATAGCTCCGTGTTGTCCAAATAGGTTACTTACTTACCTTCGTATTACAGTGTAGCAGATAGTAGATATTCAGAGCTTACAGAATCAATTTGATCAAAGCAGGAGGAATTACTTTCCTAATGTAAATTATGACATTAAGAAAAATTACATTAGGAAAATTTTTTGTGAAAACTTATACTTAAAAATCAGGAAACTCTTCCTACTTCATTCAGTCTGCTTCCTCCCCCCTTCAATTTTTAATTTGTTTGTTTTTACATTATCTAGCTTACAAGGTCATGTAAATGACTCATTATTTCATTTTGTTTTGTGCTTTATAAGAGATGTCCATATTTCCATGTGTGTTTTCTGGTTCTGTTTGGGAAGAAAAATGAATGGATGTTTTCATTCAAATAAATTTGTTTGCCCCAAATGCTTCACAGGAAGCTATAATTCTCTTCTAGAAGTCAGTGCTTAATCTATTTCATGATGCAATTCCTCACTATTCTATCTACATAGTATGTATTACTTAAAATGGTAGCATTCATCCCATATACTTTGCTATATAATGGTATTTATGGATTCTTAGGTCATCACACATCTACATATATTTTTCTTACTAGTTAAAAGTATAGAACTCAGAGATAGCCAGTCTTCTAAAAATGCTTTTATAAGAATAGCTCTTGATACATATATTTAAAATGTAAATATATTCTAGAATGAACTAATTCCCTATATCAAACATCTGTGGAACAATTTTTCTGTGCAAAACACTCTGGAGTTCAAAAGATATGACATGGTACATGAACTCAGCCAGATGGAGAGCTAGATACAGAAACACAAGAATTAAACAAGTGTTTACCAGATTTATAAGCTAAAGTCTAGGAAAATACAGGTGGTAGGGATATGAAGAATTACTAATGGTTTGCAGTGGTTTGATGGTTTATGATAAAATGAAAGTCTAGGAAGCATATTCCAGGCAAACAACACGATTTAGAAGTGGTCATCGCTAGTGTGAGCAACTATCCTGATTTGCTCAGGACTGGAGAATTTCTAATCACCGAAAAGAAGAGTTTCAAAGAATGAGGGGAAACATGTTCTAACCAGGCTTGGGTTATATGGGACTCAGTGCAACTTCTGGCTCTTGATATCTTCTGGTGAGAGACAAAGTCAATACCGGGAAACCATTGCTTCTAGAATATTTAAAACACTCTGGCTAAATCATAATTGAGAGAAAATGATTGTCCAATCATTATCCCAGAGAAAGACATTATCTTTACCACCATGGTCAGGAACCAAATCTGCCCTCTGTCCCAGAGGGTGACCCAGTTTGTATTTTCCAAGGCTGTTTGTTATGTAAATGATCTGGAGAAGCGAGTTCAAAACTAAAACTGATACCGGACTTGCAGAAATGCCCCACTGCAGCATGATCTTCAAGGAAGCGGCGAACTATGGATCGAGTTAGATCCTAATGTTAGGACCTGGGTAAAATAGGCCTATCATAAAACTGCAATACCATGATAATGGTGAACTTGCTAGCTAAATAGTCACAGAGTAAATTTTTATCATTTTGCTTTTCTTCTATGTGACAGATTGTGCCTTTAGAAAATCCCTGAGTTTATCCTGTGCCAGGATCCTAACAGCCTGTCTAACCTTGGCAACAAAATAGAAGCTGGCTCTTCCTGGCACATAAGAGTGAACATGTTCTTTAGTCTTGTTATCTCTGGTTACATGCAAGTCTGTGCTGCCTGGAGTAGGATCAGGCAGGTCAGTTTGTCATAGAATGTCATTTGTCAGAATGCATTATCTACAATCAGCTAAATTAGTTTCTTAGGTCTGCTTGTGAGTGGTCCTAGTTAGAAAACCAGCATACAATTATGAGAGCGCCATGAGATTAACTCTCTCCTTTAAATATGAAATCACATTTTAATTGCTTCAGGTACATAGCCCTGGAAGAGAAGGAAGAGAGGATAGGATAGTGCTTCAAATGATGTTCACATTACACACCTTCAGTGATCCTCTCTTCCCTGCCCACCATTTCCTGGGAAGTAAGAGAGTCTTTCGGAAGATTCTAGTTAGGATGGTAGGATTTTTAGATTCATTTGCTACACAGTGATAACTTTCTAATTAGGAAAACCTCCTCTTTGCAAGAGCATACAACAGTGAGAACATTAAATAGTACAGGCCCTAACAATTAAATCTGCTTTCCATATTTATTTATTCAAAAAAATATTTAATGAGGACCTATGATGTGCCAAGGGAAAGAGTAGTAAATACAATCAACACAGTCTCTGAATTCATGAAATTTATCTTTTTGGGAAAAGTAGACCTACCCAGACAAACAAGCAAGATATTTTCTTGTCTCAATATAGTTGAAATAAGCAAGATATTTTATTGGATCGGTAAATATAATGAGAAGACAAAGAGTATTGCATAGAAAAGGAGAATTGGGACCATTCCAATGAGGTGGTGAAGTTATTTTTGAGATATTTATACAAAGACTTGAGTAGTAGGTATAAGCATCTGATTTGAGCATTATGGGTAGATAAAATAAAAAAACCTTAAGATAGGAAGATGTTAGTCAATGTAGAGGGACAGAAAACAAGTCAGTATGGCTCCCATTGGATGAAAGTCAGGGGTCCACAAAATGAGCACTTTGTCTTCACATTATCTCCAGGTTCTAGTAAAAATGGCTGATTTTATTGTACAAAAGGCTAAAAAGGCATTGTGATTGTAACTACTGAGAGAGACAAGGATCCTTGATGTCTAGGAGTTGGCTTGGTACTGCCAGCTAGACCTTGGTGTTGCTGTGAGCTGGCCTGGCACTCACAGCTAGGTTTTGGTGTCTACCTGTTTAACACAAACAGTTTCACACAACATCAATATCAGACTAGGTCACTCTGTAACCATCAGCATCAAGACACACTCACAAGGCCTTCCATCGTGGTGTGTGAATATAGACAAGAGGACCAAACATCCCTCCATCCCAGCTACTTTGAGGGACTGCTGCTTCTTTTCAATTACAGCTTTAGCTTTTCCTCCTTCTAGGTAAGATTTATTAAGATATAAAATTGCAGATTTTCCTTGCTTCCCAATACCAGCTAATCTAGAGCAAAGATCTAATTCCCTACACTTTCCCTGAGTCATCCAACAAAGCCAAAATCTAGTAAGCTCTTTTTAACTCCTCTTACTGAGAAGTCCCACAACTCCCGATGCAATTCATGCACTTGCAATCACGCTGCAGGCATCATTTAGTCCAAGACAGAGCCCCACTTTTCCCCAAAGAATAAGCCTATCGCTTTCAGACACCCATGACCAGAACCAATTGAACACACAAACAGGTGAGCCCAGAATGACGTCAGCCCCCAGCACATCCCAGCCCCCAACCTGCAGCTGTCAAGCATTTTTTTTCTCTTTGTGGTATGGGATTTGGGGGCCTAGGAAGATGCTCTCTTTTGGGGCCTGGGGGTTGGTGGAGGGGGGATCGGGGTGTCATTGAGAAGTAGGTGCTGCCCATAGCAGTGATGAATCCCCCTTATGAGCACTTTCATCTGTTGGTCTTTCACTGTGTAAGGAAATTTAGATCCCTTTTACAGATGAAGAAAAGGAGACTCTGATAGAATGAAGGCCTAAGGTTACACAACTGGTGAAAAACTCATTACATTGCCCCTCCATAGGACCTCCAATTAGGGGGAGATTTGAGCTGAGTGGAGGGGAGTGGTATTTCTCATTGGCAGAACTTAGGAGCAAAGAAACCCCAGTATATGCAATGAGTAATAAACCCGAAGTTTCAACTATAGGTGTATTCCCAGTGGTAACTGGCTGGAGGACATTTATGCTACTGCAACCATTTCTTACATCTAATATAAACACAAACGTATCGCAGAGATTTTATTTTCTGGATTGCCTCCTTGTTAAGACATATTTTACATGATTTTTGCAACTTGAATTTAAAGATCTAGAAGAATCATTCAAAGACCAGCAACTGTTTATTTTATTGGCTTAATATTACTATTACTAAGAATTTAACTTGTGTCCCAAGTGCACTATTAGAGAGACCAACCCAGTCTTGCATATAATGTAAAGGCATTATAAAATATCTAAGAGGATAAAAAAGGTTATTGAGGAAAATTAAAGATAATTTTTCCTCGAGAGTAAGCAACATTTCCAAGAACCCTAGTTTAGATATAATTACCAATTAGCCTATAAGAACATATGGAAATTGCCTCAAAATTATAGGGAATTGGCAGTTCATGCTTATTATATAGGGTGCTTGGTAAAATATACTCATGTAAAATGACTTGAATTAGAATTTTGAGATTAAAGAATACTTGAAATCTATTAGTCGTTTGAAAAAAGAGACACAAAATTACTCAAAGATTTAATGTTCAGAAAAAAAATTGACTTAGTTTTAAAAAAAAATTTCAACATTACTCTTTACTGTTGAGAAAAATTGAACACCAGAAAGAGCCTTATTTGGGAAAGAAAAATCCATTCAATGTAGTTGGATCCAAAATACATAGGTTATAGAAAATGGTGTGCCTGCTCACATTAGATCTATTTCTCTAAGGAAAGAAAGAGTCATCCTCAGATGACTCAAGAATTAAGGATGTAATTTTAAAAGCACAAAGATTGTTTTAGCAATTTCATAAAATGGCTCCAACTGAGGGTTAAGACAAGATACCTGTAATTGTCAACATTTTTGTCCTATTCAAAAAGAATTAGAGCACACAAAGTGACTTCCAGCTGGCAGAATGTGATATCTATCTCTGACTTAGATACTGTGAATCAAGAAATTGTATAATTTGGACCAAAATATCATGACAGAAAATTTTATTTTATGAGGAAGTGTTTGGTTGAAAGTATAATATGTCTGTTTCTTTTTTTAGAAATATCCAATTCTGAAAGTCCTAAGTAATGAATTAGGAGGCAGCCTGGAGTCATTTATTCTCATTCTGGAATGAAGGCCCCAATTAAAAAAAAAAAAAAAAAATTGTCTCCTGCGATATAATTTTTCTTCCCAAAAACTGAAGAGAAGAGAAAATGCATCAGGAAAAGTAAATGTCTGATTAAAGATGAAGCTCCAACTTGAGAATGTGCCCTCAAATGACCCAGGGAGATACATCACACTTTTTTTTTTTTTTTTTTTTTTTTATTGTTAACCATAATCCATAAGCCCATATAAAATTTCTCAGTCTTTAAACCCAACTAGTTCTTCTCTTAACTATGAGACTTTTCAGATAACTTTTTGTCAATACCTTTCATTCTTTCAAACTGATTTGACTGAAATCCTTGGTCCTGTTGCCCATTTGTGAAAATAAATAGATAAATTAAAAAATAGCATGTCTGGAAGCATATCTGAATTTGATTGGATGTATACATAGAGAAAGGGATTCAGTTTAGCAGACTATTATGATAATCAAACAGAAAAAAGACTACATCAAGGTGTGCATGGATGTGCATGTGTATACACTAATGTGTGTGTATATGTGTGTTTCAACTATGAACTGGTGGTGCGTTATTCAGGCAGGACTTGTAGTAAGAAATTGGAGATTTTAGTGCTTTCTTCAGAAAATGGATCAGCTTTCAAAATTTGGCATTATCAGTCATCATCCTTATCGGTCATCAGCATGAATATGGAACTTTAATTTCACATCAACAATGCAACCAAGAATTTTTTAAGTACACATTCAATACAAAATTTCAAAAATTCCAAAGTTTTGAAACGTTTTCTGTCAGAAGGAAATTGGTTACTTTAGGTATCTAGCACCAAAAGAGTACAAAAAAAATAATAAAACATGATAATTTTTTTTATCAATCAATAAATTTTATTAAACATCTATTATGTGCTAGATAGTACTTTGTATTAAGGGCACAATGCTGTGCAGTGGGCAATAATCAAATAAATATATACAGCAACGTATATCATAAAAATGTGCACTGAGATAAAAATGGTGAGAACAGAACTGTATATCTAGTAGGGGTGTGTGTGTGTTTGGTGAGAGACAAGACACAGAGACAGTAAAAGAGAGCGATATTGCAGAAGTAGGGATATAGGACTGCATCAGTCAGATGAAGTGGAATGGAAGAAATAACACCGTATCCACATCACAATATTATTTATGAACACTAAAACTGCACACCCTTAAATAACAGTACACATTTTTTCAAGAAAATATATGTACAAATATTATGTGAATCAATATAACATTAGTTTCTGATGCGGCTTTCAGACATCTCTACCTCCTGAGAATCACATTCTTGTATAACCCACTCCCCTTGTTCAGTCTGAATCCAGGGCTTGTACCAAATACAATATGGCACGAGTGATGAGATGTCACTTCTGTGATTAGATTATAAAAGACTGGCGCTTCCATCCTGCTAGCATTCTTTCCCTATTGCCCTGTCAGCTTGCACACTCTGATAAAGCAAGCTACTAAGTTGAAGAGTCCCCCTCCCCCACCCCCGAAAGAGACTTTGGGTGGCCTCCAGCCAACAGCTAAGGAGGAACTGAGGTCCTTAGTCCAATAATCCTTGAGGAACTGAATTCTGCCACCAAAACTGTAAGTAAACTTAGAAGCAGATCCCTCCCCAGTCAAGATTTCAGATGAGACTGGAGGTCCTGGGCTGAAACCTCCATTATAAACTTTTAAGAGACTATGAAACAGAGAACCCAACTAAGCTGTCCTCGGATTCCTGAACCACAGAAACTCTGTGATGTGAATGTAGGTTGTTTGAAGCCACTAAGATTTAGGATAATGTGCTATGCAGTGAGAGTTAACTTAATGTGTTTGCACCTTCCAAAAATACAAATCCTGAAAGAGTAATTCACTGGGGAGAGAGTAGGTGCAGGTGGTTTATTAGTCGGCTAGGGTTGCCATAACAAAATAGTGCAGACTGGGTGGCTTGAACAATGAACAATAGAGATTTATTTTCTCATAATTTTGGAGGCTGGAAGCTAAGTCAAAGTGCCCTCAAGGTTGGTTTCTAGTGAGGCCTTTCTTCCTGGCTTGTCCAGGGCCACCTTCTCACTGGTCCTCCTATGGCCTTGGCTCTGTGAGTTCTTACAGAAAGAGCTCTCTGGTGTCTCTTTCTTTTCTTATAAATATACTAGAACCTACTGGATTAGGGCCCCACCCTTATGACTCCATTTAACCTTAAATACCTCCTTAAAGGCCCTGTCTCCAACTAATGTCACATCAAGAATTAGAGATTCACCATGTGACTTTCAGGGGGACACAATTCAGTCCAAAACAGTGGGTCATTTTGTTTTCCCTTTTTTGAAAATATCCAGTATTACGGAACTTTCATGAGTGCTCCTCAGGTAACTAAGATCTGTGTGTTCATAAATATATAATGAATGAAACATTCAGAAATCATGTCAAATGTAGCAAACTGCATTTGCAGCAACTTAAAAAATATTACTTTATGGGTTTTTCTGGCCCTCGGACTAAGCCGGAAGCCAAAAGATGCCTCTTCCTTAATACTTAATAATGTTTTGTCCTATTTATCATAATTGGGCATCAAAGAAAGATTCCCAAGCCTCATATTTCAGTTTAAATATGTTCTGATAGGGGCACCTGGGTGGCTCAGTCGTTAAGCGTCTACTTTCAGCTCAGGTCATGATCCCAGGGCCTTGGGATGGAGCCCCGCACTGGGCTCCCTGCTTGGCGGGAAGCTTGCTTCTCCTCCTCCCACTCCCCCTGCTTATGTTCCTGCTCTCACTGTCTCTCTGTCAAATAAATAAAAAATCTTAAAAAAAAACTTTTAAATATGTTTCTGATAAATAAAAGTCACTGGTACTATTCCCTATGTAAGCAACTATATTCACTTCTACTTCTTCTCTTTATAGACAAGGTAGTTCTTAATACAACAGACCTAGCATCCTGGGAGATAGCAGTTACTTTAGACCTGAAAAGAAATATATATTTTTAATAAGAAAATTTTAATTCTAATTCTAAAATGGAATTACCTAATCTCTCAAAAATACGGCACTGAGTGTATGATGTTATTTTAAGGAAAATAAAATCCTGTGCTGGAGTCCACGTTGAAATGTGCATCTCCACAATATTCAGTGAGTAGGAATACACCCTGAGTACTTCCAGAATATACAACTGAAGGTCATATTGCAGAAAAAAACAGAGAGACATTATCATAAAAAGGAATGCACTCAATAATTATTGTCTTGTTTAAACAATAATCTATGAATTGACTATAAGGAAAGTATATAAATATTAATTCAAAATGTATTATATTCTAACACAAGCAGTATTATTTAGAATTTACACTGAAAAATATCACCAATAGGTGGTGCTGCTGTGATTGAATTGGATTAAACTTCATGCAACTCTGACCCTAGATTCTACTATTTTTAGTTTCCTATATACCTCCATCTCGTCTACTTAGCAACTGTTCAATAGTGAACTGGTTATAAAATGTCACTGAGGATAAAATGTTTTTAAGTATTTGGGAGGCATTTTCTATCACCATCATTTAAAAAGATGAGAAATAGGTCAGAGATCATAGCTATAAAAAATAGACTGCTCAAGGTGGTACTTATCTGAAGAATGAATATACAAGTGCTCAACTCAAATGGAAGTTATGAATTTTGCATAAAGTCCTTCATCAAGGTTGAATTACATAATGTCTCATTTAATGGCATATCTATGTGACATTCCTTGTCAAGCATTATTTTTCGTTTTCAGACCAAACATTTGATTTGTAAGATATAAAGCAAATTTCACTGAGCGTAACAAAAGGATGTTTACAATTTGCAATTAAACATGAATGATAAGACTAGTAAATGCATAATGTATAACTATAAAAAAAAAGCTATGACTTTGGACATGTTATATTTATAGTAAAACACAAAACTATTCAAGTTATTTTGATTTTCTTTTTTAAATATTTAATTATAAACAGATTTGAAATGAATTAAGAGAGTTGATATCAGAATTATTGTGATAAAATTTGATACATGCAATGATTTGTCAGAATAGAGATCACTTCTCAAAATTAAATGTTAGTAACAAACCTTTAATTTGACATTTATATGATAGTTTAAAAGTGCATACATTTACAACTATGTTAGCTCTTTAAAAAAAAGAGCTACCAAACCAAATCAAGGTGAATATTCAAAAATAATTGTTTTAATTATTTCTTTCCTTTTCTTCTTTGAATAGATTCATACACAGAAATTAAAATTTCTTTAACCAGTGAAAATGGGATTTTAAAAGTATAAATCATAAGTTCTCTCAGGAGGATTTTTTTCTTCTAGATTTCTCAAATTTGCCTATTCTCTCTCACTTTCTCTTAATCATATTTTAGTAACTCTGTTTTATAACATCATAGAGTATTGAATATTTATGCTGCTAAAAATAAAATTTGTTTAAAAGAAAGCATGACTTCTGTAACACATCCCCTTAATTACATAAAATATTGGAGTTACTAATTGTTACTAGAAGGAAATATTTATATGTTGATGTCCTAACCCCCAGTACCTCAGCATGCGATGTGATTTAGGGATAAGGCTTTATAGACCTAATCTAGTTAAAATGAGGTCATTAGGGCAAGCTCCAATCCCATAAGACTGGTGTTTTTATAAAAAGGGGCAATTTACAGACAGGCACACATACAGGGAAAACTGATGTGAAGAGACTAAAAAAAAAAAAAAAAAAAAAAAAAAATGGCCATCTACAGACCGAGGAGAGAGGTCTGGCACAGACTTTTCCCTCACAGACGTCAGAAGGGGCCAACCCTACCTACTCCTTGATCTTGGACTTCTACCCTCCAAAACTGTGAGACAATACATTTTTGTTGCTTAAGGCACTCAGTTTGTGGTTGGTTGTCTGCATCCCTAGCAAGCTAATACATTAAATTAGTTACCATCTATAATATTAGTGAAAGTGTTGAAACTGTATCTTGTGATTCGAACAAGTTTACAATGTTAGGGCAAATGTTATTTCAAAAAGTGAAACTTTTGATCCCATTATATATATTGCAATAAGTATTTTCCTTCTTTTGTATGCTTCTACTTTTTCTAATTTCATTCCACTGAAGAATAAATACATGGAAAAATTACTTGTATGTTAATAATATTAAATAGATGATGTTTTTCTATGAAAATGAAATATTCTTGGCCCTTAAACTTGCAGATAAATAATACTTCCTCTAAGAAATGTCATAAACAATTTGCGATAGACCATTTATAAATATTTAAGGTGAATTGAAATCCATACTGAACATCATATTTCTTTTGCTGGTGATATAGGTTTATCATAATTAACAAGTAGTTTTATTGAAAAGGAAAACAAATACTGAGGGCAACTATTGAAATACGTGAAACATTTTTTATTCCAGTAAAAAAAAGACAGGCATCTACACTTCTATTCTCTTGCTGTTCTTTCAAGATCAATATGTTAACCTAAAGAAAACCCCATTTCTTCCAAGTTTCTCCAGGACGTATAATCTCTGTCAGAACTTTTCACATATCTGTTTTTATAATAAATCTGAAAGAAAACAAATACATTAATTGCCACTAGGTTATTGATTTTTTTTTTTTTTTTCCTTTTTAGTTGCTCTCTTTTGGACAGGAAAAGCCTGGAGTATGTGATGAGGCAGTGAACGGAGAGGGAAGTTAAGTGCTTGTGAAGGAAAAGACAAAAGTGATCATAAACCAGAATAACCCTTTTTCTTCAGCGTTTTACCTACTCTCAAATCTATTTTATCCATAGTTTTTCTTATATTTTTCTACAATAAAGATGATATCCAAAGCTACTCTATATACTTTCTATTTAATTTTTTTAAATTTCTTCTTTGAACTAGTTTAGACCAATTTTTTTCTACTGTTAATGCACTTCAACAATAAAAATAACTATAATCACCACCACACCGTGGACACACACATATGTGCACACAAACACATGCCCTATGTCATTGGAACAGAGGAACGTGGCCTTGCCTTAGAGATGGTTGCTAGACAACACTCAAGGTAATCTAAACACATGCAAGGTATGTGTTTCAAGTAATTATTGATAATAATGCAGAAGTGGTAAGGTATACTAAATGAATTGTCAGGAAAATGTAGGGTACATGTAGACATCATCTTCTTTGTTTAATTTTATCAAGATCTGTAGAAATATCCCTACTAAGAAAAATAATAAGGTTGGTAGATAGAAGTAACCCATGGCATCTTCAAGATTACACATGAGTCAAGCCCGAATAAAGTACTCAGCTGTGGTGATAGACTTCTTAGAGACTATTAATTCTCGCTCCAGAGAGCTGATTACAAATCTGGAACTTGGAGTCCCTAACATAATCAATGTGAAAAATACTCAGGCATATACTTCAAAGGTTAGGAAAGATTAGAAAAAAATGACTTTGTGTGTGTGTGTGTGTGTGACAGGTATCATTCTGTTAGAAAGACCATGTAGATCATTCCTTTCTTTAATTCTTGCTCCAATATTTTTTATTTTTAAAATATGTTGTTGGGGTAGTATAAGAGCTATTTTACTGCATTCACTTAATGATATAATTTAAAACACCCAAAATATTTACAAAACCAAAAACATTTACTATTTATTATTTAGTATGCAAGGTGTTAGATGTGAGACATTGGGAATACTGTTTAAAAACCAAACAAAACAATAAAAACTTAAACAACAAAGCGCCTTCCTCAAAGACAAAGTATGATATATATATATATTTATATATATATATATATATAAAAATATATATATAAATAGGTTAAGGCCTGGAATGAACAAATCCAAATTAAACATGAAACAGAAACATTGGAAGCAAAAGTTTTAATAATACTGCCAATGGCGGTTTCAGGGCAAGGTTGCTTCTGAATTAGGATGTCAATATTTCTGGAAACTCCCTAACCAGAGCAGAAAGGAACAACCAAGTAGCATGCTAATTTAAACATTTAATCATGTCAATAACAGCTTAAACAATTTCCAAGTTTCTGCTTCATGCAGCTTCACAAGCTTGCCCTTAACTTCACTCCCATGTTATGTCTTCCACTGTTTCCTACCACATTACTTCCAGACCCACTAAACTTACTTCTTTTCCTCAAATGTTTTGCTGCCTCTGTTACTTTTAAAATATTATTTCTTTTAGGTAATACCTTTCATCTGGCTAAATGAAGAATTGAGTCAAATATCTAGAGTCTTTGTCAAGACAAAATGAAACAAAGCAAAAAAGCAAGCAAACAAACACAGGCAACAACTATTCCCAGTTTTGTGTTCTCATGTCACTTTGAAGTTGATTTGACCATGTTGTCAAAGTTGATCTCCAAGTCAGTTTGTTTAGAAACAGTATCAGAAAGTATAGATGGTGATTATTGTGTAGGGCATTTATTAAGGGAGCACATTTTAGAGAAAACCATAAGAGCTTTTGTGAAGCAAGATAGGACAGGGAAGGAAGCCAGGCAAAGAGTTTTCAGGGGCACTCTAACCTCTTGCTGATCCCAGAAGTAGCTCTGGCCTGTGAATTGCACCTTGATCTCTATATCCCCCAAGGCATGGGGCTATAACTTTATTTCTTATATCAGTAAGTCACTGGCCATGACCGGCAAAATCTCCCAGCCAACTTTTGCTTGAGCTGTCCCCATTGGTTAAAGGACAATTCTCCAAAAAATGTGTAGATGGGGATCTTTTAGCAGCAATTGTTCAGATGTGGGATGATGTTGACAGCAGAGATGAGGATAAGCAAAGACAATCAGGATATATTTTCTGTGTACATATAATAGTTTTTGCCAATGTATTGCAAATAGAAGACAAGGGAAAGTAAAGAATCAAAGGTGGAAATTAGTCTATGTCTTAAGCTATTGGGGCAGTGGTATCTTTTTTTTTTCTTTTCTTTCTTTTTTTTTTTTTTTTTTTTTTTTACTGAAATGTGTTAAGTTACAACAGATTTTGGAGCATAAAATGAAGACTTCTTATCTAGCCATAATAAGTTTCAAAATCTTTTTCTAGACATGCAGATATCAAGTGAGGAGTCAGGTAGAAAATTCTTGAATTTAAGGGAGAGGCCAAGTGCAGAGCTATGAGTTAGGAATTCTTTAGCATAGGGATGTCATATAAAACTATGGAAACAGAATCCACTACCTGGGGAAAAGTTCATTAACAAATTGGACCAATGTTGATTCCTGAGGCCCTGCAGTATTTGAAGCTCAGGTAGAGGAAGGAGAGCAAATAAAGAGACTGAAAAGTACATACCAAAGACCCAGAAAATAATTCTTTTGAGTATAGTGTTGTTGAAGCCAAAAGGTTTTTCACAAAAGTTATGAAATAACGCTGAGAGACTGAGAGACTGAGTGAACTGGAAACAGAGAAGTATTCTTTGCATTTGTCAGGTGGTTGTTGTTGGAAACCTTGTAAAGAACAAATAATCCAATTAAAAAATGGGAAGAAGACATTTTGAACAAACATTTCTCCAAAGAAGACATCCAAATAGCCAACAGACACATGCAAATTTGCTCAACATCACTCATCATCAAAACCTCACACCTGTTAAAATTTCTAAAATCAAAAACACAAGAAACACGTGTTGGTGAGGAGGTGGAGAAAAAGGAACCCTCTTACACTATTGGTGGGAACGCAAACTGGTGCAGCCATTCTGGAAGACAGTATGGAAGATCCTCAAAAAATTAAAAATAGGGGCGCCTTGGTGGCTCAGTTGTTAAACGTCTGCCTTCAGCTCAGGTCATGATCCCAGGGTCCTGGGATTGAGCCCCGCATCGGGCTCCCTGCTCAGTGGGAGGCTTGCTTCTCCCTCTCCCACTCCCTCTGCTTGTGTTCCCTCTCTTACTGTGTCTCTTTCTGTCAAATAAATAAATGAAATCTTTAAAAAAAATTAAAAATAGAACTATTTTAGGATTCAGTAATCACCCTACAGGGTATTTACCCAAGAAAACTCAAAAACATTAATTCAAAGTGATACATGCACCTCTACATTTATAGCAGCATTATTTACAATAGACAAACTTTGGAAGCAACCCAAATGTTCACTGATAGATGAATGGATAAAGAACATGTGGTTTATATACACAGCAGAATATTACTCAGCCATAAAAATAATGAAATCTTGTCATTTGTGACAACGTGGATAGAACTAGAGAGTATACTGCTAAGTGAAATAAGTCAGTCAAAGACAAATACTATATGATTTCACTCATATGTAGAATTTAAGAAACAAATGAGCAAAGGCAAGAGAGAGAGAGAGAATGAGAAACCAGGAAACAGACTTTTAACTACAGAGAACAAACAGATGATTACCTGAGGGGAGGTGGGGGGTATGAGTGAAATAAGGGATGGGATTAAAGAGCATACATATCATGATGAAAAAAAATAATGTGATAAAAAAAGAACATTTTTAGTGCAGTGGTGTTAAGGAAACTTCAATGGGAGTAAATCATTAAGCAAAAGGAAGGGAGCAAAGACCAAATGTGAATATAAGTGAAAAATCTTCTCTGTGGAGGGAAGAAGGATGAGGGCATTTATGAAAAATGGAAGAAAAGTCATGAAAGATGAAAATGGTGGAAGTCAATGAAGTGCTGTTAACTTTGTTACTATAATAGAAACTACTGGGATATAATTGTATACTGGTGGGCAAGGATCTGTAGACTGATCAAAACTGTCCTTTATTTTTGGGTTTCTTAATTTCATTTTATAATTAGGGATATTCTCCAAAGTTAAAGTGACTATAAAGTTTACTTATATTTAATTCTATTTTTATTATGTTTTTATGTGCATCTGTTTCTTTCAGTATTAATTTAAGGGGCGCCTGGGTGGCTCAGTCGTTAAGTGTCTGCCTTCAGCTCAGGTCATGATCCCAGGGTCCTGGGTTCGAGCCCCGCATCAGGCTCCCTGCTCCGCGGGAAGCCTGCTTCTCCCTCTCCCACTCCCCCTGCTTGTGTTCCCTCTCTCACTGAGTCTCTGTCAAATAAATAAATAAAAAATCTTTAAAAAGTATTAATTTAATACTTCAGCTTTTCCCTCACTAGTTCAGAAGGCAACTTCAGCACATTTAACTGTTTAACTATACTTTTATTTTTATCTGAGCTTTATATTATTTTATTATTTGTCTCTCTTGATGCTGAAGTTCTATATTACTGTAGTTTGATGAAACATTAATATCTAATAGTGCAAGTCTACTTTCCTCTTTATAAAAATTATATCATCCATTTTCATCTACTTATTTTTTCCTATGAAATTTGCACATTTTCTTTAAAACATACCAAAACAAACCCTAGAGTGAAATAACAATATGAATCTTCTAGTATAGAAGGTTGCTGGTTAGAAAATAAATAAAAATGTCCTACAAATATATAAGAACATGCTTAAACAAAGCCATAGTTATAAATATAGAAGTTAAAATAACAAATTAAGAGAAAGGTTGATGTCATGTTATTGCTGAATATATACATCAGGGCAAAATTTCTGTAGAGATTATTTTGAATTAACCTTCAAACTATTAAGTGTTCAAAATTTTGATTTTATATATATATATATAAATATGTCAAATATATATATATATGACATGCAGACAGCCCAAAGATCCCTGTTAAATATTGTTTGTAATAATAAAGTCCAAGAGATGCATCAGAAATGATTAAATATATTTTTATACATACATATTTATAATGGAATACTAGCTTTGCATACCCATGTAGATTGATCGTCAAGATGTATTAATAAGTGGAAATGCTGCCTACCAGTTAATGCCCTGGGGCAAACACCCTTAGTTGCCCACCCTACTACCAATACCATTACCCACTCTTCCCTACTATAGACCTCCAATTTTAATGATGTTTTAAGTAACATGGCTGTTGCAGATAAAAGACTGTGATTTGTTAACACCAGTTTTTTTTTTTTTTTTTTTTTTGGTGTTGATTGATTTAGCAATGGGACTGTAACTACATTATGTGTAATGAGACATAAGAGGGAGTCTGATGAAGAGTTGGAAAAATTTATTTTCCTTGTTAAAAAAAAATGTGAGGAGAAACTCTTTTGATGTTTGCCTTCATATATCATTGTTGAAGATGCAATGTTTGGATAAGTGGCAGATCATAAAAAGAAAATAGACATACTCTGTAAAAGAGCTTTAAAAGGCAAAAATTCCTGGTGTTCTGCAGCTGTTGAATTTACCAACTTTGCAATTATCTCTGGATTTGTATTATATGAGTTAACATACACCTTTATTTTTAAACCTACTTAAGTTTTGTATTCTAGTACTTGACACAGAAAACATCCCAACTGGCACAAGATTGATAATAGAACTATTTATAACACTTGGTATAGTATGGAACTTAATCAGAATGGATGCTGGCAGATACACCCCATGGGGGTGGGGAGGTCGTGGAATATAAGTACATAAAACAACAAAATGCTTCTCTATTCATTCTAGTCCATGAAGGATGAGAACAGAAAACAATCGGGTGGCAGAAACTTCCATTGCCTCTAAAAGCTTATGCTAGAACATGGCAAATGTCAAACCTATTCACATCCTATTGGCCACAGTAAGTCAGGAGACTAAACCTCAAGTCCACGAGACACAGAGAAGGCAGGGAAGATCAAGATACCAACTGAGGAGAAGGAATGAATAGTTGCAAACAAATGATACATTCTACTAAATATCAATAAGATAATGACTGAAATTAATTGAAACATATAAAATAAATTAAAATCCATGATTTCATAATGCCAATTAAAAATCAAACTCATCGGGGTGCCTGGGTGTCTCAGTTGGTTAAGCGTCTGCCTTCAGCTCAGGTCATGATCCCAGCGTCCTGGGATAGAGTCCCGCATCGCATCAGGCTCCCTGCTCAGCCAGGAGTCTGCTTCTTCCTCTCCCTCTGCCTCTCTCCCTGCTCATTCTCTCTCTCTTTCTCAAATAAATAAATAAAATCCTTTAAAAAAATAATAAAGACAAAAATTAAACTAACTTGTCACCGTTAAAGGATACAAAGTCACCAAATCATTATTCTAAATTGATAAATAAGGAAAAATGGGGAAATCAAACATTTCTTTGCCTCTTCTCCACTGTCTATACATCAAGCATAGCCAAATACTTGATGGTAGAAAATTTTATATTTTTAATATTTATATTTTAACTTATAAATGACGGAAATAGTGCTAAAATTAGAATATGACCTTTTTAAACCCCTAGAGAAATAATGGGTCTAGATAATGACTACAGTGGCCACTAACATCACACAAAGAGACAACTGGACATTATGTGCCTCCTGATGTCAGTACAATACAACACTGGGGAGTATTATATTCCTCCTCAAAATAAATCCAGCTGAATCAGATCAAGCTTTTAGATACAATTACTATTTTACAGAAAGATAATAGCAGGAGAACATGTTAAGTGACATTATGGGAAAAGAATCTGTGAAACCCAGAATAAACCGTACAGGACAAATGATCTTGTTCCATTAATAGGTAGATTGCAAGGAAAACCAAAAAGTGGTTATTTATCTGTAGATTAAGAGATTCTAGAGATATATCAACAAAATTCAATGTATTGATGTATCCAGTGTATCCATTCATCCTGATTCAAACAAACCAATATTAAAAAAAAAAAAAAAGCATTTATAGGACAATTAGAAAAATTGGACTATTGACTGCCTATTTGATGATATCAAACAATTCTTATTATATTGAAGGTTTAATAATAGCATTTCCATTATATTTTTAAAATTAATGTACAGGTTACAAGCATATGTCTTGCCATATTTATGGGTTAAATGATACAATGTTTGAGAATTTGCTTTAAACAAATTTGGCAAGTATAAAGATGAAATAAAGTTGGCCTTGAATTTTGATGATTGATGAGTGATGAGCATATTTCAGTTCATTTATAATGCTCTCTATTTATGCATATATTTGAATTTTTTTACAATAAAAGGTTTTCAAAATAAGTGTTCAGAAGACATATATAAACAGGAAAAGTAGAAGGCAGTAAATGACAACAAAGCTATAGTGAGAGAGCAAAAAGTAAGTAATGAAAAATAGACACATTCAGTTTTATATTTGTTGTTGTCATTTGAAATAATTAATTAATTTTACAACTATTTATATATTGTATATGTTGAAAATAATACAACTTTAAATGGTAACAAAGTTTTGGAATTTAAACTGATGAGGTTCAATATGACACTTCATTCTTGTAAGCAAAAAAAAAATTTGATTAAGAACCATTCACTATACATTATCTTGGATTTTGCTAACTTCTTCCCAAGGAACTCTACCTGTTCTTCCAGAAGGGTATAAATTAGATGTTCTTGCTATGGGACACTGGAGTCACTCTCAACCACAAATACAGAACTAAAGAGAGGGATAATGTTACCACTGGCACGGTATCCTTACTCAGCTTACCCACAAATATATATTATACTAAAATTAGTTATAACATCCTTGATTCTGGAAAGGGACTTAGAATGACACATAAAGTTGCAATGAACATCACCATTTTCTAAAAATTGTTTCATGTGTTTGGGTACTGAGATGGAGCTAACAGTCTACCTCCTACACCATTTCCACACCAAAGTTAATGGAACTAGAAATGTGCTCTCTAAGTGAAGGCAATCAGTCTTCCTCCTGTCTGGAGGAAATTGAGAAAAATAACAAAATTTAGCCTCAGCTATACAAGATAAGCCAGTGGTATTCGGAATGCAAGCAGTTCTATTTTGCTGTGAAAGAGGAAATCTGAAGTCTAAGTTCTATTGCATCACACACATGAAAGAGCAGTAATTATCAGCATTCTGAGTGGTGAAAATGTAATGCAATTTGCCAGAACAGAAAAGGGTCTGTGGAAGCTGTAGAAAAGAATATGAAAAATAAGAGTGATTCCTCCTTTTATTAGTCAACAGGATTAGTTACTTCAAAAAGGAAAGTAAAAGGATGAGTAGAACTGGATTTCTCATAGACCTCTCCATGACACCTTCCTGACAAACCAGTCAGGTGCATTCATTGACTTAGGACATTTGTCTCCATTTGGTGGCACCTAGTTTTTACCAGTTCATGAGAGTACATAAGAAATTTTAATAACAAATAAAACCTGATAGAAATTTCCTAGGAAAGATTAGTAAATACATAAATAAATAAATAAATAAATAAATGTAAGCTAAAACATCAAGTTATTGTACTTTAGCAAATAGGATACTCAGTGATATTCCCATTTTGAATAGAAACTATATTTTTGCAATTTTATGTCTTTCCTTAACCTGAGTGAGGTTCTAAATACTATATTAAAAACAGTTTGATTAATAAATTATTTTAAGGAGAGAATCAAGGGTATACTGATAGCAATAATAATAATTATAGAATTTATATTCAGAATTTCATATATCACAGAAATATGTTTAACTAAGACAACCTCAGCCAGACATGTAGAAATCCTTTTCTTTTTTTTTTTAAGATTTTATTTATTTATTTTGACAGAGAGAGATATAACGAGAGCAGGAACACAAGCAGGGGGAGTGGGAGAGGGAGAAGCAGGCTTCCTGCTGAGCAGGGAGCCCGATGTGGGGCTCAATTCCAGGACCCTGGGATCATGACCTGAACCGAAGGCTGAGCCACCCAGGCACCCCCAGGTAGAAATTCTTAAAGTTTCATGAATTTGGTTAAGATTTTTGCCAAATTCCAACTGAATTCACAGTTCTAACTTGGTGTCCAAATATTTTCTTTCCATTCTTTTCATGTTGGAAATTTATTAATATATTCACAGTACTACCACACAAATGGAGGGATTAAATATGTGATTCTTGTTTAGCACTGAATTCCATCTCTACTTTCAGTATTCTGACAACTGATTAATTTGAAAAAAAACTATAAAATTAGTAGATTCTGCCTTATATTTATTGTCTTGCTAGATCACCAATGTCTCATATATTTAACTTGTTGATATGATACTCTTTTCAAGTTACTAACATACCAAATGATCCTCCTTGAGCATGACAATGTATTGATTGTATTTATAACATATATGAGAAAACTATATAGGCCCAATAGAGGAAAAGAAGAAGTTCATATAAATAAAACTTATCCATTTAAAATAATCTAGGTACAAGATTAATTTTTTATATTAACACACTCATATTAAAAATTAGATTGAACAAAAAGCCCTCAAAACAACAGCTATTTACCATGACTACCTACCTTCTTCCCCCATGAAGACACCAAATTGACAACAATTTGTGGACCGGAACACTTCTGTGAGAACTCTAGAGACCAAGTGAGAAACTACAGCACCCAGGCTATTATAAAACCAAGAAAGGAGTCCAATGAAAGGGTAGGAATATTATCTGCATTTGGCACATTCATTTCTTCCCCTTTCCCTACGCAGCATAGCAGAACAACCAGTTGGAAACTCTCCATACTGGGGATCCTCCTTTAAGATGGAAACAAGAGTTGACTATGTATCTAATGTTCTAGCTTGTCCCCGGGCTGCTCTGGGGAGTGGTTTCTTTCTAATCTGACATAGAGCACTGACAGAATCCGTGGCAGAGTCTGCAAACTGCTGGAAACA
The DNA here is from genome assembly GCF_964656455.1 of Halichoerus grypus. Lineage (NCBI taxonomy): Eukaryota > Metazoa > Chordata > Mammalia > Carnivora > Phocidae > Halichoerus > Halichoerus grypus. Next base: position 23,394,812 of record NC_135714.1, read on the forward strand.
GGTGAGCACCAGCACACATTAAAGCTGTAGTTCTGTAGCTAGAAATGGGAAGGGGGCGGGTTGGAGGGCTGGGGACCAGAAAAGGTTTGAGAAGTCCCAGAACCTCTAGCCGGGCAAAGGCTTTCCCTGCACAATGTCAGGACTCAAGGACTTGAAGGAGGTTATTTTTTCAAATACCCTAATCCCAGCAAAAAAAATTATAAGGTATTCAAAGAAACAGGGAAACATGACCTAATCAAAGGAACGAAATAAAACCCCAGAAACTGACCCTAAAGAAACACAGATCTATGAGCTCCCTGTAAAAGAATTAAGATAACTGTCATAAAAATGCCCAATGAGCTGAAAGAGAAAACAGATATACAACTAAATGAGATCAATGAAACAATGCATGAATAAAATGAGAATATCAGCAAAGAGATAAAAACTGTAAAAAGAGAAATCAGACATAAAAAAGAAGAAAATGCTGCTCTTTGTGACAACATGGATGAACCATGAAAACATTATGCTAAGTGAAATGAGTCAGACAGAGAAAGAAAAATACTGTATGATCTTATTTTATGTGGAATCTAAAAAACTCAAACTCTTAGAAACAGAGAGTAGGTTGGTTGTTGCCAGGAGCTAGAGGACAGGGGTTGAGGAGCTGTTGACCAAAGGATACAAACTTTCAGTTATAAGATAAATAAAAGAGATCTAAGGCACAGAATGGCGACTATAGTAACAATACTATATTGTATACTTGAAATTTGCTAAGAGAGTAGATCTTAAATGTTTCCACTATACACACACAAAAGCATTATATGAAGTGATGGGTGTGTTAACAAACCTTATGATGATAATTATTTATATATATAAAATATATCAATTGATACATATATATATATATATATATATATATATATCCATTTGATTATATATACATCAAATCATCCATTTGTAGACCTTAAACTTACATATTGTTATTTGTCAATTGTTTAATGGGTATAAAATTTCAGATTTGTAAGTGGAAAAAATTCTGGAGATATGTTTCACAACATTATGAATATACAGAAACTATATTTTTAAAGTAGATAGTATTGGGGTGCCTGGGTGGCTCAGTCGGTTAAGCATCTGCCTTTGGCACAGGTCATGATCCCAGGGTCCTGGGATCTAGCCCTGCCTCAGGTCCCTTGCTCAATGGAGAGCCTGCTTCTCCTCTCCCTCTGTCGCTGCCCACCCCCCACCCTGCTTGTGCTCTCTCTCTCTCTGTTAAATAAATAAATAAAATCTTACAAAAAAAAAAAAAAAAAGTAGTTAGGATTGTTCTTTTTAAAATATGTTTATTTTTTAAATCCAACAATTCTTTCACATAGTGTGAATTAATTGAAAAATATAACTGTAGTTTTATTATAAAAGTACCTGGCTTCAAATATTGGTTCCACACCTAACTGAGCCATGTGATCCAGCACAAATTACTGAATCTATGAAATCTTCGATTTCCTTATCTCTAAATCTGTCTTGATTATAAGACCCTCCTCATAGGTTGGTTGTGTGACCTCCCTTTGCTCCTGCATGACAAATAGTCAGAATTACTGTCAGAAACATTCAGCACTCAACAAATGTTATTGGGCCTAAGGAGATTAGTTTTTCTATTGCTCTAGTCTTACAATCTCATTATTAGAAGGGGAAGAGATTAGAACTTCCATTTTAAATGGCTCCTTATTGAAAAATTATCAAGAAGGAACTTTAAAGAGTTCATTATTGAAAAATGAGAAAAGCACAAATCACTATACAAACATTATAATAGTAAATATTGCAGTGGAAAGAATTTAGAAGCACTTATTTGAACTTAAAATATCATAGACTTTCCGGGCGCCTGGGTGGCTCAGATGGTTAAGCGTCTGCCTTCGGCTCAGGTCATGATCCCAGAGACCTGGGATCGAGTCCCGCATCAGGCTCCCTGCTCCTTGGGAGCCTGTTTCTCCCTCTGCCTCTCTCTCTCATTCTGTCTCTCATGAATAAATAAATAAAATCTTTAAAAAAAAAAAAAAATCATAGACTTTCCATTACCACGAGTCTCAAAATATTTTGCATTTTTATTAGTGTTGAATAATAATATATACTTCTCAGAAGAAACAATTAATGTCCTCCACCTCCCACTAAGAAGAGCAAACACTTTGATTACTCAACTTCATTTGTTAGAAAAATAAAGCAGTGGAAATATTTTCTCCTACTGAGTCATACTTTGGCAATTAAGGCATAGTTATTCTTCAAAAGAAAAATGTAACTTACCACGGTCAGAAGAATATTATATTCATAACGCAATAGACATAATATGTCCTGCAAATACAAGCAAATTTATTTATTTTTACATATAATACTTGCTTTTGGAATACAGAGAAAATATAAAAACAAAATAAATTATTGAATGGGAAATCAGTTCTGTAATTAAACCCTGTATTTTTGTTTAAAGATTTGCTAACTGATTTGATCAACACAAAAAGCCCACAGCTTAATGCTTTTACTTAATGTACCAAAATAGTTTGTAATAGTATAAAATACCTTTTGAGAAATATATTTTAAGCACTGAAAATAAAATTAAGTTTTTCAGATAAAAATAATTACTATATTTTAAGCATTGTGTTTTCCTTTTACATGTCATTTGAATAACAAAATTTGGAAAATATATCAGAAGCTTTCAGAGGAATAGAAACCACAAGAGTGGATACTGAGCTAACAGACATCCAAATTGAGGATACATTTAAAAAGTGTTAAATTCTCAACAATCCAAGTAATACTTATAATTTAAGGGAAAATATAAAATCTAAAAGTAATCTAGAATGGGAAATCAATTATATAACTAAAACCTCTTTTTTTTTTTTTTTTTTTGGTTCAGGGTTTGCTAAATCATTTAATTAAAATGTGCTGGTAACAGTTACAAACATGTGATGTGCTAGTCATCCGAGCTACAATAACTTTCAAAATCAGAAGACCACAACAACTCAGAAGAACACATGATAGGAACTAGAGCTTGCCAAAGGGGCAACATCAAATGCACTCCAAATGTTCCTCATCATAGCCTATAGGAAGGCATGGTGCAATTCAGAGCTACCTTCTCCATGGGCCGTGAATGAGTGCAAAGGTTAAAAATCAACTGGTGGGTATGAAAGTTCCTCTGACTTAAACATCTCATGCACCAGAAAGGGTGGTAAGTCTTAGACAACTCTATAGACCTACATTCCAATGTTCTACAACGGATGGACCCATTTACAGGAGTCACCACCCTCAGAGAAATGCACAAGAAGCCTCAGCCAGTTTATAGTTCTCCCAGTGCAAGTGTAATTTTTAACATAAGCAACAATGCAGGGTAACATAATTGACACAGATCTTTTTCTGTTTCCAGGATTTAGAAAGCTAACCAAAGGACAAATGCCTTTGCAGAGCAAAGGTTTTTGTTAACCCTTTACTCTCAGTTATTAGGACCAAGGATGGTTTCTCAGATCTTGACTAAGAGCTCTTCTAATACAAAGGATGTTAAGTAACATGAGAAGCAAAAACACAAACTAAGATGTTCTAATTACCTGTAAGAATATTTAAAAGAAGATAAAAAAACAGAAAAAAAGTTTCAGATATAAATTAATTAGGTATTCATACTATTTATAGGAAATTATAATATTCATCCTCTTTATTCAAAACTGAGAACTAGATTTTCACCATTAAACCTAGAAAATCCAGGAGCAAGCTTTATAAATAGTTTGTATTTTTTGAACATTTTTCTAACAATGTTTCATTATAAAAGAATGACACTTGAAAAATGCAGAGGTTAGAGGCATTGACCCCCCCATGCAGTGGAAAATACATATATAGTATCTGACTCCCCCAAAACTTGACTACTAATAGCCTACTATTGAGTGGAATCCTTACCAATAGCATAAACAGATTAATACAAATTTTGTATGTTATATGTGTTTTATACTGTATTTTTACAATAAAGTAAGCTATAATAAAGAAAATGCTATTAAGAAAATCATAAGGAAGAGACTATACTAACAATACTATACCATATTTATTGAAAAATGTCCACATGTAAGTGAACCCATGCAGTTCATGCTCGTGTTGTTCATCCACCAACTATATTGACAAAGACCATAGAATTTAAGATCCACACAAATTATGGGTAATCAATTGTTTTAAATAATCAGTTTATTCTCAATAACTGGATTATTGAGGGAATGAGCACAAAAATTAGAGTTTTGTCTTAGTATAAAAGATATTTTTGTTAGTAATGATAAAAAAAATAATTAAAATCGTATTCCTGGGTTCTAAAATTCACATTATAACTGGAGGTCGGGGAATAAAAATAAAACACTTTTTTATAGTACCATAAATAGTATATTAATCAAGGTATTTTAAAATGCCATGAGAATAATTCAAAGGAAAGATTACTTATGTTTACATCATTCAAGACAGATTTCATTGAAGAGCTGGCATTTGAGACTGGCAATGGGAAAAGTGTTCCTAAGTAGTGAAGGCTATTTCCCCCAAGGAAGAAAGCAGAGTAACTTTAGAGAGATATAAAAACATTTAGCATGTTCATAAAAATGTTAATTATTTGTTGGAAGGTAGAGTAAGAGCATTAGAGACTAGGAGTTGAAACTAAACTATGCTAAACTCAAAAATCAGGGAGTGGGACAGTGGTGGTAAGGAAAAATAAACAATTTTAAAGAGGCACCAAATATGAGTGAGATGTGTTCTGTACAAGAATCCTATGCAGAGGCTTTTGCAGTCTGTATTATAAATAAGGAACCTGAGACCCAAAAACTTTGTCACTTTTTCAAAATCAATTTTCATTAAACATCACCACTAAATTTAAACCTAAGCCTGTCTGACTTCAAGATGCAAGCTCTTTCCACTAACCCATTCAATCAGATTGAGATGAGTATCCTTGTGTGTGTCATGCCAATTGCTCAGATTTTTCATGTAAGATTTAAGGAGTCAATTAAATTGTTTAAAAATTCTTGAAAGTATGATCATATGAAAAACAACAACAACAACAACAACAACAATAATAATAATCCTGGAAGAGAGTAACAGAATTCTCACGATGTAGCGATATGTCCACAAAAAGCCACTTTGAAACAAGCTTGTACTGGTTTTGGGGCGTCTGGGTGGCTCAGTCGTTAAACGTCTGCCTTCGGCTCAGGTCATGATCCCAGGGTCCTGGGATCGAGTCCCATATCGGGCTCCCTGCTCAGCAGGAAGCCTGCTTCTCCCTCTCCCACTCCCCCTGCTTGTGTTCCCTCTCTCGCTGTGTGTCTCTCTGTCAAATAAATAAATCTTTAAAAAATAATAATAATAAATAAATAAAACAAGCTTGTACTGGTTTATAGGTATTTCCCTTGTTGGGTTATGGTAATTCTCAAGAAGTCTACCCATTCACATTTATGTTCAATACTTTGTCTTTTTTCTTGTGTGGGGGGGAGTTCATTGATCTCTGGCAGCTCAAGTTAACAAAGTGTGAAATGTATAAAAATATAAATTTACTACTCTGTGTTTCTTTTTTGATTCTAGTTTAACAGAATTTTTTTTTTTTTTTCTTGTGAGTGCTTGGGCCGCCAGCATCTCAAAACGTGTTCTAACATTGCGAATCGAGATGAGTGAGATTGCAAAGAAAATCAGGGCAATTTATTTAATCACTCTCTGGGCATACATGGTAATTTAGAGAGTGTAGAGTGTCTGGGGTGCAATACTTAAAGAAAGTGTCCTAAATCAATCAGACTAGCTAAATCTTTCTCCATGAGTTGTTTTTAAACCCCATCAGGAAATAGTTTCAGTGTGTAGTGTGTTTGAAGCGTGCTGTGAGAGGTAAAGTTCCTTTGGCAGAAATTTCTTCTCTCTCCTCATTGTGGTGGCTGATCAGTTTGTAGTGGCTTATCATTGTTAAAATCATGAACAGGAAATAGGATGAATAATATCCTATTTTAAGACTGCAGGAGTCAGAGAGTATCACTGACATCAGAGAAATGTTATTCCTTTCAAAAGAGCAAACATGGTGGTGCCTTGTACAAGGACCCAAATTTCCTATTCAGATGGATAATGGGCTGACCCAGACATTTATATTTAAAAGTGATGAAGCCATTGGCAATTTTAATTTACTTTTAGATACTAACCCTATTACATTCTAGGGACAAATAGCTCCAAAAAGCTCATAAGAATGGATATAGGACATAAACTTGTGCCATAGATGAAAACTTCTTTTTATCTTTCCAAGAATTTATCTGAAATAATTGGTAAACAAGTGAAATGACTTCAGTTCGACTAAATTGACCTTTTCTATGTGCCATTTGCAGTGTTTATATATATGGCAAACTATAGCAGCACTAGGAATTTGAATTAAAAAACCTACTTTGGAAAGGACCTGCATTCAGGATAATCAAAAACTTCTGAAATGAGTCCTGTTCATTTTCAGGCTATTTGCTGTTGCATCTGTTCAGACACTGTTCCAACTGGCTTGTGCTTTAACCACTCCCTCAACACTGTTGATTAAGAACACGGCTTCGGGGTGCCTGGGTGGCTCAGGCGTTAAGCGTCTGCCTTCGGCTCAGGTCATGATCCCAGGGCCCTGGGATCGAGCCCCGCATTGGGCTCGCTGCTCAGCTGGAAGCCTGCTTCTCCCTCTCCCACTCCCCCTGCTTATGTTCCCTCTCTCACTGTCTCTCTCTCTGTCAAAAAATAAATTAAAAAAAAAAAAAGAACACGGCTTCATCAAACAGGTTGGGAAACTCTCACACGTGTATTTGAGTTTAGATTTTCTCCTTTCTGAGAATGATCTTAAATTTGGTATAGAAAATTCTGCACTCAGTTATTTCTCTGCATCTGTCTCAGAGGCAGTTCTAACCTAAGAGATGTTATGTGCTACCCACCCACCTCTCCATACAATGAAAAGGAATAAACTGCTTTCACCAAACACTTAACCTCCTGTATTTGTCCAAAACTGTGGGAGACTAATTAATGGATAGGGGATTTTTGTGGGCATTAGCTTTACTGTCAGAATCACCTGGAACTCAAAGTCCAGCTCTATCACTTACTGGCTATGAGGGCTTAGTTAAGCTACTTTAGCTTGTTAAACCTTGCTTTATTTGTCTGTAAAATGGGTAAAATCATTCATCGTTCACATGGCTTTGTGGATTAAGTGAGATTATGTAAATATTCTAACAGAATTCCTAATGTTTAGGAAGCTCTTAATAAATTGAGGTACAAAGTGTTCTTTAATTTTAAACCCAAGGAGATTTAATCCTACCCACACCCAATTCAATATTGATCTATAATAGGTATCTCTTTCTCTTGCCATGTTGGGACTTTCTTCATCAGCAAAAATGTCTTCTTCTCTCTCCCTCCATACATCCTGGCAGATTATAAATTTTCTAAAAATTTTTCATGAATGGCAAGTCTATAAGTATGCTACATAATATGTAATGTTTTGGGAAATCACATAGTCACATGAAGTGAGAAATTAAAATTCTTGTATTTCTGAATGTAACTCTCAAAGCATGAGGAATGGTTTAAGGAACCACATAATAATGTAGAAATGAATGAATGAATGTTTATACTTATTATAGCCAATCAAGTAAATGGGTATTTTTCACTCCAGGATGTAAAATGCTCTGAATTCAACTTTAATCCACGTGACCAGGATCATTCTATAGGCAATTAGCTAATAGAACTTCTCTATTCCTGTTTAAAGGTTAACAGTGGATGTGAAATCCAACTTACCACAATATCATCCTATTCTTATCCATTAAACCATCCATATATTTTCACGCACATACATTTTCCATTACAATATATCTTTTCAAAAATAATAAGATATAAATATATAGAGTATTTGGAGGAAAATATAATTTTGTAACTATATTTGTATATTAATTTTATAAGTTGAGGGGGGATGGGTTAGCCTGGTGATGGGTATTAAAGAGGGCTCGTATTGAATGGAGCACTGGGTGTTATACGCAAACAATGAATCATGGAACACTACATCAAAAACTAATGATGTAATGTATGGTGATTAACATGACATAATAAAAAATAAATAAATAAATAAATAAGTTGAAAGGCCATGTTGTAGTTTATACCAAATCTCCATACATCCTCATTTGACTTGATACCAGAACATTATAGGTTGGAATACATCAGTGCCATTGAATTCATAATATCTATGCAAGTCTACACATTATATGCTTTAGCCCATAAGCAGTGGCAGACATAAGAAAATCCCATTTCATACACAATGCCATGAAGTAACTCAATGTTTCTCATTACAACTATACTTCCAGATTTATTTCCATAATATGGAATATGAGGTCTCAATTCACAGTAGAAACTCATGCCTTAAAATAACAACAAAAACAAAAACCTACAGCAACAAGAATCATTCATTTTTTAGGACTTGTGTGTTTTTAATTCTTCAGGGTCTGTGTTACATTGAAGGTGGGAGATAAGAATTTAGAGCAAACCAGGAATGTCATGTGGTTATTTTCGGGGATACTTAGCATAAACATATTTGACTTTTGAAAAAATCATTTTGTATGTCTCATATAATTTCTCCGCTAAAAAAACTGAGAGAACACTTCATCTTCCTGACCATAACAGTGGATTAAAATATACACAGATGCAATGCTTGGCTTATTAGATATTTCTGTATATTGTTTTTTAAAGATCATTTCAGGTAGAAAACATATTTCATAATAATAATGATAATAGATAACAGCTTAGCAAAATTTTTATAATTTCCTCATACATACATATTTATGCCACAAAAACATAAGATCTTATTTCTATAAACGTGAGTTTATCCCTTTCGACCTGTTTTTCATGGTGGATTTTCATTTTGCAGCTTATTTAATTTTTGAATTGTCATAATGATCCCATTTTTGGGGTTGAAGTCACCACATTTGTCTCATCTACTTGTATGTGAAGCCAGATACATCATGATTTTTCTTTCAAAATAATCTTTCTTTCTAACATGAACTCATCAGAATTCTTTTTTTTTAGGATAACACTTTTAAGATTTGTAAAATAAATGTGAGTGCTGTCTTCATTGCAAAAGCAGAAAAAAGGGAGAGAAAAAGAATATACTGCAAGACCCTAGGAAATCATCAGAGTTGAATAATAACTTGAGTTAAGAATATCACTCATATTTATGTCCTTTACTTGATGCTAAGTTTCTTGAAGGCAGTGACTAGGGCACATTGTCCAGGACATAGGGCACACCATAAAATGTTGGCTGACTTAAATGAGAGACTTGGGTTCTGAAGAGTTACTAGATTTTCACAAGATTCCACAGTAAAAGGGAGAGATAGGGAGAAGACATTTTTATGATTCTCAGTGCTATACTTTTCCCATCATGCCACTTCCTCAATGAGATTTTGGTTCAACATGGAGTTTTGAAAGGAGCAATAACATTATTTCTGTGTAAAATAATGTTATCCATGCCTTTCAAGATTCGTGATAGGTTACCAAGAAGGAACTCTGACCTGAAATGCATCCTTATTCAATTATCACTATATAAAAGCAAACTTAGCAGCCAAGAGCTTTTTACTCTCTGCTGAAAGAAAAGGTAGCATGGGCACTCAAGAAGACATATATTTATAGTGCGCTCTCCTGAATCTCATTAATCAAAAACCTAACCCCTTCAGCAATTTATTCTCTTTGGGTTTTTATCCTAGTGACTTTCCATCTCAGATTAGTGCAGATTAACCAGATGACAAGGAGAGATTTACAACTCTAAATGTTAAGCTAATTATTTACGGTTGATTCCCTGTTCAACCTCTTTTCTATTCATTGGGATGACTTGACTTCCCCGTTAGCAGCAATAGGCAGGGCGAACAACAAGGTAGCAAGCTTCCACTATTGCTAATATTTCAATAAGCTAATTTACAAAAGCCACCAAACTGAGAGAATGAGACATTCCTGGGATCTTCTCTCAAGTTGAACAGCTGAGGCAAAGTAAATGCATTGATACCCAGTTTAAACTGGCATTATGGGGGCCATTACAATAGCAGACCCACAGGTTTGCCGAAGATATTTGTAAATGTCCATGCTAAGTTCAATGTCTTTTATTTACAACTTGTCATCTTTTTATGATACACTTTCCCCACTCCAATAACCCCTTCAAACAAATCCACAAAGCTTCCCCGAGGTAGAATTTGTCGAACCATGCATTTCTCTGTCTTTAATTAATGCTTACTTCATTTGCCTGAAGCTTTCCTCACTATAATAGTATTAACATGTGTAAAAGGTTTTGTAATTAGGACAAACAGGATTGAGGCTGGAACAAAGTATTCTCAACTGGACTCTATGCTTCAGTGTATAGGATGTCGTGAGTGTTATTTGATTACCTCACTCTTAGGATCTTGATAGAGTAAAACTCTCCAGTTTTCTCATTTTCTTTTTTGTCAGAAGATATTGTGAACAGTAAGTTTTCCTTAAACTCCTGAAACAACAAAATCTGTTTTTACTAATTAAACTTAATATATTTGCACCTTAGGATCAGTGACATTTTGTCCCCCATAAATCATACCCAACAATTACCATTTCATAATTTAAAAAAAAAAATGTCTAGAGCAGGGACTGGCAAATTACGGCCCTAAGCCAAATCCAACTTAATGCTAGTTTTTATAAAGTTTCACTGAAACATAGCAAAACCCATTCATTTACGTATTTTCTCTGACTGCTTTTGCACCATAATGGCATTGCTGAGTAGTTGTGACAAAGCCATTATGATATACAACGTCTAAAATATTTTCTTTCTTGTCCTTTAGAGAAAAGATTTGCTGACCCCTGGTCTGGACGGGTCCACTGCGATTTTACTCTATGCGTGATCCACATACATGATTATGTTATAAACGTTACATACCAAAGCCCTATGAAAACAACTTGCCCTAATTAAAAAACATAGCAGCCTATTGTTATGAGGATATTACAATTGAGTGCTTTAAGAAGTTTTATCACTTGAGGGGCGCCTGGGTGGCTCAGTCGTTAAGCATCTGCCTTAGGCTCAGGTCAGGGTCCCGGAGTTCTGGGATCGAGCCCCGCATTGGGCTCCCTGCTAGCGGGAAACCTGCTTCTCCCTCTCCCACTCCCCCTGCTTGTGTTCCCTCTCTCGCTGTGTCTCTCTGTCAAACAAATAAAATCTTAAAAAAAAAAAAAGAAGTTTTATCAGTTGAGACGGAGCAGTGGTGTTCAGGATTTACTACACCAACATAACTGATAGTAAGTACACACAATAGTTGTACTTCCCCTTTTGACAAGTTCAAAAATCAGTGAACACTAGCACCTCTTCTGTTTCTGTGGCATAAGCTGAGCTAATTGGACTGCCTATACCTAAGTTCTTCTTGCCTTTAAAGTTGTTAGAAGCAGAAAGATAAGATTCTAAGATAGAAAGGGGCCATAAAAACAGTTGTTGAAGTGAAAAATGAAGTCATTGGGTCTCCTTAAAGAGTTCACACTTTGAGTCACACCTCCCTTCTGTCAACGTGAAGAAGAGTGCTATGTTTCTGGAACAGCTCTACAATCCAATCCTCAGGATGCAATTAGAAAGGTAACCAAAATAGATTCATGATTTATTTCCTTATTTATTCACACTTTCATTCCTTTAGTTAAAACATTTATTAAACTACTAGGGACCAGTTACTATGCTAGACATTGAGGATAATATAGAGGTAAATAAGTTTTCTATTCTGAAGTGGCTCTAATTTTCTGGATTAGTGAGATGTGTGGTAGAGGATGAAAAGGAAAATGAAAACCAGAGGAAGATAAAAGCAAGTGCAAAAAAAGTGACTTGTTCTCACTCCAAGATATATTAAAGCTCTCTGCAGGATTTCAACTTACGTGCTTTTCACAAAAAGGTATTAGTTTGAGGAGAGTTGAAGAAGATATCAGATATTATGTGTGTATACACATATATGTATATATTTATATCCCTGGTATGATATTCATAATTATACACATGTATTCATAAACAAGTAGAATTACTTGATGATATATCTTGACCTTAATCTTAATAATCAGTAAGCTTTTATTAGTTTCTATGATGTGATTTACTGTTCCACATTATCACTCAGATACTCAAGAAACTATTTCTCTGACATCTCAAAATTGTGACTTCTAAGAAAATCTTCAGCATTAAATTTTGGTCAACAGCAATGACGAGTGAGACAGTGGAGGATCAGACAATGGTTTTATAAGTTCTACCTTGACCTATACATCAATTCTGTTCATACTCCGTTGGCCAAAACTCAGAAACATGGCCCCATACGGTACAAGCAGATTTGAAAATGCAATCTCTGGCTAGGCAGCCCTTTTCAGCAATGACTTTCCACAGTGGAAAGGGTCCATTTGGTAGAGTCATTTTTATACCACAGTGTTTAACAAGTTGTTCTATGTTAAGTAGCTAAAGAATAATCCCAAGGACTGGCAGGACCAATTTTGCTTTTCTACAGCTATTAGAAACTCTCTTAGATTGTCTGTAACCATTTACCTAATATCGTAATTGTTTATAAATATATTTCATATTCCTTAATGGAATATACTTGTGAAGATAGGAATTCTATGGTATTTTTAAATTTTCTTTAGAGCTCTACCCTATTCACCATTGTTCAAAGTTATAGGATCACTACCATTTTAATTTCGACTGCTATTTCAATGGAAAAATGATAGATATTTATTGATTTGGGGTTAAGTTTATTGGGCTCATTCTATGACATAACTCCTTCACATTCTTATATTTATAGAAGCTGGAGACTGTTGCATATTATTGCATCAGCTAACTTTTGTAAGCCTAATAACAGCAATTCTGGGAAGTCACTTTTGAAGGCCATGACCATGACACTATACTATGGTAAAATGATCAAGAATGTCTTGCAAAATACAGAGATTGCATCATCAAGCTGCCTTGATCTGCATGAGATCATAGTTTACTTTCACTGTTTTTGATATTCAGAAGCATTTTTTTTTTTCTGGCCATTTACTATTCTTGACAGGACTTTTTTTTTTTTTTGTAAGATTTTATTTATTTATTTGACAGAGAGAGACACAGTGAGAGAGGGAACACAAACAGGTGGAGTGGGAGAGGGAGAGCAGGCTTCCCACTGAGCAGGGAGCCCAATGCGGGGCTCTATCCCAGGACCCTGGGATCATGACCTAAGCCAAAGGCAGACGCTTAACGACTGAGCCACGCAGGCGCCCCTCTTGACAGGACTTTTATCAATGAATTGATTTTGTTTTTCATAAAGTATTTTCAAGCAAAGTATCCATAGACTTAAATCTATTCTAGACCAGTATAGCACTGGTATCGGGATTTCAAAAAGGGCATATAGTGCTAGAAACATGAGTGTTATTTCTAACAGGATTTAATATGCTCTGAGAACAAGAATATATAACATAATATTGTTAAATTAAGAAATGAAGCAATTATGAGTCATCTATTGCTTGTTTATAGAGGAAAATAATGAAATGTCAGAGACTATGGAAAAATTTTTTCTTCCCTGGTAGAACAATGGTAAGTCAATGTAAACAGAATCATTAACATGATGTATTTTACAAAAGAGAGAACTTAGGAAGACAGGAATTACTTTGGCATCAAATCAAACATTAAGGATATTCAACTTTGTCTTTAAAGAGATCAAACTAGAGTGAGGCATAAGGCATCACATAAATAAAATTCTATCTGAAACAGAACACTTGAATTTTGGAGATGTAAGCCACCAGTTCTGAGCAAAAACTCAAGATAAAAATTGTCATTTAGTTAAACACAGGTTAGCAATTTGAGTCAATTTTCTTTTTCAGCCAAATATCAACTTTTGGAATTGAGAACTGTAAATTTCACTAAAGTAGATTTTTAGTTCATATCTGTCTCCATCTTTTCTAACCAAGACTTTTGCAATAATCTCCTAGCAGACACTGTTGCCCTCTATAATCCATTATCCAAACACACTGCAGATTGTTTTCCCCCCAACAGACTCAGACAGAGTTCGGGATATAATGTGTTCATGAGAGATCAGTACCACTGAAAAGAAGCAGGAGAATGCAGGATTGCGCTGAAGTAGAGTTGAGCTATAGGACCACAAACAGCTGACCTGATCAGAAAGTTTGTTTTTTTTTCCTCTTTTTTGTTTCTTATTTAAATTCAATTAGCCAAGGGATTATTGCACTTGGAGATTCTCCTTTGTTGGCTGAAACATCTAGGCCTTTCTACCCTGGGCTATAGACTGCTCTGTGAAGGGTTTGACCTCAAACGAGGCAGATCTCTATACCCCGAGGCAGACCCTGAAGGAGCTGACTGGTGGAGGTTGTTTGCTTACTAATCCCCAAGGCTGGGATTCTTTCCTGAAGACTGATCTGGGCAGAGCATCCCATGGCTACCACAAAACAGCAGGCAAAATAAAGTTTTTGAAATACAAATCATTTTATATATTTGTTAGCACATAATTCTTCAATGGCTTCTGCAGTTAAGCACAAATGTATTATGAACTACAAGATGAAGTTAATTTATGTCTTTTCAATTTCATCTCATTTCTTTCTTCCCTTTGCTCAGTGATCAATTAATAGTCTTTTTTTTAATTTCTCCTTTTATTTTATTTTTTTTTTGTAGTTTTTAATTTTATTATATTATGTTAGTCACCATACAATACATCATTAGTTTTTGATGTAGTGGTCCATGATCCATTGTTTTCGTATAACACCCAGTGCTCCATGCAGTACGTGCCCTCCTTAATACCCATCACTGGGCTAACCAATCCCCTTTCCCCCCTCCCCTCTAGAGCCCTGTTTGTTTCTCAGGTCTGTAGTCTCTCATGGTTCATCTCTCCCTCCAATTCCCCCCCCCCATTTTTCCCTTCCTTCTCCTAATGTCCTCCATGTTATTCCTTATGTTCCACAAATAAGTGAAACCATAGGATAATTGACTTTCTCTGCTTGACTTATTTCACTTAGCATAATCTCCTCCAGTCCCATCCATGTTGATGTAAAAGTTGGGTATTCATCTTTTCTGATGGCTGAGTAATATTCCATTGTATATATGGACCACATCTTCTTTATCCATTCATCTGTTGAAGGGCATCTCGGCTCTTTCCACAGTTTGGCTATTGCGGACATTGCTGCTATGAACATTGGGGTGCATATGGCCCTTCTTTTCACTACATCTGTGTCTTTGGGGTAAATACCCAGTAGTGCAATTGCTGGGTCATAGGGTAGCTCTATTTTTAAATTTTTGAGGAACCTCCACACTGCTTTCCAAAGTGGCTGTACCAACTTGCATTCCCACCAACAGTGTAAGAGGGTTCCCCTTTCTCCACAACCTCTCCAACATTTGTTGTTTCTTGCCTTGTCAATTTTTGCCATTCTAACTGGTGTAAGGTGGTATCTCAGTGTGGTTTTGATTTGGATTTCCCTGATGGCTAATGATGATGAACATTTTTTCATGTGTCTGTTAGCCATTTGTATGTCTTCTTCAGAGAACTGTCTGTTCATCTCTTCTGCCCACTTTTTGACTTGATTATTTGTTTTTTGGATGTTGAGTTTGAGAAGTTCTTTATAGATTTTGGATACCAGCCCTTTATCTGTAGTGTCATTTGCAAATATCTTCTCCCATTCTGTGGGTTGCCTCTTTGTTTTGTTGACTGTTTCCTTGGCTGTGCAGAAGCTTTTTATCTTGATGAAGTCCCAAAAGTTCATTTTTGCTTTCGTTTCACTAGCTTTTGGAGATGTATCCTGAAAGAAGTTGCTGTGGCCAATGTCAAAGAGGTTACTGCCTATTTTCTCCTCTAGGATTTTGATGGATTCCTGTCTCACATTGAGGTCTTTCATCCACTTTGAGTTTATCTTTGTGAGTGGTGTTAGAGAATGGTCGAGTTTCATTCTTCTGCATGTGGCTGTCCAATTTTCCCAGCACCATTTATTGAAGAGACTGTCTTTTTTCCATTGTATGTTTTTTCCTGCTTTGTCAAAGATTATTTGACCATAGAGTTGAGGGTCCATATCTGGGTTCTCTATTCTGTTCCATTGGTCTGTATGTCTGTTTTTGTGCCAGTACCATGCTGTCTTGGTGATCACTGCTTTGTAATATAGCTTGAAATCGGGCAACGTGATGCCCCCAGCTTTGTTTTTCTTTTTCAACATCTCCTTGGCGATTTGGGGTCTTTTCTGATTCCATACAAATTTTAGGATTGTTTGTTCCAGCACTTTGAAAAATGTCATTGGAATTTTGATCGGGATGGCATTGAAGGTATAGATTGCTCTGGGTAGCATAGACATTTTAACAATGTTTATTCTTCCGATCCATGAGCATGGAATATTTTTCCAACTTTTTGTGTCTTCTTCAATTTCTTTCATGAGTGTTCTGTAGTTCCTAGAGTATAGATCCTTTACCTCTTTGGTTAGGTTTATTCCGAGGTATCTTATGGTTTTGGTGCTATTGTAAATGGAATCGTTTCTCTAATTTTTCTTTCTACAGTTGCGTTGTTAGTGTATAAGAAAGCAACTGATTTCTGTGCATTGATTTTGTATCCTGCCACATTACTGAATTGCTGGATGAGTTCTAGTAATTTGGGGGTGGAGTCTTTTGGGTTTTCCACATAAAGTATCATGTCGTCTGCGAAAAGAGAGAGTTTGACTTCTTCTTTGCCAATTTGAATACCTTTTATTTCTTTTTGTTGTCTGATTGCTGTTGCTAGGACTTCTAGTACTATGTTGAACAACAGTGGTGAGAGTGGGCACCCTTGACGTGTTCCTGATCTTAAGGGAAAGGCTCTCAGCTTTTCCCCATTGAGGATGATATTCGCTGTGGGTTTTTCATAGATGGATTTTATGAGCTTGAGGAATGTTCCCTCTATCCCTATACTCTGGAGAGTTTTAATCAGGAAAGGATGTTGTATTTTGTCAAATGCTTTTCTGGATCAATTGAGAGGACCATATGGTTCTTCTCTCTCCTCTTATTAATGTGTTCTATCGCATTGATTGATTTGCGAATGTTGAACCACCCTTGCATCCCGGGGATAAATCTCACTTGGTTGTGGTGGATGATCCTTTTAATGTATTGTTGGATCCTATTAGCTAGGATTTTGTTGAGGATTTTGGAATCCATATTCATCAGGGATATTGGTCTGAAATTCTCCTTTTTGATGGAGTCTTTGCCTGGTTTGGGGATTAAGGTAATGCTGACCTCATAGAATGAGTTTGGAAGTTTTCCTTCTGTTTCTATTTTTTGAAACAGCTTCAGTAGAATAGGTATTATGAACCAACTTCTAGTTTCGTTGATCTGATCTACTGTGTTTCTGGTTTCTAATTGATTGATTTCTGCTCTAATTTTAATTATTTCTCTTCTAATGTGTGGCTTAGGCGTCGTTTGTTGCTTTTTCTCTAGTTCTTTACGGTGTAGAGTTAGTTGGTGAATTCAGGATTTTTCTATTTTTTTGCGTGAGGCTTGGATGGCTATGTGTTTCCCCCTTAGGACCGCCTTTGCAGTATCCCATAGGTTTTGGACCGATGTGTTTTCGTTCTCATTGATTTCCATGAATTGTTTAAGTTCTTCTTTGATTTCTTGGTTGACCCAAACATTCTTGAGCAGAGTGGTCTTTAGCTTCCAAGTGTTTGAATTTCTGCCAAATTTTTTCTTGTGATTGAGTTCCAGTTTTAGAGCATTGTGGTCTGAGAATATGCAGGGAATAATCTCAATCTTTTGGTATCGGTTGAAACCTGATTTGTGACCCAGTATGTGGTCTATTCTGGAGAAAGTTCCATGTGCACTCGAGAAGAATGAGTATTCTGTTGTTTTAGGGTGGAATGTTCTGTAAATATCTATGAGGTCCGTATGGTCCGATGTATCATTCAAAGCTCTTGTTTCCTTGTAGATTTTCTGCTTAGATGATCTGTCCATTGCTGAGAGTGGAGTATTGAGGTCTCCTACAATTAACGTATTATTATCAATATGACTCTTTATTTTGGTTAACAGTTGGCTTATATAGATGGCTGCTCCCATGTTGGGGGCATAGATATTTACAATTGTTGAATCTTTTTGTTGGATAGACCCTTTAAGAATGATATAGTGTCCTTCTGTGTCTCTTATTACAGACTTTAGTTTAAAATCTAATTTGTCTGATATAAAAATTGCTACCCCAGCTTTCTTTTGAGGTCCGCTGGCATGGAAGATAGATCTCCATCCCTTCACTTTCAGTCTGGATGTATCTTTAGGTTCAAAATGAGTGTCTTGTAGACAGCATATGGATGGGTCCTGTCTTTTTATCCAATCTGCAACCCTGTGCCATTTTATGGGAGCGTTTAGGCCGTTCACGTTGAGAGTGATTATTGAAAGATATGAAGTAATTGTCATCATGTTGTCTGTGAAGATGTTGTTTTTATAGATTGTCCCTGTAAATTTCTGTTTTATATCACTCTTGGGGTCTTTCTCCTTTTATAGAACCCCCCTTAATATTTCTTGCAGGGCTGGCTTAGTGGTCACATATTCTTTCCACTTCTGCTGGTCGTGGAAGCTCTGCATCTCTCCACCCATTCTAAATGAAAGCCTTGCCAGATAAAGTATTCTTGGCTGCATGTTCTTCTCATTTAGTACTCTGAATATGTCTTGCCAGGCCTTTCTGGCTTGCCAGGTCTCTGTGGATAGGTCTGACATTATTCTGATTTTCCTCCCTCTGTACGTAAGGAATCTCTTCCCCCTAACTGCCCTTAAGATGGTTTCCTTGGTTCTAAGATTTGCAAGTTTTAGTATTACATGCCGGGGTGTTGGCCTGTTTTCCTTGATCTTAGGAGGGGTCCTCTCTGCCTCTAGGACTCAAATGTTTGTTTCATTCCTCAGATTAGGGAAGTTCTCAGCTACGATTTGCTCAAATACATCTTCTAGCCCCCTCTCTCTCCACTCCCTCCGGGATTCCAATGATTCTGACATTGGAATGCCTCATGGTGTCACTTATTTCTCTGATTCTATTTTCATGGATTCTGAGTTGTTTTTCCCTGGCCTTCTCTTTTCCCTTTTTATCTATTATACTGTCTTCCAGATTGCTTATTCTCTCTTCTGTCTCAGTTACCCTAGCTGTTAGAGTATCTAGATTGGATTTGATCTCATTGATAGCATTTTTAAGTTCTGCCAATTCACCTTCTTTTTCTGCCCTTAGAGACTCTATGTTGCCATTAATTGATTTCTCCATTCTAGCATTGTCTTCACAATTGCTAGCCTGAATTCCATCTCTGACATCTTGGTTATATCTGCATCCATTTATAAATCTGCAGCATAAGTCATAATCTCTGAGTCTTTTCTGTTTTGGGGGCTCCTCCTCCTAGTCATTCTGTTGATGGGTGTTTGAGGGAATGTATAGAGTCAAAATTATTGATCAGAACCCAAGCAAGATGCACCTGTTTTCTTGGGACCTTAGGGTTGCTGGCCTCTTGTTTTCCCAGCCTGTCTTCTGTGGGAGGAGTCTGCTGTGCTGTTACTCAGGCAACCCTGTTTGGGCGGAGTTGCCCTGCGCCCCTGTGGTGGGGGATGAGCTCAGTGGGAATCAGTCTTTGGGGCTTTTGTTCTCTGGCGCCTTTCCCTGGCAGCTTTCTGCGTCTCTTCCGCGAGTCAGAGCAGAAGAGACCGTTTCCAACCCCCTGCCTCAGAGCAGAGAGACCTCAGTCTGTTTTTCAGTGAGCTCTCCAGGCCACACTGTCTCCATTTCTGTCCGTGCTGCTATAAACTGCAGCATCCTGGGTTGTGCGCCCCTCCGCAGAGCCCCCAGTCCTGCCTCCAGGTCGGGGCACGTCTCTGCCCTTTGTGCTTCTAAAACCGCCAGCCGTTCCCAGTTCATGCACGCTCGACTCCGCCGCTTGGGGTTTCCACCCCTGGGGGTTGCAGTTCACCGGCGGGACCCCGGCGCACCGGGTTTCCATCTCAGATGCTGCAGTTCACGTGCGCACGACCATCTGTCCGGTTTCTGTCCGGGGGGGCTGTAGTTCACGTGCGCGCGACTGTCGCTCTGGTTTCTATGGGGGGGGCTGCAGTTCGCATGCGCGTGACCCCGCCGGTCTGGTTTTCCACCCCGGGGGCTGCCCTAAAGTCCTTTCCTGACGCTACCGGTCTGTGAGTCTGTGCCCGTCCGCAGAGCGCGGGGCTGTCACTCACCGGTGGTGTAGGATCCCCACGTCCAGGCACCCTCCTGCCGCCGTTTATCCTCCGATATCTGCCCGCAGGATCACGGCTCTCCGCTTCCTACCTCAAAACCAACCACCTGCGATATTCTGTTTGTAGAGATCCAGATCTTCTTACATCTCAGGCTGGTTTCGTGGGTGCTCAGAGTGGTCTGGTAGATATCCAGCTCAATTCCGGGGACCAGTTGAAATAGGGTCCCCTACTCCTCCGCCATCTTTCCCCTCCAATTAATATTTAGTGTTAAAAAAATATTTAGTCTTTGATTTCTTCAAAGAAAATCCACTTTTCCCAGCTTAATGACTTGTTGTTCCCTATGCATATAATGGTCCTTAACCTGACTTCACATGTGTAATTTTTAGCTTCTAGGTCTTGGATTAATGGTCTATACACAAACAAGACTTCTTGAACTCTCCTAAATAGCAGTCGTTCTCATGACAGTACCTGCTTGTTGTTGTCTCCATAGCATGCAATATGTTCTGTCAGAGCGGTGATTATATGAATATTGTTGAATGCCATAAGACAATAAAATCAGAATAACTTTAAAGGCCATGGTTTGGTAATAAAATAACACATTAAAAAAGCACAGCGGATTCAGACTGGTCTATTCAAAAGGCAAGGGAAACAAAAGCAAAAATGAACTTTTGGGACTTCATCAAGATGAAAAGCTTCTGCACATCCAAGGAAATGGTCAACAAAACTAAGAGGCAACCCACAGAATGGGAGAAGATATTTGCAAATGACATTTCAGATAAAGGGCTGATATCTAAGATCTATAAAGAACTTCTTAAACTCAACACTCAAAAAACAAATAACCCAGTCAAAAAGTGGGCAGAAGACATGAACAGACACTTCTCCAAAGAAGACATACAAATGGCTAACAGACACCTGAAAAAATGCTCAACATCACTTCCCATTAGGGAAATCCAAATCAAAACCACACTGAGATACCACCTTACACCAGTTAGAATGGCAAAAATTAACAAAACAGGAAACAACAAATGTTGGAGAGGTTGTGGAGAAAGGGGAACCCTCTTATACTGTTGGTGGGACTGCAAGCTGGTACAGCCACTCTGGAAAACAGTATGGAGCTTCCTCAAGATGTTAAAAATAGAGTTATCCTACAGTCCAGCAATTGCACTACTAGGTATTTACCTAGTAAAGATACAGATGTAGTAAAAAGAAGGGGCACATGTACCCCAATGTTCATAGCAGCAATGTCCACAATAGTCAAATTGTGGAAGGAGCCAAGGTGCCCTTCAACAGATGAATGGATAAAGAAGATGTGGTACATATATACAATGAAATGTTATTCAGCCATCAGAAAGGATGAATACCCACCGTTTGCATCAACATGGATGGAACTGGAGGGGATTATGCTAGGTGAAATACGTCAGGCAGAGAAAGACAATTATCATATGGTTTCACTCATATGTGGAACATAGCAATAGCATGGAGGACCCCATAGGGGAAGGGAGGGAAAACTGAAGGGGAACAAATCAGAGAGGGAGATGAACCATGAGAGACTATGGACCCCGGGAAACGAACTAAGGGTTTCAGAGGGGAGGGGGCTGGGGGGATGGGGAAACAGGGGGATGGGTATTAAGGAGGGCATGTGTTGTGATGAGCACTGGTGTTATATGCAAATAATGAATCATTGAACACTATATCAAAAACAAATGATGTACTACACAGTGCCTAACTGAACATAATAAAACAAAGAAAATCAAAAATAAAATAAAATAAATAAAAAAATAAAAATAGGAAAGCATAGTAGAGTTAAAACTATAAATATTTAGAACTGAATGATACTAGAAAATTTGTTAAAACTATGGATCATGGTTAGTATAACATATAAGTTAGCATGAAAGAAAATAAATATTAAAGGAAAGAAAATAAATATTAAAGAAAATAAAATAGATACCTAAAAACTCCCTTCAAAAATTTCAAATATACATGGTTTTAAGAGTTATAGTTAACAAACCTTCAAGGAATAGTTAATGTGTTTTTAATCAAGTTGTACCAAAAATCTTTTTAAAAATTATCTCACCTATCAATTAATTTAATAAAGTTCTTATAATTATGTTTCCAAAACCACATCCAGATAAAACAGACAAACAAAAATAACTAGAGACCTATTTTACTGAGAAATGTAGTTGTTAAAATTCAAAGCTAATTATTAAATAACCAATTCTAATAGTGCATTTAATAAATACTTTCTGGTTAAAGAGAATTAATTCCAGGATTGTGAAAATATGTAACAGGAAAAAAATGCATATTATTATATTTGGTAACATTAACAGGTTAAGTGAGAAAATCCATATTGTTTTACAAGTTGTTTCAGAAAATTCAATAACACAAATAGTTCCACTACCTATCTGTGATAAAAATGCTTAGTAGAAGAATAGAGACTTCTTAAATATATAGAAGTTGATTTTATTTACCAAACTCTATAACAAATATTACACTTAATAAGGACACTTTACATATTCCCTTTAGCATCAGGACTAAGAAAACAGTGTCCAATATTACTTCTTCTGTTATATTGTAATCAAGGTCCTAGCTCATCTTATTCATAAAGAAACAAAATAGAAGTTAATTTATTTGAACATGATAGAATAATTTCCCTAGAAAATCCAATAGAATCAATGAGCTATTTGAAGTAATTGAAGTTTTAGTAAGATTACAGAAATGAAATGAAAAGTTCACATGCCCAACTGAGTATCATTTCTCTACAGCAATAATAATAAAGTGGGAAGTACAAATGAGAGTAAGGTAAGATACATAACAGAAACTAAAAATATAAAATATCTAGGAATTATGTTACTGAGAATTAATTGGCACTCCATGAAAAAACTTTAAAACTCTAACAAAGTGGAGGTAAAGTATCTAAATCTGGGTTTCTATGCCTCAGCATTATTGACATTTTGGAGCAGATAATTCTTTGTTGTAGAGGACAGTCCTGTGCGTGGTGGGAATTTTTTCATCCTCGCCTGGATATCAGTAGCATCTCCCCAGTTGTAACAACCAAAATATTAAATAACTAATATGTCCAGATATTACCAAATGTCCCCCAGGGAACAAAATTGCCACTGATCTAAATAAACAGAATAATCTACTCTTACAGGAGATAACTTAATGATATAAAAGATGCTTTATCTACACAAAGTAATCTATGATTTCAATGTTCATAACAATAACAATTTTATTTTTAAGACTCTTTATAAACTTACTTTTATATACATAGAAATATAGAACAATGAGTAACTAAGTCAACTTTGTAAAATAAAAAGAATAAAGAGAGAGACTTGTCCAGAGAGATGAAAATCATACTTTCATACCCCAAAGTCACAATCATGATAATATTAACAACACCAACAACAACAGTAATAAATTGTATTTACTAAAAAAGAGAGGGATATGTGGCGCCTGGGTGGCTCAGTCGTTAAGCGTCTGCCTTCGGCTCAGGTCATGATCCCGGGGTCCTGGGATCGAGCCCCGCATCGGGCTCCCTGCTCCGCGGGAAGCCTGCTTCTCCCTCCCCCACTACCCCTGCTTGTGTTCCCTCTCTCGCTGTGTCTTTCTCTGTCAAATAAATAAATAAAATCTTTAAAAAAAAAAAAAGAGAGGGATAGACCATTGAAAAAATTAGAGAGCAGGCAGAGTCCCAGTGGAAATTTATACTATAAAGTGGACACTAGCACAATATTTTAAGGGAATTTCAGAAAGTTTAGTATATTGTGGTAGAAAACTGGATTAACAAACAAAGAGTAATATTAGATTCTTTTCTAAGAGCACACATAAAAATGGATTCTAGTTAGATTAAAGACTTAGTACATAATTAGGCATGTATAATACCTTTTGTCCTGGGGTGGGAAAGAGATTCTTAAGTGAAACTTGAAAAACACAAAAATAAAACCAAAAATGACTAACAGATTAAGTCAAAATTGTATTGTCTGTTCATAGAGCTGGAGCATAGTGAAAATTAAAAGATGTACAACAGAATATGAAAATACAATTTAGATGTCTAGAAATGACAAGAGATTCACAACTAGAATAGGACGAGAACTCCTGCAAATCAAAAAAGGAAAGACAAAAGTAGAAAACATTTTTAATGAAATAAAAACTCAGTTTACGGAAGAAACTACCAGAGCTAATGAATACATGAAAAATATTCATAGTCATTACTAAGCAGAGGAAGGAAAATTAGAGTAACAATAAGATATGGCTTTGCCTATTGGACTGGCAATAATCAAAAAGTTAGAAAATGCCAAGTGTTAGTGGGAATGTGAGTCTCACTACTGGTAAGATTGTAGGGATTGGCAATCATTCTAGAAAGCTCCATATGGGAACATGTGCGAGGTTATTCATTGCAGCAGTGTTCTTAGCCAGGGAAAGGAGTTGGAAACAAATGACTGTCCATCATCTGGAGTGTGGATAGATAAAATGTGGCAGATGACACCACGGAGTGTTATAAAGTTAGAAGTTATGACTTAGCTGTATACACGGATAATGGGTAGATTACAGGCATAGAGTGCTTAGCTAAAAACAGAGAGAAAAAAGCCTGAGAGATAACACAATAACATTTAATTCTTAAGCAGAAACTTGCATCCCATAATTTAAATACTTTAAATGTCTTCCTGATAGGAAGCTTTGTTCTGTGACTTTTGTAAATGTCATGTAATTATGTCCCCTGGCCGTAATCCTCCTTCAGAATCAATCTACCAGTTGCCTACTCGTCTCATTTTCTAATTACATTTTCATACCTAGGATAAACTGGGGTGTACATTATTCACATTCAAATTGTGTACTGTCATTTCTTCTTTCTTATATTTCCACTTCCTGCCTCTGTGGTACCGTAAAAGGTGTGATAAACAGAAAATACAATATGGCAGTCACATGTCCCAGAAAACCTTACGCAACTAAGAATACACAACCTTACTCCAAATATACATACTTTTTCTTACCATTTTCTTACAAAATATTTTTTTAAATTTTATTTTATGTTATGTTAATCACCATACATTACATCATTAGTTTTTGATGTAGTGTTCCATGATTCATTGTTTGCGTTTAACACCCAGTGCTCCATGCAGTACGTGCCCTCTTTAATACCCATCACCAGGCTAACCCATCCCGCCACCCCACTCCCCTCTAGAACCTTCAGTTTGTTTCTCAGAGTCCATAGTCTCTCATGGTTCAAAATATTTTTTAAAATGTAGAAAACAGAGGAATATGTGCCTAGGTTCTTAATCTCATGGGATATGAGAGGAAATAGTACTGACTTAGTGAAAAAAATCAGATGAAAAAAAAAAGGATGTCTTTTTCCCACAACAGCCTAATACAAATGACTTGAGTCAGGGTACAGATGGAAGTAGAAAAATAAGGCATCTTTCCATATTTTTAAGTTTTATATTTTGCATAATGAATTCAAGGTACAATGTTAACACTCATTAATGCCAGAATATGCTTTCCCACAATCCAGCTACATTTGTCTTCTAAATAGTATCCTTACATTTCAAATGTTCTCTCCTTGTGAGTGAAAGAATGTTATATTAGATATATATTTAAATTTGAATTATGTATAATATATTATAATAAATAACATAAAATATATTATAAAGTATATAAAATAAGTAATAAAAACAATAAATATGCTTTAATTATATGGAAATTATATAGAAGTTTAAATTACATATATATAATGGCCCCCAAATTTGCCATTTTCTTCATTAGGACTTCAAACATAAAGCCAGTTAAGTCCCTTTTCCTGTTTCATGCCATCTTGTTATTTTCAGTTCCTCATTGTACCTGTTCAAAGCTTTTTGGACTCATGATTCCAAAAGTTGGCATCACTCTCAATTTTGTTTTAACCAATGATATAAGTGATGTGAGGATTATGTATTACTCTGCATAATTAGAAAAAATTCTGTAGCCAAGAGTAAAGGACTTAGGATTCTAGAGCTCTCTTTTAATTTGTCATTAATCTAAATCTGGGTGAGTAAACAAGGTCAGGATGAATACATCCAACTTCACTACCAGATCAGTTTCTGTTTTTTCATCAATACGTACTGACAGTTCTGTCACTAAATAAAATCATTCAATCAGGACTAGGCATTGTTCTGTGAACTGAAAACAGAAGAAAAAAGAACAGACAAGGTCTCTGTTCTCATGGATCTTTTATTTTAATAGACTAGTCAACAGAATAATAGAGTAATTTCATAAATCTTAAAAGGCTACAAAGAAAATAGAACCAGAGTGATATGATAGCAAATTTGTGCCAGGCTTGGATGTGTATGAATAGCTAGGAGGAGACACTTGGGCCAGGTTTTGAGGAAAGGCTCTGTAATAATATAATATTCAAGCAGAAATCAGTGGGAAAGAAGAAACTTGTCACAGGAAGACCAGGGGACTGAAGACTTGATCTCGTAAATTCCAATGTCCTTTCTATTACAGTGCACTGTCTCCAAAAAGCTATGTGAGCTATTTTTGTTTTTAAAAGAACCCACATATTAAGTTCCTCATTTAGCTTAATGTATTTAACTTAATGTATTTTGAACTGATTGATTTTATTGTTTTGTATTTTCCCTTGAAAAAGATAGAGGGAAAATTGCTGAAACAATGGCATTGGATTACCATATTCATTATTTCAGTTATTAAACTTTTAATCAATACTGGAGGGTACAAACTTTCTAAGGAAAATAAAAGAAATACTATAATTTGTGCATTTGAAAGACATATCAAATACATATATGTTGGGCATTATGTAGATAAGAAGACCTTTTCTTACCCTTCTTGTATGTATTTATGTATGTATATACGTGTGTGTTTATTTATACTGAATTGCTCAGTTTTTTTGGGGGGGGATTGATAATGATGACAAAGCAGCCAGAAATGTCCTGATATGTTGGCCTGATGGAGGAAACATGTTTTAAGATACTTTAAGGGCAATACTAGAAATCAAATTCATTTTTTCACTATGATCATGCTAACCTTAGGTGAACTGCATAGAAAATCACAGCGCTTCTTCCCTTGTGAATTCTTTCCTCAAAGGACAATGAAAAAAAGATTACTTATTCCTTTAGAGATCATCAGACTCCTACTTCACTTCCCCCGTTCTTTATGAATGGGTAATGCAGGCACCTGCCACTGTGTGAGTGATGGCTTTTTAAAGGGGAAATTTCCAAATATTTAGAAAGTGGTGTTTGCATGAGTTGACAAGGGTGGCAAATTCAAAGTGCAAAAATATGCTGGAAAAGCATGTTAGGAATCCAAATGTAGAACATTTAAATGAAGACAGCAGTGTATAATAATTAGACTCAAAGCAAAATATGTGAAAGCAGAGAACTATCATATGTTAACCTAATCTGATGCTCAGAGAATTATCTCAGGTTTACTTGAAAATTTGCAACTGTTCATAAGTGTTTTAGATTGCTTTCATGCTTAGTTCATCAGTTTAAAAAAAGTTATGCACATACTGTAGAATTCTTGTGCATATGTTACCAGCTCTTCTTTTGCTGTTTATATCACCACTAATTAACATTTTTAATTAAGACAAAACACTGTTAGCATAATACATAAAAAAAATTGGAGCAGGTGCTCAGGGTAATAATTTGTATAAATAGCTATTGCCCTACACTAGCATCTAAATTATGATCATTAACTAACTTTTTAGTGGATCAAAGTGAAATTCTGTCTTTTATTTAGTTTAAGGAGAAAACAAGAAAGAAGAACACACTACAAAAATAAATGCAGACACTACAAAATTCTATTATCCTCATTATAATCCTAGTTTATGCTACATTTAAAACTTGGCCTCTTGAAGCCTGTCTGGTCTTCTTCCCTCTACCCCCTCTGATCTTCTTATTCTCCCCAACTATTCTTGAAGGCATAGTTCTTCCTGGTTTTCTCTGTTCTCCAACTTTCTTTTCCCATCAGAAGCATGATGGATTTTTACAGCACTTGGTACTATATTCCCTTAAAATAATAACTCACTGAATTAAAATTAGTCAAATAAATAAATACAATCTTTAAAAAATAATATAAAATTAGTCAATAAATATACCTATTTTGTCTAGAAAAAGAGCAAAACTACCAGAGGGCGTACATCACCAGCATATTGTTAAATTAAGTTAATTTAGCTCTTTGACATGAATCAAATTAACTTAGCTATTTAAAGAGCTACTGACAGTAAAGCCATCACATGTGATATGCTGACTTATGTGGCTTCAAACTTACCTAAAACTCTCAATAGTCTCCCTTCTCATTCCTCTTGCAAAGCCTTGTCCCCTACCTATGTTCAGAACCAAAGTCAATCGTTATCATTTGCTCCCCAGATACCCATAAAGAAACTATAGATCTATATAAAATCTTTTTCCTCTCTTGTCTCTGATAGTCAATGCTCAGAGCCCATTACAACAACTAAAATTTAGTGAACATGTATTATGCATTCTTCTCCAGGGCTGAGAATGCAAAAAAAAAAGTATAAAATACTACGTTCTAACATTCCTGTCTTGAAATGCCTTTGCTATCACCCTTACTATCACTTCAAGTCTTTGTCCTGTTTGTATTTTCATCATTTGCCTGGATTCAAATAGCCTTGTTTCCATTTTCTAGTCTTTTGGCCTTCACAAGGTGGCCAACTTATTTTTTTCCTATGAAAATTGTCATTTTTCTTCGTTTGTACAGGTAAGTAACATCTATCTTTGCTTTTTCTATGTAGTAACTGAACTATGAAATATGTATGACATAGTAAATTTCTATTTAATTTTTAAGTATTCTAACTAACTTTGATCTGACCCTGGCTTATTTCCCCAGGCTTGTTTCCCAGTATATCATTCTCCAATATACACAGAACTCGACATTGCCTCCATGACGAAGCATTATGTATTATTGCCCTTGGAAGTTTGATCAGATACAATGAATTAAAGAATAGTCCTGTTCAT
This sequence comes from Halichoerus grypus, assembly GCF_964656455.1. NCBI lineage: Eukaryota > Metazoa > Chordata > Mammalia > Carnivora > Phocidae > Halichoerus > Halichoerus grypus. Next base: position 23,423,930 of record NC_135714.1, read on the forward strand.
ATTAAGTTCTCCAAAGATAGAGCGTCAACAGGCTATATAGAGATTTGTAAGAGGAGACTCATTATAGGAATTGACCCATATGGTTATGGAGGCCAAGAAGTCCCTCAGTCTGCTGTCAGCAAGATGCAAGTGCTGGAAAGCTCTTGGTGTGATTCAACCCAAGTCTGAAAGTCTGAGAACTCTGGAAGCTTATGGTTTCACTCCCAGTCCATGTGGAAGACCTGAGAAGGGGGTGAAGGAGGGCAGGGGGACAGCTGTTCTAAGTCCCAGAGTCTGAAGGCAGGAGCTCCTATGTTTGTGGGTAGGAGAAGATGGATATCCCAACTCAAGAAGATAGAGAATTTCCCATTTTTCTGCCTTTCTGTTCTGTTTGGGCCTTCATGGACTAAATGCCAATCTTTTCCAGAAACACCCTCACAGACACATCCCCAAAATATTGTCTTACTAGCTATCTGGGCATTCTTCAGCCCATTCAAGTGGACACATAAAATTAACCATCAATATCATTAAAACTTATGTAGCATTTACTGTACATCATGTACCATCCTAAGTGTTTTAGAAATATTAACTCAATCAATACCTTGTGAGGTAGATATTAACATTTTATCCATATTATACATGAGAAAACTGAGGTATAAAATTTTTGTTCAAACTTACTCAGGAATTAAATGGCAGAGTCAGGTTTTGAGTTCAGGAAGTTTGCCCCAAAATCCATACTCAGAACCACCAAGATGGACTGGTTTTTTCTCTGAGATCCTGTGTAGGAGTTGTGTGGTACCATTGTAACATGCATCTTATTTTAAAGTCATTTAAAAATTCAACTACAACATATCATTACTCAATACACTTGACTTACACAAGCATGAGACAGTGCTATATATAAACTTGTGGAGAGAAGATTTTTTGTGTTTATTAAAATGAGGTATTTACAGTGCCTTTTATGATGTTAAATAAGCGATGCAGTTCTTCACAATGAATTCAAAGACGGGGTTAGATATAAGACTGTTATAAACTTATATGAAACTATTTGCCTAACAAAAAAAAGAGGAAGTAGTAAAATGTCAATCAAACTGTAAGGTGGGTAATTCAACTATGTCCACTCCAAATTGGATATATGTATTAATGATTCACAATGTTCAGTTCTAATAAGTTAAGATATTTTTAAATTAATGATATATAAAACAATTTTTGAGGATTTTTTTTCTATATTCATTCCATAGACATTTTTAAGTTTACAATCTTCAAAACTAAGTTTTCTCCTTATGTATCCGATTGTCAATTTTGCTATAAACAGAAGTAAGAAATAACTGATAGATACACTTCTACAAGTTAAAAATACATTTTAAACCCTTAGAACACTTTTTTGACTATAATAACGCTACTATTTAATGTAAAATCATTACTTTATATGATTTTAGCCTATTAATTCTAAGACTGAAAAAGAACCAACTCTGTAAGTCTTAAAATTTTATTTTTCATAGTACTTACTACTCTTATTCACTTGTGCATTTCCCTATTATCTGCCCCATAAATAAAATGTAAGATTCATAAGGCAAGCATTTTGTCTGCCTTACTCATTGAACAAGCAGAATCTGAAATAGTTTTTGGCCCATGGTGGACATTCAGGGAACATTTGTATAATTCCATGTGCTTTAATTTCTATGTCCAGGGCAAGTGAATTTGACTCATGGTCTCCTATGGATTGAATGTTTGTGTTCTCCTCAAATTCATATGTTGAAATTCTAATCCCAGGGTGATGGTATTAGAAGGAGGGGTTTTGGGTCATGAGGGTAGAGCACTGAAAATGGAATTCGTGCCTTTATAAAAGAGACTCCGAAGAGCTCCTTCACCCCTTTTCTACCATGCGAGCGAGGATACAGTGAAAAAATGGCTATCTGAACCAAGAGGCAGGCCTTCATCAGACACCAGATCTGCTGGTGACTTTATCAGCCTTCAGAACTGAGAGAAATTGATGTTTGTTGTTTAAATCATCCAGTGTATGTTATTTTTGTTATAGCAGCCCTAATGAACTAAGACAAGGTCTACGGAGGTCCATGAAAATCCACGGAGACAATCAAGACATGTAAGGAAGTTCTATATATAAAATTGCATACTCTATTTTCTTTTTATGTGAATATGTGATTTTTTTTCAAAGTCGTACATGACAAAAGAGATTTAGAAATTCTACTGTGATATTTATTTCACTACCAAATCTACTCACACTTTTTCTGTTACCAAACAACTTGAAAATAAAAAAAAAAAAAAACAGAAAAGAATAGTTTTGAAATGAACGAAGATGGTGCTTAAAAAAAAAAAAATGAACTCCTTAAGAACAGGTACTATGAATAAACTACTGCAGCTTCTGATGTTTTATAGTGAATGCATTTCATGACTAAATGCAATGGTTAAGATTGGTTGGTTATACTATATTTTTGCTATAATTGTATATGTTTTTGATGATAAACTTTATAATCAGTGTTTAACTTGTGCACACTACATGTTATGATTTGCTTAGTAAATGTTTCTCTAAAATGATATACCCAAATTATGAAGAATAATTGTTCCATCCAATATGCATAAATGACATTATACCAGTAGAAATTTGAATAAAAAAATGTTTAATCACAATAGCACTCTAATAAACCAACTATTCACTTTTTCCAGTATTCCATTACAGATTTCACTATTCATATATGGATTTGTGTCTGTATGCATAAGTTTATGGTTTTGTGTGGAAGCTATCACAGTACAAATATTTTTTGTACTGTTGCATTGTCTTCATAGATACCATTTAAGTAAACGCATCAAATGCATTTAATTAACATAATGTACCTTTCTTTAATTGATGTAACATGTATTGGTCAGCAATAAGCTGCTTCCAAATGTTTACTATTGGGGATAAAATTGCAATGGGTATCTTCAGGTTTTATTCTTTTCCTCTAATCTGAATGATTTCCTTGGGATAATTTACTAATAGTCAAAATATATAAAAATTTTAAGGACACCTGTGTGGCTCAGTTGGTTGAACCTCTCTGCCTTCAGCCCAGCTCATGATCCCACGTCCTGGGATCGAGTCCCTCATTGGGCTCTTTGCTTGGCAGGGAGCCTGCTTCTCCCTCTTCCAGTCCTCTCACTCCTGCTCGCTCATTCTCTCTCTCTCTGACAAATAAATAAATAAGTAAAAAATTACTTTAAAAAATTAAAGAAAATAAAAATTTTAAGACCCTACAATTATGTCAAATCACTTTCTGGAAAAATTATACTTTTTGTGTTTTATGTTGCCATCATTGTTAGCATTAACGTCAGAAATTGATTGCACTACTTCATGGCAAAAACAGTAATGAGAAAATACTGCTCTCTGGAGATGAACATATTTACAAGCCAAGTCTAGTTCTTGGAAACCTAGCCTACTAGTAGACACTTAGATCCCAAGGAGAAGGGGCAATGTCCATTTCAATCTGAATATATAGGATGAGAGACTGATTTTTTAAATATCTCATCAATAAAACATCAATAAAAGCAAAGATTAATAAAATTCCAAGATGAGGAAGGAAAGCAGGGGGAGAATCACTATTCAGACAACATGGTTTATAGTAATGCATTACAAAAGAAAGTGCCTGTTGTGGCTCAAGAAGAACTCCAAGGACAATGAATGTTTCCCTGCATGAAATGAGAAAGTCTGTTGAGTACAGTCCAGAGGGACAGGGGAGCCAACATTCAAATGTCTGTCATTTCCTTGGGTATATTTATGATTTTTTACTTTTGGGGTTGATGCACAAGTAAATGACTACTTAAACCTTTTTTTTTTAAGTTGAAGTTTTTTTTTTCTTTTTTTTTATTAAAAAGTTGATGATATTTAATATGCTCTCAGGCAGGGGTCTCAGGCTCCTGAGAGATGTGAGAGTCTTTTACAACACGTCTTGCAGAATCCAAACAGCTGAGCTGGAGCTAGAAGGAGGAAAGTGTAACATCAGGGTCCTCTACAAAATGTGTAATGGCTTTTTAAAGATCGATTTTAATAAATGAATGAGAGTGTCCCCTTGTCTTTCTTGCAATTATCTTATAATTAGTCTTAATGTCTTACATGAAATGTAATATATCGCTCTCCTGTTAATGTGAATGGAAAACTATTAATGCAACTTATATCTTCCCTAAGGTATTTTCATTCACCACATAAAATATTAATTGCCAGCAAAATCAGTGTGTATACATGAGAAAAAGGAGAAAGAGAGAAAGGGAGGGATGTTGGGAGGGAGGTAGAGAGAGAGAGGAAAGCAATCAATCTTTATAAAAAATGGGCAAAGTCTATAAGATTTCTTGAGGCAGGTATTCACTATTCCCCCAAACTCTATTTATAACTGCTATAAAATAATAATCCCCTTTTCTTGTTCACTTTTATGGTCCTGTCTACAAACTTTAGAAATATTGTGTTTGGATGAAGAGGTAGAAATCTTAAAAAGAGTAAAATCAAGATTCAAGCTTTTTAGACTTAGCAGAGGGACCTGCCAACATAGGCTGGGTTTTATATTTAACCTCCAAAACAAGATTCCTTATCAAATATTTGTGACTTCTGAACAAAATTAGATGAAATCTGGTCTGCCACACACAGACAAATATAATAAGAATTTCAAATTTTTTTCATTGTACTTCTAGCTTATATATCAATTAAATTAAACTAGGGCAAGTTAGTTTTTCTAATGTATAGACTTCCTGTTAATAAAGAATGTTTTAGGAAAGCATTGAGAATTAAAACCAGGTAATAAATATAAAGTAATAGAGAGACAAATACATTGTTTTTGTTTACTTTTTTATCCCCTCCCTCAAATTCAGTTAACCCACATGAAAGCAATGAGTTTTAAAATTAATGGAAACTTGTCTTTCATAGCTTATTGCTTTAACAAGAATAAAGAAGAGCTTTACTTGAATTTGTCACTGTATAGAGACCTTTTGCAAACTATTGTTTCACTCTCTTTCATATCTACTCCTGACATTAAAACAATTTATTAACTAAAATAGGTGCTATGAGAATCACTTTGCTACCTGAAAACAAGGAATTTATATTTATATATATACTCTAGCAGGGGCAGATTCCTATGAAAGTTTGCATCTGTTAATTGCAGCCAAGTTCATTGGCATGATCCTTTACTTTGGTATCGGATGTAGATATTTTAAAGTTTTTGCTAGCTATGAGAACTATGAATTAGCTTATGTGAAAAAAAAAGCTTCAATAGTATTTCAGAAACAAGTGTGTAAGATCAGATCAAACAGTTCCCCAATTAATATCTGTCAAGTAATCTGGAAGAAATCCCATAATGGCAAGGCTACTTAGTCAAGTTTCTGGGGACAGAAGTCCATTTAAATGTGGTAAGGTAGTTTCAGAAAATGTGAAGACATAGCCAATAAATTTACAATTGTTAGGAACTATAAGATCTTTGGGCCTTTGTATCTACATGGTGAAAATAAAGTGCAAGAAAGTATAGATAGTGCTTAAAATCCTGAGGTTTGAAGTTAGACACAGCCAGAGGGGGTCCTGGCTCTGCTCTTGCGAGACATTTGATTTTAATCCTGCTGAGCAACTTCAGTTTCATCTTCTCTAGAATGAAGAGAACATCTATTTTACAATGTTCCTATGAGGCATAAAATACAATATAAATAGAGAATATGGTATGGAGTCTGTGGTAGTTGTTAAATAAATCATGGTGATATAGTGACTTAGAATATATAGATTATTTCTTGGTTTACCATGTTTAGAGGATTAGATTATATATAATATTATAATATGATATAATATATAAGAGTATATTTATATTATATGTAATGTTATACAATAACTTGATTTGAGAGATCTTTATTTGATTTCCCCACTCTTAATTTGTGAACTCGTTTAATAAATCATTTGTGTATTGGCTTATTCTTCACATTCTGTATGTCCTCCCTCCTCTGCCTTACACTAGGCTATTGGCTAATACACACTAGGCTTCCAGAATACTGTGTGCTTTTTTTATGGTTAATTTTTACATTTAATTGCAGTAAGGGTTTAGTTTTATGTAATTCCTCACAAAAGCTCTGAGAAGGCATAAGCTGTATGTGTGTGTGTGTGTGTGTGTGTGTGTGTATGTGTGTGTGTGTGTGTGTTATTCCTCCAGATTAGCAGAGTGTCTGATCCAGAGAAGGAACTTAATAAAAGACATTTTCTGAACTGAGACATGTTATGCTATTCAACCACATTTGTAATGATAGAACCCAAGGTGTTCAACCCCACTACAAATGAAACTGAATCAGAAAATTACTTTTGCTTTATGGATAAAATATTTTATATTAACAGGTTGAGTGCTGTTGAAACATAAATGTTTACATTCAACAGTTCTCAAACTGTTGAAACAGACAAAAATGAATAATAATTGTATGGTACTACCAGAAAGAAAGAAAAAAAATCAACTATAAAACAAATACTCAAAAAAGTTTCTTTGATTTTTCAATGACTTTTCCCTTTACACCAAAGGGTCAAAATAAGTAAGTTACAGTTTAAAAGGAAGATTAATAGGGGTTTTAAAAGAGACCTATGGCATGTATACCTTAATTTATCCAACGTTGTATGTGAAGTATATCTACGTGGAGCTGGAAAGAAAAAGAAACCCATAACAAATTGCATATGCCCCAAGAAAATATTTTAGTTTGTTATATAAATAGTGAACAGAGAAGGTTTTATATGTTGTGAAATACTCTTGTGACCTCTTCCCTAAGTATTTGAAAAATAATATTCCTCTGTAAATTCTCAGTATCACAGAGAAATAAAAGTAGACCCCCTCCCATACCCACCCACCCAACGAGATGGAAACTTTTCAGACAATTCGAGAAAATGCCTTGCTTATTTGTTTTTATATTTAAAAGCTGTCATCAGATGGATATCAACTTGACAGTTGGTTTTGCTTCATATCATAAATCTGTCATGGCCAACTTTATCATTTGCTGTCTGACACTTTCCAGTACTAATCATCTCTGTAAAGAATAAGAAGTTGGAGTGGAAAACTCTTTGTAAACCCCCTCTGTAGTACATTTGTCAGTTTCATGTTTTTAAGTCCTTGCCGCTACTATGGGGACATTTCTAATTCATTCTCATTTGAGAGTCCTCATTTTATCTACTTTTCAGAGTGCAGTGTTATCTGATGTTGTTTCATGCTGAGATGAAACACTGATTGTATCAGTAGGGATAACTGCTAAGGAGAAAGAACAAAAGAATCGCATTTATCTAACAGTCCAGAATTTTCACTGGGGTTGTGCTGAGCTAGAGGATTTACTTATATCCCAAAAGGGTTGTTTCATAATATATCCGTTCCTATAAACTTTTAGACACGCAAAGGAAGTAAAAACTCAAACACAAGTTACACCTAACGGGTGAAATCTTCATAGTGATCTTTTTGTCACTTTCTTTTTATTTCCCATAAGAAAACAGTTTTGCATATGCAACAAGATTGTCCTTGGGAACTTTGATCTAAAGGATAGTTTAATCTCTGAAAATAGGCAAAACTTTACCTTTGTTTATCTGATCACTTTGCAAGTGTGCTCACTAAAGTACAGTTGGGAGTAAATATTTCAAAAACCATGACCCAATAAAAATGATTGAGGAAATTCTGTGATCTGCTGTTTTAAAAAAATTAACTACAATTTAGCCTTTTATCCTAGGTTATAGTCATGATCTCATGCCTAGAATATATTATAAAACCAGTTTCAATGCAGTTTTTTAATATAAAAACATTAAAGAATCTAAACAATCTGAACATACCTTGACAATCCTTTCAAAAATCATGTGATAAAACCCTTAGCAAATTTTAGCTTTAGCCCTAATTTGCATTATAGGCAACTTTTTCAAACACTCCAGTTTGCAGGCACATTAGATAATATTTATAAAACCTTTTACATCAATCTTGGAACATAATGTAAAACAGCAGTTAGTGAAAAATAGAAGTCAGGGTAGTAGTAGTGAAGTAGTAGTAGTAGTAATAACATTTTTAATAATTTCCCTTTTGAAAAGCTAATTTAAAAGATACTACTAATATCTGATATCAGTGATATCAGTGATTATCAATCAATCTATCAATCTATCTATAATCTATCTAACGGATAGATTAGATTTGTAGTTACCATTCCATAATTCAGTTTTGTATGCAAATTATGTTGTTATAATTATAGTCCATTGCCTATTAAGACAAAGCTATTTATGTGTTACATTAGTGTTTAATTGATATGTTTAAGATTTTAAAAATGCAAAATAAGTACAATGTAATGGTATGTTTCATCTTAATTACTTTACACATTCATATGTGTAAAGATTTGCTCTTCTTTTTCTCTCTTAAAGAAGAAAGAAAATATTTCATAAAAACCATGATAAGAAGCACCATATGGCTCATTATTTAATCAATTAGAGAAAATTGAGAAGAACAGATTGTTCTTTTGTAATGCAGTAAATCTTCACTTTACCTTTCATTATAGTGAAATTCTGACCTCAGAATTTTAGGTTTGATCCCAGATCTTTGATCCTGGCCACCAATTCATTAACCCTAAAAAATGTATTTGTTGTACTTCTGTTTGATCATATATATGATCAAAAGATACTCTTGACTGTCAAAATAATCATTGAATTTTCAATATTAGACATATCCATATTTTATTACAGAGTGATACATTTGTTAGGACTGATGAACCCACATTGACACATGATTACCAAGAATTCATAATTTGCATTGGGGTTCACTCTTTGTGTAAATATACTTGAACAAATGTGTAATGACATGGATCCATTATTACAGTATCATACAGAATGTTTTCACAGCCCTAAAAATCTTCTCTCCCTCTTCATCCCTTCCTTCCACTTAACCCTGGCAACAACTGACCTTTTTATTGCCTCCATAGTTTTGCCTTTTCAAGAATGCCAGTCATACAGTTGGAATCATACACTATGTAGCCTTTCAGATTGGCTTCTTTCACTTAGTAAAACATTAAAGTTTCCTTCATGTCTTATTATGTCTTGATAACTCATTTCTTTTTAGCACTAAATAACATTTCATTATATGGATACCAGCGTTTATTTATATTCATTCACCTTCCGAAGGGCATCTTGGTGCTTCCCAGTTTTGGAAATTATAAATAAAGCTGCTATAAGCATCTGTGCATAGGTTTTTGTGTAGAAATAGTTTTCAACTTATTTTTTTTAATATCAAGGAGCACATTTGCTGATCTGTATGGTAAAGTATGTTTATTTTTTTAAGAAACCACCAAACTCTCTTACAGAGTAGTGTATCATTTTGCATTTCCACTGGTAATAAATGAATGAGAATTCCTGTTGCCCACATCCTCACTATCATTTGGTTTTGTCAGTGTTTTGGATTTTGGTCATTCTAATTGCTGGTAGTGACATCTCATTGTTGTTTTAATTTACAATTTCTTAATGGCATACTATGTTGAAAATCATTTCACATGCTTATTTGTCATCTGTATATATCTTCTTTGGTGAAATGTCTATTTAGGTCTTTTGCCCATTTTTAAATTGGGTTATTCATTTTCTTACTTTTTTTTTTCACATTTTCAATGTATATTTTTATTTTATATTTTATTATATTCAGTTAATAATAAAGTCTTTTTTTGGCATTTTCTTACTGTTGAGTTTTAGGTAATCATTCCATATTTTGGATAACAGTACTTTATCAGATATGTCTCTCCTACCAATCTGTGGCTTGTTTTCTAATTCTCTTCACATTTTCTTTTGCAAACAGAAATTTTTAATTTTAAAGAAGTTCAGCTTATCAATTTTCCTTTCATAGATTATACCTTTGGTTTCATATCTAAATAATCCTAACCATACCCAAGGTCATTTAGATTTTCTGCTATATTTTCTCCTAGGAGATTTATACTTCTGTGTTTCACATTAGGTCTCTGATCCATTTTGAGATCATTATCGTGGAAGGTGTACGATCTGTGTATAGGTTCATTTTATTTATTTATTTATTATTTATTTATTTATTTACAGTCTGTGTATAGATTGATTGATTGATTGATTGATTTCATGTGGATGTCCAGTTGTTCCAGCATGATTTGTTGAAAAGACTATCCTTGCTCCATTGTATTTCCATTGCTCCCTCATCAAAGATCAGCTCTTTATGTGGATCTATTTCTAGGCTATATATTCTGTTCTGTTCCTTTGAACTATCTCTCTTTTTTTCTTTTTTTGTTTTTGTTTTACAAATACCACTCTGTCTTGATTATTGTAGCTTTATGGTTAAGTCTTAAAGTTGTGTAGTGTCAGTCCTCCAATTTTGTTCTTCTCTTTCAATAATTATTGGCTCTTCTGGGTCTTTGCCAAATCTATCTATTTTAAATATTGGCAAAAATATTTTTTAATACTGTCCATGCCAACACTGTATAGGCCAAATTCAACATCTTTGCAACGTGTTTTTAGCCCATATATTGCAAATGTGTGAAGCCTACTCAAATATATCAATATAGTGTTTTGACATGATTTCTAGATAATTTTGCTTCATATTATGGTAGGACAGTAAGTGGGAAATTTAGATTATCTTCAAAATTACTATTTAGAAAGAATAGAACAGAACTGATCACTTAAGAGTTAGCTGTCCTAACAGATCTGACACCAAATGATAAGAGCCTATATTTACTCAAAACAGAAGCAGGGACAGTGGTCATCTAGAGTTAAGGTGAATCAGTTACCACGGAAACTGTATCCATGGAGATCTCAAGAAGGGCTTGCTTAGGATTGGAAACACTGCTGAAACCAAACAGGAGTTATCACTGAAAGGTGTTAGTTTGACTGAAGAGGTCCTTCTTTATCATTTTAATGTGGCCTTCTTATGTCATTTTCTAGGTGGAAGCAATAACTCCTTGATTTAACTATACCTCTTTCTGCTTTAAGCCCTTGAAAAACAATTCTATACCTGCCACCTAGAATGCTTCCTCTGGCTCTACCAAATAAATAAGTAAATAAATAAATAAAACCCAGCATTATTTTCTTAAGTAAGCCTTTTGGTGATCCCCAAGATTATATTAAATTTTTTTATCTCATACCCTCAAGGTATCTTTTACTTCTACTGAATACACTTATCAAAATTTTAATAAAATAGTTAATTTTGTATTTATGTGTTTAAGTCTATGTCACCTACCAAAAGATTAGCTCCATCATGGCCAAAGCCATGAAAGAATCATTCTGCAGTATACCTTGTACCTAACACGTTCTTTGCAAATAGGCAGAATAAGTTAATATTTATGGATGGAATGAATACCTCAATATGAATATTTATTGGCCTTTGTAAATGTATCATTCTGTGACAAGATAGTAAGAAACATTGTTTCCTTTAAACACCTAACGGAAATGAAAACTGAGAACCTCTGGGTGTGGGACACAAAAAATTATCACTGACTCTAACAAGAGCAAAAGCAGTTCTTCAATTTCCAGTTGTACTAGCATAACTTGAAAATAATCGCCAAGTACAAATAAACCAACAAGAAACCAAAACGATCTTGTTCACCTTTGTGTGGAGTTAAGAGTTACTTCATTTTTTTTTTTTTTTTTTTTTTTTTTGTACAGCTATCACTATGTTAACATCAATTTAAGAAATACTTATTGAACTCCTTATTTCTTGGAATTAGTCATTCCCTTTAAGTGGGCAAGTCCAGAATCGTGACATGATTTTCTTTACAATATTAAAAAGCCCTAGATTATTATGTTGAGATTTTATTTTCTTGAAACTTCTAATAATAAAACAAAATTGCAGTTTCACAGCTGTGATGGTTCCTTGGTTTCCATAGAAGATGTTTTTATAAAGCAAGGGCTGAGAATCCAGCCATATTCAAATGTTCCCCTTGCATGATGGCTCAATTATTATTGTTGGTACTAATCATCTCAGTACTTGGCAAGACTCATTCATACTGCAGGAAAGCAAACTTTCCCAGAAATCAAAACACCAAATGTTCTGAACAAAATAATTGGAGGATAAGGGTCCCCTTAGATTCTGAAATTTTCACTTGACAGAACCTTGACAATGTGAGTGGGTGTTTAATCAAAAGGATATTTGTCATAGAGCTTAGCTCACAATTTTCAACACAGCAAAGGAAATATTTGGTTCCTATGGTGCAACTGGAGCTTAAATCCAGGCAGACCATTCCAAGTCTCTGATCCAGACTGATTTTTAATTCAGAAGTCAATGGCTTGAAGATTCAATTTCTGGGATTTGCACAGATATGAGAGCAGTAGTTTACTTTCCTACCAAAGGCAGTGATGGTAGAGCTGTGTATGAATACACACACAGGTCCAGGATCCAAGCTGAGTGCCTGAATCAAAGACAGACGCAGGATTCTCTTCTGTATGTTTGTAAAATGGAAATGATATTCTGAGTCACAATGTTTGTGTTTATATGCATTCACCTTTTCAAAATGATTACCAAAAAAAGGGTGAGAGGATGTGATTTTGTAACTTATTTTTTGTTGTTTTGTTAAGCTTCTCAAATTTAACAATTTTAGAACTACTGGCTCATCTTGGAAAATGTCAAATATTAAATGTGAGGTAGACTATACCTTAGGGAATGTTTAAAGCTACTTATATCTTCTAATAAAATCTGTTTGGCATCTAGAGTGATGCTTTTTGGTCTAACCTGTTTATTTCCCCCATACATGTTTATACATTAGAGAAATCAAAGATATTTAAAAGTGTAAAAGTATAAAATCAAGAAAACCCCATTTTTGAAAAAAATTATGAATATATATGCATATATATATATATATGGAAAACACAAGAGCTTATAATTTACATCCAGATTATATATCCAAATCCTTCCTTCTTTTCTTTCTTCCTTCCTTCTTTTTCCTTCCTTCCTTCCTTCCTTCCTTCCTTCCTTCCTGCCTTCCTTCCTTCCTCTTTCTCTCTCTCTTTCTTTTTCTTTTTCTCTTTCTTTCTTTCTTTCTTTCTTTCTTTCTTTCTTTCTTTCTTTCTTTCTTTCTTTCTCTTTCTTCCTTCCTTCCTTCCTTCCTTTCTTTTCTCTTTCTTTCTTTCTTCCTTCCTTCCTTCCTTCCTTCCTTTCTTTTCTCTTTCTTTCTTTCTTTCTTTCTTTCTTTCTTTCTTTCTTTCTTTTTTTCTTTCTTTGATCTATCATCTATTCAAATTATTTTGTGAAAAACAAAGCAGTTTATAATTGCTGAGCCCTTATTAAATATTAGGCACATTTTTAAAAGACTTATTTAAAATAATCCTTACAAACAGATTTTTTTTATTTATTTGACAGAGAGAGACACAGCAAGAGAGGGAACACAAGAAGAGGGTGTGGGAGAGGAAGAAGCAGGCTCCCTGCTGAGCAAGGGGTTCAATCCCAGGACCCTGGGATCATGACCTGAGCCGAAGGCAGATGCTTAACAACTGAGCCACCCAGGCGCCCCACAAACAGATATTTTAATTATGCTATTTGACAACTGAACGTATATTAAAGCACATAGTAGTCAAGTATCTTGCACAGCAAGATAATGAAAGAGCCTGCATTCTAATCTAGAATGTCTGACTTCCGAACTCATTTTCTTTTTAGATTTTATTTATTTATTTGAGAGAGAGAGAGTAAGACAGAGAGAAGGAGCGGGGGGGGGGCAGCTGAAGAGGGAGAAGCAGGCTCCCCGCTGAGCAAGGAGCCCAATGTAGGGCTCGATCACAGGACCCTGGTTAAACAGACACTTAACCGACTGAGCCACCCAGGTGCCCCTGAACCCATCTTCTTTTTTTTTTTTTTTTTTGAACCCATCTTCTTAATAGCTATATAGCAAAGGTAAAAAAATTTATCTCATATGTACATTTTTTTCCTTAAATAACATTATCTTTATTTAACTTTGATTCCCATGAGCATGCTATTGCTTTTCATTGGTTAATACATCAAACTGAGCATCTCAAATAGATCCTCCAAGATTTTCATGATTTTTCATTTTGCTTTTTCCTGATTTTTCGTTTTGCTTGTGTGCAATTATCCCATTCCAGGTCAGTCGGTGTGTTTATTGTCATACATAGAACCAGGTTAATCGCTTTAATCATGTTACCATGTATTCCTGCAATGCTAACTTTTTCACCTTTGAATCCACTCCTATTCAACGTCTGTTTGCTTATAATCGAAGGCTGAGCTTCTTTCTTAATACTTTCCCTACAACTTAAAATTGAGCAACTTCACTTTCTTCTGAGACCACAGACGTCATTTGCCCTAGAGACAGAGATTTATCACATTATACTTCCTGTATTCTGAATATTCCTTCCTGTCTACAACTATATGCATGCCTGAACATGTGTATCACTGTGCCAGAAATTGGAATGTGAAGATGAACAAGATGCATTTCTATCCCTTGATTTGTTTGCAGGTTGATATCTATCTGGAGATTATGATTCCTACATTATATTGAGATTTAAGATTTATAAATTTCTGAATAGTACATTGTGTGAATTTTAATTTATCAGGAATTTCTTTTTCAAACCCACTCTTTAGAAAATGATAAGAATATATCTCACAATTAGCCTAAATATAATTCTGGTATTCTAATACTCTTTTTGTCAAACAGAACACTATGTGTCAGTTATCAGTATCAGGAGAAGACTTCAACTGCATGGAGGATAGCAAAGATCATCAGGATGCCATGCACCAGAGTGAATTAGAAGTTCTAACATGTATCTTGGTATCTGAATTTCTAAAGAAAATATAACACAGTCAAGCACTGGATAGAACAATTCCTTTACTTACATAGAGAAGAGACAGAGTAAGATCAGCTCCAATAGTGTGCACTAGTCCCTCATGATGAGCTGCTCCCCACTACCCACCCCCCCCCCAACTCCTTGTCCCTACATCTGATACAGGGCAATTGGCTTGCATGTGCTCTCTAGGTTTGCAGCATAAGGACCCCTAACTCTACACCATGGAGTCTGAAATACTGAAACTTAGCTGCTGCCTGAGAGCCACTGAGGCACACAATTAAGCAAAATGAAGGAACATTCACTGAGTATAGAACAGAGAAAGATATTCCTACACAAGTTGATAAGCCTGGCAAGGGAGATGTGGGCTCTTTATCTCTTCTTGTAAGTGTTTCAGGGCTAAGATTCATTCTTATGTAGCCAAGCAGGGGTCAAATGATGCACACATGCCTTTCCCAACATATATATATATATATTTTAACAGATAAATTAACCCAAGTGGAGAGGGTAAGTGATTTGTTTTCATTATGTATGGACAGGCTACAGATGGCATACTTAGAGGGATTAGCTATTCCTTCATATCTACTGTACTCTATTAAGGATTCCTGCCATGTTTAACGTAGAGTCTTCTTTCAAAGAAAAAAAAAAAAAAGACACAAAACATACACTGGATTTTGGTAGCACATTGCAGAGCTTTTTGTTGGAGTTCATGCCTTTAAGATGATCATTTATATAATTATAACTTGTTATATATATTCTGTGAAATTTTGCAAGCAATTGTGGCCAACTAATAATATATTTATGTGTAAATGACAAAGTAACTTCAATTTTGTTTTAGCAATTATCCAAGTTTTCTCTTTGGTATATCAGCTTTCCTTCTGTAATTGAATATGTTTTCTAACTACATTGTGCTATCTTTGAGATGATAAACAAATATCTTCTACTTTGACATACTTCATCACATGCTAATATATTGCAATTTGGACAGGAAGTAGGCAATAAAATCAGTTGGATTAGTGAAATAGTTTCAGATGCAGGTGCAAAAAACTTGTCAGCATTATTTTCTATTTCTTTCTTTTTTTAAAATATTTTATTCATGTATTTGTCAGAGAGAGAGAGATTGCAGGGGGGGCAGCAGACAGAGGGAGAAGCAGGCTCCCTGCTGAGCAAGGAGCCCAACAGGGAACTCAATCCCAGGACCCTGGGATCATGACCTGACCCGAAGGCAGACACCCAACCGACTGAGCCACCCAGGCATCCTGCATTATATTCTATTTCTATATAACTCTTTTTACCTTACACTGTGCCAGTGTGATATATTTAAAATAGCACTTACTGTAGTGGGTATATTAATTTTATATATCAGTGTACACACAATTACAACAAACTTAGTGGCTAAAAACTACACACTATCTCACCTCACAATTTCTGTGGGTGAGAAGCCTGGGCATGACTGTGCTGAGTCCTCTGCTCTGAGTCTCAGAAGGCTACAATCAAGATGTTGGCCAGGTGGCATGATTACCTGCGTCTAAGCTCAGTCACGCTGCTGACAGCATCCATCTCCTTGTGGCTGTGAGATTGAGGATCCTGCTTTCTCCATGACTGTTAGTTGCAGGCCATTCTCAACACCTACAGGCCACCTACAGTTTTTGCCACATGGCCTTCTCACAACATGGCAGCTCCCTTAATCAGGGCCAGGAAGAGAATCTCTCCAGTCTCTTAATATGGATGCATTTATAACAAAATCATGGGAATGAGATCCTAACACGTTTGTAATATGACATCACCTAGACAAGGGAGTGACAGCTCATCATCTTGCCATGTTTTGTTGGTCAAAAACAAATCACGGGTCCTTCTCACACTCAAGGAGAGAAGATTATGCATGGATGTGTCCACCACAATTGATGTTCTTTGTCATAAAGGAAAGATTAAGAAACTTTTGGGGGCGCCTGGGTGGCTCAGTCAGCTAAGTGTCTGCCTCCAGCTCAGGTCATGATCCCAGGGTCCTGGGATCAAGTCCCACATCGGGCTCCCCACTCCGCGGGAAGCCTGCTTCTCCCTCTCCCACTCCCCCTGCTTGTGTTCCCTCTCTCGCTGTGTCTCTCTCTGTCAAATAAATAATTTAAAAAAAAAAAAAAAAAAAAAAAAACTTTTGCCTATAAAGTTTATTACACTTCTTAGTGAATATTTTAGTCCAATTTATTTAATTATATATATAATTATAGTCATATAATTAACCACCATAGAAAAAGTATAGTCATATATTTAACCACCATAGAAAAGGACTATTAATTAGTAAGAGTTTTACCAATCCACGTGTCTGTATTTTTCCATGATATTGACCTTTTAAAATGAAGGCTCTAAGTTGACAAGTTTTAACAAGATTAGCTAAATAGTTATAGTCTTTTTCAAGACTATATTTTAACCCATTTTCACTTATTCATTCTATTTATGCATATCTTAATTAGTCAGGGGATGAGATGCCAAAAAAATTGCAGGGTTTTAAGATTTTAAGAAAACAAAATAGTAGTATGTCTGACTAGGAAATCTGTTTTTTCATCAGAGATTGCCTGCTCACCAAGTAAATTCCTTACTATCTATCTATCATGGGCTTCAATTTTCCAACAGAATAGCCTGATTCATCACTGTTATGTCAATGACACCCTGCTCTCTCTGTCATTGCCTAGTGATTCCCCTGGGGAAACTCTAATATTTCAAGCTTATGTGGAAGATATTAAGTTTGATATCACAGAATTTCTTGCACCTAGAAAATACTAGAATGGGAGATATGCATTGACTTTGACTATTCATACAGGAATTTTAGACACTTTAAATTTAAAAGAATCACAGAAAGTTAAATGTCAAAATTTCATTTTATCCATGATAAATGAGGCCCAAAGAGAAAACGTGATTTGGTTTTGACCACCAAACCAATTAGTTAAGAGATTTAAACCTACATTTTTCTAACTTTAAAGCAGTGTCTGTATCCTCTATTAAATATTTTATATAAGGTTGACCCTTAAACAACATGAGTTTGAACTGTGTGGGACCACTTATACCCAGATTTTTTTAGATAGAGTACAGTATTGTAAATGTGTTTTCCCTTTCTTACAACTTTCTTACTTTCTTAATATTTTTTCTCTAGCTTACCTTATTGTAAGAACACAGCACATAATAGATATAACATACAAAATATGTGTTAATTGACAGTTTAGTTTATTTGTAAGGTTTCTAGTCAACAGCAGGCTATTAGTAGTTAGGTTTTTGGGGAACCAAAAGTTATACCTGGATTTTTGACTGTGCAGGTAAGTCGGCACCCTAACCCCCAGGTTGTTCAAGGGTCAACTGCAGACCTTGCAAGCCAGGCCACACAAGGCAAATTAGAGTCCCAGTGTTATAGTGGTAAAATAACCTTATGTGATGCTCACACCCATTTCTCTTGCACTTCACATTTCGGTCACTCTATCACTTCAACTCGTTCCAGATCTCTTCATCTCTTTTAATCTTCTTCCTCCTCCTCCCCTCTGTTCTTCTAATCATTAATAAAACACATACGCATTAAATTATTTTAACATTTGTTGCCAAACAAAGTTTTACTCAAAGAGTGACCAATTCAGTTTCTACCATTGTCTCTGGCCCTATTTTCACTCTACATTATACCCTTTTTTCACCTACTCATAACCCAAGTCATTAACTACTATTGTCTCCTGCTATACTTTCTGGTTTCTGATTCTCTGGTTTCAAAAACTGTCCTCTTGAGGCTTTGGGCTTGAACATCATGAGCAATCCTGACATCTGGTCTTTGGAGATGCCATAATGATAGAGTTCTGGTGAAGAAAGAGATGTGAACAATCAGAGTTATACTATTTATGGTTTTATTTATTTTGGGGGGCAAGGGTCTCAATGGTTTCGGAGAGGGTACGAAAATTATCTATGGGAAATAGATAGAGCAGGGAAAATTCAGAAATTCTCCTGCACTCATGAAATTTATATTCTAGTTAGGGAGGTAGGTAATCAACAAATGAAAATAAATGGATATATTATGCAATGTTAAGTACTGAAAATACTATGAAGAAAAAGCAGGGAAAGGAAATATGCAGTAATGTTGGTTGACAAGATGTTTTAGATATTATATCCAGGGAAATTTTGTTAAGGAATGATTTTAGGCAGAGACCTGAATAAAAAGGCCATTCAGATGACTATGAATGTTGTTTGGAGTGAGAATAGCAATGCAAAGATCTTAATGAGGGAATAGCTATTTTATCTGTGAAAAGATAACTAAAGCCAAAGTGATGGGACATGCAGCATCATGGTACATATGGGCAGGCTACTGATGCTTTACAATATGGGCAATTCACATTAATATAATGTTCAGCAAAACAAATCACATTAGACCCTTCATCAACTCAGGGGTTAGGGGTGCTAATCCCCCACACAGTTGAAAATTCACTTAAAACTTCAAGTCCCCCAAAACCTGTTTATTAGCCTACTGTTGAGCAGAAGCCGACTGATAACATAAACAGCCAATTAACATATATTGTATGTCATATGTATTATATACTATATTCTTACAATAAAGTAAGCTAGAGAAAAGAAAATGTTATTAAGAATTTTGTAAGGAAGAGAAAATACATTTACAGTACTGTACTGTATTTATAAAAAAAAAAAATCTGCCTGTAATTGGACCTGCACAATTCAAACGTATGTTGTTCAAGGGTTAACTATACTGTGATTCCATTTATATGAAGTTCAAAAACAGGCAAAGTTAATCTATGGTGTTAGAATAATTATTGTGGGAAGAAGAGAGCAAAAGGGATAGCCTCTTCTGAGGAATTTATAGTATTTCATTTTTTGGTCATGGGATTTCTCTTTGTAAAATTTCATTGTGTTCTACACTCATAATGCCCTCTTCTGTAGCAATTTTACTACAATAGACATATTTTAACAATCGAAATGCCAGTGGAAGGAGATAAGCCAAACACTGGGGAAAGCAAATGTAAATATCAGCATCAGAGAAGTCAATCAATCTAGACCCTAGAGAGGAAAGACTAAAGCATATTATGGTAGTTTAAGAGATATTCATTAACAGGTAGTTAGGCAGTCTATGTTCTTCTGAAAACTAACACTACCCAGTTTCTAACTGGGTAGAAGAGCATTCAATAGAGTTTGAGAGACAGGCCAGATAATTGAAATAAGTTTTATAAATAGCAGAATATTCTAAAATGGTGGTGTTCATATTGTTCTGTGGAGTATGCTATAAAGTTATTATTCAATAAAAACAAAGTATACTTGAAGCAAATGAACGACTGTTTCATTAGGAATTTTATGAACACAGTTATTCATGAGCTAACATGTTATTCCACTACTGAAGATCTCTGGTTTATTTCTTTGTACCCTTGGAGAAGGTCTCATTCTTTATGATGGCTTCTTCCTCTCTTTCCTTCCTGTTTCATCTTTCAGTGACCCATGTATCCTGAACATGCCTCGCATTCTCTCATCATCACAACTTGTACATACTACTATGTTTTATTTTATTTTGTTTTGTTTATAGGAATTTGCTCATCTGGCTAATTCCTGCTCACCATTTAGACATCTTTTTCTCAGTTGCATATTCTCTGCCCACCAAATACTGACTTCTGTTTCTTGTTTGAACCATTAACAAATTGGCACTAGTGTAGCATCCATCACTTTGTTTTATTTATCGGCTCCTTACCAATTGCCATTCCTGGATAAACTGTAGTCTGGATGAGGAGAGATGCTGTGTCTTGCCCATTGCTATATACACAGCATCAAGCACTTGATTCATTTTTTTACTGAATGTATGAATGTATATAATGGGAGGAGGGAAAGAGGAAAAACAAAAGAAAAGGAGGATTGCATGATGGAGAGACCAAAGAACTGGGCTAGGAATCAGGTCTTTTTACTTCTGGCCCAGGGTTTTTTTTTAAGAGTTACCCACCCAAATGGATCTTAGGGACAAGAAAGAAATAAAAATTACCAAAGTGATTCAAGAGGGAGTTTGAAGACTCAAATGAGCATGAATATGGCCCTTTTTAATGGCAAAATGGTTACTCAGTTCCAGCTTACTTTCATCATCTGAGAATGCTGATCACCAGTGTGTCCAGATACTCTGATTTTTTTTAAAGATAAAACATAGATTTGGATTTTGAAATGATGGCTAGTAATTTGATCATCTTTACAATTTATTTGTAAATGCTGTGCTTACCAACAGTGTAGGATATTTCCACCTTGAATTTCCAAATTTTGCTCTTTGTTGATCTCCTACCATACTCTATTCTAGCAAGGCATTTCATTTTTAGAATGAGGATTTTCTCTTCAATTTTTCTTAAAGCACTTCATTAAACTTTTGATGTTTTATTTGAAGCATTCTCATGTGTCACAAGAAAGTTGATAATGGTCAGTCTCCTCAATATGACAGAAAGTGAGTGTGTTCCTGATCTGACCTGGTATTTAAGAAAAGTGATCTCATAAATTGGAAGTTATTTGGGGATTTTCTTTAGTTCTTATTTTCCCCAATTTTGAAGATAATGATATATGCTCTCATGTCTTCTAATGATTCACTCTATGTTTAGTTATTATTTAACTTCACTAGGAAAAAATTCTGAGTTGAATCTGAGTTCACAATTTTCAATACTTTTGTTGGACTCAGTTTTGAATAAAAACATCATACAACATACAAATATAATGACAGAACTTCTTTCAGTGTAAACTTAACTTTAAAAAGTAATCTTTTGATTTTTACCTATTGGGCTACAGGTGAATCTCTCTATTGTAAGTTAGAATTGCAGTTAAAACTTGTTTATAATAATAGATTGTCTACAAAAAAGTATCAATTTGGTTTATTTTAACTCTGGTTTTATTATTCTAAGCATTTAGCAGAATATTCACAGTTATAATTAGGCTAAAAAAGTTCTATTAAAAATATTAAGTACATTAACTTTGAAATCTTACATCAGTTTGAAAGCTGAGAATAAAGGTGTATTTCCAGATAGAGTAACAGACATTAGAAAAGGAACTTTTTTCAGAAACAGACCCATAAATACAGAGAACAAATTGATGGTTGCCAGAAGGGAGGGAGGAAGCAGAGTGGGCAAAATAGGTGATGGGGAGTGGGACATACAGACTTCCAGTTATGGGATGAGTAAATTACAGGATAAGTGGGACAGTACAGGGAATATCATCAATGGTATTTGTAATAGTGTTGTATGGTCACAGATGGTAGCTACCCTGAGCTGATCATAGCATTGCATATAGAGTTGTGGAATCACTATCTTATACACCTGAAACTAATATAGCATTGTGTGTCAACTACACTTCAATATAAAGAAAGTGAAACAAAATATAAAAAGTGATCTTCAAGTCAAAAAAAAAGCTTTTTCAGACTCAGATAATAAAAGAAATAAATTATATTTTAAAGACATTGTTAGCTTCAAAAAATTATATTATTATTTGATATTTCCCAGCATTTTTTATAATCCTAATTTACCTTTGTTAGTTTACTCTGAGACTGGCTTCTAAATTACATAATGTATAAGAATTTTTAAAAATTTCTCTCTATCTTTATTTTTATTCCCCATAGATTTGTTTCTATGAAGTTTAATAGGAAAACTGGCCATAGTAAGAAGAAAGTCTTTGCTATGAGGATCTCTCACATATTAGCCTTAAGAATCCTTGTTAAACTTATGTTTCAATTGAGTCTCACCGTATTCAATTATCTAGAGTAATCCAAGAAAAAAGACATGGATAAGCTAAAAATTATTGATTTTCATTTCCTTTCCATTACAGTAGGTAGATGATTAGCTACTGTCTCTTGATAGAAAGCCTATAGCTACTATTTTATGGAATATTTTTTCTTTTCTGAAATAGTTTTGCAATTAATTAACCCATATTTCTATTGATTACTTGCATTTTTAATTTACTGTCCTAAGCTGAAACTTGAAAGACATATGAGAAACAAGGAGCTTAATGGGGACACGGGCCAGATATGCAAATGAGTGACTTGAATCTTTTGAAGTGACCTACAGATTGGGCTAGAATGACTGTTACTATGGTTACCTTCAGAGAAATGTTCAAGGTTAAAAAGAAAAACAAAACAAAACAAAAGGTTAACTATTTGCCTTTTCTGTTACTATTAACTATGTTAATTATTTGTGGTTTTGTTATGATTGAGAGAAAAAAAAATACCCAAGAAGAGAATATTTGTCTCCTTAAAAGAGGGGTAAGAGAAGAGAATTAATACCTCTGTATGAACATTTGAAAATGTATTATTTGTAGGAGGATGTTGCCCTACATCACAGATGTAGCTATGATCCAGCTAACTCAACAGCAGACCCTCCAACTACTGGAATCTTAAGATGTCTACTTTGTATATCAGAATTTGCTTTATAATAAAAAAAATCAACACAATTTAGCAGTCCAAAACAACAATTTAATTTTCTATTGCTGCATAACAAATTATCAGAAATTTAGCAGCTTAAAACAACACAATATTATTATGTTACAATTTCCTGTGTCAGGAATCCAGCATGTTCTATCTCTCCTCAAGGCCTCATTAGGCTGAATAGAGGTGTTGGCTGGCTGTTGCCCAACTGCAGACTTGACTTAGGAAAGATCCACTTCCAAGGTCCCTCACGTTGTTGCCAGAATTCATTTTCTTGTGACTGTAGAACTGAAGTCCCCTTGTCTTACTAGCTACTGGCTGCTTACTGCTCTGTTCCTAGAAGTTGCTCTTAGGTCTTTGTCATGCAGCCCCTTCAGAGTCAGCCTTGAAGAAGCTCCCCTGAGCTATAATCCTCTCATGCTTTCAATCTTTCTAGAATGCTCTTCTGAAAGTAGTCAAAGAAAACTTTTAAAGGGTTCATGTGATTGGGTCACATGATAATCTCCCTATCTGAAGGTCAACTGTGTTATATAATATAACCTAATTATAGAAGGAAAATTCATTAAATTCACAATCTCAGGGATAATGAAGCATGTGTATATCAGACAGGTGAGAAATCCTGCCTGCTGCAACTATAAATCTCATGAACCTGCTGTGCTGGGCTCAGCGAGGTGGTTTTTCTGCTATGGGATATTATTGGCTGGTCTCTGGGATCATTTATGCCACTACAATATGCTGGATATTAGCCTGGGGCTGGGTGTTTTATGGTGGCCTTTTATGGAAGAGTAATACGGAGAGGCCAAAGGAGCGTCTCTCCACCTTGTCTCCCACCCTCCAGCAGGGTAGTCTAGTATTTACTACTTTGCCCTGTGTCCAGAGTTCCAAAACAAGGTGTGCAAAGACTCTTGAGGCTTAGACTATGAATTCATACATGGTCCTTTCTACCGCACTGTGCCCAAAGCAAGTCACAAGTCCTACCCAGATTAAAGGGTTGGGGAAATAGACTCCATATCACTAGGAGATGGGAAGAATATGTGATCATTTCTGTCTATCACATTTATTTCTTGATAAGATTAATTAGAACAGAGAAGAAAAAATTGTTAAGGGGGAATATGTCATCACAAATATATAATTGACTAATACATATCATTTATTTTAAGAATTTAAACTTATTTAGTAAAGATTTCTGGATTGGAGGATCTGGGAAAAAAACAGTTAAAATTTAGAAGAGTGCTACAAACACAACTACAAAAAAGAGTTTCTACAGCTATCTTGATTTAGAGGATAGGTAAGAGGAGGACTGGAAGTAAAAGAGAGGAGACATTTTTAGCTGAAACTAAATTTACTTTTTTTCCATTTCAACTTTGCTTTGACCAGAATTTGGTACATTAAAAGGTGAAATAAAAGTCTTTGACTCATCTTTCACATTTTATTCTCTGGGAGCTATTCATACACAATACAAATAAAAGCCACTAAGCATCCTTCCTCTATAACCACTGTTTTAGCTTTTATAAATATTTTTTTCTGTTTATCATAGAAGTTTGAAAGAAATTTGCAAAACCTAAGTAGCCCTCTTCATCTATTCAGGATTTGTTATGTGTCAACTTTCTTCCCTGTTTTGCACAATCTCATAGGAAGATAATAGATAAATGAACTAATGAAACAAATCTATTTATTCTTAGGACTCTTAAAGTCTGTCTTAGACAATGATATTCAATTTATAGCGTGATCTAAAAAGGGGGAAGCCAGGGGAGCCACAGCTGGTTAAGCATCTGCCTTCAGCTCAGGTCATGAGCCCTGGCTGGGAATAGAACCCCACTTCGGGCTTCCTGCTCAGTGGGGAGCCTGCTTCTCCCTCTCCCCCCCTGCTCATGCTCTCTTTCTCTTTCTCTCAAATAAATAAATAAATAAAATCTTTAAAAAAATAAAAAGGAGGAAACTGAACATCTACTCTTTGTAATTAATATTGATATAATTACACTATGAGAAATATATATAATTTGGTTGTTTTAAAGAAAACAATGGTAGACTAATCTTCCAGTGGCAAAAGATTTCTCTAGAAGGTAGGCCAGGGGAGTTGGCTTCGATGCTTAGAATGCATCAGGTCTATTAATATTGAGGTTTGAGAGAAATCAACTTTCCAAATTCTATGGTTATGGTGGGTCCAAGATTCAAATTTGCCTCCCCTTCAAGGATGCCTCTCGAATAGGTCATCTGCCTCCACACAGATCTCTTAAATTCATTTCACTAACTGTACTGGCATGGCTCCCAGGAGAGTAGAGGGCATCTGTTTTGTTCAAATATGCAGATGTTCAGAAAATTTATAAACTCAGAATTTTTTATAAACATCCATTATTAGACATGCTTCAAGGTGTATGATATTGAAATTCTAGGTAGCTTTTTTTACCCCCTCTGAAAAAGATTTAGCAAAAACAGAAACCAAGAGGTCACAGAATTCTGTTACAGAATGGATAAAATTTTCTGAGAATCTTTCTATATTCCTGTTATATAAACCATATAATTAGATGTCTCATATCTCCTGAAAATATGTAGCATAATGAATGCCCATTAGGAGGAGATGAGGTTTGAGAATCTAGAGATATGGATTCTAACTCTGATTTTATTCATTCAACTAACAATGTGCAAGAAACTGACAAATACCTGGAATTGTTCTAGAGGTTGATGATAGAGCAGTAACCAGAAAAATGTCTTTCTTCTCAAGGTGTTTATATTTTATTTGAGAAAGGAGAAAAGTAAATAATATATTACATCAAATAGTGATAAAGGAGGATATAATGTGAATTGTCAGAATTCCACTCACATATCAGTACTTACTGGCTCCTTGCACGTGGATCCAAAGGCTTTCTACTGTGAAAATATAGGACTAGGTATTTTTCAGGCAGCCCAGGTACACTGAACCTACAAATGGGAGAGATAAAAAGCTGAGGATATAATGGCCCAGGAGCAATTCTTTTCAAATGATGGAAAGAATAGTGGCTAAATACACAAACTTCATCTCCTCTCAGGTGGAACGCCTCTGCTATTTGTTCTGTGAAGTCTTCTGAGTTCCCAGGTTTCCCACAGCATTAGCCTGCTCATTAATACACCTTGTGTTGACTGTCATCTCTCCTCTATTTTACTCCCAAGTGCCCAATCATATTCTTCTTCAACTTACATCCACATCTTTGTCTCAGGGCCTTCTCTGGAGGAATCTAATATAAGAAAGAGATTAAGGGTAAATATATGATGGTGATATCTTATACAGAATGTCCAAAGAAGACTTCCTTTATGAGGTGGCATTTGTTCAGATAGTTGAATTAAGAGGGCAGTCAGATGGACACAAGGCAAAAGAAGCATTCAGATAGAGGGAACACCAGTGCAAAATCCCCAGGGAGTTGAAGAAAGAGCAAAGCTGTGGTTAAATGGGTGAGCAAGGAGAGTATAGGTAGAAGATGCTTTTGTCTGTTCAGGCCTTTATAACAAAAATATCATAGACTGGGTGGCTTATAGACAACAAACATTTATTTCTCACAGTTCTGGAGTCTGGGATTTCCCAGAGCAAAGCACTGGCAGGGAGGGCTCACTTCCTGGTTCACAGAGGACCATCTCCTCACTGTATCCTCACTTGGTAGAAGAAGAAATAAAGCTCCCTGAAGTCTCTTTTATAAGGGCAGTAATCCCAAACATGAGACCATAACACTCATGACTTACTGACTTCCCAAAGGTGCCACTTTCTCTTACCATCTCTGTGGGGATAAGATTTCAACATATGGATTTTGGTGGGACATGAACATTCAGGCCATGGCAGAAGATGTGAAAGCCGTATAAAAAAGGCATCTTAGACATTTGAAGAACTTTGGAGTTTTCTCTGAGTGATACGGGAAGCCACTGGAGAATTTTAAGCAGAGAAGTTACATGATTTGATTTATATTAAAAAGAAAAATCACTCTGGCTGTTTAGAAGGGATTAGGATGTGAAGACAAGGTTGAAGCAGAGAGACCGGATAAGAAGTGAGGGACAATGTTGATAAGGTTAATATCTGATAAAGGTGACAGATAATGGGGCTTGGACCAGGGTGGTAGTGCTGGGTTGGGGAGCAAGAACCACATTCTCAGGGAATCTCAGAAGAAGAGTTGGTAGGGTATGGTGATGGATTTCACCTGTGACATGAGAGACAGTCAAAATTCAGGACTTTTGTGTTGAGCAACTAGAAGAATAGAGGTTTCTTTTATTGAAAAAAGGAAAATTGTGAGAAGAACAGTTTTTCAGAAAGGATCAGAACCTGGTTTTGGAGAATAAATTTTCAATGCCTATCAGACATCCAAGGCTTTGCCACCAATTCACTGCACAATGACAGACAAGATATGTAACCATGGAAAATCTGTTCTAACTTGGGTGACATGGGAGGAATCCAGCTCCCAGCCAAAAACACCTATGTATGGTTTTCCAGGTGTGACCATAGACAATTACAAAGGCTTTCTGTGGCAAGTGTCATGGGGGAAAATTGCCCTCTCCACACCAGGCCAGATACACAGATGGTGCACTGCCGTCTCTGGGGAGCTGCAGTCAAGGAATGAGAACCCTCTGGCTGGTCACGCACTTCACAGAAGAATGATCTTAGCTCAGGTGACTTCACTCAGGTCTTTATTCAAGACCTTCTGCTTCCATTCCCTCCCCAGGCACCTTTACCAAAACCTCTTTATGGGGCAAGGGAGAGGAAAACCTTGACTCTTGGTTCCACCCCATAAAAGGTCTATAAAACTGGAGGAGCTTTAGTTTGGGGCTCCCTCCTCAGTAAGACAACCCCCAGTTCTGTGAGAATCCACCTGAACATCAACCAGTGCCCTGTCTCAGAAGGGAACAGCAATGGGGTAGTTGGCACTTACTTCTGTTTTAGCCTCTTGCTTATACTATTGTTGGAAGTGATTAAAGGCTTGACTGTGACTTTCCTTTTTGCTTGATTTTAATCAGCTACTCTGACACCTGGGAGCTCACTCTCTTCAGCTCAGCTGAGCACCTGACAAATGTTACTGGAGAAGCTCAAGCATGTTTATCCATCCCAACCGCAGCTCCAGAATTTCCATGAACAGCATTGATATGCATGCCAGTCCTTAGGGTGAGGAAGGAAGCAGGGTGGTTATGAAGCAAATCTTGAAATTGTATTGACGTCGAAAGGACAGTGTTTTTAACTTATATACTTATGCTTTATGTTACAAATCAATACAAATCATAAATTTTCCTCAATACTTTTTCATATTTTTGTGAGCCCTTCACCACTACTTCTCTACCGCACCCCAGTTGTGCCAATAAATCATACATCAACCTAGCGAATATTTATTAAAAACCTATCCGATACAAGGAATACAGTGGTTAGTAAGAGGCAGACTTCCTGTGAGGGGGCATATTGGCCTGGTGAGGCAGACATTAAAAAATAATAACAAAAATCAATATATAATATATAATTTTAAATGAAAGAGTATGGAGTGTGATGGAAGGGTGTTATAGAAAAGATGAAATTTAGATTTACAGGGAGGTGTGGGAACCACATGTGAGGAAGTGACATAATTTACCCTGAGACCTATAAAGACAGTGGGAGGGGTCAGCTAGGTAAAGGGATGAGTGCTTTCTCAGTCTTGGGTTCACAGTAGTGGGGCAAGGTGCAGTTCAGAGAGAGATACAGTATAAAAAATAATTTGAAAAGGCTTGAAAAAGCTGAAGTGGTATCTGTGTCCATAATTATTATCGATCATTACAGTAATGATGTCTAAATGTCAGGAAAATTTGTCTGTGGCCAAAAGGATAAGTGGCAGAGAAGCGCAGAATGCAACCACATGATTATAACAAATCATTCAACAACCTATCTCAGAATACAGTGGTTCACTTCAAGGAGACAGAAAAAAAACAGCAAAGATGCCAAGATCTGGAAAAAGTAAGAGGCACATCAAGAGGCTTCATCATTTATGCTGATGCCAGAAAGAAGGACATTCCAGTGGCCAAAGCTTCTATTTAGAGTGCTAGATACCAGGGTGTCAGCCACACAGCTGAGCATGGTTGCAAGAGCCCTGGGACTAGAGAGCCATAAGGCAATCAGGTGGCATAGGAACTGTTTTTCAACTTGTGAAGGGGGTGGGGATCCACTAATCGCACATGCCTTCTGCTCAGGTCTTGGTGTCACCCATTCAG
This sequence comes from Halichoerus grypus, assembly GCF_964656455.1. NCBI lineage: Eukaryota > Metazoa > Chordata > Mammalia > Carnivora > Phocidae > Halichoerus > Halichoerus grypus. Next base: position 23,453,230 of record NC_135714.1, read on the forward strand.
ACTTCTAGGAATTGACTCCCAAATCATCCCATGATTCTGTCCTTTACCTTAGGAATTGGCATTTCCTGATCCTTCTCATTAATTTCCACTCCTATATATGGTTTACTGTCCTTTAGGGACAGGTTCCTACTATATCTTCAATGTTACTTCCTTCTACTCCCCTACCTGTAATGCAGGATTTTCTGTCACACTCAACTTCTTTCTACTCCCAAATGTACTGTATTTTGTCTGAAGCCTGGAACATTGCACATCCTTTCCCCTCTGACAATAACACTCCCCCCGCCGCTTTTTTTTTTTTTTTTTTTTTTTTTGCATTTCTAACTTCTACTTGACTTCCATGTGTCAACGTACTTCCTTTAGGAAGCCCTTTCTGATCCCACATCGGGATGAAATACACTTGTTTTGTGTGTCCATGGGAGTCTATGCAGCACTTCTAGATTGTAATTACATTGATCAGAAGTAGTAATTATAGGCAAGCGTGAAACAGAAGAGTACTTTTAAAACATGTCTGCAAATTCTTTGACACTCTCATTAAGAGGTAGGTTCAATATTCTGTTCCTTTGACCATTGTGGGTTGACCATAGTGATTCACTTCTGGCCAGTGGAATGTGCCATGTGTGATGCTTCATGAGCACTAGCTCTGTGTCCAAAAAGGGGATGAAGTTTCCACATTGCCCACCACAGCACAATTCTAAACTGGTCCCCCAAGATTCCCTGCCCTAACCCTGAGGACATCAAATCTACCCTTGACTATGTTATGTTATGTGGGAAGGGAAATTTTTTAGATGTAATTAAGGGTATTTTATCATTTGACTTTGTGTTAATCACACGGGAGATTATCTGGGTGAGCCTGATCTAATCACATGAAACTTTTCAAAGTATAGAGATTTCTCTGACTAGCAGCAAAGTATGAAATTAAAGAGGTTTGAAATATGGTGGAAATTTGAAGTGAGGGGACCTTATGCTAACTGCGATGTCTGTTGGAAGGCCTGAGGGAAGATCTACGGGCAAGGAACTGCGGGTGACCTCCAGGAGATGAGTGCAGTACCCCATCAGAAATGGGGTTCTCAGTCCTACAACTGCAAGGGAGTGAATTCTGCCAAAAAATGAGCTAAAGGCAGATTCTTTTTCAGAATCTCAAATGAGCATCTAGTTGGCCAATAAGTTGAATGTAAGACTGAGTACAGAACCCACCCGAGGTTGCCCAGACATAGTGAGATATTAATATCAGAAATCTGAATATACTGAGACCACTGTGTTGTGAGGATTCTCAGGACACTTTTAGATGCCACATGTAGGTGCTCTAGTTGGCAGTCTCAGCTGAGGTCCCAGGTGACAGCCAGAATCAATAGCCAGACATGTGAGTGAAGACATCTAATGATTCCAACGTCTGACACAGAGTGACATGGAGTCATTAAGTCTTCCCAGCAAAAGATCAAGATATTGTGCAGCAGAATCAAGCCATCCCTGATGTTTTCTCTATGGATTCCAGACGGACAGAAGCCATGAGCAAAATAACATGGTCATTTTTAAGCTAAGTTTTGGGGTAATTTGGTATGCAGCATTAGAGACTAAATTCTGCCAGCAAATGGGTATTAAGTAACTTATAGGACCTCTTCCAGAATGGATAAGGAACTTCATTATATTTGAGTTGTCAGGAGCGCACAGATAAGAAAAATACACAATTATGCCATGGGACTGCTCTGGTGGAAGCCCTACAGTTGTATTCCTACGATCTGCCTCTGTGAGGCTGAAGAGTGAAAATGAGACACTTCCCTGGGACTGCTCCAGAAGATGCAAAAGCCCTTTCCGCATGCTGTGATCTCCTATGTGGTCTCTCAATACATGTTGCTCACACAGACCTACAAGTCCCCTAAGGCAGAACCTTGATCATATACGGAAAATTTGAGGCTAGGGCACTTGGAAACTGTGTGTTATTTTAGCTGCCCTGTCTCTGTATCATAGGAATAGAAAGTACTAGTAAGAGTAGATGTTGAGTGAGCCACAACATCCATAATAACTGCCATAATATTTCCTTTATCCATTTCTTCACTGGAACTAAGGGTTAGAGGAAGAGGAAAGGGTCTTATTCATTTCTATCTGTTCAACATCTAGTAGAGTGGCTGGCACAAAGGTAGTGCTTGATAAATATGAATAAATAAGAAGGATTTTTCTTCTCTTAAACAATAGTTTCCTGCCTGGTTTGGCAAAGCTCACTGAAATCACTTTGAATGTGCCATGCTAACTAAAACTGTTTCTCCATGATGTAACTCACCTTTGTTTTGTTTTTGTTTCTCCTGATGCTTACATGGCAGGCACTTTTTGTTATTTATTTCTCGGCTGAAATATAATGTCCACCAACTACTGGCTCTAAATTGCTACCTACTTAACATCATACCATGTTCCTTTCCTTTATTGTCTCTTTGGCACATATTAACATGAAATATTTTCTGATTGGTTAATTGATCAATTGATTGACCGAATTAAATTTATTTGTGCTTTGATGTAAACAGCATGAGAACAACGACTACGTCTATGGCTGAAATACATATGTCTATGTATTTCAGTCCTCCAACCTCCACTTCAATTATCTTCCATCAGCTCTGCCTTCTGGATTTGAGTGGCCTTTTAATTAAACTCTTCTGGATTGACTTTCCTGCCTTACTGCTGTGTGTTTTATGTTATATCCCGCCTGGAACAAAAATATGTTTGGATCATTATAAAAGAACTGAATTCTTTTGGGGCATCTCTGAAAATCACCTTCCCGCCAACCACCCACCTGGCTCTGAACTCTATTTGCCTTTGTCCACGACATTTTGTAAAGAGGCAGGGAAGTGTTAGCAACAAATGAACTAAACACAGGAAGGCAAGCAGAAATGGGGATATGAAAATCCAGGCTGAAAATTGGAAAGTATGCCTTGTGGCTAAAGAGAAATGAAGTTATTGAAATTGAAAGACAAAATCAGAAACAAAATGAAAGCCAAAGTGACTTGAAGCAGGAACCCAAGGTATGAGATTGAAGATCCAGAAATCCTCCTGGCAAAATTCAGAAATAGTCAAATGGACCAAACTTGGTGGATGGATCTCTACTAGAGGAGTAGAAGGTGTCTGAATCACTTAAGTTTTAGGTTTGTGGAGGTGAAAACAGATGTTTGCATAATAATATTCTGCAACCCACCCTCTCTTCCTAGAGGACCAGGAAAATGACATGGCCCCAGCTATGGGGAGAAAAAGAATGCAGAGGTCAACGACCAGACAGGGTTTTATTTTTTTATTTTTTTTTTAAGATTTTATTTATTTATTTGAGAGAGAGAATGAGATAGAGAGAGAGAGCATGAGAGGGAGGAGGGCCAGAGGGAGAAGCAGACCCCCCGCTGAGCAGGGAGCCCGATGCGGGACTCGATCCAGGGACTCCAGGATCATGACCTGAGCCGAAGGCAGTCGCTTAACCAACTGAGCCACCCAGGCGCCCCAGACAGGGTTTTAAAACAGGAATGAGAAAAAGGGATTGGAGAGAATCTTCTAGTAGTTCTCTTAGACATACCATTATGCCCTTACTGTTGAGAGAGGAGAATAGAGTGTTTTAAAATATTTAATTCCTCAAGATCTAAATTAAATATTTCACAAATGATTTTGGAAGAAACTCTATGTAATGTCTATTTTAAAATTTAAAAATTCAATTTTGCTTGTAAAAAATTAATTCATATGTATGCATATGTATACAAAAACGCTTCATTTTGTAGACAATACCACTAAACCAAAATGCAATATTAAATATAAAATTATAAAGTAAATCTGATTTATTTTTTTCATAGCCACTGTAGAGAGACTTCAGTGAATTGAAATATGTTCTTTAAAAAATAAATTTCTGAGAAAAAAATAGAAAGAATTTTATAATCCTGTATATAGGAACAGCATGCATCAATTAATATCAAATTTTATTTAACCATAATGTAGCATATGTGGTTGTTTAATATTATACATCCATAAAAGAAAATATTTGTTGTTTCATTAAAAACATATGTATTTACATTTCTAACATTGTTCTATACAATTCAAAACAATTGTTCTAAGCAATCTGGTTTTTTGCTTGACTAAAGGACATTTGCAATTAAGTGACTCCATACCAAAGCTTGGAATACTACTTAGCTAGTGTCAGAAGTTGTGTATCTTTTTTACTACTGTTATAATGTTATTACTCACCATTCACAGTGGAATTTATCTAGGGAGTAGTCACCCAAACCTATGTTCCTACTGAAAAATAAGTCACTGATTACACTCCATTATATGGTCAGAAGTAAATTTGAGCAAATTTGCCACAGCTTATCTATCAGAGTCCTGCCATAAAACTGGGCAAAAGTATGTTTCAATTAGGAAATAGGAAATGATCAGTAAAGTTTGAGTTCAGAAATAAAAACAAAGCCGAAATGGCATGTGTTGGAACAAAGAGATCCAGAGTTAAGCATTTGGCTTTATAAATTGGCAGTAGGCTGATAATTAATATTTGGAATTGTGGATTATCATAATCTGAGTCATCCTTTTTAGAAATAATTCTGCAATTGATGTGTATGGTAAATTGAAGAATACACTAGAATGTTGAAACTAATTAGAGAATATGGCAAAGTTTATTCAGAGTCATGAAGAGTTTAACTTCTTTGGGGGGGGAGGGGCAAAGGGAGAGAGAATCTTTAATCCGGCTCTGAGCTCAGCACAGTGCCCACCGGGGCTCAATCTCAAGACCCTGAGATCACTACCCTCAGATCACAACCTGAGCCAAAATCAAGAGTCAGTCGCTCAACCAACTGAGCTACCCAAGCACCCCGAAGAGCTGAACTTCTGATAACACTAGGAGTAGAAAGAGTTTCATCTCAGAGTAAGAAGACGAAAATGGAATTGGGGAACTGAAGTGTAGGGGTATGGATAAGAAACAGAATAAATAAAACCATTTCTCCATCTTCATCCATCAAAATTTTCCTGTGGTGTGAAAACCAAATCCAACAGTGATCATTCTCTTACTTAGTGAACAACTTTATGGTATCTCCCAACTTTGTATGATTGACTTATTAGTAGAGTTTATCAAAATATTTTACTGTTGATTACTATGAATGAATGCTGACTGATTAAATGAGACAAGTGATGTATCAAAGGAACACAATTAATTTCCTCATACATACCAGTAAATTGTTTATTATTATTTACACAGCCTATTTAGTTTTTATTAAATATTAATTAATATTTAAATTAATACAATTTAATTTATAATAGCTCCAACTTATACTTACTGAGGCTTAAACAGATTCTGGATCATTGCCGGACATGATACAAGTCAACAAAAGGCCTCAGAAGCCTTGAAAAATTTTCTGTCATCCCTAATAAGATCAGTCATCTTTTAATAACATTCATAGAGGCTTTGCTGTAAATAGGCTAGCCCTTACTATGACTTGGGAATGCAATGAAATGGAAACTAAGCCTCATAGAATGAGACCAATTAAAGTCTACATTCTGCTTATTAAAATGGGAGTAGCTGTATTATCTCTGCCTGAAGGTAGAAAATTCAGCCCACTAGAAAGCCAAGGAACAAACCTCGTGTAAGATGAACATACTCTAAGTGTGTATGTTCCAGCCTTTAAGTATTCTGAGAATCACATTACTTTGAGATTTAAAGTTATAGCCAATAATAAATACCATTTCAATATAAATATAATTTCTGTAATAATAAAATATTCATGAGTATCAGTGGGTAGCAGGTAATAAACCCTTAAATCTATCTACAGAGACATGAAGTTAAACATAAAAAAAAGCAACTTCCAGTAGATTATAACATACTCCATAAATGCCTTTCTTTTTATGGATGTGTGTGCATTCCTATTATTAGATGGGACAACTAGCCCCTAGCATACATTATTTAAAAAAAAAAATACTTGCAGCATATTGCATAGTTTGTGCCCTGTAATAAGAGAAAAACATTAAATGGTGGTGTCAAGTTGGCTTCAAGTACAGCCAGGGGCCTTCTGGAGAGTTCTCTACAACACAAAGTTTAATAGACTAAGCATACTTCTCTCAAAATGGTTAAATGTAAGCTAAATGTATGACTGAAATTTAGATTCGGCCTTGCAAGAAACCTCATGCTAGCTTTAAATCATAGAACCTTAAATCCCAGGACATGGCTGTTGGCCCAGGAATGAGCTCAAGATTGGAAAGATATTTTACCTGGATTTTTTACTAGACTTAATGAAAAAGCTGGTGATTCACTTCTGGTGGCTATGCTATGAAATTTTTGTTTACTGAGCACTGGCTTCCACATTTCTTCCATGCAGAGGGTTAATGTGAAGTAGCGGAAAATAAAGCCAGCACAGAAAACTTTTCAAAAATAACTAATGATAGAAAAATATTGGCCCACATTCAGGTCCTTGGTTTTAGTTTGCCATGTTATCCAGCCACAGGACTGTTGTTTCTCTACTCATCTCTGATAAACCAAGATTCTTCCAATAAACTTCTGTTTGGCCACAACTTGCACAGGTTAGATTCCTTCATTTTCAAGCCATAGATTCTCCTTCTTTTAATTAATTAAAAAGCTATTTTTATATTCAATATTTAATATGTACCAATTACATAGAGGACCCTATGACATACTGTGGATACAGACTTGAAAAAAAATACTGTACATAGCTTCATAGAATGTACATCCCAGAGAAGAATAAAATGTTAAATAATGAGCTAATTATTACATCATGATTTTGATGGGTGCTGTGAAAGAAAACACTGGTTTCTGAGAATGCCTGTGAACCACTTTTGGAGAACAAGGGAGGCTTCCTTGAGTTAGTGATGTTTAAACAGAGTTTGACTTTATTTAATGGAATAGTGAAACTCTTTAGGCCAATTTGATTCATTGTGTTTTAGAATACTGACTCTAAAGAGGTTAAGAGGAAGTGTCTACTCTTCAATATCACTTATTTTGAAATTTGGGAAAAGTCACCTCTAGCTTCATTAGATACATTTCTCAGTCTGGAAAGTAAGGAAAATCCAATCTTGCATCTGCTAATAAAATCTGATTACAGTTTCCAGTGTGCTATTGAAATCAATAGAGATATTTAGAGTAAAATAATTAATCATTTTTATGAGATTGTGAGTCACTTTAGAGAAAGGACGGGTGTTTTCTTCATAATATCTCCAAAGTGATGCACATGGCTGGCATTTAACATGTTAGAGGAGAGGCCACATTCAAGGTCTTAGAGGATTGGATAAGAACCTGGTATTAAATAAGAATATTCTGGGCTTATTGTCCTAGTTTAAAGTTTACTCCTAAGTCATACAAGTAAGAACTTTATGTATTGTTCAATAATTTCTTCTCACATAGTATATTGTTTATAAAGATGAAGTAAAATAATTTAACAATGATTATTCAAAGTCATTGTTATTATTTGCATTCCAGGATCCCAGATCACCACCAACTGGGCCTGTTTAATACCTTTCTCATTCTAGTAAAGTCTTGTTTAATTTCATCTCTTTTTCCCTACCCTTCCTCCTTCATTCCCTCTTTCCTTTGTTCTTTTCTTCTTTCCTCCCTCATACTCTTTTTTCTTTTCACTTTTCTTCCTTCTTTCAACAAATACTTTTTGAATGCCTACTTTTTGCAAGAACAAAGTTCTAATGTTATTACGAACAAAGCGCAAAGAATTAGGGATTTGTGGTCCATTAAAGGAGATAGATATTAATAAATTAATTGCAAACCTAGACATTTAATTATTTATGTGTTTAAAATGCAGGAACATGGTGTTATAGATTGAATGTTTGTGTGTCTCCAAAATTCATATGTTGAAGCTTTAGCCTCCAGTGTGATGATATTTGGAGGTGGGGCCATTTGGGAGGTAATTAGGATTAGATGAAGTCATGAGGGTGGGGCCCCTATGATAGGATTAGTGTTCTTACACTAAAAAGGAGAACAGAGCTCACTCTATTTCCCCAATGTGAGGACACAGTGAGAAGTCTGCCATAAGAAACCAGGAAGAGGGCTCTCAACCAGGAATCAAATCTGCCAGTCTTTGAACTTGAACTTCCTAGACTTTAAAACTATCAGAAAGAAATGTCTGTTGTTTAAGCAACCCAGTCTATGGTATGTTGTTATAGCCTCAAGCTGACTAATTCACATATTAAAAAGAAAATTTATTTCTTTATAACTAGACTATTATCTGGTTCGCAAGGTTCTTACTCTATGGCAGCAGAAAATTCACAATTGCTGGTCAATCCTGGCTCTTTCAATTCATAATTGCATTTTTTTTTTTTTTTACCTTCTCATTTCTCTCTCTTTCCAGAGAAAATTCCATATCATGTTGCCTCATTTGGAAATATGTCTGCACCACTATTCATGGGAAATGATCCATGCTAGAGCCTGGAAAGTGTGCAACCTTTGTCTTCTTCATTCTCATGCTGAAATGTCTATAGCCCTATCTTCTGCTCTGGTCCATGGGATACCTTTGAAACTGCTCTTAAAATTTCAGGCAACCTCTGTACTTCTCCTAGAAGAGCTAACCTAAAATATTTCTTTGTATTGACCTGTCTGGAACAGCATGCATTTAAGAGGTTAAAGTAAAAAGAGAATAATAAGCCATTTCACTTTCTCAGTTCTTAGATCTGCCCTGAGCCATTTCTCTTTTATTCAGATCATCCCATTCAAAGAATTCCCTATTGCCTTACCCCAAATGTGCAAATAAAAATGTGATTAATGTGTTTCTTCTGCTCTTTGATTTTTAAACTCTAAGACTATTCTTTCATCACTACTGTACTCCTCATCACTCATTCTACCATTTGTGGCCCTGGAAAGAGCCAAGTATATGCCTTCATCAGTGATCCATACAAATGATTTCACAGTCCCACCATCCCCAATCCACTCTAAAATATATTTGGAGTAGAAAACTGCTCTTATATCAATTGTCATTCTTTCCAATACTATTGATTCTCTTGTTTGAGGGTTTTTTATTCAGGTATTTAGTGCTTAATATTAAAAAGCGAAACTTTGAAATGCAAGTCCTTTTTTTTGGTTCAAAAACATATAGAACTTGCAATTCAATATCATGTGACACTCAAGATCTGTCTTTTACTATGAGTGTCAAGAGACTAATATAAGGCTAAAAGAAATAATTTGGACAGAGAAAGATAAAAAACATATAATTTCACTTATATGTGGAATTAAAAAAAAAGGAGACTAATCAACAAATAAGCAGAAACAGACCCATAAGTACAGAGAACAAACTGGTGGTTGTCAGAGGAGAGGGGGATAGAGGGATGGGCAAAGTGGGTGAAGGGGAGTAGGAAGTACTGGCTTCCAGTTATGGAATGGATCAATCAGGGGGATGAAAGGTACAGCCTAGAGAATACACTCAGTGGTATTGTAATAGAATTATATAGTGACAGATGAAAGGTGCACTTGTGGTGAGCATAGTGTACTGTATAGAGTTGTCCAATCGCTGTGTTGTGTCCCTGAAATTAATGTAACATTGTGTGTTGTCAGCTATACTTCCATTTAAAAAACAAACTAAACTAAAAAAAAAAAAAGAGTAACTTTCTTTTTTAAGTTATATACACTTTGAACACTGAGGACATAGCATATAGAAAGGTTTCTGCTGATGGAAAGATAAGGTTAGGGTGAAATATAAAGGGGACAAGGTACAAAGGAAACTTTAGGAAACACCTGCTACAATCCTTTCTGATAATGCTGTGAAAAGATCGCTATCGTGGGCTGAACAATTGCATCCTTAACAGGACAGTAAATGAATTCTCTGCCTCTCTAAAAGAGTAGCATTTGTGCTTAAACCTGAAACGAGGAGCAGAAATTAACTATAATAACCAGAGAGGTAGAGTTTTGGGAAGGTAAAATATTTAGAAAATATCAGATCAGATATGGCATAGAAGGAAAGATTTTTATTTTCAAGGAACCAGGAAAGAGGACGGTCAGAACCCAGTAAGTGAGAAGCTAGTGGCTACAGGTAAGACCCCTGAGCTGATACCAGGCTTGGAGTCAGGTAAAATGCTAAATGATTTAGATTTAATCCTAAAGACAATGGGAATCCAGAGAATACTTTAAAACAGGTGCAAATGATGTAATTTGTATTATACAATCATGTGACCACGACTATGAAGCTGTACTCCTAGAATCACGGTAGGATGGGTTACTTTCTTCATGTGTATGTGCCCTTTAGGCGACATGCTTTAATTTAATGCTCTTATCTACCTTCAGGCCAATGATTTCATTATAATGCTGGTAAAGAGACAGAGCTTTACAGATGTGTGTAATGTCTGTAATAGTCCCTATGTCAGCTGATCACTTTAAAATTAACAATATTTGGGACACGATATTTGAGACAATATTCCATTACGCAAGTGTGATGGAAAAACCGATCTCTCCTTTGTACACTCTGTATATGGGCACTCCTTCCTGAGGTTCCCAATCTTTATATAATGCATACTTTGACTACTTCTGCTTGTGGTTTTATCTCCTATATGCTACATTTGCTAAAAGAGAACACCCTCATTTAATTGTACATATGTATGTGTGTGCTTGTGTGCAGGTAGTTCTTTTCTTTAGAAAGGTTTACAGAAACTTAGAAGGGAAAAAACTTGGAACAGTGTCATAGATAGCAGTAAAAGATGAAATGCTGTTATGTCACCTTTTCTGATTGGCCTTATAGAAAAAAAATCAAGTCTGGATAATCTAAAAGAGGTAGAAAACTGATGCAGTATCTTATGAATCAGAAAATATAGTTTCTAAAGCACAGAAATGTAGGCATTTTCTATTTTTTTCATGAGATGAATTTCAGAGAAATTCTACTGTGTCTAGCTGAATTAATTTTTATGATCATAAAACATCCTAACATATTTAAAGGGACTACTGCCCATTGGCATTAATAAATTATAAACTAAAATTAAGTGTCCATTGGGGAGACATTTAGAACTTGAATGATAAACTTTAACTTAAGGTATGGAAAAAGTCAAATGATACATTAATTAAATTAATATCTGGCCCTTCACTAGCAGGAAGGAACAGAGAAGAAATTAAAGATATTAATACAAATGTTAGAGTTGAAGCTCAGCATGAAAAGGGGTGATTTGCCAAATTAAAAAGAATTATCTGATTAAGGTAGAGATAATAGCATAACAAAATACATAAAGTCTAACTTCAGGGGCTAAAGTTCTTTAATTTTGTTTTATTTCTGCCATATAATATAAACTTTAAACAATTCAACAACAAAGCTAATATTTAAAAAAATATATATATCCTCAAGTATGAAGCTTTAGATTTTGCATAATTTTAAAAGGATGAAATGGAAGTGTTTATTTTTAATTTTTTAAACAGATTTACTTATTTATCTTAGAAAGAGAGAGAGTATGTGTGAGTGCAGGGGAGGGGCAGAAGGAGGGAATCTTCAAGCTGACTCCCTGCTGAGCAAGGAGCCTGACAGGACAGGGGGTTTGATCTCATTAGCCATGAGATCAGGACCTGAGCCTGAAACCAAGAGTCAGATGCTTAACTGACTGAGCCACCCAGGTGTCCCAGAACTGTTTATTTTAATGCTTTGGTAGATTATATGTACATTTAAGTAAAATTTGGTTTTATTATTTGTATAAACTTATCTAAATTTTTTCCACTTTATGAAAAGACTAGTCTAACATATACATAGTGTCATTTCAAAGATACAAAAATGTATCCTCTGGTTGTCTGCCTTGATCTTGGCTATACTTCAGATAACAATATATTATATTAGCATTTATTTTTTAGTGTAAAGCAAGGATGTGAAATTAACTTTTTGTAGTGAAGTGAAATTAATTAACATGTAATGCAGTGGGATGATTTCCCAAAGAAAAACTTGGACAATCTTACAATGTGCTCAGAGATGGCTTTTTAAAAAGAAGAGTCTCTCTCCCAAACAATTCCTCCACTCCAGATCAATGTGGCAAAGGTTTTAGAAGTCTACTGGCACCATTTAAAAACTTGATTAATTCTCAGGGGTGCCTTGGTGGCTCAGACGTTGAGTGTCTGCCTTCGGCTCAGGTCATGATCCCGGGGTCCTGGGATCGAGCCCCACATCAGGCTTCCTGCTCAGCGGGGGGCCTGCTTCTCCCTCTTCTGCTCCCCCTGCTTGTGTTTCCTCTCTCGCTGTATCTCTCTCTGTCAAATAAATAAATAAAATCTTTTAAAAAAATAAACAAAAAATAAAAAATTAATTCTCAAAATAAAGATTATTACAAGATAAGATATACATCTTTTTTTTTTTTAAAGATTTTATTTATTCATTCGAGACACAGAGATAGAGAGAAAGAGAGAGAGAGAGCACGAGCAGGGGGAGAGGCAGAGGGAGAAGCAGGCTCCCTGCGGAGCCAGGAGCCGGACGTGCGGCTCAATCCCAGGACCCTGGGATCATGACCTGAGCCGAAGGCAGACGCTTAACCATCTGAGCCACCCAGGTGCCCCAATAAGATATACATCTTATAATGAACTAATTATAACCATAATTCAACATAGTTTTCTTCATTCAAAATATTGTTAATCCTTTAGACAAGTTAAGAGGACACCATATTTCAAAACCCAAAACAACAAAAAAGAAAACAGAGTTCTGAATATTTGGATGTGGGCATCAGGATTCATTCTTCTTTACATTAAATGATTGCAAAATATCTTTCTGAGAATTCTTATAGTCTATTTTCAGTATATCTGCATTATTTTTAATATAAAAATTCTGTTACTTTATTCAATTTAATTAACCAATTATCTTATTTATTTTATTATTATTTTAATAGTAGTGTGTTTAACATAAGCTGGCTGACAAGCATTGTATGGTGGAATTTGCTTTCAAATAGACTTTACCTCAATTAACATTATATTAAAAATAAACATTTTTAATGATATTGAATTTTTTAGAATAACAAATAAAACATTCAAGACTAATTAAATAGGCATTAATCTGATCTAAATTTAATAGTATTTATATTTCTGTCAAAAATAATCTTCCACAATATGGAATCATTCCCAGATGAGAATGCTGATGGATTATATATGGAAATTTTTAAATAAATTATTTTTGCCTCTGTGTGTGTGTATAAGCATGTATTTTAAATGTTATTATTAGGGGCACCTGGGTGGCTCAGTCGTTAAGCATCTGCCTTCAGCTCAGGTCATGATCCCAGGGTCCTGGGATGGAGCCCTGCATCGGGCTCCCTGCTCCACGGGAAGCCTGCTTCTCCCTCTCCCACTCCCCCTGCTTGTGTTCCCTCTCTCGCTGTCTCTCTCTCTCTGTCAAATAAATAAAATAAAAATAAATAAATAAAATAAAAATAAATAAATAAATGTTATTATTATTTTATAGTATTTTATAAATTTTATATTGGTTATATTCATGGAGATCCTTGAGTTCTGAAAATAAAAATGTTTGTAAAATTATGTCAAATATTTACTGTGTTCTTATAACCACACAGGGAATTTAAATGCCTTTGAAATTATTCAAAGCTTTTACTTTTAAGGAACTTACAAATATAAAATAATTGATTTCTCCTCAACTCTACATCTAGTATACATTTACACATGCTGTAAAGAACTGGTTTTTTATTGTCATATAGATTCAATTTTAGTACATTTTAGGAAAACATAAATAGAGAAAACGTTTTAAAAACGTGTCTATATTACAATATCCTTCAACATAAAATATATTAGAGGAAAGTAGAATCGTTGTGATAAATATAGGCATTTTGTCCAAATATTGCACTTTTGAAAAATACATGTAATATCAATACTTTAATTGACAATATTAGCATTTAATAGAAAGGAACATTATAAAGTACATCATATTTTCTTTTAATTTATATTATTAGTATATAGAATAGTATCAGTGATATGCGAGTATGTTATTTATTTATTGCTGCAAAAGAAATTATCACAAAATTTAGTGGTTTAAAGCAAGAAATAATTATGATCTCATAGTTCTGAGAGTTAGTACTTGGCCATGAATTAGCTGGGTCCTCTGGTCCTGAATCTCTCACAAGGTTACTGTCAAAGTTTTGACCAATGTTATAGGCATCTCCAGGCTCCCACTGGAGAGAATTCCTTTCCAAGTTCATTCATATGGTTGTTGGCATGATTCATTTACTTCCTCCTAGACTTTTAAATTATAGGACACAGTTGTTGGCTGGTCTATATGTTGACTGGAGGCTGCACTAAGTTTTCTCCATAAGTCACTCCATAACATGATAACTGCCTTCATCAAATTGATCAAGTGACAAAGAGTAAGAAAGAGACAATAGGATGAGATCTCGGGGTGCCTGGGTGGCTCAGTCTGTTAAGCATCTGCCTTTGGCTCAGGTCATAATCCCAGGGTCCTGGGATTGAACCCCACATCAGGCTCCCTGCTCAGCAGGAAGCCTGCTTCTCCCTGTCCCAACCCCCGTTTTGTTCCCTCTCTCGCTGTGTCTCTCTCTGTCAAATAAATAAATACAATCTTAAAAAAAAAAAAATGACATCTCACTGATGGGAGAAAGGTAAGATGGCAGAGTAGTAGGAGGACCCTAGGCTTGCCTAATCCCTTGAATACAGCTAGATAAATACCAAATAATTCTGAACATCCAAGAAATCAATCTGAGACCTGACAGAACAAACTGCACAACTAGAGGGAGAGAAGAGGTCACATCATGGAAGATCGGAGGTGTGGAGACATGATTTGGATGAGTAGAAAGGATCATGGGTGCTACAGAGGGGAGGGTGGGGGAAAAAGAGAGTGGTGCACAGGGGATTGCACAAGGAAAACACTTACCTAAAGACAGTGACTGGGAAAACAAGAGAAGCTGATTATCATGAGTTTTTACAACCAGCAGAGCTCAAAGACTGGAATTTTAGAGGTCTGTGCTATGGTCAGTGTGGAGCCTGGAGGGCGCTGCTATGTTCCTATGGAGGGGGTCAATAGCCCAGGGCAGATGGTTCTATCTGAGGATCCCTTGGGATGCACTGGGAAAGATGGTTCGAAGTTCTCAGAGCACATCTGGGATAAGGGGCATTGACTCTCTTGGGACAAAATAGTCAATGGGTGGAGTGCCTGTTTGGTTCAGTGAGGAGAGCATGTGACTCTTGATCACAGGGTCATGAGTTCAAGCTCCACATTGGACATGGAGTCTACTTAAAAAAAAAAAAAGAAAGAAAGAAAGCCACTGGGTGCCATTACACTCCCTGCCCCTTAACATAGGGGCACAGGCACCTGCTGAGAGTGGCTAGCCTGAACACGGGCTTTTTGCTGTGCTTTACTTCAAACTCCAAGCTCCTGTGTGTTGGTGTGACTGCCTTTCTGGGACAAACCTGCACCAGTCCCAGCTTGGTGAGACCCTCCCCCAGAGGACCAGTGTAGGTCCATGCCATGCCAGTTCCTCAAGTTTGGAGTTTTAAAACTCAGCCAGCCTGCCTGGGATAAAACACAGGTGCATAGTGCTGCTGGGTGGGCAGATGGCCCAAACGTAGGGTGAAAGCAGGGATCTGAGGGACACCTGGGACACACCAAGGGAAATTGTTTGCTCTTCCTGCACAGCAGTGGGTGCAAACTCCTCTTTCTGGGGAGAAGGGAGAAGGCTGGTGCTATTTCCCTCCCTACCCGTCAGCATAAAATAACTTCAGTAAGCAGCACAGTGTGAATAGTGGTGGCCTAAACTGCTTACACCAAGCCCTGCCCCTCACACCCCCACACACACTCTGCAGGTGTTTCTTTACTAGGGCAAGTTTATCTGAGAACCAGTCCAGTAGGTGGCTCCCCCCAGAACACCAGCACAAACCTCCACATGCACCAAGTCTACTGACCACAGAGTGCTGCAAAGCTTCTGCTCTAGGGAAATAGCATCAGGTCTCTTTTAACAAATAGACCAGAGCACACTTAGTTAAAACTCGCCACACTCTGGCCAACACCCAAACACTCCCCACAGCAGACAAGGAGAAATTCCACAGAGGACTGACTTGAGGGAAAGAGGAGCCAAAACACAACAGCAGGGTGCACACAGCATACACCAGAAACATTTCCTGAAGCACTAGGCCCTGGACGGTGTATGATGTCTTCTTAATAAAGTCATTACTCTCAGGAGTAGGAAACGTAACAGGCTTTCTTAACACAGAAGAAGACAGAGACGTAGACAAAATGCCAAGATGGAGGAGTTCATCCCAAAAGAAAGAACAAGAAGAGGTCATGGCCAGGGATCTAGTTGAAATGGTATAAGTAATATGCTTAATCCAGAATTTAAAATAACAATTATAAAGATGCTAGCTGGGCTTGAGAAAAGCATAGAAAACACCAGGGAATCCCTTACCATGGAGATAAAAGACTTAAAAACTAGTCCAACCAAAATAAAACAAAATGCTATAACTGAGATGTGAAACTGACTGGATGTAATGCCCACAAGGATGGAAAAAGCAGAAGAATGAAAAAGTGATATAGAAGATAAAATTATGGAAAATACTGAAGCTCAAAAGAAGAGGGAGAGAAAAATATTGGATCGCGAATGTAGACTTAGGGAACTCAGCGACTCCATAAAGCATAATAACATTTGTATCATAGGAGTATCAGTAAAAGAAGAGAGGGGAAAAGGGCAGAAGATTCATTTGAGGAAATTACAGCTGAAAACTTCCCTAATTTGGAGAAGGAATCAGACATCCAAATCCAGGAGGCACAAAGAACTCCTATCAAAATCAACAAAAGCAGGCCAATGCCAAGACAGATCACACTAAAATTTGCAAACTACAGAGATAAGGAAAAAAATTCCTAAAAGTAGCAAGAGAAAATAAATCCCTAACTTACAAGGGGAGACAAATAACGTTAGCAGCAGACATCTCCACGGAAACTTGACAGGCCAGAAAGGAGTGACATGATTTATTCAACGTGTTGAATGGGAAGAATATGCAGCCAAGAATACTCTATCCAGCAAGACTGCCATTCAGAATAGAAAGAGATATAGAGTTTCCCAGACAAACAAAAGCTAAAGGAGTTCATGACCACTAAACCATACCTGCAAGAAATATTGAAAGGTACTCTGAGTGGTAAAGTAAGAGCCAAAGCAACAAAGACTAGAAAGGAATAGAGAAAATCTCCAGAAACAACAACTTAACAAGTAATACAATGACACTAAATTCATATCTATAAATGATCACTCTGAATATAAATAGACTAAACACTCCAGTCAAAAAATGTAGGGTCAGAATGGATAAAATAAATAAGACCCATCTATATGCTGCCCACAAGAGACTCTTTTTAGACCTAAAAACACCTGCAGATTGAAAGTGAGGGGATAGAGAACAATTTATCATGCTAAGGGACTTCAAAAGAAAGCCAGAGTAACCAAACTTAGACAATCTAGATTTTAAACCAAAGGCTATAACAAGAGGTGAAGAAGGGCACTATATAATAATAAAGGAGTCTATCCAACAAGAAGTTCTAACAATTAGAAATATTTCTGGCCCCAACTTGGAAATATCCAAATATATAAAACAATTAATAACAAACATTAAGGAACTCGTTGATAACAATACAATAATAGTAGCACACTTTAAAACCCCACTCACAGCAATGGACAGATCATCTAGGCAGAAAATCAACAAGGAAACAATGGCTTTGAATGAAGCATTGCACCGGATGGACTTAACAGATATATTCAGAGCAATTCATCCTAAAACAACAGAATACATATTCTTTCTGAGTGCACATGGGACATTTTCCAGAATAGATCACATATGGGTCACAAGTCAGGCCTCAACAAGTGCAAAAAGATTGAGATCATACCATGCATATTTTCTGGCCAGAATACTATGAAAATTGTAGTCAACCAAAAGAAAAAAAAAATGAAAAGACCACAAATGCATGGAGGTCAAAGAACATCCTCCTAAAGAATGAATGGATTAACCAGAAAATTAAAGAAGAAATAAAATAAAAATACATGGAAACAAATTAAAATGAAAACACAGCTATCCAATACCTTTAGATGCAACAAAAGCAGTATATAGCAATACAGGCCTACTTCAAGAAGCAAGAAAAACTTCAAATACACAACCTAATTTTACATCTAAATGAGCTAGAAACAGAGCAACAAATGAAGCCTAAATCCAGCAGAAGAAGGGAAATAATAAAGACTAGAACAGAAATAAGTGATACAGAAAAAAAAAAAAAAAAAAAACACAGTAGAACAGATCTATAAAATTAGGAGCTGGTTCTTTGAAAGAATTAATAAAATTGATAAACTTCTAAACAGACTTATCAAAAAGAGAAGAGAAAGGACCCAAATAAGTAAAATCATGAACTAGAGGAAAGATCACAACCAACACCACAGAGATACAACCAATTATAAGAGAATATTACAAAAAATTTTATGCCAACAAATCAGGCAATCTGGAAGAAATGGATGCATTCCTAGAAACATATAAAACTGGAAGAAATAGAAAATTTGAACAGACCCATAACGAGCAAAGAAATTGAATTAGTAATTGAAAATATCCCAACAAACAAAAGTCCAGGGCCAGATGGCATCCCAGGGGAATTCTATCAAACATTTAATAGAAGAGTTGATACCTATTCTTCTCAAACTGTTCCAAAAAATAGAAATAGAAAGAAAACTTCCAAACTCACTTTATGAGGCTAGCATTACCTTGATTTCAAAACCAGAGAGAGACCCCACTAAAAAAAAATCACAGGCCAATATCCCCGATAAACATGGATGCAAAATTCTCAACAAAATACTAGCCAATCAAATCCAACAATACATTAAAAGAATCATTCACCATGATCAAGTGGGAGTTATTCCTGGGCTGCCAGGGTGGTTCAATATTAGCAGATCAATCAACATGATATACCACATTTATAAAAGAAGAGATAAGAATCATATGATCCTCTCAATAGATGCAGAAAAAGCATTTGATGAAATAAAGAATCCATTCTTGATAAAAACCCTCAACAAAGCAGGGGTAGAGGGAACATACTTAACATCATAAAGACCATATATGAAAAGCCCATCTTAAAGGCCATATATGAAAGAAAAACTGAGAGTTTTTCCTCTATGGTCAGGAAAAAGACAGGGATGTCTACTCTCACCATTGTTATTTAACATAGTATGGAAAGTCCTAGCCTCAGCAATTAGACAACAAAAGAGAAATAAAAGGCATCTACATTGGCAAAGAAGTTAAACTTTCACTATTCACAGATGACATGATATTCTATGTAGAAAACCTGAACAATGCCACCAAAAAATTGTTAGAACTGATACATGAATTCAGTAAAGTCCTAGATACAAAATTAACATAGAGAAATCTGTTGCATTTCTGTACACCAATAATGAAGCAGCAGAAAGAGAAATCAAAGAATTGATCCCGTTTATAACTGCACCCAATACCATAAGATACCAAAGAATAAACCTAACCAAAGAGGTGAAAGATCTGTACTCTGAAAACTATAGAACACTTATGAAAGAAATTGAAGATGACACAAAGAAATGGAAAAACATTCCATGTTCATAGATTGGAAGAACAAATATTGTTAAAATGTCTATACTACCCAAAGCAGTCTATGCATTCAATGCAATCCCTATCAAAATACTACCAATATTTTTCACAGAGCCAGAACAAACAATCCTAAAATTTGTATGGAACCACAAAAGACCCTGAATAGCCAAAGCAATCTTGAAAAAGAAAAGTAAAGTTGGAGGCATCAGCCAGACTTCAAGCTGTATTTTAAAGCTGTAGTCATCAAGACAGTATGGTACTGGCACAAAAACAGACACTTAGATCAATGGAACAGAATCGAAAAACCAGAAATGAACTCACTGCTATATGGTCAACTAATCAAGGACAAAGCAGGAAAGAATACCCAATGGAAAAAAGACAGTCTCTTCGGGCGCCTGGGTGGCTCAGTTGGTTAAGCGACTGCCTTCGGCTCGGGTCATGATCCCAGGGTCCTGGGATCAAGTCCCACATCGGGCTCCCAGCTCAGCGGGAAGCCTGCTTCTCCCTCTGACCCTCTCCCCTCTCATGCTGTTTCTCTCTCGCTCGCTCTCTAATAAATAAATAAATAAAATCTTTAAAAAAAAAAAAAAAAAAGACAGTCTCTTCAAAAAATGGGGTTGGGGAAAGCTGGACAGCAACATGAAAAAGAATGAAACCGTTCCACTTTCTTACACCATACATAAAAATAAATGCAAAATATATGAAAGATCTAAATGTGACAGGAAACCATTATAATCCTAGAGAAGAATACAAGCAGCAACCTCTTGACATCAGCCAAATCAAACCAAAAAATGAACTATTGGGACTTCATCAAGATAGAAAGTTTCTGCACAGCAAAAGCAGCTTATGGAATGGGAGAAGATATTTGCAAATGACATACCTGATAAAGGGTTAGTATCCAAAATCTATAAAGAACTTATCAAACTCAACACCAAAAACAAATAATCCAGTTAAGAAATGGGCAGAAGACAGACATTTTTCCAAAGATGACATTCAGATGGCTAACAGACACATGAAAAAATTCTCAACATCACTCATCATCAAGGAAATACAAATCAAAAGCTCAATGATATACCACCTCACACCTGTCAGAATGGCTAAAATAAACGACACAGGATACAACAAGTGTTGGTGAGGATGCAGAGAAAGGAAAACCCTCTTGTATTGTTGGTGGGAATGCGAACTGGTACAGCCACTCTGGAAAACAGTATGGAGTTATCTCAAAAAGTTAAAAATAGAACTACCCTACAATCAGTAATTACACTACTAGGTATTTACCCAAGGAATATAAGAAATACTAACTCAAAAGTATATATACATCCTAATGTTTATAGCAGCATTATTAACAATCACCAAATTATGGAAACAGCCCAAGTGTCCATCAACTGATGAATGGATAAAGAAGATGTGGTATATATATACACAATGGAATATTATTCAACCATACAAAAGAATGAAATTTTGCTATTTGCAACAACATGGAGGGAGCTAGAAAGTATTATACTAAGAAAAATAAGTCAGTCAGAGAAAGACAAATACCCTATGATTTCACTCATATGTAGAATTTAAAAGACAACAAACAAGCAAAGGGAAAAAGAGAGAGACAAAATAAGAAACAAACTCTTAACTATAGAGAACAAACCGAGGGTTGATGGAGGGAGTAGGATGGGGGATGTGCAAGATGGGTGATGGGTATTAAAGAGAGCACTTGTTGTGATGAGCACTGGGTGTTGTATGTAAGCGATGAATCACTAAATTCCACTCCTGAAACCAAAATACACTATATATTAACTAACTAGAATTTAAATAAAAACTTGGAAAAAAAAAAGGATGCTATCTCATCACCTCAGTCATAGTTTCATTGTAAAAAGCAAATTATTAGGTTTGGCTGACAATCAAAGAGAAGAAATTTTACAAAGGTGCTAATACCAAGAAGCAGGAATCTCTGAGGGCTACCCTCAAAATATGCCAACCACATATGTGTAAATATAATCTTGCTCCAAAGTGTTCCAAATTTCTGTGAGAAAGCTTGATCTCCGTGAGACATCTGGGAAACTCTCACAGTAGCAAATATTAACTGCATTCTCTGGCCAAACAGATGTCACATATCATCCTTCATCAAAGAATTTGTTGATTTGTATATTAATGGAACTCAGGATTGCAACCAGAAAAAATAAAAGAATGCTACAATGGTAGTTCCTAAACTGATCCTATTCAATATTATAGAGTGCTACAAATCAAGTTCTGTCTGGTTAATTAAACACACATTCCATTCCTCAGCTGCATTTGTCTTGACTCCCAGAGATTTTACCTTGCTTCCTTTTATATGGCTTGTACGCATAGTGCAGTTGAAAAGGAGAAAATAAAATATATCACTGTTAATTGTCCACATTTAAGGAAAACACTATAATGAAAATCCATATTTCTCATATGGAGAAGCTATCTTAAAAATCCAACGCATTTAATAGTACCTTGCACACTAATGCATACAGGCAAGCCAAGTCAAAAATAAGAATGACTATTTAAAGAAGATCCTTTTATACTTGCCCAACTACTGTTCAATGAATTCCTAGAAAATGCAAAAAGATATGGAACATTATTCTTCCTACGCTGAGTGATTCATTAATGTTCAACTACCTTGGATGATAATGGAACTATCCAAGCACATTATTGGAAAAATGTAGCCCTGGAGAGTTGAACAAATGTAATGCGGAGGATAATGTGTCCCAGGAGGGACTGTATGACCTACTCACTATATTAACTTTGTATTGTCTTTGCTTCTATGATTGGTTAAGAAAACCTATAAAAATGGTTATTAATATTTTAGAGAAGTGTTGGAAAGGCTATTGCTCTGCATTTATAAAAGAAAACAAGAAAACTACTAAAGGCTACACTCAAGGATCATTCTACATTTGGATATTTACACAATATACATTCTTTGGATTTGGAATATAATCACACTTGAATATAAACTATTATTTAGAAGAAGATAACTACTATTTAAGAGAAGTTTTTCTGTTTTAGTTGTGACGGTAAATCAAATAGATAAGTAAATTATTATTGAATGTTTATTCCAAGTATAATTGAGTGGCAGAAAGAAAACTTTCTTCAAAGAGGTTGGAATTGCCTTAACACAGATTTGTACATTATTTTAACATATATAAATCAATTTCACCTGAGAAAAGGATGATCATCTTCTTGATACTCACTTTAAGTAATAAATTTAAGACTATGCAGCTTATAACATGATATAACTGAAAAAATTTTGAGTTCATTGTTTTATTCCTCTAAGCAAGTTTTTATTAAAGCATGCTCTCTATCCCATTTGAGTATAAGGGAGTGTTTCTCCACATGTCACCTATGGATTACTTTATTGGAATCCCCTGGATGATTTGTTAAACATGCATGTTCTGATCACAAACTTTACCATTCTGTATCAAATTCTCCCCGGGACAGCCAGAAAAATCTCCATTTTAATGAAGTCTCTATGTGATTATTACACACAGTAAAGCATGAGAACTATTTCCCTTAGCTGTGCTAATCCATACATTTTAGCTAGAGATGAACTTTCGTTTGTGAAACTAATAGTGAGGGCTTGAAAGAAATGGAAGATAAATAATAGAAAACAGGAAAGTAGCAAATTGTGCTTAAATGCACTAGATTTTATTTATTAATGACAATTATTAGAAATTTACTATGTGTCAAGCAGTGTACCAAGCACTTTACATGCAGTATCTAACTTAAATCTGTAAAACATCCCTCCTATGAAAGAAGAATTTTGAATCTCCAATTTACAAATGAAGAAACTGAGACCAGGACAATGTATTGAACTAAGATCACAGTTATTATGGGAGAGATTCAAAACCAAGTCAGTCTTATTTAAATTCTCAACTTCTATACTACCTTGGAGAGAATGTGGTCTGCAGTGGTTAAAGAAAGCTTCCCTGGGAAAGGTAACTCATTTCAGAATTGGTATACAGAGAATAGGGACTCACAATAGTCTCTGAGTAATGAGTGGAGTTTAAATAAGCATGATAAAGAAGAGAGAGCATTCCTGTTTTGACCCAATGATGTAAGTAAATCTTAAAGTTGGATATAACTAAAATGTATATGAAACCAAATAGTGACGTGTAAAGCAGTAGGCAGAGTTCCCTTCCTTGAAGGAAGTGACTATTTCTTGGGTAGTTCAAATGTGAAAATTCATACTTCCAACAATGTGAGGAAGGGAACATTTTATTAATCTGGCAAGACTGGAGTAGATTCTTCCTTCTGCACATAGTTATTGTCATATCTGAAGCATTTGAAGCAGATATTTTTATATCTGAAGACTTTGCCCACTCTCTTCTGAAACTTTCTTCACTTTGAGGTTGAGAGATCTTGTTCAGTACGATTTCCTTTCATTGCTCTATTTTTTTTTTTTTTTTTTTTTTTTTTATCAATCTCTTTGTTTCATTTCTTCTTCTGGGCTGATCTTTTAAATGTGGGTTTTGTTCTGCATGCTGTCCAATATGGACTCCAATGGTTTTAACTACAATTTCTGGCAGGGGTTTCTTAAACTAGTGTCCACAATATTCAGTCTTTATGTGGCTTAACAGTAACACTTTGATGCCAATTCAATCTTGATCATTATTTATTTTTTTTGGCTTGAAATTATTTATTTTTATTTTTTTTATTGTACATTTTCTTATGTTAATCACCATACATTACATCATTAGTTTTTGATGTAGTGTTCCATGATTCACTGTTTGCATATAACACCCAGTGCTCCATTCAGTACGTGACCTCTCTAATACCCATCACCAGGCTAATCCAACCCCCCACCCCCCTCCCCTCTAGAACCTTCAGTTTGTTTCTCAGAGTCCATAGTCTCTCATGGTTTGTCTCCCCCTCAGATTTCCCCTTCTTCATTTTTCCCTTCCTACTATCTTCTTTTTTTTTTTTTTAACATATAATGTATTATTTGTTTCAGAGGTACAGGTCTGTGATTCAACAGTCTTACACAATTCACAGTGCTCACCATAGCACATACCCTCCCCAATGTCTATCACCCTTGATTATTATTTCTTTTTTGTTTTTGGCTGGCAGTGTTTCAATTGTGTTTAAATTTTAACAAAGCTCTATATGGATCATCCAAACTCCTCAATGGAAAGTTAATTCCTCTTCTAATAGATTGGTTTAAGAATGGATATGTGAGCCAATCCTAACATGAGATGAAGCATTCTGGAGGAGAAGAGTGGTTCTCAGGAAAGGTTTCTTCCCCAATAAAAGAGACGCACACAGAAAAATCACCATTGTTCTTTAGCTGGGTCTTTTGTTGGGTCTGGATGCTATCCTGGGAGCCAATGCATCCATCTTGTATCCATGAAGACTAGTCCAACATGCCAAGGATGGCAGAGAAGAAAGACAAAAGGTATTAATGTCCATAGTGATATTTTGAGTGACTGTATCACCAACCTTGGAACTTAACGTTAAGTATAATGATGATTTTTTTCATACTATTTAAATTATTTTAATTTGGTATTTTCTCTTGTAGCCAAGGGCATCCTCACCAATTCTAGTGAAAAAAGAGATTGATACAACCTTGAAATTGTGAGATTTCATGCATGTTTCTGAAAATATAGTTTATAGTTTTCATGAAACATTAAAAATATGAATAGTATTAAATTCTTAAAATGTACTCATTGACACACTGAAGACTTGCAAATATTCATCTTCTATATTATTTTCATTAACTTCACCCTTATACCTCACTAATACAATCATTTCTTTGTTATCAAAATTTTATTTTCTGAATGAAATCTGATTATATTATTTCACTGCTTAAATCTCCATCCCAATCTCCTAAGGTGTTTCCCTTTAGGAGAGTAAAAAATGTCATATTGCCCACAATTTTAATTCTTCTATTTCTTTATAACAAGTTTATTAAATTACTCTAATCTTTCAAAAAATCAATAGGAAATGCACGCAAACCTTCTTGAGTTATGAACTTGTCATGAATAAAGAAATAAGAAAATAGAGTAGAACGATGACCTGTCTGTATCACATCAGCTTTTCAGCTTCTGCAGATGAAGCAGTATTCCACTGAGGGGAAGTGTCCAGGAATACCAAATGGTGGTCACAACAAGAGCCCCTGGCAAAACTGGGAGAGTGGAGAAGCAGAAGATACTGAACAGCAACGGAGAAGAAGAAAAATCAAGAAGCAGTGTTTTTCAACTCTGTTATAAATAAAGGCAGCACCGGAATGTCAGAGAAAAGGACAAGAAAAGCAAACACATTATCTTTTGAAATTCATATGATGAGCTGGTTTAAATCTCATTTCCTCATAAAAATTCTTTAGAACAGTGACTGACTGAATGAAGAGAGAAAGGGAAAGACTATCTTTGATCTGCCTAAATCACCACCTGTCTCCTCTTTCTTCAAGATTTGGCTCCTTTATTGTATTACTGTGGGAAGGAGAGAATCCTCTTTCTTCAAGGATCAACATCTTCAATGTGTTGTGGTGGAGAAAGAAAAGAAAGATAGAAAGAAAAGGGATAAGTGTGTTAATTTATAGGCAAGTCCTGTGGTCCTCCTTCTGCTGGTTGACACTGTCTGAATGATGCTGTCTGGATCCTAATGCTCTGACTGTGGAAGGTGTTAGAACACTGGGTAGTTTATGCGATGCTTGCTTTCTCTCCACATCACGTCGCCACTGGAGGTTGTGTAGATTCTCCTTGTCCGTAAGAGATCTCTCCAGAGTCTCTTACAACTACAGCCTTTGTCCCTGCAGGCATCCCTCTTAGCTAGCAAGGGAGGTGCCTTGGGAGCAGCCCTTATCCATGTGAGAGTAGTCCTACTCCTATAATGTTTTCTGGTCCTCACTGTATTCAGAAAGTATGGCACTGGACACCTTTGTGTTCTTTTTTTTTTTTTTTTTTAAAGATTTTATTTATTTGACAGAGAGAGACACAGTGAGAGAGGGAACACAAGCAGGGGGAGTGGGAGAGGGAGAAGCAGGCTTCCCGCCGAGCAGGGAGCCCGATGCGGGGCTCGATCCCAGGACCCTGAGATCATGACCTGAGCCAAAGGCAGACGCCTAACGACTGAGCCACCCAGGCGCCCCGACACCTTTGTGTTCTTAATTCCATGGTATAAACCTTATTCTGAGAAGCAGAAAAAAAAAAAAAAAAAACCCTCAACAATTTTTAAAAACTGTTTTATTTAGCAAAAACAAAACAAAACTGTTTCATTTAACAAAACAGAAGAAACAGTATTAATGTTTTCCAGTTGGAGTTCATGTACTGTCTTCTGTGAAAATAAACTTTTGTGTTTTTTTGTTTTTTTTTATTCTTTTGCTCTTTTTATTGTTGCTTATTTAGTAGAAAACTCTAATATAAAGAGAGGTAAAAGATAAAAGTATACTTTTAAGTATTTTGAAATTTATTCCATGGAAAAAATACCTGAAACATTGGCTATGAACCAAACTATTGACACCAATAGTTGTTTCTTTGGGTAAGGTTTATCCTAGGAGCTTAAACTGTACACATCACCTGCATTCAAAAATGAATAAATAGTGCCCACAAATCTACTGAGGAAGGGAATAAGGAGTTTCCTGTTATTGAATTCATCCAAAATGAAGAGGGTTAGGAAAATGCAGGTGACCTGATAATAAAATCCTATCCATTGGGTAAGATCGGTGATTCTCGTATCTGTCTTTTTGTAAAATGTGTGTGTGTATGTAGTATCTATCTCCGCGGCTCCTGTGTATCTCAGTCGTTTTTTTATGCCTGGGTTTAAAACTCAACACCCTTTTGGTCTCTCTTGAAAAATCCATTAAATGAAACAGTACATAGCAATGTCTATTTTCTGTGGTTTTTCTATCTGGGAAACAGAGACGGGGTGTTTCTTGTATAAATCTTACAATCAACAAATAAAGAAGAATTTACCCAGTTTTATTTTCTACAGTCACACATTTCTTGATTCCTCTTGCTTTCTCTTTTTCATGAGCACTTCATATTTTTAAATTCTTTATGTACCCTTTTTTTTTTTCATGCAGAGTAATTCTGCTTTCTCCTGGCTCTTGAATACAAGAAAAATTAACAAATAATCTTTCAATTAATGCTGCTCCCTACCTTGGAAAGCCATCTATGTGTTTGTATGGGAGGTCTTATATAAATTCTTCATCTGCAGTCATGACCTTATGTTTGAGTCATGAGAAGTGAAGAGACACAAGTTTGTTGGGGGAGGTACAATATTGGCTAAGAGCTAAATGCCACTTTGAATAATAAACAATAGTATGTCAGTGGCATAAATAGTATGGTTCCCACATAACATATAACACAGAACATTGATCAAAACCTTTTCCCCATAGACTGTCTTCAGGAGATGCTAAGGAGTTAGTTCGTTCGTGGTTCCCACTAGTAGGCTTAAGAAGAAGTTAAATTTTAGCATCAGATCTCTCCAGAGGG
Organism: Halichoerus grypus; assembly: GCF_964656455.1. NCBI lineage: Eukaryota > Metazoa > Chordata > Mammalia > Carnivora > Phocidae > Halichoerus > Halichoerus grypus. Next base: position 23,481,175 of record NC_135714.1, read on the forward strand.
AGCCTGAGAAGAAGATAAAGTAACACCATTCATGTTGTGGATAAAGGACTTGTCCTTGAAATGTGGGAGACAAATCCTGTGAACTCCATTGGCAATCGAGGAACACATGGGAAGGGGACAGCTGATCTTGCAGAACAAGGGTTTACCTATTATGAATACTATGAATACTATCCTGGTTGAACCCCTGGGGGAAAAAATGTTTGAAAAGTCGTGGGCTATCCAATCATATATAGATAGCACTTTGAGAATTGGCAAACTAGAAAGAACTTCCAGAGATCCATCTCTCTTCATGTCTTAACCTACTGTTTCTGCTGCTCTGTTACATAAGCTTTCAAACCTTGCATACATTCTCAGAACAAGCCACTTTTATCATTAAAAAATATTTTCCATGCTTTCTAAGTAATCTTGTTAGCTATGATGCATATGCAACTCAAACAATCTGTTTAATAGCATATTTATCTATTTTCTATAAGATAAAGTCTCTTTTTAGAAAAAAAATTCTTTTTGCAATCTATAAAGATTTCATTGTCTTTTAGTCTAAATGTTTTTATGCTTTCTGACATGTATTCTTTATTTTTTATGGATTTAATATAATTAGATTTTTAAAAGGAAAATAATTCCATAGATGACAAGAATGAAAGCTCTAAAAGCTATTTTGTAACACAGCAAAACTAGACTATGAAGACAAAAATATTAAGAATTTTTGAAACAAATTATGGAGCTGAAAGTCTATTTGATCAGATAAAAATATAGTTTAATATAAAAATATGATTCTTTCTCCTTGGGCTATATTAACAGTTATGAATTAAAAATACAAATAGACTTTTATTAAGAAGGTATCTTGCATGCTAGTCGTAGCTCTATCTGTTCTTACTTTTTAATCTAATTACCTGAACCCATAAATAATGAAAATTGACAGTGAATGAATGAAACTTGCCATTGTATACATAGATTTTAGAGTGATGCAGGCTGAATCCAACATCCAGCTCTTTTATCTAATGCTATTCTAAATTTGGACAAGTTACTTAAACTGCTGAAGCCACTGTCTCTTATGCATATAATGGGGATATATCAACTTTTTTATGAAAAGGACTAAGTGAGAATTTATTTAGCAGAGTACTTGGCATTCAGTAGTTGCTCAATGCATATTAATTCCCACTCTTACTCTACAAGGAAATGGAACATTCCATTTTCAGGGTAGACCCATATGAGATGCTAAAACTAATTATATTAATAGCTAACCATTGGGGCGCCTGGGTGGCTCAGATGGTTAAGCATCTGCCTTCAGCTCGGGTCATGATCCCAGGGTCCTGGGATCGAGCCCCACATCGGGCTCCTGGCTCAGCGGGGAGCCTGCTTCTCCCTCTCCCTCTGCCTCTCTCCCTGCTCATGCTCTCTCTCTCTCTGTATCTCTGTGTCTCAAATGAAGAAATAAAATCTTAAAAAAAAAAAAAATAGCTAACCATTGAACAAGTGCTTATTGTGTGCCAATACTAAGCACTTCACATGTATTATTCCATTTATATATCAGAATAATACTGTAATGTAAGAAATATTATCATCCCCACTTAACAGATAATGAATCTGGGGCTTAGAGAAGTACCTTGCTAATGAGCTCACTGCTGCTATGATAAATTGAGATTTCAGTTCAGTGAGTCTGATGTCAGAACTCCTGCTTGTATACTTATGTTATTTGATTTAACTCTGTAGGTATGCCTATGTTCAAGGAAGATTTGAGTGAGTTTTCTTTTTTTAATTTTTTTTAAAGATTTTATTTATTTATTTGAGAGAGAGAGAGAGAGTGAGAGAGAGAGCGCAAGAGGGGGTAGGGTTAGAGGGAGAAGCAGACTCCCCGCCGAGCAGGGAGCCCGATGTGGAACTCGATCCCGGAACTCCGGGATCATGACCTGAGCCGAAGGCAGTCGCTTAACCAACTGAGCCACCCAGGTGCCCTTGAGTGAGTTTTCTTTAACAAGAAACTATAAACTACATGATTATTAATGAACATTTATAGAGTGTCTGCTTCCAATAATTCTCAAAGTCATATTTATCTACTACTTAAGAAGAATACTTTTCAGAATTAAGAATGTTAACTAAAGACCTTCATAGTGTTTTGGATCCGAATTTCCTGGGTTAGATGATGGATTTTTATAATACATAGATATAGTTAGATATAAAAATACATAATTTTAGAAAAATTTTAAACTTTTTATTTTGGAATAATTTTAGATTTAGAGAAAAATTGCAGAGAGTAGAAACAATTCCACATACCCTTCAACAAGTTACCCCTAATGTCAACATCTTACATGATCATCATGCATTTTTCAAAACTAAGAAAACAATATTAGTTTACTAGCATTAACTAAGCTATGAACTCATTCAGATTTGACCAGTTTTCCCAATAATGTCCTTTTCCTGTTCCTGGATCCAAATCAGGATACCACACTGCATTTCATTTTCACATCTCCTTGTTCTCTTCCAATCTATAACAGTCAAATAGTCTTTCCACATGTTTTGTGACCTTGAGAATTTTGAAGAACACTAACTATTTACTTTGAAGAATGTCCTTCAATTTCTCATAATTCAACTGGCATTATAGGTTTGAAGGGCAAAAAATTAGAGGTGAAGTGCTTTTTCACCACATTGCAACAGGGATATATGCCATTAACGTGACTTATCACTGGTGATGTTAACCATTATAATAGTGCCTTTTGGGTTTTTCACTATAAAGTTACTATGTTTTCTCTTTGCATAGAATATTCTTTGGCAGCAAGTACTTAGGTCCAACTCATACTCAAGAAGGAAATTCAATTCCACCTCCCAGAAGGCAGGAAGTACCTATTATGTAGAAATAATCTGTAAAGAAGATTTGTCTCTTCTCCCTATTCATTCATTCATACATTCATTCATTCAGGCATTTATTTAAATCAATATGGACTCATATATATTTGTTTTATGTTTTGAGTTAGAATCCAATGTCTCATTATTTACTTTGTTTCTTTGATTTTTCCAGCTTTGAGCACCAGGAGCTTTTCAAATGGAAAATTAAAAAAAAAAAAAAAGGTCTTCTTTCTGATTTATAGGTATATACACATATCTACAAAATCTCTTTTCCCTGGTTACTTTAGCCTATACAGATTTTCTGACTTCTCTTACAAATTCTGCTTTTTATTCCATAATTAACAACTTATATATCATTTTATTTACTAATTATCTTGATCTATGAACTTTGCCTTGTTAAATACCACCTTGCTCAATGATCCACCGAACAACAAATCTCTAGAGAATTCTCCCTGTTGGATAATGATAATGTTGGATGCTGTGGAAACTGAAAGGGAAAAAATATATATTATCTGCCTTCCAAGAACATACAGTCCATTTAAGAGAAGAAAAATAGCACTGTTGTAGCAATTATATAAGACCTCAGTAAATAAAAAGTTAAAATTATGGGAGTGAGGAAAAGGGCAGCAAGGAAAGGCTTTATAAGGATTAAAACAAGATTTACCCAATAAATACAATGTGCTAAGGTTAAGAATAAAGCAGTGAGCAGAAGATTAAGAAGTCATGTCAAGAGTCTGATAGTTTTAAGATCAAATGTCCAGAGCACTATGATATAACTTCATAAGATCTGAGTCTAATAATGGGGTTCAGAAAGATCTCTGGAAGTGACTTTTATATAAGACCTCGATGATTAATAGGAAAAACCACTTTGGGACTTGTATGCAGTCTTGGAAAGGACTCTCAGAGCAGGAAATCAGAAAGATGATTCTACATAATGTAGTATTTTCTTATATTCTCAAATTAACTATAAAATATCTGTGGGTAGGAGTTTCTATGCAATATTACTTAATATAAAATCATTTTACAGTAATCATTTTAATGGCATTTTATATATATGCATGTACAGGTTTATGCATGCAAGTGTATGTGTGTATGTGTATCTGCTTATATGCTTTCCCTGTTTGATTTCTTTCTACATGGCCATACACCTGTTCTCTCATTATTCATTCATTTATTCTTCCAACAAAAAATCTCCAAGTACTTTGTAGTAAACAAGATACTAAAATAATCCCCAAAGACCCTCTCTCTCTTTTTTTTTTTTAAAGATTTTATTTATTTATTTGACAGAGAGAGACACAGCGAGAGAGGGAACACAAGCAGGGGGAGTGGGAGAGGGAGAAGCAGGCTTCCTGCCGAGCAGGGAGCCCGATGCGAGGCTCGATCCCAGGACTCTGGGTTCACGACCTGAGCCGAAGGCAGACGCTTAACGACTGAGCCACCCAGGCGCTCCAAAGACCCTCTCTCTTAAGTAATGTCACTCCTTTGAGTGTAGGTGGAATCTGTGAATGTAATGAAGTATAACTCCTATGGTTATGTTACATTCTATGGCAATAGGGATTTTGTAGATGGAGTTAAGCACACTAATCAGTTGACTTTGAGTTAATTAAAAAGAAGATTATTCATGTGGGTTTGAACTGATCACATAGGCCCTTTAAATCTGCATCTAAAGGTCAGATAAAAGGAAATTCAGAGATTTAAAGTACAGGAAATATTTGATGCACTATTGCTGATTTGAAGATGGAGGGGCCACATGGATAAGGATGTAGTGCCCTTTTGGTGCTGTGAATGATCCTGACTGACAGCAAAAAATAGGGACCTTAGTACTACAACCACAAGAAACTACATTCTTCCAGCAGAATGAGTTTTCAATTTAATTTTTCCCAGACCTTTCAGATGACAACTCAACCTGGTCAACACCTTGATTCTAGCTGTAGGATACCCAGTGCAAAGAACCCATCCAATCCATGCTGAACTTCTGATCTGTTGACTGTGATCTAATGAATGAATATTGTTTCAAGCTAACAAGTTTATGGCCATCAAGTTTATGGCAATGCAGCAATAGAAAACTAACACATGCTTATATGTGTCAAGCACTATTTTAGACCCTTGTAATTATAGTCAAGATATGCTATATTATCTTATGAAAAAAGCAAAAACAACAACAACGACAACAAATCTCAAAATCTTTGTGGCTTAACACTACAAAATTTCAGGTCTCATTTATGCAAATCTCCCAGGCAACTGTCTAATGTGTAATGAGTAAACCCTCAATTCAGGCTTTGTTAATCTTGTAACTTCACCATTTCAACACCAGCCTGTCTCCATGATTGTTGAAACATGGTAAAGAGAACCTGGTGGTATACAGCCAACAAATATTTTTCCCTTGGAATGGATACACATCACTTTCCTCTGCAGCAATTGACCTGAACTAACCATGAGGCCATACTTTAGGGTGTGGAAGTTAATGCACCTGTTAAGACAACAGGGTATATGTGAGCAGAAGTATATGTGAGTAGAAGTCTCTACTATATTTGACTGACCAAGAAGACTTTTAAACCAGTGACAAAGACAAAAACCCTTGTCTTCATGAAGATTATGCCCTAGTTCTTCAAGGGAATCATCTACCTCTGGGGACAGAGGACTATTATTAGAACATTTTGACAGGAATATATCAGAAGATGAATATCTAAGTTTGACATCCAAATTAACAAAATTAACATTGTCAAAATATCAGCCAGTCATATCAATAAAGGGCTAGTATTCAAAATCTATAAAGAACTTATTAAACTCAACACACAAAAAACAAAAAAATCTAGTCAAGAAATGGGCAGAAGACATGAATAGACATTTCTCCAAAGAAGACACACAAATGGCTGACAGACACATGAAAAAATGCTCAATATCTGTCATCTTGGAAATACAAATCAAAACCACAATGAGATACCACCTCACACCAGTCAGAATGGCTAAAAGTAACAACTCAGGAAACAACAGATGTTGGTGAGGATGTGGAGAAAGGGGAACCTTCTTACACTCTTGGTGGGAATGCAAGCTGGTGGAGCCACTCTGGAAAACAGTATGGAGGATCCTCAAAAAGGTAATAATAGAACTCTTTTACAACCCAGCAATTGCACTACTAGGTATTTATCCAAAAGATACAAACATAGTGATTTGAAGGGGCACACACACCCCAGTGTTTATAGCAGCAATGTCCGCGATAGCCAAAATATGGAAAGAACTCAGATGTCCATCAACAGATGAATGGATAAAGAAGATGTGGCATATATATACAATGGAATACTACTCAGCCATCAAAAAGAATGAAATCTTGCCATTAGCAACAATGTGGATGGAACCAGAGGGTATTATGCTAAGCAAAAAAAAGTCAGTCAGAGAAAGGCAAATACCATATGATTTCACTCATATGTGGAATTTAAGAAACAAAACAGATGAACACAAGGGAAGGGAATGAAAAATAAAATAAGATGAAAACAGAGAGGGTGGCAAACCATTAAAGACTCTTAACCCTAGGAAACAAACTGAGGGTTGGTTGCTGGAAAGGAAGTAGGTGGGGGGATGGGGTAAATTGGGTGATGGGCATTAAGGAGGGCACTTGATGTAATGAGCACTGGGTGTTTTATGCAACTGATGAATCACTAAATTCTACTCCTGAAACAAAAACCAAACAAAAATCAGCCAGTCTGTATCTTAAGGTCCTACTAACTTATTCAGAACAAGATGGAAGCAGAGAGGAGGGAGAATCTTTTTTTGCTCCTATGGAATTGGGAGTGGTCAGGAGGAAACTGAAGAGGTCCAGAGGCAATGCTGTCATACTTGGTTTGAACCTTCAATAGATTGCAAACATATCTTTACACCCACACCCAGGGGAATGAAGGAAGTGTGCTGGGATATAATAAGAACATGTTTTAAGACACATCCTTCACCCTTTCTCACATACATTTTTAAGTCTGCATCAAGCAAATCCATGGGCAAATAACTTGATGGCATTAGACAAATTGCCCCCAGTACAATAATAATAATAATAAACAAATAAACTAAGTATGTAGATAAAATGTGAAGAGAAAGGAATTTTTAGAATCATATGCCGGTTCAAAAGATATAGTGGCCAGACAGTTCTAAAAATTTACTTTGGTTCTCTGTAATTACTTAGCTTCTACATTTTCAGATGACTGTAGACTATTTTAAGGAGTTGCTTTTTACCTGTAATTTCTGTGTTCCTCTGTGACTGTCAGTACCTTAAAAAAAAAAAAAAAAAATCAATGGATGTATTCAAATATCTAATACTACAACATAAGACACTATAATTGTTAGAAATTTGATTTCCCTTGCCATTGTTAGGCTGCTGGTCAAAAACCAGATTCCTATGTATACGAACTACTGTGATGCAGACACTTTGAATCAATTGTTTTAATACATTCTACATAGTTAAGTCCAAGTCCTTAATTAGTTTTAATTTTATAAGTCCCATAGAAATAATTCCTCATTTTTTATTGTTCTATCACCTTCTAATTCAAAGGAAATATCACTTTATGTCATATTACAATACCAAATTAATTATACTACTTTAACAAAGGGTAATTGTTCATACTTTATCTTAAATAATTAAATATTTGAAGTTCAGTAGAGATATTCTTATTAGTGATGGATTACATTAGGTTAGACATATAAATGCCATTATATTTTTTAATAAAATTAACATAAAATATAGAAGCAGTAAATTATTAAAAAGGACAATTTCTATGCATTTAAAGTTTTACAAATTTGTATTATGAACCAACGTCAGAGTACTACACCAGTTTCCATGAGGAAATAGACGCAAAACTCCAGGTCTCCAAGGAAGTTGGAATAAAAAAGGAGGCTAGCAGGCAACAGGAGGAAAAATGACTGTAATATAAATCAGAATAAATTGTTAAGTATATGTGAAAAGGATATACAATACTATAACAGAAAATAATTCATTTCTTCAATTGTTTGCTGATGTGTATTACATGCCAGACTGCTTGATAAGGTTTGGGGTCAAGGGTGAACAAAAGCAGGCCTAAATCGGACTCCCTGAAGCTTGTAGCCTCAGGGTGTGGGTGAGGCACATTTCCATCCAATAGTCCTGCAAAGAAATGTAAAGTGGCAATTTAAGTAAGTGGTCTAAGGGAGATCTTGTCTAATTAGGGAGGACAAGGAGAGATTCCTTCAGGAAGTAATGCTTGGATTCAGAAGAAAAAGAATGAGGAATAAGGATTAGTCAAAGAAGAAAAGAACATTCTAGGAAGAGAGAGTATTATATCCATGAATCCTGTGGTTAAATGGGTATAGTAGGTTCGGGAAGTAAAAGAAGACCTTTGTTGTAATTAAATACAGTAGAGTAAGAAAATATTTAAAATGAGTTGGTATCTGTAGAAACTCATCTGATTCTATCAGATTCTTTCAAAAGCAACTCTTCCATCCAGAGTCAAGTGTCTAGTAGGAATAAATGATTTGGGTATTATTTATGTAGATATGAAGAGTATTTACTTCCTATAGTTGTTGATATTAAGGGTATTTACTTCCTATAGTTACATAGGATTGGGGAATCCCAAATACACCTTGGGCTAACTAACTTCCTTCCTTATAAGGTTCCTAAGGAAGATACAGAAAGGACAATGATAAAAAGAGAGTAGTATTCTATCTTTAAGTTTTACTCATGCTTGATATGTTAAAACTTAAGTGAAAAGATTTCTGATAAACAAAAACAGATCACTGATTTATATGTGAACTCTTCCCACCAAAATTTAACCATCTGCTCTCTAATCATTTTGGTCAGGAGACAAGCCAGTATAAGATTATAAATAAAGAGTATTAGAAAAGGAGATAATTAGTATGCTGGACTTAGTGCCATATGTGAATGTGGCTGTGATTTCTATTTAGAGCATTTGCTAATCTAGACATGTTTGAAAAGAAAGCAGGATGAGACACAGCTGGGATTGTCTTTTAAACTTTCCACTTACTATTTCTTAGCACGAATGTCATAAAGAAGCCAGACCGAGAGAGCGTTACAACCTTGTGTGAAACAATAAACAGAAAGCCTACTCTTCAACAAACATGGCCCAAACTTTCTGAGTCCAGAATACAATCAATTGGATGAATCTTCTCTTTCATGGGGAATAATGAGGAGTGGGCATGAGAACTTTAGTTTATCACCTTGAATAGGAGCCCATGGAACTTTGTGATTCTCGGTGTCACTGCCGAACACTGTAGATAGAATAAATAGAATATAAATTAACAAGAAGTTTAAAAGTGGTTAAGTGCATACAAAATGTTTTCACAGTGATAAAATAGATTGTTATAAATATAGGTACATATGTCTGCATGGAGCACTGGGTGTTATGCACAAACAATGAATCATGGAACACTATATCTAAAACTAATGATGTAATGTATGGGGATTAACATAACAATAAAAAAATTAAAAAAAAAAAAGATAAAAAAATTCAACCTGGTCATGAAAAAAAAGCTCCTAAAATTGGATAAACACATATTTACATTCTCAAAAAAAAAAATATATATATATAGGTACATATGTAAGGAATGAATGCATATAGTCAAAATAACTAAATAAGGAGCCCTTTAGACGGGGTTAGGTTCAATGCCTTGGTAGCCTGCATAAGCAAATCAAAACCTAAGCCAGAGTAAATGCACTTGAATCTGAGAAAATGAAACTTCAGAACAATCACAAATGGCCCATGTGACTTTCCCAAATAAGACAACTGCTTAAGTTATAGCCAATCAAAAATTTTATTGCTTTGCTTCCATGTCTTCTCTATTAGAAGCCTCTCCCCTAGTTCTTGTCAGTGGAGCACTCCTGACCACTTTGGCTGTCACATTGCCCGATTCAGATCGATGTAACACAAACGATTCTTAAAAATGTTGATGCGCCCAGTCGATCTTTTGACAAAACTAATTAATGATTAATGGAAAAAATGCACACAGAGGTTATCTCATCATGATCAGAAATTGCAACTATATAAGGGGTAATACAAACAAAATAATGAATGAAATACGTGACTGATTGTGTCATTACATATCATATTATTTTTTTCTTTTTCTGCCATTATTTTCCCATATCTCTTCTACCCAGTCAAGCAGTTAGCAAACACAACCTTCCTTCCACCAGGGGATAGTTTGTTCCACAAATCTGAACGCATGGTTGAGATTACACTGGAGGATTCCTAAGGAAATTCATGGAATATACTAGAGAATTTTTTTTTTTTTAATGAAAAGACAAGGCTTTCCCGAAGGCCTAAAGATTCTGCTAGATGAGGGAAAGAAAAGATAAAAATTAAGTGTAGCACTGTGAGCCCAAGGGACATGTGGCTTGTTTCCTGGATCTCAGGAATTATGCAAGGTATGAGAAAGTAAACAATTGTGGCATGAAGCTTTCTGACCAATTAGCCTGACAAAAGATAGACATGCAAATGTCAAAGCTGCCAGAAATGAAGGATTACACAAAGAAGAACTATGGACATTTCTACCCCTACTCAGAACCAATCTGTGTAGACAGCCCCGTAGAGAAGCCAGCGCCCTCATCACCTCTGCCCATCTGGGCTTTGGCACTAGGACTGTAAAACGAGGCACAACACAGCTCTAGATGATAACAGGAAGGACTGAGATAAGCATTCTTGCAGAAAAACAAAAGGGAAGCATGGGATGAGGAGCTAACTTACATACTTGAATATTGGTATCATGGTTTTTCCCTGCTACTACACATAAGAGTAGCATTTGGGAAACTAAAATTCAGAATAGATCAAGGACTGTGAAATTTGCTGCAAATAAGAAGGGCATCACTTTTACTTGTGTGTAGAGCTTGAAGGAGAAAACAAAAGGGATGTTGACTCCATAGTGAAAAGGATACAGTACATTCATTGCCATGTAGCTGTGACTATGCAATCTTAGGCACCTGTTAGCAGGTGGGTGTACAAAACTATGAAACAAGAGAACGATCTTGTTCCCTCCAGAAGCATCATGTTATGAACTGAGATGCAAGTAGATAGTTATAAATTCACTCTACTGGGGGAGTGGCATAGAAAGACTTGCCTGCTTGCCCTAAGGAATCTCAAAGGATGAAGGCTTCTCACCCCTTCATTTTAAACAGTTTATATTTCCTATGAAAATTAATTAAGCGATTTAATATTTGCTGGTTTTGTGATATTGTACCACAGATAGATACACCTACTTATCTTTACTGTGATGTTATCCTTTACCTACAATATGATTTCCAAATCCCTTTTACTATAATACTCCATTGGAAGTTCAGGCATGCTAACTTTTAGCATTAATGCTATACCTAAATGTCACTGTCTTCTCAGTCTTGTTGAATCCGAGCCTTCTACATGAAATACTCAAAGACTTGCTGTTGTGCTTAAAGTGGCTTCTTCCTTAAGGGTTAGCTTTGAACTTACCCTTTTGACCTAATAATAGATCAAAAGACTTTAGTAGTTGTTAGGTAAAACAAATCAGTATTGAAGGAAATCAATATGTGAAAATTAATAAAGGGAAACCCCACTAAAATGGAGTGGGGAGGCCAGTAGGGGAAGCTCTCACACCCTACCACTTGTCAGTTGCAAATTCAAGAGAAAGAGAAAGACCTTATATGTAGTTACTACTTTATGATCCCAACAGTAGGAAGGAAGGTTCCTTCCTTCCCTGGCCACAGCCTAAACAAAGAGAGATTTTCACAACTCAGTCAATGAGAATCCACTCTACATTGAATTCCCAGTTTACTCTAATGAGCTTTTTATTTATAACAGCCCCTCTCAACTCCCCACTTTCCTCTATAAAAGGGCATTCCTCTCTTTTGTTCTGTAGACTTCTTGGATTGTGATTCTCTGTTATTCTGGAATAAATCCATTCTTTGTCAGTAAAATAGCTGGCAGTTTTATTTTTATGGTTAACAAATATTAAAAAGAAAAAAAGCCAGAAAATTATTATTATTTCACCTACCTTAAAAAATCAATTGTTGCTCAAAAGCCCCATTCCCACTTTTCTCCAAAATAATTTATTTTGTCACAGGATGTCAAAAATGCGAAAAGTACCCACAATTTATTCTCTCTTCTAAACTAAGTAATTCAAAGCTTTATGTTCTTTAAGTTCATGCATGTAATTTTCCATTTTAATTAAATGGATTAGTTTAAAATACTAATAATTTAACACTTGCCACAAAGTCCATTAACATCCATCCTTACAATTCATTATTTTCTCAGTCACCTTTGAACTAAGGTTGTATGATCACCAACAAAACATTTCTATGTATCACCCAACCTGAGTCACATACATAATAGCATAGTTTCTGATATTTCATTCAACCTTTCATTCTTGCTTTTGGGTTTGGAAGCCTGGAAATGCCCTGGATCCTTTCTCTTATTTGGTAAACTTCCCAATCTTTAGGAAGGCTACGTTTATTAGGAGACTTGATTGAGATGCCAATGTGGAGGGTAAACTAAGGCTAGTGGAAATCAACTTGACCACATTTTTGTCTGCTATCACCTAATTGATAGAAAGCTAAATGTCACACACAGAGCCCCAGCATTTGAAGATTTATCTAAGAAGCAACTAACAGCATCATTCCTACATTTACAGATTGCCTTAATGTCTGGAAATTTTCAGTGAGTAACATTTATCCATGCAAAATCAAACTTCTAATTCAAACCAAACTTGTAACTCAAACACATTTTTTGGAAAAGAGCAAAGCAGTATTTAATTTACTTGCGTATTCTTAAATAATTCTTTTTATTGTTTTCTGTGACTATGATAAATCTGCAATAGTCTGTAATCATGATATTCAACATAAGATCTGAGTATCAGCACTACTGGTATCAACTGGATTTTATTAAAATGCAGAATCTCAAGCACCAGTCAAGATCTGTTGAACAAAAATCTTCATTTTTTTTTTAAAGATTTTGTTTATTTATTTATTTATTTATTTAGAGAGCATGTGTGAGTGGGAGGGGGTGCAGAGGGAGAGGGAGACAGAGAATTTCAAGCAGATTCGAAGCTAAGCTCAAAGCCCAATGCCGGGCTCAATCTTAGGACCCTGAGATCATGACCTAAGCTGAAATCAAAAGTCGAAAGCTTAACCAACTGAACCACCCAGGTGCCCCAAGAATCTTCACTTTTAACAAGATGTCCATATGATTTGTGAGCACATTGAAAGTTGAAAAAACACTTGTTTATAAGATACTCTTGGTACATCAATTTAAATTATGGCTTCCAGGTCTTGAAGCCAAACTTTAATTTCAAATGTGAAATGGTGTGGTTCTTGGTTATCAATGTTTATTCCTGAGATAGATATCATTGAGTAATTATCATGTGCAAGCATCTTTCTAGGTCCTGTGAATTAAGCAGGGATATAGAAAAAGTCATTTGCTTTTATGAACTTATATTCTGTAGTAGAGGAGAGTTGCTAAAAACACAAAATAAATATTTAGAATGTTAGGTAGTGACAAAAATATGGGGTAAAATAATTCATAGAAAAAGGAAGAGGGAGATGGTGCGGTCAATATGAGACAGAATGGCTAAGGAAATTCTTACTAAAAGGATAACATTTTAATACATTCCTGTAGAAATTGAGGCAGCAAGTTAAATGCATATTTGGAAAAGAAGAAGTAAACAAATTATGTGATGAGCTGTTTCTATGTTAATCCTGTAGTGCATGGTTAGTTCTACTTCCAAGGTCAGAAAAAATATAATAAATATTAGGGGAAATTACTATTCTTCGAGTGACTGTTAGTTGCAGTTATTGTGTTACCTAATTTATGTATATTGTCTTATTTAGTTCCCATGATAACTGTATTGGATAAACATTATCACCTTGAGGAAACTGAGTCTCAGAAAATTTGAATAACTTGCAAATTTCAAACAGCTTGAAATAGATAAGTTAAGATTTAAATGCCAAATCCATTTGTCTCAAAAGCACATACTATTTTCTCTATTGTCTGTTTGTAGTCCCCTTATAACCAGGATCCCATTGTATGTAGGAGCAAATAGAAAGCCAGTTTCCTAATAAGTTGAAAAGTAGCATTATGAAACTGAGTCAAGAAAAGTTACTATTGACTTCAATTGTTTCCAAAGCATATGGAGAAAGTTGAATAAATGGCCTAAATGTAATACTGACTATATTTTTATTTAAAACAAATTTTTATTAAGTAATCTCTATGCCCAACCTTGGTCTCAAACTCATGACCCTGAGATCAAGAGTCTCATACTCTACCCACTGAGCCAGCCAGGTGCCCCTGATTATATTATTATTTTTAATCAGTAATTTTAGCATTGGGGTGAAAGAAGAATCAGCAATGGGATTTTTTTTTTTTTTTTCCAAAACCAACCCCAGTATTTTATATTCATTAATTCAGTTTTGGAGCTCAAGAATCTATTTTATAACCAAAAGTCTCATAAGCAATTCTCTTGCATGATAATATCTAACAATCACTGGGGTAAACTTTTAAAGGACCTGACCAATATCACCCAAAAGCAATTTGACTTTAGGGGAAATTAATTTACACAAGATTAGTTGGAATTCTAGCTCACAGTCTTTTCTTTTAAGGACAATACAGCTGCCAATAAATAAGCTAAATTACCTTTGTAAACTCTTTATCAGCTCTCACCTAGGTAGTGTGCAATTTCCTTTGCAGTGTGTTTCCAGATAGTCCGTGCTGATTGGACAGTAACAATCTTACAAATTACATTCACCACCTGTTATTTGAAAGGTTATGTGATGTGACCAAGGGATAAGCAGAATGAGTCTGCACATTAGAAATAAAATATTCCAAACTCTATTTGGTAAAGTTTAAATGTATTAGGTATATATTTGTTCTATTCAACTTCCTCAAGTGTTTACCTATCTTAATTTTAAAATTCCGTGTGACACAACTTAGATTTTGTGGGCCCTTCTGTCACTTGAATTGTATTTGAACTTTCAACTCAAAGTTCTTGAAGAAAAAAATCTGCTTTAATGTAAATTCGCTTTGTGACTGACAGCTTGACAAGAAATATCAGAATTGTGAAAATTTGAGGATATTGTCACAAGACTATCTTTGAAACTAGACAAACAATAGTGATATTATAAAGAAGGTCACTTACTGTGATTTTTGGAATTAAAACTTATCCAAAAGTATACAGTTCCACCATGTATACTGAAAGCAATTTATTGCTGCTTTTCAGTATTGGAAAAGAAAAAGTTCATGCTGTCATTGATTGACCTTTAAAAAGAAAAATGTAGCTGGCTTATGGGTAATAAGAAAGCAATATTTTTTTTTTGTTACTTTTACTAGTAGACTTTCTTCATTTAGGTCTATTGCATAGTTTTTCCACACTTTTATTATAATCTGATTGGATAAACGAATCATTGCCAAGTTATATTACCATAGTGGATATACAACTTGCTTATTGTAATATTTTTCAAACTGTAAATCTTGAAAAAAAAGAAAATTAAATATTAGAAAAACTTGTTTTTCTTTTAATGCAAGTCATTATAATTTCCTCATTTGATAAATACCATGGCACAGAAAAAATGTAATAATTTTTCTCATTTGTTCTTATAAGAGCTAAAACCTCATTTTAAAAAAGTAATAACACTGTTGAATACCTTTGTGGTTGTAATTGTCAATTTCTCCACGTTGGTAGAAAATATAATTATGTAGCATAAAGACAGTGACTGATACAAAAGTTTACATGATAAATGATCACAGTCATGGTCAATTTTGCAATTGAATAAGGAATGATTGCTTTGGAACTATGACATTTTCTTATTCAAAATTATGCTCATATATCTTCCCTCTTTTATCTTCATTTTCAGATCTTCACATCTTTTTGTTGTACATTATATTTAATGGAATACTAAATAAGAAAAGAAAAAAAAGACTTGGTCATGCCATGGTACCTCACTTTATTATTGAAATCATGGTTTAGCTTTACTTGTATCTAGTTATGTAAGATTAACATAATTATTATGTTCATATATTCTTTAAATTACCTGTTTTCACAAACAGAATGTCAAACATACTAATTTCTTGAACACCAATTTTACTTGCAAAATTTAGTTTTTCTCCTGGATCTTCTGGTTCAATTTGATTTTCTAAATTTAGGGTACATGGGTTTTAGTGAGCTCTTACCCTTAAGAAGATGACATTTTAGGGGCGCCTGGGTGGCTCAGTCAGTTAAGCAGCTGCCTTTGGCTCAGGTCATGATCTCAGGGTTCTGGGATCAAACCCCATATGGGCTCCCTGCTCAAAAGGGTTGGGGGGTCTGCATCTCCCTCTGCTCTGCCCCTACCCCCACTTGTGCTCTCTCACTCTCTCTCTCAAAGAAATAAATAAGAAAAATCTTAAAAGAAAAAGATGATGACATTTTAAAATATAAGGGTAGCAGGGAACCTGGATGGCTCAGTTGGTTAAGCCTTGGACTCTTGATTTCGACTCAGGTCATGATCTCAAGGTTGTGAGACTGAGCCAGGCCGTGGGCTCTGTGTTGGGCATGGACCCTGCTTAAGATTCTCTCTTTCCCTCTCCCTCTGCCCCTCCTCCCCCATCTCTAAAAAATAAATAAATAAAAATAAGGCTAGTAAAAATGTAAACCTAGTTTCTGACACATTTACATTAGTTAATATTAGATGGATGTTTTGATTTTTTAAACTCATTACACTTCATTTCATTTTTAAAATTAGGATTTAGTGATGTTATCTTCCAAAATTTAATCTATGCCAACTGGTACAAAATCTAATTGTAGACCTTTTCTCAAAAGGTCTAGTTTTAAGTTTGAGTTAACTGAGTTAAACTTGAGTTAATTCTCTTGAAATCATTGCCCTTTCTTTCTTCGAAAACAGAAGGTAAGGATCTTCTTACAAGGCATCAGGGATTTTATGTTTTATAGCATATAAGATTTATATTTCAATGCTTCTTTTAAGTTTTTCAAAATTCTTGTTATAGACAGCTATAGATCCAGCTTCTACTATAGCCAACATTCAATGACCTGATCCTCCAAACCCAAAAACTTCAAAAGATCATCTCAGTCAGGGTAGCCTTCTATGCCAGGAAACAATTCCTGCTCAGTTTATTCATACATCCTTATAGAGGCCAAGGCCTAATTGTTTAGAGCATCTCAAAACCAAATTTAAAAAGACACCTAATGGTTCATCTTTTGACTTGCTTATGTGATTATGCATGATGTTTTCTGCTTGTTACCTCAGGCAAGAAGTCATTTAGGCATGCTTTTCTCCATACTTGTCTTCCATTTCCCTTCTATCTTATTAAAAGAGGAGTGGTGGAAATGTGTTCGTATGGGCATGTCCACCTTGCTGTCCAATCTTTCTATAGGTTATCTATGGGACATGGATAATAGGAGTCTATTTGGGGCCATAGGGATTTGGAATTTAGAAATTTAGGCAGATTTTCAAAGATACATGCTGTCTACAAATTCTACAGGACCTAAATTGAAGCACATCTTTATCAGAGAATGGCAAATCATACTATTTATAGTAACATAAAAATTCTGATAATTCTCTGACTTATCACAATAAAAAATGTATTTCTCATTTTATACACCATGTAATATGCATATGATGAAGGCACACTCAGGGGGCCAGGACTCTATATAGGGCCAAGTTTTTCCCATCTTGTGTCACCATAAAATATGTTGGTGTTCTCTCCATTCAGTCAACAGATGGAGAAAGTGAGCCAGAATTCTGGAAAGAACATGCTTATGAGACAACTGTGGAAATGACACCTAATCACTCGTACATTCTGTTGATCATTGACAAAAATGTATTCGCATGGCCACATCTAGAAATTTAGAGATGTGACACATTTCAGTCATGCACTCAGTTTAGCAGTAAGGACTATTCCTGTTGGGTACTGGCAATTTCTGTTATGGTTTTATAGATGCATTTTCTATTTGTCATATATATTTATGTATTTGAATATATTCTTCCTCTCTCATTTTATTCAATTTCAAGTAGGTCTTTTGTGACCTGCCAAAAACATGTTTAAAGACTTTAATCTTTTGTTTTCCACTAAGCCATCACCATTATTTGGAAATTTTATAGACTAGTAACTTAATTTTAACTCTAAAATTAAACACTTTAATCTAGAAAACTCTAGAATATGCTGAGGTTTTTCTCCTTCCACTATCCCCTTTATTTCCTATGAGATGAGTTAGAAAAGAAAAGGAAGGGGCACCTAGGTGGCTCAGTCCATTAAAAAGAAAGAAGCAGAATAGGGTTTCTGTTTCCACTTAAAAAATTCTTAATGAAAATTGGCACAAATGGGGTACAGTTTTCTACATGGGTTTTGTGGTTTCTTAGAAGACACAAGAAGAATTACTTTTGCCTTCTGTACTAATTTCAGTTAATAATCTCATTAGCCATATTTAGACACAAATTCTGATCTTTAGTGATGGGCCTGCATCAGTTGTAAAAATAAATAAAATAAAAACAAAACTTTATTAATACGCAATTATTCAATAACTATAATAATAAGTTGCATTTTTAAGATTATGTGCATTCATAAGTGTTTAATATCAGTTTTTATGTCTTCATAAAATCAGTGGTGTAACAGGGGAAAGAAACTTGATGTAGACAAATAACCTGATTACTTGTTTCAACATACTGAGTATAGTTTACCAGATGAGACAGGTTATCCAAAATTTGAGTGACAGGAGATACTCAACAAATATTTATTGAAGTAAATTAAACCTTGCATCTCTTACCTTTGATGTATCAAGCATTCTTGAAATACTCTGTCACTCCAATGTACCAAAAAAAATCTCTTTTTAAAAGAAGACTATAGCAGGGTAAACTTCTCTAAGTGTTTCTATGTTAAATATACACGATTATTAATAGCAAAATAATTTTCTTTTGCTTTATTATTTGGGCATTACGGATTTACTCAAGGCCTCATAGTTTGCCATCAAAGTGTGACTAAAACATGATCATCTGCTTCTTTACCCAATAGACCTTCCAAAACTATTCAAAGTCATCCAACATTCTCTTTCATGAAACACACCCTTATCTATCCTCATCTGGGTCTCAAAACAGAAGTAAAAATAGACAGAATTAGAAAAGTTGGTCTGTAAAATGGAACTCTCAAGGATATTATGTATTGAACTTATAGGAAAAGTAAAAGCATTATCTTATTCTTTTATTCTATTAAAAACTTCATCAGAATTACCTCATTTATTTTCAGTAGACCTCTCCTGCTCTTGTTTGTTAGAAGCAGCGGCAATTTACAGAGTGGGGACAAAGCAAGTCAGAATTGAAGTATGAGAGACTTTTACATCATGGAAAGGTTTCTTTAGAGATTAAATAACCAAATTATTTTAACTTAATTTCTTCTGAAGAAGCCATTTTCTAGATGAAACAGAACAATAAAAATAATGAGCATTAAGTGATTTTTTAATTTGGTCAGTCAATCCATTCTATAAAATCTTCCATTCATAAAAATCTTAATTCTTGCTATTTGCAGGAGCACCCCCACCTAAAGTATTTGAGACTACCCATCACAAAGTCCTGTGAGAATCATCTCTGAAATGAAATATATATATATTTCTGAAAGACTCTCTACCTTGCCGATAAGATACTTACAAGTCTTGAACCTTAAACAGGGTCTAGATATATTTACTTTATTGTGGTTGTGAATTGCATTAATTTTTATGGCTGGAGTTCACCTTTTTAGTGATGACTATGTTGCAAAGGATTGCTGAATGCATATTAGGCTTTATCTTTAGTTGTTTTCCAAACTTTGTAGAAAATATTGAAAAATTCTAATTGAACACCATTTTAGTTGTTTTCCCTGAAACAGACCATGATATGAAGATTCACCTGCATGTAAATTCTTTTTTTTTAAGATTTATTTATTTGTTTGAGAGAGAGAGGAAAAAAAAGCATGCAAGGAGGGTGGATGGGCAAAGGAAGAGGGAGAGAGAAATCTCAAGCAGACTCCCAGCTGAGTGTGGAGCCCTATGCAGGGCTTGGCCCATGACCCTGAGATCATAACCTGGGCCAAAACCAACAGTTGGATGCTTAACTGACTGAGCCACCCAGGTGCCCCTCGTGTAAATTCTTTTTTTTTTTTTTTTTTTTAAAGATTTTATTTATTTATTTGAGACAGAGAGAGAGAGAGCACATGAGAGGGGGGAGGGTCAGAGGGAGAAGCAGGCTCCCCGCTGAGCAGAGAGCCCGATGCGGGACTCGATCCAGGGACTCCAGGATCATGACCTGAGCCGAAGGCAGTCGCTTAACCAACTGAGCCACCCAGGCGCCCCCCTCGTGTAAATTCTTAATGAAAGGCTCCCAAGAAGTCAAATAATTTCGACTGAGTCCCAGCATCAGCCCTATTGTGGTTTAGCAGGGAGTTTTGAGACTTTTTTATATTTCTTAGTTTGTCCCATTTGGGAGGAATATGTGTCCTTACTGAATGGTGCTTGAAAACAGGAACTAAGTTTTAATTGTTTTTACCCCCAGTGCCTGGCACAGTGCATGATATACAGTAAAATGCTCCAGTAAACAAATGTGAAGTAAGTGAAAACATGCACACACACCCACAGACACAAAACTCAAATGAAACAGATAGTTAATGAAACTTTGCAATTTGCCTAATTTATACATTTACAAATTTTGAATCAAAATATTACATTTGTACCCAAACCTTCTACCAAGAATATCTCAGAAAGGATTTTTGTATTTAGTCAAATAAAAGAAAATGCAATGAGCTTTTATTTCCTACTACATGTCCATGTATCTCTTTTGTGCTTGACCTTCTTGTTGATTTCAAAGATTTGCTTAACAGTGCTAAAGGCACATGAGTTAGAAATTTATGAAAATAATATTCTATATTTTTAAGTTGTTAATTCGATACCCAAAGGGAAAAGGAAGAAAAGAGAGAAGGATTTGTGTCATTATTCTACACACTGATTTTTAATGTAGCTAAAAAATAGCTTTTTGTAATTGTCTTTACTTTCTTATACTTCAGCGGATTTTCCTGAAAAAGAAAATTAACTATTTTTTAAATTTATATGCACCAAACACTTTAAATTTGGATTCTCTTATCCTTCTTTAGTTTTTCAGTATCAATTCTCTTTCTTTTTTTTTTAATTCTCTTTCTTCTCTTCTTCTCATTCAAAAGAATATATAAACATGTATATATGGAATATATATAATAAATCAGTTGTATAACTCACAATATTAGGCACTTTTAAACAACAAGCTAAGCCTAAGATATTGTCATAAGGAAGCTTATGATGCCATTTTTAAAACTCTTATAAGTAGGCAAATATTTCTCCTTTTTATGGCAAATACATGAGAAAAATATACATCTCAATGCTGTGAACTTAAATGTTAATTTTTTTTTTTTTTTTTTTCTGGTTTTGATTGCGACTTGGGCTCTAGAATATAATTTAAAAATCATGGAGTGATTAGAAACTTTCTGACTTATATTTGCTTTGAATGCATGACTAATGATGGATAATGGAGACATTTGCTTTTTGACAAGATATCCTTATAACTGTATAATATATAGTCTAATCCTAATGCATGATGTTTATTAATTGTTTTATTTCTTTAACATGGCATAGAGCTTGGAAGAGAATTTCTGCTCAAAAATTACCTATAGAATCACGTTTGTAGAGCACTGAGTATTATATAAGACTGATGAATCACAGATCTGTACCTCTGAAACCAATAATGCATTATATGTTAATTAATTGAATTAAAATAACTTAGGGGGGGCGCCTGGGTGGCTCAGTCCTTAAGAGTCTGCCTTCAATTCAGGTCATGATTGCAGGCTCCTGGGATCGAACCCCGCATCAGGCTCCCAGCTGGGCAGGAAGCCTGTTTCTCCCTCTCCCACTCCCCCTGCTGGTGTTCTCTCTCTCGCTGTGTCTCTCTGTGTCAAATAAATAAATAAAATCTTAAAAAAAATAACCATAATAAAATAAAATAAAATAACTTAGGGGTGCTTGGGTGACTCAGTCATTAATCCTCTGCCTTCGGCTCAGGTCATGATCCCAGGGTCCTGGGATCGAGCCCCACATTGGGCTCCCTGCTCTGCGGGAAGCCTGCTTCTCCCTCTCCCACTCCCTTCTTGTGTTCCTTCTCTCGCTGTTGTCTCTCTGTCAAATAAACAAAAAAAACTTTAAAAAAAATTAAAAAAAATAAAATAACTTAAAAAAGAACTACGTTAGTAAAAGCTCATAATGTCAAAATGAAATATTTCAGTACTTCTCTGGATATTTCCAGGAGGTATAAGCTTAAAATAATTATGACAGTAGGAGACTTGAGAAAAAACAAATTTACTGGGTTGGAAAATTCTGGTCATTGATAAAATTCCCTTTACATTTCAAATAGAATCTTATATAAATTATTTCTTAGTACCAATGATTACCTTTAATTACTGCTTAGTTTATATAATAATTTTATACAATGAAATGGGCTCCATTGTAGTATTGGGAGTTGCTGATCCCTGCAATTATTCAAAATGAGGCTAGAATGTCACCTGTCAGAAATGATAAAGCTTTTTCAACAGATAGAAGTATAAACTAAATCCTAAATACTTAATTCTAAAGTACAATCAGTTCAGTTACTTCCTGCCTTAAAACCCTTTGATGCTTCCTCTTTGCTTTCAGAATAGAATATAAAATAGCTTAAATTGTCTTAGAAGTCTACCTACAATTGGACTCTTACTGATTTCTTTAGCTTTTTGTCTTACCATTCATTACTTCAAACTCCTGGCTTTAACTATTTTAAATTTTAACTCACCAAATATGCCATAATCCTGCCTCCAGCCCTTGTAAAAATTGTTCAATTATCCTTAACTACCCTTTTCTTCTTTTTCACCTTATTTATATTTACAAATCCCCCGGGTTTCATGTCCCTTCAGATAATCATCCTGCAGAAATTTTAAATGAGGGTCACTGTCTCTCTTGCCTATTCCCATAGCATCAAGCATTTAGACCAATGGTAACACAACCACTGAAATTTCTCATTACCTGATCTGCATTGCCCCAGTAGACTATAAAATAATGAACTAAGTAATTGTACTTCATTCATTTTTGTATCCTCAGCAACTGGCAGAGTGTTAGGCACTCAACATTTCACAAGTAGAATACACATGCATACACTCTCTCACACACACACACACATTCACAATTTCATACAGAGGATTGATGAGACTTTTTCATTTTATTTTATTTTATTTTATTTTATTTTATTTTATTTATTTTATTATTTTTCTGATGTGCCAAAGAACCTGGTATGTGAGAACGCAAGGTTGGCATCTAGAAATAACTCTATGGGGCCATCTGAACAAGTGACCACAGCAGAATATGACAATTACTATTACTGATTCAAACATATGCTGATTCTAGTAAGATTAGAAAAGCATCTTTAGACTTACCATAACTATTCCCTCTTTTGTTTGTACAGAGAGTATTATGATCTTTGACATATCAATTAATTCACCTCTAACCCAACACATTATGTCATATCCTTAACAGTAAGACAATAGCTAAAAATGTACAAAACTTAGTTCTTAACAATAAAATAAATTTGGTTTGGAAATATCCCAGTGATACTTATTATAGAAGAAAAAATCTATAGTCCTAACGAGGAAAATATTCTCTTGAAATACAGCTCTTATGTTGAGATATCAACTCAATAAATTTCAATAAAATTTCCATTATTTTTGGTTTCACTGCCCACTCACTGTCTGTTATTGAGTACTTCTTTAAAATTTTCAATCTCTGATCTATATGTAAATACATTAAACTCCTTCCCAGTACATTTCCTCTGCACTGAGCTAAATTTTAATTGCATGTGTATAGTACTATTTCTTTATAGTACAATAAATCGTACTTTTGACCTATTTATTTCTCTAAATAAATCACTTATAAAATAACTATGCATTTATATTTCTAAAACTGATTGTGCTATTTGGATTAAATTCATAAAATATGAATATGAATTTATGATGTTTTGAGGTGAAGAAAAATTATACATTTCTTAGTCTCACACAGTTATTAATTCTTGAGGATTAAGTGGTATCTATACCTCCCAGTACCTGGAAAAAGAATAAGTTCAATTAATATTTACTTACTTAATGGAAAGTTAAAATGTAAAGTGGGAGGTAGCAATTATACTTTCATTTGACCAATAGACACTAATTTGTTGATTTATATTCAAATGTTGGAAAGTTGACCCGTATAATAAAATTTGCTAAATAACTGGAGAAGAGAAAACTGCAAATCCTCTATGTCATTCTTCCTTCAAACCTTTTTTTTTCTTTACTAAAAGGCATAGAAGCACTTGTCTCAAACTTTGTTTTACTGCAATTATAAGAGAATGTGTTTTATGCAACTCTCTCTATGTGAATTTGAAGATCCTCACTTTGGCGAGGGAATGCATTCTAAAAATGAAGGATGCCGTATACAATTTAAAAAATTGACTTGCCAGAAACTTTTTTTTTCAAAACAAAGCAAACATTTTCACTAAATATATGTAGCTATAGAATATTGCTTTAATTTAGGTCCATACTTCCCTGTTCCCCTCAAAAAAAAATAATAAACAAGGACTAGCATGAACTCATTTATTTGGAAGGTGACCCTATGTGCTTTACAATAGTATGCTTTATTGGGAAGCATAAGGAATGCCTTCCAGGAACATTCAATTGAGAAATGATTCCATCTATTAACCTAGGAGAGCTGTTCCCCATACTTCTGGCCTAAAACTTCACCAGGATCCAGAGCTCTAGAAGTCCTGGGGAAGATCCCGGGGCACACGTGGAAAACCAACAGGTATGCTTGAAGTTGATGCCAGTCCCAAAATGAATCATAACTTTTGGCACAGCTGAGCTGAAATCAGAGATTAGCCAAAGGGATGTGATGCTGGTACCCAAAATACTTGTTACGGTAGTTTTCTATAAGACAGACATGACTCTAGGTGCTTGGGATGTATCAGTAAATAATGCAAACAAAAATCCTGGCCTTCAAGAAACTTCTCTTCTGGTAACATAAAATGTTTTAAGTTGAGCTAGGTAAAGATTTGGGTAAATACATCTGTTTTTCATTTGACTGAGATTTCAAATAGAGAATAATTTGCAATATTTCACAAGAAACCTTTCACTAAAAAGCATTTACCTCTGTTACAACAGTGTTTTCTTTCTGGGAAACACAGGAAATTACACTAATATTTAGTAATAAGAAATAGCAGTGCTAAGATAATATATAAAATTATTTATAAATATCTTCATAATCAGAACATAACGTGTATGCTGATATGTATGTTTATTGAAAACAGTAGAATTTTTCCATATATAACATTGATAACATCTTTCCTGAACTGAAAATTAGAATAGTCTATTTTTTTTTAAAGATTTTATTTATTCATTTGACAGAGAGATAGAGAGAGAGCACAAGTAGGCAGAGTGGCAGGCAGAGGGAGAGGGAGAAACAGACTCTCTTCTGAGCAGGGAGCCCGATGCGGGGCTCAATCCCAGGACCACGGGATCATGACCTGAGCCGAAGGCAGCTGCTTAACTGACTGAGCCACCCAGGCGCCCCTAGAAAAGTCTATTTTTTAATAATTTCCTTTGAAGACACATTTTATTTTTACTATTTCACAAGAAATTCTACAATTGGTAGCATAAACAAAATAATACTACATTTGTCATCTTAATTTCCCATTTTCCATAGATTTTAAATTCTATTAAAAAAACTATCATATTCCAGTATTTTTCATGATGGAGAAGAAAAAAGTGCTAGTTCACATGCCCAAGACAATTATTGTAACATCCACCATGAAAATAAAAAGAATATTTTTATAGTTAATTGAAATAAAGATAATGTGTATATATTTAAATCCTGATGTGATTGTTTCAATAAATAATCTACAGTTTACCTTATATCTAATATTCTCCTTCCAAGATACCCCCAGATATTTTTGAGCAGCTTGCTAATTTGCTAGTGCCAGTGTCTAGATAGTTTCATAATATTGAAAAAAAGTTTTCGTTTAGATCCTGTCCACCTAGAGCCATTCAAAGTAGCTACAAAATTAGGATCAAAAGAGAAGTATTATTTGAAAAGAGTGTATGATATCTTAAAATATTGGTAATATCTCATGCTCCCTTGGAAGAAGCAATTCTACCTCGGGTTGTGCAGAGAGAAAGAGATATTTGTTTATAATATTTGGACTGATTACACTGCTTCTTGTGGCAGGCAGCATTTTAGAGAGAAGTCCACAACAATAATTTCCAGATCACATGTTCTTCTAGGTGGTGGATGTGTTCTTCTATGATGGATAGAGAATAATCCTTCACCCCGTGAATCAGAATCATCTATCACTCCCTTGAAGCCAATTGGATTTGGTGGAAGAGACATTGCATGAGTTGGGAAGCTAGGTCATAAAGGGCAATGGACCTTCTGCCTCCCCTGATTGGACACAGATTTGGAGCCCTGAGCCATAGTATAAGAGACCCTACTATTCTCTGTCTGCCATGGTATGGGGAAACCCCAACTAGTCCATGAGGAGCGACCACATGGAGAGGCTTTCAGAATACATGAAGATAAAGAGGATGTGAGAAAGAGAGAGAGAAGGAAAGAAGTGTATGAGGGAAGGAGATTGAGAAAAAGGAAGAATTTACAGATGCCCCAGGCCCCTGCTGCTTCAGCTCTGGCCACTACCTGAAGGCAATTACAGGAGAAATTCAACCAGAAACACCCATGGAGGACTTTCTGAATTCCTGACCCACAGAAACTGTGAGAGAAAATAAAATTATCCTTGCTTTAGGGAGATAATCAAAATACTCCTTAAGGAAAATATCCATAGCTTTTGTATCTTTAAAAGTTATAATTTCCACCAAGCCTTT
Source organism: Halichoerus grypus (assembly GCF_964656455.1). Classification (NCBI taxonomy): domain Eukaryota; kingdom Metazoa; phylum Chordata; class Mammalia; order Carnivora; family Phocidae; genus Halichoerus; species Halichoerus grypus. The sequence continues at coordinate 23,507,913 of NC_135714.1, forward strand.
ATCCCCATAATAGAGAGCCCTGAATGTTTTTGCTTAATATATATTTCTTGATAATTTAATTTGCTAACTTTCTTTTATTTGAGGAATCTATATGTTTATACCTAAAATTTCTTCAAATACTTTAATCCAGAAAAACATGGTTTATGCAAAACTATATGTGTGAAATAGTTAAAAGATTCCCCAGGGCCTCATTATTTGCGTATCTTGGAAATAAGTCAGGGATTTTCTGAGATACAATTCAACTGACCTGGCACCTTTTTCTTTTTTAATCAAAATTATTCCCAAACCCAATTGCTTGCAGTTCAGCCTTTCTTTTTCCAGTTTCAAGAAATCTACAAGCTATACATTAGCTTTATTATTTATTCTTCACTCTGTACAAACCACTTCAAAACTCAGTAATTTAAACAACAACCTGTCAGAACTGGAAGGTCCCTTTTTCGCTACTTTCTATTGGCCACAGCAAGTCACAAAGCCAATCCATATTCAGTGGGTGGAAAAATAGACAAATAGGCTTCATCTGTCAATGGAAGGAATGTCAAAACCATGTTGCAACTGTTCTCAAAAGCAGTTGGAAAATAACTGTGTCATTTTGCAAACATTCTGCCTTATGAACCTAGTGGCCAGTCAAGGCACATGTTATCAAGATAGAGAAATAATATAATTGCATTCTCTGACAGTCACCTCTCTGTCTCCAAACTCTGTGATTTTTCTTATTCTCACCAGATTTACTTTTTATACTCACTCTGATTACCGGTGGTAACAGAAACAAGAACACCAATATTCATAGCTATTGAACACTACTATCTGCTAGATATTCTACTATTTACTGACATTATCTAAAGTATTCCTCTCAGCAATGATATGAAGTAATGCAATTTTAATATGAAGTTGCAATTGAATAACTGCACATAGGTTTTATTTTATACTGTTATGCATGACAGCTCTATACTTCAGAGTAGAAACAAGCAACCGTGCATTGGCAAATAAGGACTTACACAGTCTTACACACTGAAAATTCTTTGACAGCATCTTCTGTTCCACGTTCTCTCCTTCCACTACAGAAACTCTGGCCTCCTTGCTCATCTCAAAGCGGGACAGGCATAGTCCTGTGCACTGGGCATTCCATCCCCCTGGAGTAATGTTTTCAGCTGGATGTATAGCTTCCTTCCTCACTTTCCTCAATACCTTAACATATAGTGCCTTCTTAATGAGATCCATTCTGACCATGCTGTTTACTATTGTAATCTACTCTCCTTCCTCCATTCCCCTAACCTTGTCCCTTTTTGTTTTCTCCTGATGACTTGTCACCTTCTAGCATATTAGAAAAAATACTGCTAGAACTGAGGTTGGCAAACTACAACCTCAGTTGTGGTTGGGTCTGGCCTGATTTTTGGTTTTGTAAACAAAATTTTATTGGAACACAGCATTACTCATAGAATGGTGTATTATCTAGGGCGATGGCAGAGTTAAGTATATTAACAGAAATGTAGGAGCCCTAAAGCTGAAAATATTCACTTTATGGCTCTTCACAGAAAAATTGTTTTGACCTGCGTCAGAATGTGAACTCCAATAGGGCAGAGAGGCATTCTTTGTTCTATATATTCTAACGTCTAGAAAAACAAGTTAATTTTCAAAGAAATGAATTCTTCAGGTTGCCTCTCTTTTTTCTATATCCATACGCTGATTCTATTATAAATACTTTGGGCCAAAATCAACATAATATAGGAGGGACAATTTTGAGGCGGACAACACAACGCAGTTTAAAAATATTTTCGTGTCAGGGCACTTGGGTGGCTCATTCAGTTGAGTGTCGGATTCTTGATTTCAGCTCAGGTCATGATCTCAGGGTCCTGGGATCAGGCCCTGCGCCAGGTTCCCTGCTCAGCACTAGATGGAGATTCTGCTTGTCTCCCTCCCCCTCTCTCCCTCTGCCCCTGCCCTGCTAATGCTTGTTGTTCTTTCTCTCTCTTTCTCTTTAAAATAAATAAATAAATCTTAAAAAAAAATCTATTTCTTGTCCAACATAGATTCATTACATGATGATTAAATACATTTGCCTAGAGTTTGTTGTTGAAAGATTTTTCTGATATCTATCTATCTATATAAATCTTGATATTTTTCCTCCTCAAAATTGATTGCTCCCCCTACTTTAAAGTCCAACTAAAAACTCCTCTCTATTTTTGAATCCTTTCCAATTATTTCAGTCTAAAACATGTAATACCAGTTTTCATTTCTATATCTCCTAGTAATTCTATTATTAGTATGGACATTTTGTTACATGCTAAACAAGTTTTCTAGATTTAGGTATAGTGATTTGACAAATTACGTTTAAAAAAACTAATTTCTTGACTAGGAGTTTTGTCCTTGTCTACAGTGACCAACATTGATCTTGGAATTTACTAGTCGTTCTAATAATATTTGATTTTATTGTGGTCACAAGTTAGCTCTGCTAAGAATAATTTTGAACCCGCTAAGTATCTGTCTTTAATTATAAGGTATTATACTTATTATTTCTGAAATTATAAAAGCAGCCAAATGTATATTTTTAAAAAAATCATTAGAAGTTCCTCAAAAAGAGAAGTTCTCAAATGCCCAGCCCTCCCTTTTTTTATCCGAGGTGTAAATGTCACATCCCAGCCTTTGTCATTCTACTTCATTTCAGACAATATTAGAAAGTGTTGACATGTGAGAGGTGGATACAAGTTTTCATTTAAAAACCATCCAACCTCAGAGAAGTATTATTTCACATAATTAGAGGAGTGAATTAAAGTCAGGGCTTATCATATGAAATCAAGATTCATTTTTAGCTCCACTGTAAGATGTATTATATTCAAGCATTTGTTCAATAAGCATTTTAAATTTCTATTTGTACACACTTTATTGTGAGACTATGGATAATGAAGGCAACTAATGTTTGTTTCTTCCCATAAAGAAACCCATAGACTTGGAGACATGGGCAGAGTGCTACCCATGAATTCACACTGAATTGTACATTCAGATGCATATTTGCAAGATTTACATGGACTTGGTCCAGTTCATATAGGCAAACATTTTACAATTAAGCTTGTTGGGTTTTTTTGTTCTTTATAATCATATATAGGAATTAATTTTATATATTTTTTTCTAAGTCTCCTGTAGTTTTATCAATTCCTTAAAAAAACAATTCTGAAGGATATTTTTTGGAAATTTCTAAAAAAAATTCCTTAAGTATCTCTCACGTTAAAGACAATTCCTGACACTGCACAAATAAATTTAAGGAATGAAAGATATTTATATTTTCTTCATCTTTTGAAAAGAGTGGTTCAAGAAATTCCTTAAAGAGCTTACATTCTCCTGATAATATTTGACATTGTCATTTTTCCTAATACCCTGTTTTCTGACTACTTTTGCTTCATGTGATCTCTACATATTCTCAATAAAATAGTTAAATAAAGCTACTATTTGGCACCCATATAGTTTTCTGTTTTGAGTTATGTAACCATTTGTATATACTTTATCTTCTCAATTTTATTTTAGACCTCATCATAGCAAGGAACGGGTCCTATTTATTTACTATCACCAATTTAAAAACAATGCTTTATTAGATGTTCATGAATATTTTAAATGATTGGTATTTTTAAAACTAAAGACTAAAAAAAGATATTCAATTGTTATTTTATATTTCATCTCCACATAACAAATATTTGTGGCAAATTCCTTATATAGAATTTAGGAATTTCTTCAGAATTATGTACATTTAGAGCAAAATCTCCATTCTTATTCTTAACATCAAAATGGAGATTTCTTTCTGGTCTTCCACGGATATTTTTAATATACAGTCTGTGCTTAAATCTTGATTGAACCCATGTTTGCCCTGCCTAGAACACACCTCCATCAGATATATGCCTCCTTTGCTCCATTTCTTTCCAGTTTCTGTTCATCATTAGCTTATCAAAGAGACTTTCTTGGATTACTCTATCTAAGAAAGCAAATTAGGTCCTCTTTATCCATTTGCCACATCCAGCCACATTATTTTTTCCAATATCCTTAGTGCTCTCTGAAGATAATGTCTGTCTGTCTATCTATCTATCTATCTATTGTTTATTCATCACCTCCACCCTAAGAATAATGCTCTGATAGGATAAATATGTTTGTCTGTTTTCATCCCTGTTATTTCCTCAGTGCATCCAATAGCACCTAACACATAGTAGGCATTCAATAAATACCTTTTATCCACACCACTAATTACACCTTTTTAACGTAATATTGAAAATATCTTAATGGATGAATGATGACTAGTCAATATTTTAGTATTTCTTAAAGGTTAATATGTTTGCCATTTTTTTCATCATTCATTGGTGCACAAATATGTAAATAAAATGTTATTTTAATTTTGCTATTAATTTTAAATGATAACTGTTATGTTTTAATTCTTACTTGAAAGTAATACTGAAAGTATAGGTATTCTAATTTTTAGCCTTATCCATTCATAGGTGACTTGTAATCAAATAATATTTATTAAAATACTCAGATTTCATTTTCAGAAATTCCTGTGAGATACCAGGAAGAGATGATATCGTTTTGTTTAAAGGACTATTAAGACAAAACGTTTGAAAAAAGTGGATGGTATTTTGATAGGGAATGCATTGAATGTGTAGATTGCTCTAGGTAACATTGACATCTTCACAATATTTGTTCTTCCAATCCATAGCATGGAAGGTTTTTCCATTTCTTTGTGTCTTCCTCAATTTCTTTCATGAGTATTTTATAGTTTTCTGAGTACAGATTCTTTGCCTCTTTGGTTAGATTTATTCCTAGGTATCTTATGGTTTTGGGTGTAGTTGTAAATGGGATCAACTCCTTAATTTCTCTTTCTTCTGTCTTGTTGTTGGTGTATAGAAATGCCACTGATTTCTGTGCATTGATTTCATATCTTGCTACTTTACTGACTTCCTGTATGAGATCTAGCAGTTTTGGGGTGGAGTCCTTTGGGTTTTCCACATAAAGTATCATATCAGCTGCTAAGAGTGAGAGCTTGACTTCTTCTTTGCAAATTAGGATGCCTTTTATTTCTTTTTGTTGTTTGATTGCCGTGGCTAGGACTTCTAATACTATGTTGAATAGCAGTGGTGATAGTGGACATTCCTGCCGCGTTCCTGACCTTAGGGGGAAAGCTCTCAGTTTTTCCCCATTGAGTGGCGTGAGCCAAGCTACTCATGCTGTTTGACAAGGTCCAAGTATGGGGGACGATCCTGAAAACAGGAGACTCCACAGCTGGCTCCTGCTAATCTCTTTCATTTTGTTTATGGCAATCTTTATAATTGTGGGAATATTTCTGGGGTTTCATGATAAAGTGACTACTCATCTTAGTTACGCCTATCTAAGCAATCATAATGAAACTAATTCCATGAAGAATTAGTTTCTATAGAACAAAATAACAAGACGATCACGCTCTGTCTAACACCTTTCTCTTTGCATACTGTTTTTTAGTTTTAGCGAAAGCCAATAAGCAGAAATCAGTAAAGGTCATGTGAATCATTACAAAGGAAAAATGAAAGAAGGCTATGGCTATAATCCAGAAAATGATCTAAGGTTTGGAAAAACAAAAATATCCTAACATATAAATAAAGTTCCTCCGAGGCTGTCAGGAGGAGATGCTTGCACCCTGACCCTGTGTCTGTGTCTCCTCATTCGCCGACGCCGTCCTTTCCTACGAGAGACCCACCCCGGCTGGAGCTGGACTCCGGCAAGTGGTGCCCAATGTGTGGGGCTCGACTAGGTAAGCCTTTCTACAGGGATGGATAGGACTCTGCTCGTGGGTACTGCAGACCCCTCTGTGAAGGAATAGAGAGTAAGAGTGAGCAGAAAGACAGAACTTAGAGAAGCTATGGGCCATAAAGAGTCAAAGGAACGATGACTCTTTATTGATATTATTAAGCATATGATTGAATAAAGAGGTGTTAAGGTTATTCATGCTCAACTGGCTAGATTTTTGACCTTTGTAGAGACCTGTTGCCCTTGGTTTCCGAAAGATGGTAGTCTCGATATTAGAACATGGAACAAGATAGGGGAGGAAATGCTGTTATACTATTCTAACCATGGTCCTGAAAATGTATCCGTGGAGGCATTCTCTTTACGGACATTGTTAAGAGATATGTTAGATCTTATGCCTAGCTCACAGGCTTTACACAAAAAATTATGGGAGACACATAACGCTGCCCCCACTGAAGAGACACCTCTATTACAAAAATCAGCCTCTCAAGTACTGGTAATAAATGAAATGAAATCAGAGGATGAGGACAAAGATAGTAAAAGAGTTGAAGGGAGAGACGATCAATTGTCCTCCGAAGATGAGGTAGCCCTTGAGGAGGAGGCTGCTAAATATCCTGAACAACATTGGGAACTTTTTGCAAATGCCACAGCCCCTGAATGCGGCTCTGTGATTAATCTACATAGACAGTTAAAAGTTCCACAGAACAAGGCCTTAGTTCGTAAAAAACCCTTGCCACCTATTAAGAATATTGGCTTTAAGGGAGCAATACAGGAGGCCTTGCGAGATGGGGATTTAACCTTTAAATGTTTTCCAGTGACTTTTGATGATGAATGGGACGAACCTCAGTGGGAACCCCTCCCTTATAAGGTCTTAAAGGAACTAAAAAAGGCCTAGACACCCTGACCATATGGAGGTGGTCACGGCATGTGTGGGTCCCCCTCATGCTCTCTTGGTGCAAGGTCATGGCCAGTTACAGGTAAACAAGATTAATCATACCTATTATGTATCCTGTTCAAAATGTACATTAACTAATTGCATTGATCCAACTGTTGGACCAACTGTCTTTATAGTTGTTCATCAACCTCCTTATGTAGTGTTACCTGTAAAATTAGGAGAACATTGGTATGATGATCCTGGCATGTATATGATTCAACTTGTAGATAAAGCCTTACGCCGCCCTAAGAGATTTATTGCAGCACTTATATTAGGTATTACTGCTCTTATAGGAATCATAAGTTCTTTTGCTATATCTACAACTGTTTTAGTACAGGAAATACATACTGCACATCATGTGGATAGATTAACCCAGAATATTTCAACTGCACTTTATTTGCAGGAACAAATAGACAAGAAGTTTGAGGCACGATTAAATGTTTTAGAAGAAACTATATTATATGTAGGAAATCAAATTCAAAATCTCAAAACTCAGTTAACCACTAGATGCCATGCACAATATTAATGGATCTGTGTTACTCCCCACCATTATGATTCCTCATCTGTCCCTTGGGACAATGTCAAAAATCACCTATTGGGAATATGGAGCAATGATAATGTATCCTTGGACTTAAACTCCTTACAAGAAAAAATTAAAGACATTAGTTTGGCACATGTGTCCTCAGCCACAGCCTCAGAAGTTGCAGATTCCTTTCTTGCCACTTTGCAGAAATACACCTCCACGACTGCCTGGTTTCCATCCCTCATCAATCTAGGTATATCAGCATTAATTATTATCTCCCTTTTCTTTCTCTTTCCAGTCTTCGTCAAATTACTAAGTAGAGGAATAAAACAAATTCATTTGGAATTGAAGACTTTGCAACTGAAGGCCAAAAATAAAAAAGGGGGAGATGGCGCGAGAAAAGCTACTCATGCTGTTTGACAAGGTCCAAGTATGGGGGACGATCCTGAAAACAGGAGACTCCACAGCTGGCTCCTGCTATTCTCTTTCATTTTGTTTATGGCAATCTTAATAATTGTGGGAATATTTCTGGGGTTTCATGATAAAGTGACTACTCATCTTAGTTACACCTATCTAAGCAATCATAATGAAACTAATTCCACGAAGAATTAGTTTCTATAGAACAAAATAACAAGACAGTCACGCTCTGTCTAGCACCTTTCTCTTTGCCTACTGTTTTTTAGTTTTAGCGAAAGCCAATAAGTGGAAATCAATAAAGGTCATGTTAATCATTACAAAGGAAAAATGAAAGAAGGCTATGGCTGTAATCCAGAAAATGATCTAAGATTTGGAAAAACAAAAATATCCTAACATATAAATAAAGTTCCCCCGAGGCTGTCAGGAGGAGATGCTTGCAACCTGAATCTGTGTCTGCGTCTCCTCATTCGCCGACGCCGTCCTTTCCTATGAGAGACCTACCCTGGCTGGAGCTGGACTCCGGCAATTGAGAATGATATTCGCTGTAGGTTTTTCATAGATAGCTTTTAGGTTATTGAGTTATGTACCCTCTATCCCTATATTCTGAAGAGTTTTGATCAAGAAAGGATGCTGTACTTTGTCAAATGCTTTTTCTGCATCTGTTGAGAGGATCATATGGTTCTTGTTCTTTATTTTATTCTAATCCTAAAATTTGTATGGAACCAGAAAAGACCCCGAATAGCCAGAAGAATGTTGAAAAAGAAAAGCAAAGCTGGTGGCATCACAATTCCAGACTTCAAGCTCTATTACAAAGCTGTAATCATCAAGACAGTATGGTACTGGCACAAAAACAGACACATAGATCAATGGAACAGAATAGAGAGACCAGAAATGGACCCTCAACTCTATGGTCAACTAATCTTCAACAAAGCAGGAAAGAATGTCCAATGGAAAAAAGACAGTCTCTTCAACAAATGGTGTTGGGAAAATTAGACAGCCACATGCAGAAGAATGAAACTGGACCATTTCCTTTCCTTTTTTTTTTTTTTTAAGATTTTATTTATTTATGTATTAGAGAGTGAGAGAGAGAGAAACAGCATGAGAGGGGAGAAGGTCAGAGGGAGAAGCAGGCTCGCCGTTGAGCTGGGAGCCCGATGTGGGACTCGATCCCAGGACTCCAGGATCATGACCTGAGCCGAAGGCAGTCGCTTAACCAACTGAGCCACCCAGGCGCCCTGGACCATTTCCTTACACTACACACACAAATAGACTCAAAATGGTTGAAAGACCTAAATGTGAGACAGGAGTCCATCAAAATCCTAAAGGAGAACACAGGCAGCAACTCTTCGACCTCAGCCACAGCAAATTCTTCCTAGAAACATCACCAAAAGCAAGAGAAGCAAGGGCAAAAATGAACTATTGGGACTTCATCAAGATAAAAAGCTTTTGCACAGCAAACGAAACAGTCAACAAAACCAAAAGACAACCAACAGAATGGGAGAAGATATTTGCAAATGACATATCAGATAAAGGGCTAGTATCCAAAATCTATAAAGAACTTATTAAACTCCACACCCAAAGAACAGATAATCCAATCAAGAAATGGGCAGAAGACATGAACAGACATTTTTCCAAAGAAGACATCCAAATGGCCAACAGACACATGAAAAAGTGCTCAATATCGCTCGGCATCAGGGAAATCCAAATCAAAACCTCAATGAGATACCACCTCACACCAGTCAGAATGGCTAAATTTAACAAGTCAGGAAATGACAGATATTTGTGGGGATGAGGAGAAAGGGGAACCCTCTTACCCTGTTGGTGGGAATGCAAGCTGGTGGAGCCACTCTGGAAAACAGTATGGAGGTTCCTCAAAAAGTTGAAAATAGAGCTACCATATGACCCAGCATTTGCACTACTGGGTATTTACGCCAAAGATACAAATGTAGTGATCCGAAGGAGTATGTGCACCCTGATGTTTATAGCAGCAATGTCCACAATAGCCAAACTGTGGAAAGAGCCAAGATGTCCATGGACAGATGAATGGATAAAGAAGATGTGCTATATATACAATGGGATATTTTGCAGCCATTAAAGGAATGAAGTCTTGCCATTTGCAAGGACGTGGATGGAACTGGAGGATATTATGCTGAGCGAAATAAGTCAAACAGAGAAAGACATGTATCATATGACCTCACTGATATGAGGAATTCTTAATCTCAGGAAACAAACTGAGGGTTGCTGGAGTGGTGGGGGGTGGGAGGGATGGGGTGGCTGGGTGATAGACATTGGGGAGGGTATGTGCTATGGTGATCACTGTGAATTGTGTAAGACTGTTGAATCACAGACCTGTACCTCTGAAACAAATAAAACATTATATGTTAAAAAAAAAAAAAAAAAGAAGAAGAAGAAGATAGCAGGAAGGGAAAAATGAAGGGGGGGAATCGGAGGGGGAGACGAATCATGAGAGACTATGGACTCTGAGAAACAAACTGAGGGTTCTAGAGGGGAAGGGGTGGGGGGATGGGTTAGTCTGGTGATGGGTATTAAAGAGGGCACGTACTGAATGGAGCACTGGGTATTATACACAAACAAGGAGTCATGGAACACTAAAAAAAACAAACAAAAAAACACATAATGTTGTTCCTTTTCTTTTTGGCCTAAACTATCTACTTAATGGCATAATTTTTTTTTTTTTTTTTTTTTTTTTTTTTTTTTAAGATTTTATTTATTTGACAGAGAGAGACACAGCGAGAGAGGGAACACAAGCAGGGGGAGTGGGAGAGGGAGAAGCAGGCTTCCCGCAGAGCAGGGAGCCCGATGTGGGGCTCGATCCCAGGACCCTGGGATCATGACCTGAGCCGAAGGCAGACGCTTAACGACTGAGCCACCCAGGCGCCCTTAATGGCATAATTTAATTAATGGTGTAACATAATGATTTTATTGAAGATGTTCATCTTTAAATTACTCCCTAGAGTTTTAGTATTTTTTAAGACTACTGCAGGGATTCTTATTTTGGATTAAGAAAGAATAAGTGTAGCTAAGTATATTTTTGTCACCAGTTTTTCCTACAATACTTCTACTTCCCATTTTTAAAAATTTTGTAATGGGTTGGAGCTCATTCAACAGAGTAGGATGAGACAGACATATTTAATAACTAACTGTATTTTTTAATATATATACATATTAAATATTAAAATATATAATTATATGTGTGTGTGTGTGTATATATGTGTCAAATATATATATTTGACAACAGAATCTTCTAGAGAAACTCTCCACCTAACTCCCAGGAACTTAGTAGCATTCTAAGTACTATATAAACTATTGCTTGAATTATGGCCATGAGCTGATTGGATCAGAGTCAGTACTTGACTCCAATGGATTACAACCAATCTATTAGATAAGCATGTTCCTTTAAAAAGTAGGACAACATGGCTCTGGCCACTGCCAAATACCCAGTCTTCCAGTAGCAGAGACTAACACTGAGTCCCTGATATAGCACCATCCCCTGGTTACCAGACAGGTATCTGGTAGCAGATTGATTGCACTGGACCACTTCCATCCTAGAAGGGGTAGTGTTTTGTTCTTACTGAAACCGATACTTACTCTGGATACAGATTTGCCTTCTTTGCATGCAATGCTTCTGAAAAAACTACCATCTCTGGACTTAAAGAATGTTTTATCCATTGTGATCACATTCTATAGCTTTGTCTATGATCAAAGAATTTACTTCATAGCAAAAGAAGTGCAGCAATGGGCTCATGATCATGGAATTCACTGGTCATCTCATGTTTCCCACCATCCTAAAGCAGTAGTTTGATAGAACACTGGAATGGCCTTTTGAAGACTTAGTTTCAGAACCAGCTATGTGGGTCTACCTATCAGTTCTGGGACAGGGTTATCCAGAAGACTGTATTTGCCCTAAATCTGTATCCAATATATGTTGTTTCTCCCATAGTCAGGGTTCTTGGTTCCAGGAAACAAAGAGTGGAAGTGAAAGTGGCACCACCTACTATTATTCCTAGTTACCCACTAGCAAAATGTTTGTTTCCTGGTCCCATGACTTTATGCTCTGCTGGTTTAGAGGTGTTAGCTCCAAAGAAAAGAGTGCTTCTGTTAGGAGTCACAGTAATGATTCCATTGGACTGGAAGCTAAGACTGCCACCAGAACATTTTGGGCTCCTCATTTCTCTGAATCAACAGGGAAAAAAAGAAGTTGCAGTGCCGGCTAGGGTGACTGATCCTGGTTACCAATGGGAAACTAGACTACTACTCCACAGTGAAGATAAGGAAGATTGTGTCTGGAATCCATTATGGCATCTCAACATCACTCACTACACCAGGATTTTACCCCCTCTTCTGGGGAAGGGAGTAGTGATATTCAGTAGTACTGAGGATAGTTGTATCATGTTATGTAGAATTATGATCTTGTTATCTTCTTCATTTGAAGATAAACATGATTTAAGAAAATGCATATGGATGCCAAGATGACAAAGGATGGACCTCTGATAGTTAATTTTATGTGTCAACTTTATTGGGTCATGAAGTGTCCAGATATTTGATCAAACATCATTCTGTATGTGAAGCTTCTGGATGAGATCAACATTTGAATGAACAGACTGAGTATATCAGATTACCCTCCCTAATGTGTGTGGTCATTACCCAATCAGTTGAAGATCTAAATAGAACAAAATGCTGACTCTCCCTCTAATAAGGAGAAACTTCCCTTGACTGCAGCTACAACATTGATCTTTTCTGGCCTTTGGGTCAGACTGAAATGTTGACTTTTCTTGAGTCTCCAGCCTCCTGGCTCTTGGACTGGAACTTAACACAATCAGGTCTCCTTGTTTTCAGGTTTTTGGACTCAGACTACAACTACCCATCAGCACTCCTGGGTCTCTAGCTTGCTGACTATAAATCTTGGGAGCTCTCAGCCTCCATAATCACATGAACTGATTTTCTAAAATTATATATATATATATACACATATATTATAAATAAAATAAATTATACATACATATGTGCATATAAATTCTGTTTCTCTAGAGAACACTGACAAATACAACAGACATTGTAGATGAGGTTAGGAGTGTTAATGGAAATGTAGGGATAGATGGTTGAACTTACCAGAAGCACACAAAGTTCTGAAATATCTGCCTAATTTACCAAGTGAAATGTTGAGCCAGGGAAAGGCAAGCTTATCCAGAGCATACAAGTTGCCCTGAACCTTCTGGGTTGATGCCAGTGCAGGTGTGAGTACCTGGGGTGAGAGAAGTCTTAATTGGAGCACGTGTTGCTCTGGGGCACCCTCAAGATCCCTTGATTGTGTTAATGGACAGTTGGGTTGGAAAATTAAATAGAACGTGTAAAAGATAATTAAGCAAATGTGAGATATCATCATCACCAGAAGCTAAAATCCAGGAACGTATATTTTTTCAATTTTCTTGCCAGCAAGATTCTTCCAGTATGAAGAAAGTGAATGATATTTGGAAAATAGAAGTGTAAGGAAAATCCTTACTACTCCAGAAAAGGTAAACAAGGATGTGAACTCTGCAAATGCCAGACTTAACAATTTGTCAGTGGTTTCCATCATCCTCAATTAATCACACACTTCATTGCTGAAAAGAGCTGAGATAAACAGCACTGGTTTTCTATGATACATGAAACTTTCTGATATTTTGGAACATTGAAATTTTTTAAGTGACCTTTGTTCTAGCCCCTCCATATGTTTTATAAGCATGTAATTCCCTATATTAAATCCTTTCCTGCCAGAAACACATATAATTGATGCATTCTTTTTTGGCTAAACCTTGAGTAATATGGCAATTATTTCTAATTTATGAGAACAGAAAATGAAGCAGACATATAAAGTGAGACAGAAGTGGTACTGTACCCTAAAGAAACAGAGAACATTAACACTTTTCTGTAACTTTTTTCCCCACCAAACCCAACTTTATTTCTTCTCCTGTGTGTGTGTGTAAAGAAAAGGGCTGACCATATATATATATATATATATATATATATATATATATATATATATGAAGTTTTAATTTTTTTTTAAATTTATTATTGTATTAATTTGCTCAAGCTGACATAAAAAAGTACCACAGACCAGGTGGGTGACTTAAAAAAAAAATTTTTCTCATAGTTCCAGAGATCAGAAATTTAACATCAAGGTGTTGGCATGGTTGGTTTCCTTTGAGGCCTTTCTCCTTGGCTTGTAGAGGGCTATTTTCTTTCTATGCCTTCACATGGACTTTCTTCTGTGGGTCTGTGTCCTAATCTCCTCTTTTCAAAAGGATACCAGTCATATTAGATTAAGGTCCACCCAAATGACCTTATTTTAATTTAAGTACCTCTAAAGACCTTATCTCCAAATACAATCACATTCTGAGATCGGTGTTTTAAGATTTTAACATATACATTTTGGGGGGCTGGGAGATACAATCCATCCATAATAATCACTTAAACAATATTAACCCTGAAATCTTGGAAAATTACTCTCTCTTTTTTTTTTAAGATTTTATTTATTTATTTGACAGAGACAGACAGAGTGAGAGAGGGAACACAAGCAGTGGGAGTGAGAGAGGGAGAAGCAGACTTCCCGCGGAGCATGGAGCCCGATGTGGGGTTCGATCCCAGGACCCTGGGATCGTGACCTGAGCTGAAGGCAGACGCTTAACGACTGAGCCACCCAGGCGCCCCAGAAAATTACTCTTAAGACATAGAATATTATCTCTAATTGTATTATTTGTAAAATCTTTACTAAATTTCAGTAAGTGTGTACAGGTTTTATATTTCCTCACTCTATAAAACACCCTTAGTACTCAGCTGAGGGTCTGAGTTGTTGGGTAACTCGCTCAATGTCATTTTCAAGAGGAGAATTACCCAGAGCAGGCCCAGGCTGGCAGGCCCCAGTAGATGAAAAGTTACTAGAAAGAGCAAGAGAAAACTAGAAGCCCCAGGGGGAGCAAGGGATAACCAGCCGTTTCTGCTTCTGTAAACAGGCTTCCTGCCACAAGCCCCCTGCACCGCCCCAAGCGCTGTTCCCACCTAAGGCAGCTCCCCCCCGCCCCCGCTCCCCCAGTTTAAATCCAACTAACAGCAGTCAGCATAGCCCTTGGAACCTAACCACCTGCACTCCACTATAAAAACTCTGTAATCCCACTACCCAGGGCCCAGAATTTCAAGTGTGAGCTCATCTGGGTTCGTGGGTGTAAAATAAACCCGAGTTCTCCTGCTTCTCCGAGTGTCCCTTGGTTTCTCGCGGGTCTGATTATTTTCTGCAACAATTTAACCCTACTGATGTCTGTTAAGAGTGAGCCAGTAGGGACAATTATAATGGAGCAGGAAGATGTAGAACGTATATTATCAGAGATGAGATAAAATAGGAATCATCTTACTAACACTAAATGTTTTAGCTAACTCCACCTTTGAAATCTAAACATGTTCTATGGTTATACTTGGAATTGTGATGCTGTGGACAATTATGCTTTCTTGCTTTTGGATCTTCATCATTCTGCCTATATGATGAGCTCATTTCAGAATTTTCTATTCCCCAATTTTTGTTCTTCATCTGTTGACATTTATAATGAAAAATGAAAATAACAGGCAAAAGTTCTGAAATCCATCTCTTATAGTTCTAATATTGGAACACATTGCTATTGTTAACAGAGTCCAAAGTCATTCTGCTTGCCTCATGACAGGCCAGTAAGTTGAGAGGCAAGATGCTGGGGTAAGGAAGCAGCTTTATTCAGAAAGCCAGAAAACCAAGGAGTTGGTAGACTATTGTCCCAAAGAAACATCTCCCCTCAGCATGAAATTCAAGTTTTTCTTGTTAGCAACAGAGAGAAGGAAGGGATTGGAGTGAAAGCCGACTCACATCTGTAGACATCCAAGGAAGATCAGGTAACATCTTTGTCCTTGGTCAGTTGATCTGTGGATACAGGAATCTGGTTATGTGGTTCCTGTAAATCTTAAACGTAGCATGGCCATTTCTGTATGTACTTTCTTATCCTCTCAGGTGAGGTAGTTTTTAGAAAGGGCAGTTTTCACAAATCTTAGCTGTAAGCAAAATTTCCTTGATGATTAACTTGATTATGTGCAGGGCTGAGCAGAAATTTCTAAGCTATAGGCAACAGCAGCAAGGGAAATAGAAGCAATATGGAGTCAGACATGCTAAGTTTCTCCCTATTACACCATAAGAAATATACTGGTATTTTATTTTATTATTTTATTTTATTATTTTATTTTTAAATTTTTTATTGTTATGTTAATCCCCATACATTACATCATTAGTTTTAGATGTAGTGTTCCATGATTCATTGTTTGTGCATAACACCCAGTGCTCCATGCAGAACGTGCCCTCCTCAATACCCATCACCAGGCTAACCCATCCTCCCACCCCCCTCCCCTCTAGAACCCTCAGTTTGTTTTTCAGAGTCCATCGTCTCTCATGGTTCTTCTCCCCCTCCGATTTCCCCCCCTTCGTTCTTCCCCTCCTGCTACATTCTTCTTCTTCTTTTTTTCTTTCTTAACATATATTGCAATTTATTATTTTATTTTTAAAGACTTATTTATTTGAGGAAGAGAGACGGGGGGAGGGGCAAAGGGAGAGGGAGAGAGAAAATCCCAAGCAAACTCCCTACTGAGCATGGAGCCCCTTCTGGGGCGGGGGGGGGGGGGGTTGATCCCACGACCCTGAGATCATGACCTCAACCAAAATCAAGAGTTAGACGTTTAACAGACTGAGCCACCCAGGTGCCCCAGAAATATACTGGTATTTTAAATAAGAGGATTTCAAAATATTTTATACAAGGTTCTGATCTGAAAATAATTAGGCACAATGAAGACAAGTAGGGTGGAAAGCAATAAGTTGTACAGAGAGAAAGAAAGAAACAAACATGAATGAGCCTTACAAAAGTAGGTTTTTGATAAGAATTAGAAAAAAATAATTATGAAAAATGAATATTATACTATTAACCATTTTCCTCAAATCATTTTTATATGATTCTCTGAGCATAAAAAGCCATGGTAATTCCTTCTTCCCATGTCTGAAAAAAATGCTAAAGATATGGATGGTGATGATAGGAATAGTCTTTGCTTTATGCATTACTTCTCTGTGTCGCCACCTGCTTTGCCAGCTCAAAGAGTTAAGAAGAATGTCAGCCTCATAGTAGTCCTTACAAAGGGGCAACCTGATGAAACAGAAGAGAAATAAAAATCCCATTGCAAGATAATTATGGAATCATGCACAAACCTTTAAAGGTTAATGAGCTCTCTAGAGAAGATGAATGACAGTTCTGGAATCAATTGTCTGCCTATAATCCATTTTCAACATAATCCTAGTTGTGAAGACTTGACATATTACAGGTAATTTGGGGTGAATGTTAACTGTGAAAATGGTAATTTAAGTAAGCTCAACTGATACTAAAAGAAACATCATTTGACCAAGGGATGAAACAGAAGAATTTAAACTCAGTAGCTAGAAAACCCAAAGCATACCTTAATGATAAAAAGCAAAGTGAATGACTAAAAAATGATCTTTGAATTCATTCATCTAGGTATTAGGTCAAATGAGACCTATCTTTTGATTCCTCTTTTATGTGAATTTTTAAGTATATAACTAAGCAAAATTTTTCTTTCTAGTTAAATAATATCATGATAGAAAAGATAATACAAAGAGAAAAATGTTTACCAAAATATATCTGAAACACCTAGGTTGCTTTTACAGTAGACGAATATAGCATGATTTTTTTTTTTACAGTATTTTCCTACTTTATATTTACTAAAGGTGACACACTCTAAAAGACAACAAAGGCTGTAGCATGGTCATTTACAAGGGGAGCCATTTCATTAATTGGGGAATAAGTGAAAGTAAAAATAATTTGTAAAATTAAATTGGTGAAATAAAAAAATACATTTTTATTTCATATAAAAAAAGCAGGTCCCTGTAACATGTTTAAATTAAAAAAATGTGTTACAAACCAGAGAAACATTAACATCATATATAAATTATTTGTTAATAATTATGCTTGTACTCATGTCAATTTGTATATAGAGAATTTCATTATTAGTATTAATCATAAAATATTAGGAGTAAATGCTGAAAACTAGTCTATTTTATTGTTCCAATAACTGTATTAATCACTCTATGTACATTATTTTATTTAAATATCTTAACAACTTTACAACTTTTGTATTATTGTTATTACTATTATAAAATAAGGTTTAAATACTGAGATTTCTATGGTCATATGATTTATCCAAAATCACACAACCAGTAAATAGAAAAATTAGAATTTTAATTTAAGTGATTTTTTATTTTCTATATTGCGGTCTTGAGGAGAATTCCTTTTACTTTGGGGATTTTCAGTCTTTGCTCTTAAGACCTTTAATTGATTGGATGAGGCCCACCCATAATATGGAGGATAATCTGCTTTCCTCAAAGTTTATTGATTTAGATATTAATCATATCTGAAATACACTTTTATAGCAATATCTAGATTGGTGTTTGACCAAACAACTGGGTACCATAGCCTAGAAGAATTGACACATAAAATTAACCATCACAAATGTCTAATCTGTAACCATGACTAAACTTTGACATTTTGAGGAACCTAAAATAAGTAAGCCAACAGTGATTCAGCTGATGTTATATGAGGGGTTTTAGAATAAATACGTGAGAGAGAAAGAGAGAGACACCGACTACTCCCTTTCTACCTTGTCAGATCTCTTCCTTGACCATAAAACCCTTATAAGTTTTATTTTTTCCTTAAGGTACATAAAGATGTGTTTTTTCTTTTTGATTTTTTGTTGTTGTTGTTTTGTTTTTGTATTGTTTTTTGGTTAGTTTGTTTATTTTGCTACTTGCCAACAAACAAGACTAAATGTTACAGAGTTTATTAAGTTTGACAAAAAGTAAGCAAATTACTAGAATCTACAAAGCAAAATTCTAAACCCATCTATTTCTTTAAAAAAAAGATCTCAAAGGGGACAACAATAAGAACACTTTTTCTTAAGATTCTAAACTTAATTCCAAAACTAAAATATAAATTAAAAGTAGTTCTTATATATCTTAGTACAAAAACTCACTGCTAGAACTATTATGTTGATTAATATCCACATGCTGGATGTGGCTTCAAGACATCAAGCTATGTCTACAGGAGACGTCAAGGTGTGAAAGAACACCTTTCATTTTGTAATTAGAGTGATTTCAACATTTATAAATTAATTCCATACCCATTCTTACATAAAAAAAATGCTAAAATTAATTTGCACCTAAACTATTTTGAACAATTAAAATATACAAAAATCTGCATTTAACCCAAATACTATATAATTTTTACATTTTGTGTTGCATTATACAAAACAATAATCACTTATTGATTTTGTTCAGCAGACTAATGCCTGTTTTAAATGTTCTCTGTTCTTTCAAACACTTTATAGTTCTTTAAAAATGTTAACACTATGAAAGTAAAAGACTTTAATTGATTACAGACCACTAGAAAAAAAGTTCATACAGATATAGATTTTAAAAATGGACTGAGTTCAGTGACAGAAATATAATTGTGCTTCTGACAAAATTAGTAGAAGTTAAGGAAGATACTCCTCTTATCTCAGTTTTCTTATAGGCAAAATATGAAATAAGCCATAAAATACATGACAGTTCCTAAATTATATTTACATATGCAATATCATATACATATGTATATATATATATAATATGCATAGATAAACTCATGCAGGATGAAAAGACTCAATATTGTATAAAGTATATAAAAATCAAAACCAGCAAAATTTTTACAAAATTTTTTTTCATTTTTGATTAATTAAAAAATCACTTTGTTCATATTATTTCTATATAACAAAGAAGGGACTCTAAGCTTACACAGAAATGTATGATATTGTCTCTTCTCATGATTGGAAAGAACAGATACTGTACACTTTGCTAAAACTGTTTGACAGTAGAGAGGCTGAAAAGTTATTATCATGAAAGACACTGAGTTTGCAAATATTCTTCTCAGAGCCATGAGAGCAGTTCTAAGCACAGGGAAGGAAATTCATACTGGAAACATGATCAGAATCCCTGAAATCCCAGAGACAAATCTATCTGTATTTTCATGTGTTTCCATAATGGGTTATCATGTTTCCATTTGGGTACTGGACTTTCCTGCTGCTGTCAGGCATTTAGTATCTTTCCAGTTATAGGTTTAAAAAATCAGCATTTCTACTCCAACTTCTGCAAATCTTTCTGAAAGGGGAAAATTAAATAAAGCACTTACTGTGAATACGAAGGCAAGTAGATTTTCCAAACATTTTATGTTAAAATAGAATAGCATAACAGACAACAGAATGATGGTTCTTAAAGATTTTTTTCTTCATATGCACTCTTCTTTTTTGTATATGCCAGATTTTGTTTTACTTTCTTTCCTTTTTTTGGTCTAGCTTAAAATATTTAGAATAGAAGATAGCAATTCTCCTTCAGAATTTTGAGTGTGAGATGTGAAAGCTAAATTGAAGTCTCCATAAAAATGGAAGAAGCAAAGTTATCTAAAAGAGACGACCAGAGGAGCAAAAAGTAAACAGTATTTTTTTTTTTTTTTCTGTTAGAAAATAATAAAGCAAGAACTGGCTTGTATGGGAGCTTAAAATAAATCTCCGTCCAAGTAATCTCACAATACACATTAGCCATTTCTCCCAGACACAAGCACAGTGGTTTTTACTAATACTGTTAATAGGTTGGAATTGATGAATGAGAACAAATGGAAATTGGCAGAGGGCTATCTTAGATATATTTGAGATACATTTCCTTGAAGATTATAAGATATATAACCGTTAAGTATATATTTGTAGTGAAGCAGACTGTTCATTCTCAGTTTATTCTGAACATTCTTCATTGTTCCTAGGTAACATCTTTTTTTTTTCCCACTCGTTTTTCTTCCTAAAGAGAGCTTAAGGTTAATATTTGCCATGAACTATTGCTGACTTTACATATTTCAGCTTGCCTCCAAAAGAAATGTGAGATGGTTATCTAAACATTAGTTAGGTTTCACAAAGATAAAATTTTGTGTAATTCACATATATTTAAAAAACCTTTTATAGAATGAGAGATTGTCATCCCCAGTATATGCAAGAAGTATGGTGTCTGTCTCTCAGTCACACTGTGGGAAAGTCTGCATGAACAATCATACTTTTACTTCTATTTTTTGCCTTAAATCGTCCAGTGTTTGTGCGTTTGTTTTGTTATTCGACTGTGATAACCTTGCTTTATTTAGTTGATAATGGCTATTTTTCATTATAACTTAAATGACTCTGTCTTTATTGTAGACATGTCATCATTAATATAAATGAAATAATTACCTAAAGAGCACATTTTTCCAAGTGGCCAAATGTTTTATTCATGACACTTCTCTGTCTCTCTCACACACATATATGTGACCAGTAGCAAATAATTTCTTTTTTTTTTTTTTTAAAGATTTTATTTATTTATTCATTAGAGACAGAGAGAGAGAGGCAGAGGGAGAAGCAGGCTCCCAAGGAGCAGGGAGCCCGATGCGGGACTCGATCCCAGGACCCCGAGATCATGACCTGAGCCAAAGGCAGACGCTTAACCATCTGAGCCACCCAGGCGCCCAGCAAATAATTTCAACTCTACCTTTTTGATATATCCAGAATTTATCATTTCTCAACATCTTCACTGCTACCACCTGGGTGCAAGATAGCAACAAACCCCACAGTATTTCTTGCAAAAGCCTTCTGACTGATTCCCCGACCATCTGTTTCTGATACAGTAGCCAGTGTGATCCTTTAAAAATATTTCAGACCATATTATTCCTCTGCTCCAAGGCCACAATGATTCTTTTCTGACTGTTCCAAACAAAATGGTATTGCCAAACTTACTCTCACCCTCTAAACCCCTTTTAGATGCTTTAATCTTCTGAAAAGCTCCCATAACCATGTGACATGTCACATTTCTGTGTTTACCATTTATCTTCCCAGATATAACATAATGAAAATGTGAGGTCAGGGACTTTATTTTCTTCAATACTATATTTTAGGTGCCTAGAATTTCCTGGTCCATTATAAGCTCAGAATAAATATCAGCTGAATAAGTAAATGAAATTAAGAATATACCAAGATTCATGATTGCAACTAAAATATAAATAGCCTGATAATTGTACACTGATTAAAAATGTAATCTCCTTTAATATAGATCAATTTTATTATTCTTATGTGATAATCATATCAACAGCTACATTTTTCTTCTGCCTTTATGTTATAAGGCACTAATGGTAAATTTTTATATACGTTGTCCTATTTAATCTTCAAATAATGCTATGAGGTAGTTGCAACAATTTCATCATTTTTACAAATGAACAGTCAAAACTTTTCAAGATGAAATTATCTTCTTAAGGTCAGAAAGCGCTTACATAGCAGAGCTGAACCACATCAAATTTATTCCAAAACTTGTTTTATACTATGGATGCCCCAATCTGCAACTTAGATATTTTAAATCAAGTGGTGGTGTATAGACCTACCTGGCAACATCATCTGCATTGAGTAGTATTTGGCAAATTCATGAACTATTTTCCCAAATCTCTAAGTTTTTTCTCATCAGATTCTTTATCATCACTCTCAAGAATATAGATTCTCACCATTCTGTTCATATTTGTTGCATTCTTTTTACTATCTGGGTATGCTCTTGAGATTTCCAACTGTGATTCAGATTCTACCCTGGCATTATTCAAATCATCTTGAGTAATGGTCCTCTTCCTTCATCCAGGGTCTCAGAAATTTCCTACTTGTGTTTTTTTCTTTGTGGGCAGAAATTCTTCCTTATCCATCTCTGCCTCACATAAACCATGACTATAATATCTAGCAAAATGTTTTGAGACACTTTTTCCATTTATGTAATTCCTTTGCTTTTTTCTTTTTCATCTGAAACTGACCCATAGAATACGTTGTAACAATTTATTCACTTAGAATTTAATTTACTAGTATAACACACCATTTCAGACTTAATTTAGGATAATAAAGAACAGTAACAGACACTTATTTCAACTGGCGGGTCTTAGTCAAGACTTTCTGGATTCCTGGAAGGTCCACGGATTAGATTCAGGGAGTCTAAAAACAACTATAAATTGTCTGTCAAACTGGTATGTGTGTGTGTACAATTGTGTGTTATTTCCAAGGAGGGTATCCGTAACATTCATCCTATTGTCAAAGGGAATATTGTCACAAAAAAATTTTAAGAATTTGTATATCATTGCACTATATTTTTTGTAAGAGGTCTTTGGAAGGGTGTAACCACAAGTGTCCGGACCCATGAGCTGAATCTGGGCAGGTGGATGCTCCCCACTCCCTTCCTTGTCCTTGGAATGCAACTTCTGCCCACAGTTCCTACAATGGGAGCCATTTTCAAAAATATAACTTGAGAGAGCAATGTGTTGTTGAGCTCATCTGGATGGTATATGTGACTGAACGCAGTGAAGGCCTCCATATAAACTTCTAAGGTTCCAGTGGGCAGGGGCAGAGATCTATTCATCTTGTGGCTGCCAAAGACAAACTTTGTATATACATCCCTTGTTTATTAAAACTTACACCTACCAATCTGGAATGGCCTGCTTCTATTTTTGGTTTCTCTTTTGCCCTTTGTGTATGGGATCTGGTTTGTGAACCAACAATTAGCCAACCAACCAGGAGACAGCAAAAATGGGTCCTGGGAAAGTGTCATCCGGAGAGGAAATCCTAAGTTGGTCATTGAGCTCTATGTGGGGAGGGGCCCTGTTAAATGCTTGTGGACCGCCATGTAAGTATGGGGACATACTGAAATGCCAGCCGGTTTGCTGCACCTGTTTGAAGAACTGTGCAGAGTATACTGTGACAGGGAAGGGAAACAGAGGGCTGCCATAGTGGGCTCGTCTCCACTGTGGGCAGTTTGGCCGGACGCTAACGCCCAACTAGTGGCTGAAGCTCAGGTTAGAAAGTTAAAAGGGCTGAGATTAGAAAAAGACATGCATGATTCTTTGCTGACTTCAGGGCTGGCAGAGAAGGTAGAGAGCAGAATGTGCTGTTTTGCAAAGCTAGGGGTGTACAAGCTGCCACAGATTCAGGTCTGAATGATTGTGCCAAGCCTGACTGGGACACTAAGAGTGTGAAATTCCAGGGAAAGTGAGGAAAGTGAAGGAGGATGTCTTGGTGATTGACAGCGCAACAGATGAAACACACCTGCCCTTTGGCCCCTGCCACAGTAAAAGCACAGCAGAAACAACCCCAGCTAGTACGGCAGCTCCCAGTCCAGGCAACATTCATGGTGAGAGAATATACTATCATTGAGTATACTGATACAGCTGCCAGGCTTTGGCAGATCAGGTAAAGGTCCAGGTGTGGTTAGTGTGGCTCTGGGATATAGCATACGGTGGCATTTCTCTGACCAGTCAAGAAGCAGAGAAAGTGAGCAACAGCACCACCCATCCTGCTCTCAAAGAGTGCCTCCATAGCACTGGGGAAGTTCATTACTCAGTCCCGTATAGATTGGATTATTCTAGCCTGTGGGGAGGTGTGGCCCAACTCAGGGGAATCTCCTTGGGCATGTAGGACCCGGGACAGCTACAGAGGAGGTACAATACATCCTTAGGGAGTTGGGAATGTGACAGGCAATCTATGCTCCTGTCTTTGAAGTTCTTAATCAGGACACATTCACTGAGACAGAAAACTAAGACACTCCAGTCTAAGACCCCGCAGGACCTGGTTTGGAATGCTGATATCCATGCTGAACCCAGTCATGGAACAAGACATTCATGATATTGAGCAATCCATTGCTGATCTGGGGGAAACTGACCACTCCCAGGAGTAGGTAAGGCATGTGTAAAGACCTAAGATAGAAAGGGAGCTTCGGAAGCCAAAAGACTCTCCCAAACATCTGTAAAGTTTCCAGCAAATGTTAACACAGGGGCATATGTGGTTGACCTCAGTGCTGCCCTGACCCTACCTGGAAAAATAGATAGGCAACCTGGTTCTGTGTTGGTCAGCCTGTAGAAAGCCTTAGAATATGAACAACAGTGTGGACCTGACCCACCTATGTTTACTATCTCCCATCTGCTGGAGCAGAGCCCTCAGGGATAGAGTCAGCGTGGGTGCCTCTCATACCCAGGTAAAGGATGCAAGCCAAGACTGCCCCCAGGTGAGTGCTGTTGGAGGTGACCAAAGGCCTAATGTTGAGCTCACTATTGATTTGTCTCCCAGAAATAATCAAAGGTGATGGCTTTGCTTGTACTGGAGCTGAGTGTACTCTAATACATGGTAACCCTCAGAAGTTTTCAGGCCCCCTCAGTGCGGCTGATGATTACAGTGGGCAAACTGTTAAGGTTGGAAGGTCCCTTTGAAATTGAAATTGGGTGTTCTTCCCTCCACAGGAAAAGTTTATCTCTTTAATACTGGAAAGCATACTGGGCATTGATACCCTACAAAGGCCAAATCTGCAAACCTCTATTGGTGAATTTCCCCTCTAGGTTAGAGTAATCAATCCAGTGTTGAGGGGAAATGCCAACTGGTAACTGTCAAAGAGTATAAATTGCTTGGAAGCATATGGAGTTAGGACAAACTATCCAAGAACTATAGCAAGTGGGTATTGTGTGCCCTGCTCATAAGGCTTTCAACAGCCCATTATGGCCAGTAAAGAAAAGCTAAATGGCTCAATGCTGATGATGACAGGCTGCTGAGAATTGAACAAGGTAGTGCCCCAACACCCCATGCATGAGGCCATGCCCAACATTGCCACCATCTTAGGTACCTTGGTCATGGTCCTAGAGTGTACCATACTATACTGGACTTAACAAATGCTTTTTTAGTATCTCTGAGTCACAAGATCAATTGGTCACTAAGTTATAACATCTATTTGCCTTCATGTGGGAAGGGCAGCAATGGACTTTTCAAGTGCTTTTCAAAGGCTACTTGCACAGTATGTCATGGGATGATAACTTGAGATCTGTCCCTATTTTCCTTCCCCACATCAATAACTGGGTCCATCACATTGTGAATGTAATGTTAATATGTGGAGATTTGCCTCTGCTGTAGGACATTCTGAAAACTGTGCTGGTATATCTGTGAGGGAGAGGATGGATGGTGAACTTATAGAAAATTCAAGGCCCAGACACTGCTATAAAGTTTTGGGGAGTTGTTTGGTTGGGTAAGACATGCATTGTTCCAGGAACTATAATTGACAAAGTGCAAGCCTATCCAATCTCCAAGAACACAAAAAGGGTACAAGACTTTATAAGGATTTGGGATTTGGGGAGGACTTTTATTCCCTGCCTGGCACCGTGCTTCCATCCTCTACACCACCTGGTAAAGAAAGGGCACATGTGGGACTGGGCAAGCAGCCTTTGAGAAGGCAAAAATAAGAGTGAAGGAGATTAGAGCTTTGGGCATCTCCCAAGCAGAGCTACCAATTGAGTTAGCTGTGTCTATGACTCTGAAAGGTATGGGTTGGGCACTGTGGCAGAGATAACAGAAGAGAGTACCCATAGGATTTTGGTCCCAGCTCTGGAAGAGGACAGAAACCTGAGATAACCCCATAGAAAAACAGCTCTTTGCAGTGTGCACCATGCTCTCCCACCAAAGTCTCTCACGAAGGAACAGCATTATCATGGTAAGAACTTCCTTACCTACTTATCAAGGTATGACTTGAGAATATGTTCTATTGACCCACCTTGGCATGGTTCAAACCCCCCACATTGACTAAGTGACATGTCTTGTTGTAGTAGTGGACGACCCTATCTCCAAACACACTGTTTCTAGATATGTAGGTGGTAATAGGCTTTGTGGAGCACCTGATGGAAATACCTTTGTAAAGTGGGTCCACTCTATGCTCAGCAAAGGAATCAATGCAACTGTTGGGTATGTGGACAGGTGCCCCTCTTTAACTTGTCAGGATTACCATGGTGATTATCAACATTCCAGGAGAGGATTGGAAAGCCCTAAAGCAGTGTATTAAGAA
Source organism: Halichoerus grypus (assembly GCF_964656455.1). Taxonomy (NCBI): domain Eukaryota; kingdom Metazoa; phylum Chordata; class Mammalia; order Carnivora; family Phocidae; genus Halichoerus; species Halichoerus grypus. The sequence continues at coordinate 23,534,541 of NC_135714.1, forward strand.
AGCACAAGCTAAGGCTAGTACTCTTAATACATCTAATATTACCAATACTGATTCAGAAATGTGGCTTTTGTCATACACTATCAATAACACTGGGCATGGGTATTCTTTTTCTGTTAGCCAAACTACACAGGCAGCCATCAAACTCCTGATCAGAAGGGTCCTAAAAATACCATCATTAGAGCCATGGGTAACGACGCTCAGATTTGGGATGGGTTCATGTGGCTCCTACGGGGTTATGGACATTTGAACAGCTGGACATCCTTTTATTGGGAATGGAAAAATCACTCTAAACAAAACCAACCCAATTGTCCCAGGAATAGAGGATGGTTATCTAGAACTGTGTAGTCAGTCACACTAAAAATATTGACTGGTTTGCCCATGACTGGTTGCACCATCCAGCTATTTATTGTGTAGCCTGGATGGGACCCAGTGGCTGAGTGGCACAAACCTCTGGCCATGGCTTCCACATGGGTGGTTGGGTTGCCTTACTCTGGGTTTTCTCTGGGAAGAGGGAAGAATCTGTCCATGGTAACAAAAATTGCCAAGCACTCTCTCCTCAAGGTCAGCTGGACACGTTCTAGTTTCCACTAGTATGGTCATTTAGTTGCCATTTTTTCCCCCCCACAGGCCTGGAGGACATTTTCGCACCTATAGAAACCCTGACTAAATTCATCCAGCAAGCTTTAAATGATAGCTAACAAAGCCTGTCCTTACTGAACACTGTACTGTCTGTAATGAGAAAAACTGTCCTCCAAAATAGGTTTTGGTCTTCGGCATCATTACTGCCTTGCCAGTAGGCATCTGCACCGTTATCCAAACAGAATGTTGTGTGTTCATACCTGATAAATCTGTTTAATGTATCATTTTTATTAAATCACATGAAGACACAAGTTAATGCCCTGAGTGATCCAATGCCCAGCCTAGGGGACTTAATAAATCAGTGGTTCAGATAATGAGGCTCTTGGTGAGAAAAAATGTCACTTATTTCAGGAATCATTATGTTAACCTGTGTTTTTTCTTGCACACAGGTACATTGTTGTGTTATCTGCCTCTGTGTAGTCGGATAGGTGCCAAATGAGCTACCTCCATGCTAGTGAAGCCCCTTGCTGGACACTCAGGGCACATTGCAGAAGAGCGGTCCTGTAAGATTGTAAAAGCCATTCAGGAGGGGTAGGGTGTTGGAGAAGGTCATCCAGATGATGTGACCAGTGGTTGGCTCTTGAGCTGGATCCCAACAATCAGAGGCACCTCACCTTTTCCTTATCCTTGGAATGTAAGGTCTGCCTGACATTCCACAATGGAAACTGTTTCCAAGGACACAGACTTAAAAGCATAATGTGCTGTTAAGACCCTCTGGATGGTGTACATCACTGAATCCAGCCAGGTAAGTCCTCTATATGACTTTAAAAATTCTAGATGGTGGTGTGGAGATCTACTTGTCTTGTCACTATAAATTCCCTTGCTTCTTAAATCTGCCACCTACCAATCTGAATTGGTCTGCCTCTTCAGTCTCTTCTCACTTTCTGTGTTGGGAGCCAGTTTGCAAACCAACAATATTATATACATATTATCAAATAAGTTATATTTTGCTAATTTAGGCCATCTAGAAATTATGAACTTTTTTTTTTTTTTTCATTTTATCCTGGCCTATAGAGAGTTGTTATTATTTTTCCTAACTGGCTTCATCTCCATAAAGTTTTCCTGCCCATTCATCAGGCAAAACTGAGCTTTTTGTATCATATTTTGCTTCTTGAGGCATTGTTGTTTTCTGTGGAGGAAATAATACATCAAACACAAAGAGTGTGCTTCTTTGTCAGGGAGGGGTGAGGAGAAATGTGAGATGTGAATTCTGCTCTGCCCACGGCCTTCATCAGCCAGCAGTAAGGAAAAAAAGGTTTATAAAAATCTATTGCTCTCGTGGAAAGGAAATAGGTAGCAGGTCCCGTTACTTTAAGAAAAGAAACACATACACACACAATAGTAGTAATTTTTGTTACTGTTTCTGCTGTGTTTTTCTGCCAAAATAAACATGGCTCTGTTGCATCTCACCATTTCTCTTTCTGTTTCTCTTAGAGAAAGAAAAATTCATGCTTTACTGATGAGTTAAATCATTGTCTAAGGCAAAGGTGGGGGGTGTGCTCTCAATTGTTCTTACAGACATTAGTCAGCATTTTATTTCACTATTAGGAAAGTTGATGGACAAGATTAAGTTTTTTCTTGACTAGCCGTGTTATCTTCAATTTGTCAGTTTCCAAATTACAAAGCAGCAATTTCACTGGTCAAAATTTATCATGTTTATAACATTTTCCTCACCATGTACTAACTTGATGTAACTAACATCAAGAACCCCTAAAATTTGGCAGATTTTAGTGTGTGTATTTGTGTGTGTGTGTGTGTGTGTGTGTGCCCTCTTAAACTATAGATAACAGTTTAACTCTATGACCCGTAATTCAGAACAAAGCATCATCACTATAAGGCTACTACCCTTTAAAATGTATCATATCATTAATTTAGTTTGTTTAGTGTTGATTGTATATTTGGCAAAGCAAAAAGCAGAAAATAGATTCTACCTCTGATTAGTACTTTCAGGGTAATACATAAGTGAGGGGAAAAAAATCAACTGCAAGAGAGAGAGAATTCAAATGGGAATTATGTTTAATGACTATTGTTTCAGCACTATATTTGTTTCCTATTGCTACTGCAAAAAAAATTATCCCAAACTCAGTGCCTTAAAACAATACAAATTTATTATTTTACAGTTCCATACATCAGAATTATGAAATAGGTCTCACTAGGCTAAAATCATGGTGTCTGCCGTGCTGAGTTCCTTTCTGGAAGTTCTAGGGAGGAATCTATTTTATTGCTTTTTCCACCTTCTAGAGGCTGCCATAATTCAATAGCTCATCATTTCAATTCATCTTTAAAGACATCAATGGAGCAGTGAATGGATGAGTCTTTTTCATATCTGAAAAGTAGCAGAATATGCCACCCCAGAATATGCTTCTTTGGCATAGGGATTATTTTGAGCTGATTATTTTTGAGAAATTTCAGACACAGAGAAGCTCAGAAAACAAAGTAGAAGCTACCCTTTTGTAAGGGAAATTTACATTTATAAAGAAAAATCTCCATTTATAAGAGTGTCTCCCTCTTTGTACCAGGGAGGGAAAGATGACTCCAAATCACAAGAGAATCTTGTCAATGGAGAAGGTCTAAACTGAAATAACATAATAGAACAAATCTCACCTTTGTTAATCTTGCTCATAACTGGCTTCTTTTCCCAACATCTTGCTTTTATCTTTAGCTGAAGATGGTATATAAGGTGGTGGGTTTGACCATTTTGGGGAGTTGTTCACTTTTCCTAGGTTATCACCCCTCTATAAACGATACATTCCCATTTGTTTTTTCTCTTGTTAATTTGTCTTTTACTACAGCGGGTCTCAGACAGAAATGCAGGCGAGTAGAGGGAAAATTATGTTTCCTCCCTTACACATCACATCACTCTGACACTGACTCTTCTGCCTCCTTCACCCACATTTCAGTACCTTCAAGATCACTTTGGGCCACTGAATAATCTAGAATAATCTCTCCGTTTTAAGGTCTGTTGATTTGCCTTAATTACATCTGCAACCTTAATTCCTCTGTGCATGTAATGTAACATATTCATAGGTTCAGGAGATTTGTACTCACACATCTTTGGGGGCCATTATTCTTCCAACTGTAAGAATATAATATGTTCTTTATACTGTGCCAGTTATTCCAAGAAGTTGAGGGAGGGAAGAGCAAGTCAGAAATGGATATATATTGAGGAGAGGAAAAAAGATGGCGGAGGAGTAGGGGACCCTATTTCAACTGGTCCCCGGAATTGAGCTGGATATCTACCAGACCACTCCGAGCACCCACGAAACCAGCCTGAGATGTAAGAAGATCTGGATCTCTACAAACAGAATATCGCAGGCGGTTGGTTTTGAGGTAGGAAGTGGAGAGCCGTGATCCTGCGGGCAGATATCGGACGATAAACGGCAGCGGGAGGGTGCCTGGACTTGGGGATCCTACACCACCAGTGAGTGACAGCCTCGCGCGCTGCGGACGGGCACAGACTCACAGACCGGTAGCGTCGGGAAAGGACTTTAGGGCAGCCCCCGGGGTGGAAAACCAGACCGTAGGGGTCGTGTGCACGTGAACTGCAGCCCCCCGGGACAGAAAACGGAGTGTCGGTCGCGCGCACGTGAACTGCAGCCTCCGAGACGGAAATCCAGTGCGCCAGGGTCGTGCCGGTGAACTGCAACCCCCGGGGGTGGAAACCCTAAGCGGTGGAGTCGCGCACGTGCGAACTGGGAGCGGCTGGCGGTTTTAGAAGCACAAAGGGCAGAGACGTGCCCCGACCTGGAGGCAGGGCTGGGGGCGCTGCGGAGGGGCGCACAACCCAGGCCGCTGCAGTTTATAGCAGCAGGGACAGAAACGGAGATGGTGTGGCCTGGAGAGCTCACTAAAGAACAGACTGAAGTCTCTCTGCTCTGAGGCAGAGGGTTGGAAACGGTCTCTTCTGCTCTGACTCGCGGAAGAGACCCGGAAAGCCGCCAGGGAAAGGCGCCAGAGACCAAAAGCCCCAAAGACTGATTCCCACTGAGCCCATCCCCCGCCACCGGGGCCCAGGGCAACTCCGCCCAAACAGGGATGCCTGAGTAACAGCACGGCAGGCCCCTCCCGCAGAAGACAGGCTGGGAAAACAAGAGGCCAGCAACCCTAAGGTCCCAAGAAAACAGGTGCATCTTGCTTGAGCTCTGGTCAATAATTTCGACTCTATACATTCCCTCAAACACCCATCAACAGAATGACTAGGAGGAGGAGCCCCAAAACAGAAAAGACTCAGAGATTATGACTTATGCTGCAGATTTACAAATGGATGCAGACATAACCAAGATGTCAGAGATGGAATTCAGGCTAGCAATTGTGAAGACAATGGCTAGAATGGAGAAATCAATTAATGGCAACATAGAGTCTCTAAGGGCAGAAATGAAAGGGGAATTGGCAGAACTTAAAAATGCTATCAATGAGATCCAATCCAATCTAGATAATCTAACAGCTAGGGTAACTGAGACAGAAGAGAGAATAAGCGATCTGGAAGACAGTATAATAGATAAAAAGGGAAAAGAGAAGGCCAGGGAAAAACAACTCAGGATCCATGAAAATAGAATCAGAGAAATAAGTGACACCATGAGGCGTTCCAATGTCAGAATCATTGGAATCCTGCAGGGAGTGGAGAGAGAGAGAGGGCTAGAAGATGTATTTGAGCAAATCATAGCTGAGAACTTCCCTAATCTGGGGAATGAAACAAACATTCGAGTCCTAGAGGCAGAGAGGACCCCTCCTAAGATCAAGGAAAACAGGCCAACACCCCGGCATGTGATAGTAAAACTTGCAAATCTTAGAACCAAGGAAACCATCTGAAGGGCAGTTAGGGGGAGAAGATTCCTTACGTACAGAGGGAGGAACATCAGAATAACGTCAGACCTATCCACAGAGACCTGGCAAGCCAGAAAGGCCTGGCAAGACATATTCAGAGAACTAAATGAGAAGAACATGCAGCCAAGAATACTTTATCCGGCAAGGCTTTCATTTAGAATGGATGGAGAGATGCAGAGCTTCCACGACCGGCAGAAGTTGAAAGAATATATGACCACTAAGCCGGCCCTGCAAGAAATATTAAGGGGGGTTCTATAAAAGGAGAAAGACCCCACGAGTGATCTACAACAGAAATTTACTGGGACAATCTATAAAAACGTCTTCACAGGCAACATGATGACAATTACTTCATATCTTTCAATAATCACTCTCAACATGAATGGCCTAAACGCTCCCATAAAACGACACAGAGTTGCAGATTGGATAAAAAGACAGGACCCATCCATATGCTGTCTACAAGACACTAATTTTGAACCTAAAGATACATCCAGACTGAAAGTGAAGGGATGGAGATCTATCTTCCATGCCAGCGGACCTCAAAAGAAAGCTGGGGTAGCAATTCTTATATCAGACAAATTAGATTTTAAACTAAAGTCTGTAATAAGAGACACAGAAGGACACTATATCATTCTTAAAGGGTCTATCCAAATAGAAGATCTAACAATTGTAAATATCTATGCCCCCAACATGGGAGCAGCCATCTACATAAGCCAACTGTTAACCAAAATAAAGAGTCATATTGATAACAATACGTTAATTGTAGGAGACCTCAATACTCCACTCTCAGCAATGGACAGATCATCTAAGCAGAAAATCTACAAGGAAACAAGAGCTTTGAATGATACATCGGACCATATGGACCTCATAGATATTTACAGAACATTCCACCCTAAAACAACAGAATACTCATTCTTCTCGATCGCACATGGAACTTTCTCCAGAATAGACCATATATTGGGTCACAAATCAGGTCTCAACCGATACCAAAAGATTGAGATTATTCCCTGCATATTCTCAGACCACAATGCTCTAAAACTGGAACTCAATCACAAGAAAAAAATTGGCAGAAATTCAAACACTTGGAAGCTAAAGACCGCTCTGCTCAAGAATGTTTGGGTCAACCAAGAAATCAAAGAAGAACTTAAACAATTCATGGAAATCAATGAGAACGAAAACACATTGGTCCAAAACCTATGGGGTACTGCAAAGGCGGTCCTAAGGGGGAAACACATAGCCGTCCAAGCCTCACTCAAAAAAATAGAAAAATCCCGAATTCACCAACTATCTCTACACCTTAAAGAACTAGAGAAAAAGCAACAAATGACGCCTAAGCCACACATTAGAAGAGAAATAATTAAAATTAGAGCAGAAATCAATGAATTAGAAACCAGAAACACAGTAGATCAGATCAACGAAACTAGAAGTTGGTTCTTTGAAAGAATTAATAAGATTGATAAACCACTGGCCAGACTTATCCAAAAGAAGAGAGAAAGGACCCAAATTAATAAAATTATGAATGAAAGGGGAAAGATCATGACTAACACCAAGGAAATAGAAACAATTATTAGAAATTATTATCAACAACTATATGCCAATAAACTGAGCAATCTGGATGAAATGGAGGCCTTCCTGGAAACCTATAAGCAGCCAAGACTGAAACAGGAAGAAATTGACAACCTGAATAGGCCAATAACTAGTAACGAGATTGAAGCAGTGATCAAAAACCTCCCAAAAAACAAGAGTCCAGGGCCTGATGGATTCCCTGGAGATTTCTACCAAACATTCAAAGAAGAAATAATACCTATTCTACTGAAGCTGTTTCAAAAAATAGAAACAGAAGGAAAACTTCCAAACTCATTCTATGAGGCCAGCATTACCTTAATCCCCAAACCAGGCAAAGACCCCATCAAAAAGGATAATTTCAGACCAATATCCCTGATGAATATGGATTCTAAAATCCTCAACAAAATCCTAGCTAATAGGATCCAACAATACATTAAAAGGATACTCCACCACGACCAAGTGGGATTTATCCGCGGGATGCAAGGGTGGTTCAACATTCGCAAATCAATCAATGCGATAGAACACATTAATAAGAGGAGGGAGAAGAACCATATGGTCCTCTCAATAGATGCAGAAAAAGCATTTGACAAAATACAACATCCTTTCCTGATTAAAACTCTCCAGAGTATAGGGATAGAGGGAACATTCCTCAAGCTCATAAAATCCATCTATGAAAAACCCACAGCAAATATCATCCTCAATGGAGAAAAGCTGAGAGCCTTTCCCTTAAGATCAGGAACACATCAAGGGTGCCCACTCTCACCACTGTGGTTCAACATAGTACTAGAAGTCCTAGCAACAGCAATCAGACAACAAAAAGAAATAAAAGGTATTCAAATTGGCAAAGAAGAAGTCAAACTCTCTCTTTTCGCAGACGACATGATACTTTATGTGGAAAACCCAAAAGACTCCACCCCCAAATTACTAGAACTCATCCAGCAATTCAGTAATGTGGCAGGATACAAAATCAATGCACAGAAATCAGTTGCTTTCTTATACACTAACAACGCAACTGTAGAAAGAGAAATTAAAGAAACGATTCCATTTATAATAGCACCAAAAACCATAAGATACCTCGGGATAAACCTAACCAAAGAGGTAAAGGATCTATACTCTAGGAACTACAGAACACTCATGAAAGAAATTGAAGAAGACACAAAAAGATGGAAAAATATTCCATGCTCATGGATCGGAAGAATAAATATTGTTAAAATGTCTATGCTACCCAGAGCAATCTATACCTTCAATGCCATCCCAATCAAAATTCCAATGACATTTTTCAAAGTGCTGGAACAAACAATCCTAAAATTTGTATGGAATCAGAAAAGACCCCGAATCGCCAAGGAAATGTTGAAAAAGAAAAACAAAGCTGGGGGCATCACGTTGCCTGATTTCAAACTATAGTACAAAGCAGTGATCACCAAGACAGCATGGTACTGTCACAAAAACAGACATATAGACCAATGGAACAGAATGGAGAACCCAGATATGGACCCTCAACTCTATGGTCAAATAATCTTTGACAAGCAGGAAAAAACATGCAATGGAAAAAAGACAGTCTCTTCAATAAATGGTGCTGGGAAAATTGGACAGCCACATGCAGAAGAATGAAACTTGACCATTCTCTAACACCATTCACAAAGATAAACTCAAAGTGGATGAAAGACCTCAATGTGAGACAGGAATCCATCAAAATCCTAGAGGAGAACATAGGCAGTAACCTCTTTGACATCGGCCACAGAACTTCTTTCAAGATACATCTCCAAAAGCTAGTGAAATGAAAGCAAAAATGAACTTTTGGGACTTCATCAAGATAAAAAGCTTCTGCACAGCAAAGGAAACAGTCAACAAAACAAAGATGCAACCCACAGAATGGGAGAAGATATTTGCAAATGACACTACAGATAAAGGGCTGGTATCCAAAATCTATAAAGAACTTCTCAAACTCAACACCCAAAAAACAAATAATCAAGTCAAAAAGTGGGCAGAAGAGATGAACAGACAGTTCTCTGAAGAAGACATACAAATGGCTAACAGACACATGAAAAAATGTTCATCATCATTAGCCATCAGGGAAATCCAAATCAAAACCACACTGAGATATCACCTTACACCAGTTTGAATGGCAAAAATGGACAGGGAAAGAAACAACAAATGTTGGAGAGGTTGTGGAGAAAGGGGAACCCTCTTACACTGTTGATGGGAATGCAAGTTGGTACAGCCACTTTGGAAAACAGTGTGGAGGTGCCTCAAAAATTTAAAAATAGAGCTACCCTATGACCCAGCAATTGCACTACTGGGTATTTACCCTAAAGACACAGATGTAGTGAAAAGAAGGGCCATATGCACCCCAATGTTCATAGCAGTAGTGTCCGCAATAGCCAAACTGTGGAAAGAGCCGAGATGCCCTTCAACAGATGAATGGATAAAGAAGATGTGGTCCATATATACAATGGAATATTACTCAGCCACCAGAAAGGATGAATACCCAACTTTTACATCAACATGGATGGGACTGGAGGAGATTATGCTAAGTGAAATAAGTCAAGCAGAGAAAGTCAATTATCATATGGTTTCACTTATTTGTGGAACATAAGGAATAGCATGGAGGACATTAGGAGATGGAAGCGAAAAATGAAGGGGGGGGAATCGGAAGGAGAGATGAACCATGAGAGACTATGGACTCTGAGAAACAAACTGAGGGTTCTAGAGGGGAGGGGGGTGGGGGGATAGGTTAGCCTGGTGATGGGTATTAAGGAGGGCACATACTGCATGGAGCACTGGGTATTATACGAAAACAATGGATCGTGGATCACCACATCAAAAACTAATGATGTATTGTATGGTGACTAACATAACATAATAAAATTAAAAAAAATAAAAATAAAAAAATAAATTGCCCTTATGTTTCATCTTTATGGTATTTTAAAAAAATGATATCATTGAGGGCGTCTGGGTGGCTCAGTTGGTTAAGCGACTGCCTTCGGCTCAGGTCATGATCCTGGAGTCCCGGGATCGAGTCCCGCATCGGGCTCCTTGCTCTGCGAGGAGTCTGCTTCTCCCTCTGACTCTCCCCCCCTCATGCTCTGTCTCTCTCTCAAATAAATAAATAAAAAATCTTTCAAAAAAAAATGATATCATTGAATCTAAAAACTGGTCAAATTGTCTGGAGATAATGCAAAAAATCATGAAACTCTAAATATATTTTACTCGGTCTTCTTGTATGAACTTATTTTTTCATTTCCAGCCCACTTTCATCACACATGCAAACACGTGCACACACACACACACACACACTCTAAAAATGAATAGTAATGAAGCTGAAGCTGATGTTGATTATGTTTTGATTTTTGGCTGCCTGTCAGTGATCACGTTTTAAGCATTTCAAGCCTTGGAATAACTACTTTTTAAATGATCTTAGGCATATATAGCAATACTAGTTTTTTTACGAATGAATACTCTAAATTTTGAATTCATTTTGTTCAAATTCAAGTGGAATTCACTAACAATATTATCCAATAAGTGGAGTGGAACAAAACTTACATTTTGGAAATATTATCAACTTTTAATTATTGAAAATAAATCTTGCAAAGAAGATGCCATTAAAATGTATTCCTACAAAAGCTGTGAAAAGACCAAACTAAACAGTAAGAACTTACATGTACAGATTTAATTTTAAAAGTCTACAAATGTGCTTTGTAATATCTCTACATGTGGGAAGAATTTTGGTAGAGTACTATTTTTTATTGATAATTTCAATTTTATACTCGCATGGAAATAAATGGAGAAATCCTATGCTTTTGAAACACCTATGTTTGGCAAAGGAGGCATACAAAGGAACATTCAAATAAGCCATAGATGAAGTCAACTTATTTAGCAAATTTTGTCTTGTAAAATATTAGTTATAAATATTAGTGCTCTGAATGAAGGCAATAAGACAGTACTTATAAATTGATTGGGAAAAAAATACATTCATATTTCATGGGAACAAAACAAATAAAACAAAAGACAAAAACTGGAATTGAAACTAGTCACAATTTTTAAAAGTTTGTTTTGTTTTTACTAGGTACCAAGAGAGTGAGACGGAAAGAAATTTTCTCAATTAAAAATGTTACAATATGCAGAGAAATGACAATACAAACGTCAACACTTCAACTTTATTAAAAAATCAACTTTGAGGAAGATTGTGGGTGATTTTGGAAGAAGAAGGAGAAGGAGGAGGTGAAGAAGGGAAGAAGAATGATATCTAAATTAAAAATATTTTGCAGAAAAAGACCAGTCGCAAGGCATACTAGACAAAGGAACTGAAGTACATGAATATGGAACCAGAAAAAATATTCTGCTATTTCACTTTTAATATAAATGATACTTTTTGTTTTCATTGATATACCTTATATATATATATATATATATACCTATATATACAGCAATGTATATATAATTAACATAGATATATGTGATTTGAATGAAAAATAAATTTTCAGGGGCGCCTGGGTGGCTCAGTCGTTAAGCATCTGCGTTCAGCTCGGGTCATGATCCCAGGGTCCTGGGATCGAGCCCCTCATCGGGCTCTCTGCTCGGCAGGAAGACTGCTTCTCCCTCTTCCTCTCCCCCCCCCCTTGCTTGTGTTCCCTCTCTCACTGTGTCTCTCTCTGTCAAATAAATAAAATCTTTAAAAAAACAAAAAGAAAAAGAAATTTGAATAACTGTTGACCACCAATAAAATAAAATAAGATCATTCAGTTCCTAAATAAATACCTTAATATAAATTTTCACTTGTAAGATGTCTTGGTTTGAACAATATAATCTATATTTGCTCTGTGCATAACACTTAACTTTTATTGTTGTTATATAGCTGTAGGTCTTTATGCTTTTCTTGCAGAAATTAACATCTTTCCCTAGATATTTTTACTGTTGGGTCCTTCTAATTATTATGAATTTTACTCAAGTGTCATCCCCTCCTTTTATCAGTCACATTATGTCTTGTTTTATTTCTTTATTGCCAGTCTTTCTAACTGAGATTATCTTGTCGTAAGTATATTCTTGTGTATTGTTTCCCTTCACTGGCATGGGAGTGGGAGAGAGATTTTCTTTGGTATAGTTCCGTGTTATTTTGCTCCAGCTGGAATAAATGATACCTGGAAGAGAATTGAAAGGTTAATCATCTACTCCAAGGACTCATCATTATCTATGTGAATAAATGGAGAATGTACTTCAAATATTAAAACTGATTAGTCTATTCACAAAGCAATTATTTATATCCTATTTATATACAATTTATAAAGATGCCATGGGAAAATGCAAACTTTTTAGAAATCTTTGTAATCTCCAAGTACCCTGATGTTTCTATACTTTTGTGAGGTTTTTCTCTCATGCTATTTGCTCGCTCGCATGCCATTGACCAATTATTCCACATTTTGGTCACAAATTAATCTTACCTCTTTTCTAAGAGCCAAATCAAATATTACCTCTGTTTAAAAGAAAACCATAGGACCAAAATGATGTCACTTAAGTTGTCACCAAACCCATGCAGTTTCAACCTCACCCAGAAATGTAAGTCAGTCAGTCAGGGACTTTTTGATCAGCACCAATGAGATCATCTGTTATATGGGCCATCTCTATCCCCAAAGATGAGATAATCCATTCAGTAAGACCCCTTGCCCTTCTACCCAAGGGCAGGTGAACTGGCCTGGAAATATCTTTTCTTTTCTTTTTGTCAATAACTTTCTTGCCCCACCCTCCTTTCTATAAAAACTTTCCATTTGTACAATTCTTCAGAGCTCCCCTCTACTTGCTGGATGGGATGCTGCCCTGATTCATGAATGGCTTAATAAAGCCAATTAGATCTTCAAACGTACTCAATTGAATTTTTGTTCTTCAACACCTCCCACAACATGTTTGACTCTGAAGCAACCTAAATGTCCTTTCCTCATACTCTTTGATACTCTGAGTGTGCTTCTCACAGGATGCTGCATTTCATAGACATACCTTGTTCATTTTTGTTTATCCAGTACCTAATATACAATAATTGTTCTAGACTTTCAATACATATTTCCTTCAAAATGAAGTTAGGCTTATCCACACCATGTGAAAACAATTTGGCATTCCATGTACTCTTGGAACTAACGAAGAATTGCCAAGGGTTAAGTAAAATAGCAATTCTTCAGACTTTCCCCAAACATAGGTGCTTTCTAGATCAAAATTATTCTTTCATTAGTGGCCTAATCCATAAACAAGGCCTATTGAGAATGAGATTAATATAGGGCTGAAGCTAACTCCTCTCTCATTCAGTGGTATTGATGCTGGGTGGGCCGAGGACCCCACAGGGAGGGCCTCAGGCCCCTTGCCCAGAGTATTATTGGCTTAGCATGGCAAAGAATTTAAGAGCAATCCCTTTGGAGAAAGGGACAATGATTTATTAAGTATAGAAGTAAGAAAGAAGCTACTTTACAAGGTAGTGATCTCTCCTCCTAGTTGAGGAGGAAGTCCCCTCCCTGCCTCTAACAAAGGGTTTTATAAATTTTTTAACATTAGCCAGCTGTACAAGGAGGGATTTACTCTTTTTTTTTTTAATTTTTTATTGTTATGTTAATCCCCATACATTACATCATTAGTTTTAGATATAGTGTTCCATGATTCATTGTTTGTGCATAACACCCCGTGCTCCATGCAGAACGTGCCCTCCTCAATACCCATCACCAGGCTAACCCATCCTCCCAACCCCCTCCCCTCTAGAACCCTCAGTTTGTTTTTCAGAGTCCATCGTCTCTCATGGTTCTTCTCCCCCTCCGATTTCCCCCCCTTCATTCTTCCCCTCCTGCTACATTCTTCTTCTTTTTTTCTTTCTTAACATATATTGCATTATTTGTTTCAGAGGTACAGATCTGAGATTCAACAGTCTTGCACAGTTCACAGCGCTTACCAGAACACATACCCTCCCCAGTGTCCATCACCCAGTCACCCCATCCCTCCCACCCCACCCCCCACTCCAGCAACCCTCAGTTTGTTTCCTGAGATTAAGAATTCCTCATATCAGTGAGGTCATATGATACATGTCTTTCTCTGTTTGACTTATTTCGCTCAGCATAATACCCTCCAGTTCCATCCACGTCGTTGCAAATGGCAAGATCTTATTCCTTTTGATGGCTGCATAATATTCCATTGTATATATATACCACCTCTTCTTTATCCATTCATCTGTTGATGGACATCTTGGCTCTTTCCACAGTTTGGCTATTGTGGACATTGCTGCTATAAACATCGGGGTGCACGTAGCCTTTCGGGTCCCTACTTTTGTATCTTTGGGGTAAATACCCAGTAGTGCAATTGCTGGATCATATGGTAGCTCTATTTTCAACTTTTTGAGGAACCTCCATACTGTTTTCCAGAGTGGCTGCACCAGCTTGCATTCCCACCAACAGTGTAGGAGGGTTCCCCTTTCTCCGCATCCCCGCCAACATCTGTCATTTCCTGACTTGTTAATTTTAGCCATTCTGACTGGTGTGAGGTGGTATCTCATTGAGGTTTTGATTTGGATTTCCCTGATGCCGAGCGATATTGAACACTTTTTCATGTGTCTGTTGGCCATTTGGATGTCTTCTTTGGAAAAATGTCTGTTCATGTCTTCTGCCCATTTCTTGATTGGATTCTTTGTTCTTTTGGTGTTGAGTTTGATGAGTTCTTTATAGATTTTGGATACTAGCCCTTTATCTGATATGTCATTTGCAAATATCTTCTCCCATTCTGTCGGTTGTCTTTTGGTTTTGTTGACTGTTTCCTTTGCTTTGCAAAAGCTTTTTATCTTGATGAAGTCCCAATAGTTCATTTTTGCCCTTGCTTCCCTTGCCTTTGGCGATGTTTCTAGGAAGAAGTTGCTGCGGCTGAGGTCGAAGAGGTTGCTGCCTGTGTTCTCCTTTAGGATTTTGATGGACTCCTGTCTCACATTGAGGTCTTTCAACCATTTGGAGTCTATTTTTGTGTGTGGTGTAAGGAAATGGTCCAGTTTCATTCTTCTGCATGTGGCTGTCCAATTTTCCCAACACCATTTGTTGAAGAGACTGTCTTTTTTCCATTGGACATTCTTTCCTGCTTTGTCAAAGATTAGTTGACCATAGAGTTGAGGGTCCATTTCTGGGCTCTCTATTCTGTTCCATTGATCTATGTGTCTGTTTTTGTGCCAGTACCATACTGTCTTGATGATGACAGCTTTGTAGTAGAGCTGGAAGTCTGGAATTGTGATGCCGCCAGCTTTGCTTTTCTTTTTCAACATTCCTCTGGCTATGCGGGGTCTTTTCTGGTTCCATACAAATTTTAGGATTATTTGTTCCATTTCTTTGAAGAAAGTGGATGGTATTTTGATGGGGATTGCATTGAATGTGTAGATTGCTCTAGGTAGGATTGACATCTTCACAATATTTGTTCTTCCAATCCATGAGCATGGAACGTTTTTCCATTTCTTTGTGTCTTCCTCAATTTCTTTCATGAGTATTTTATAGTTTTCTGAGTACAGATCCTTTGCCTCTTTGGTTAGATTTATTCCTAGGTATCTTATGGTTTTGGGTGCAATTGTAAATGGGATCGACTCCTTAATTTCTCTTTCTTCTGACTTGTTGTTGGTGTATAGGAATGCCACTGACTTCTGTGCATTGATTTTATATCCTGCCACTTGACTGAATTCCTGTATGAGTTCTAGCAGTTTTGGGGTGGAGTCTTTGGGATTTTCCACATAAAGTATCATATCATCTGCAAAGAGTGAGAGTTTGACTTCTTCTTTGCCAATTTGGATGCCTTTGATTTCTTTTTGTTGTCTGATTGCTGTGGCTAGGACTTCCAATACTATGTTGAATAGCAGTGGTGATAGTGGACATCCCTGCCGCGTTCCTCACCTTAGGGGGAAAGCTCTCAGTTTTTCCCCATTGAGAATGATATTCGCTGTAGGTTTTTCATAGATGGCTTTTATGATATTGAGGTATGTACCCTCTATCCCTATACTCTGAAGAGTTTTGATCAAGAAAGGATGCTGTACTTTGTCAAATGCTTTTTCTGCATCTATTGAGAGGATCATGTGATTCTTGTTTTTTCTTTTGTTAATGTATTGTATCACGTTGATTGATTTGCGGATGTTGAACCAACCTTGCAGCCCAGGGATAAATCCCACTTGGTCGTGGTGAATAATCCTTTTAATGTACTGTTGGATCCTATTGGCTAGTATTTTGGTGAGAATTTTTGCATCCATGTTCATCAGGGATATTGGTCTGTAATTCTCCTTTTTGATGGGGTCTTTGTCTGGTTTTGGGATCAAGGTAATGCTGGCCTCATAAAATGACTTTGGAAGTTTTCCTTCCATTTCTATTTTTTGGAACAGTTTCAGAAGGATAGGTATTAATTCTTCTTGAAATGTTTGGTAGAATTCCCCTGGGAAGCCATCTGGCCCTGGGCTTTTGTGTTTTGGGAGATTTTTGATGACTGCTTCTATTTCCTTAGTGGTTATAGGTCTGTTCAGGTGTTCTATTTCTTCCTGGTTCAGTTTTGGTAGTTGATACATCTCTAGGAATGCATCCATTACTTCCAGGTTATCTAATTTGTTGGCATAGAGTTGCTCATAATATGATCTTATAATTGTTTGTATTTCTTTGGTGTTGGTTGTGATTTCTCCTCTTTCATTCATGATTTCGTTGATTTGGGTCATTTCTCTTTTCTTTTTGATAAGTCTGGCCAGGGGCTTATCAATCTTGTTAATTCTTTCAAAGAACCAGCTCCTAGTTTCGTTGATCTGTTCTACTGTTCTTTTGGTTTCTATTTCATTGATTTCTGCTCTGATCTTTATTATTTCTCTTCTCCTGCTGGGTTTAGGCTTTATTTGCTGTTCTTTCTCCAGCTCCTTTAGGTGTAGGGTTAGGTTGTGTACTTGAGACCTTTCTTGTTTCTTGAGAAAGGCTTGTATTGCTATATACTTTCCTCTTAGGACTGCCTTTGCTGTATCCCAAAGATTTTGAATAGTTGTGTTTTCATTTTCATTGGTTTCCATGAATTTTTTTAATTCTTCTTTAATTTCCTGGTTGACCCATTCATTCTTCAGTAGGATGCTCTTTAGCCTCCATGTATTTGAGTTCTTTCTGACTTTCCTCTTGTGATTGAGTTCTAGTTTCAAAGCATTGTGGTCTGAAAATAGGCAGGGGATGATCCCAATCTTCTGGTACCGGTTGAGACCTGATTTATGACCTAGGATGTGATCTATTCTGGAGAATGTTCCATGGGCACTAGAGAAGAATGTGTATTCCGTTGCTTTGGGATGGAATGTTCTGAATATGTCTGTGAAGTCCATTTGGTCCAGTGTGTCATTTAAAGTCTTTATTTCCTTGTTGATCTTTTGCTTAGACGATCTGTCCATTTCAGTGAGGGGGGTGTTAAAGTCCCCCACTATTATTGTATTGTTGTCAATGTGTTTCTTTGCTTTTGTTATTAATTGCCTTATATAATTGGCTGCTCCCATGTTAGGGGCATAGATATTTACAATTGTTAGATCTTCTTGTTGGATAGACCCTTTAAGTATGATATAGTGTCCTTCCTCATCTCTTATTACAGTCTTTGGTTTAAAATCTAATTTGTCTGATATAAGGATTGCCACCCCAGCTTTCTTTTGGTGTCCATTAGCATGGTAAATAGTTTTCCACCCCCTCACTTTCAATCTGGGGGTGTCTTTGGGTCTAAAATGAGTCTCTTGCAGACAGCATATCGATGGGTCTTGTTTTTTAATCCAATCTGATAGCCTGTGTCTTTTGATTGGGGCATTTAGCCCATTTACATTCAGGGTAACTATTGAAAGATAGGAGTTCAGTGCCATTGTATTGCCTGTAAAGTGACTGTTACTGTATATTGTTTGTGTTCCTTTCTGGTCTATGTTCCTTTTAGGCTCTCTCTTTGCTTAGAGGACCCCTTTCAATATTTGTTGTAGGGCTGGTTTCGTGTTTGCAAATTCCTTTAGTTTTTGTTTGTCCTGGAAGCTTTTGATCTCTCCTTCAATTTTCAATGACAGCCTAGCTGGATATAGTATTCTTGGCTGCATATTTTTCTCATTTAGTGCTCTGAATATGTCCTGCCAGTCCTTTCTGGCCTGCCAGGTCTCTGTGGATAAGTCTGTTGCCAATCTAATGTTTCTACCATTGTAGGTTACATATCTCTTCTCCCGAGCTGCTTTCAGGATTTCCTCTTTGTCTCTGAGACTCGTAAGTTTTACTATTAGATGTCGGGGTGTTGACCTATTTTTATTGATTTTGAGAGGGGTTCTCTGTGCTTCCTGGATTTTGATGCCTGTTTCCTTCCCCAAATTAGGGAAGTTCTCTGCTATAATTTGCTCCATTATACCTTCTGCCCCTCTCTCTCTTTCTTCTTCTTCTGGGATCCCAATTATTCTAATGTTGTTTCGTCTTATGGTATCGTTTATCTCTCGAATTCTGCCCTCGTGATCCAGTAGTTGTTTATCTCTCTTTTTCTCAGCTTCTTTATTTTCCATCATTTGGTCTTCTATCTCACTGATTCTTTCTTCTGCCTCATTTATCCTAGCAGTTAGCGCCCCCATATTTGATTGCACCTCATTAATAGCCTTTTTGATTTCTACTTGGTTCGATTTTAGTTCTTTTACTTCTCCAGAAAGGGTTTCTCTAATAACTTCCATGTTTTTTTCAAGCCCAGCTAGTATCTTTAAAGTGATGATTCTGAACTCTAGATCTGACATCGTACTAATGTCCGTATTGAGTAGGTCCCTGGCAGTCGGTACTACCTCTTGTTCTTTTTGTTGAGGTGATTTTTTCCGTCTTGTCATTTTGTGCAGAGGAGAATAGATTAATGAGAGAACAAAATGCTAGCAGGGTAACAACGTCCCCAGAAAATATACTCTAAACAAATCAGAAAAGACCTGAAGCAGTGGGAAAAGAAAGGGAAAGAGAGAAAAAAGAAAAGGAAAGAAAAAAAGAAAAAAGAAAAAGATAAAGATAAAAACAAACAAAAGCAGAACAAAACAAAACAAAACAAAAACAGAATGTGATCAAATATGATCAGGCTGGATTATAGATCAGTGCCACACACTAGATTTTGGGTGTATTTTGGTCTGTTAAAAGAAAGTCCCTCCCAAAATTTTAAAGAAAGAAAAACTTATATATGTACAAAAATAAGGGTTGATATGATGAAGGGATGGAATATGACTGTAAAGATGGAAATTATAAAAAATTTTTAAAAAGGATTTGATAAGTTGTTTGAAAAAAGAAAGAAGAGGATTAAAAAAAAAAGAAAGAAAGAAAAAAGGGAGAGAATGTGATCAGGCAGGGGAGTAGAAAAAAACCATACACTAGAGATTTAGAGTATATTTTGATCTGTTAGAAGAAACTATCTCAAGATTTTAAAGAGAGAACAACTTATATATATATGCCAAAAATACGGGTAACTACTATGAAGGGATAGAATATGACTTTAAAAATGAAAAATAAAAATGTTTTTTTTTTTAAAAAGGGATTGATAAGATGTTGGTTGAAAAAGGGAAAAAGAAAAATTCAAAAAAAAAGGAAAAAAGGAAAAAAGAAAAAAAGACAGTTAAAAAAAATAATTAACTTTGAAAGACTAAAGAATCATGGTAAAAAAGCCATGAATTCTATGTGCAGTGTTCCCCTAGCGCTGGAGTTCTGCCGTTCTCATTGATCGGTAAACTTGGTCTTGGCTGGCTGTTCTCGCTGATCTTCTGGGGGAGGGGCCTGTTGCCGTGGTTCCCAAATGTCTTTGCCGGAGGCAAAATTGCCCCGCCCTTGCCGGTCCGGGCTAAGTAATCTGCTCAGGTTTGCTCTCCGGAGCTTTTGTTCCCTGCAAGCTCTCCGTACAGCTTTGGAGGCGGAGAGTGAAAATGGCGGCCTCCCAGTCTCCGCCCCGGCGGAGCCGAGAACTCGGGGTCCCGCTCCTCCGCGAGCCCCCAGAGAAAAGCCGTCAGTCACTCCCGTCTCCCCGGTCTCCCGCCGCACTCCGCGCTCACCCGGCCTGTGACCGCGCCTTTCTATCTGGCACCCGACCCCGGGTGGAGTCTCCAAGCCCAGCAGATCCCCGCGGTGCGCTCCCGCACCTCTCCTCCCGGGGGAAGAAGGTGAGTCTCCCCGGATCTGCCGCTTGTTGGGTCCCTGCTGGAGGAGCAGTGGCCCGACTGTGCCGCGGATCACGGTTTATAGCAACCCCGAGCTGAGAGCCCGCGCCTGGGCTCCGTCTCTGCAGCCGGCTTCCCTGCTCCGATACCTGGGAGCTCTGCCGCACTCAGGCACCCCCGGTCTTTCTGTGACCCTGAGGGTCCTGAGACCACACTGTCCCGCGAGGGTTCCACCCCCCACTTCGCCACCAGAGTGCCGTCCCTCAGCGGAGCAGACTTCTAAAAGTTCCGACTTTGTGCTCCGTGGCTCTATCACTTGCCAGAAGCGGCCGACGGAGGCCCCTCCCCCGCCGTCTATCCTCCCGAATATCGCCTCGGATTCACTTCTCCGCACGTCCTACCTTCCAGAAAGTGGTCGCTTTTCTGTTCAGAGAGTTGTTGCTCTTCTTTTCTTTGATCTCCTGTTGAGTTTGTAGGTGTTCAGAATGGTTTGATCCCTATCCAGCTGAATTCCTGAGAGGAGACGAAATCCAGGTCTCCTACTCCTCCGCCATCTTGCTCCGCCCTCCCCAAGGAGGGATTTACTCTTTAACTTTGGGTTTATCATTTACATTGGGCTGTTAGTTTTTCCATTGTCTTAGGGTTGTGAAATTACCCACAGGGATCTATTTTAAGAAAGTCCAGGTGTGCCTCGGTGGCTCAGTCAGTTTAGCAACCCACTCTTGATTTCAGCTCAGGTCATGATTTCAGGGCTGTGAGATCAAGCCCTGCATCGAGCTCTGTGCTGGGCTTGGAGCCTGCTTAAGATTCTCTCTTAAGTTCCATCTCCCAGGCTTCCCTGAGCTATTGGAGGTCATTCTCATTTGGGACATAGTATTTTCATAATAATTCTTAACAAATGTGTTTTATGTTAATGAATATGCTGTATTATAAATATATATTCATTTCTTTTTTTTTAATTATTTATTTATTTTTTGATGTAGTGTTCCATGATACATTGTTTGCCTATAACACCCAGTGCTCCATGCGATATGTGCCCTCTTTAATACCCATCACCAGGCTAACCCATCCCCCCACCCCCTCCCCTCTAGAACCCTCAGTTGGTTTCTCAGAGTCCATAGTCTCTCATGGTTCATCTCCTCCTCTGATTTCCCCCCCTTCACTTTTCCCTTCCTACTATCTTCTTTATTTTTTTTAACATATAATGTATTATTTGTTTCAGAGGTACAGGTCTGTGATTCAACAGTCTTACACAATTCACAGCTCTCACCATAGCACATACCCTCCCCAATGTCTATAACCCAGCCACCCCATCCCTCCCACCCCCACCACTCCAACAACATTCAGTTTGTTTCCTGAGATTCAGAATTCCTCATATCAGTGAGATCATATGATACATGTCTTTCTCTGATTGACTTATTTCGCTTAGCATAATGCCCTCTAGTTCCATCCACGTTGTTGCAAAAGAAGAATGCCACATAATAAAGAAGCAATGAGGAAAATAGAAAATCACCATTGGAATATTACAGCAATTATGGGTATAGGAAAGTCCCACTGATGAATGCTAAAATTACTGTACAAAACTTTAAGGAGAAATAACATATTTGCAAAACCTCAAAGTAATTTCTTCAAAATAGTGATTAATTGCAGTGCCAGTTTTCTCATATATCTACAAATTACTTGATATTTTTCTCTCTATGAGGTGGAGATTTACTCCCCGCCCCTTGAGAATGGGCTGGATGTAGTGACTTGCTTCCAAGGACTGGAGTATGGAAGGGTAAAAATAGTAACTTTATAGTGGAGAACACTTAGTGGACACCACCTTAACCAAGAGATCAAGATTGACATCCAAGTCATAAGTCATATTGACATCATATACTATATGATATTTTGTGATGAGAATGTTCTTTCATTCACTGCTGTATCATTCCCCCAAATATCATAACCTTAGTCTAATCATAAGAAAATATTAGACCAACCCAAATCAAGTGACATTCTACAAAACACTTGGCCAGGACTCATCAAAAGTGGCAAGGTCATGAAAAACAAGGCAAGGATGAGAATTTGCCACAGGCAGGAGGAGAGGAGACTAAGGAGACATAATGACTAAATGCATTATGGTACCCATTTTGGATCCTTTAATAGTAAAATCTGAACAAAGTACAGGCACAGCTCAATTTCTTGTGCTTCATTTTATTGCACTCTGTAGATACTGTGTTTGGATTTTTTGTTGTTGTTGTTGTTTTTGTTTGTTTTACAAATTGAAGATTTGTAGCAAGACTGCATGAAGCTAGTCGATGGCTCCATTTTTTCTGACATTTGCTCGCTTCATGTCTCTGTATCCCATTTTAGCAATTCTTGCAATATTACAAACTTCTTATTATTGTATTTGTTATGGTGATCTCTGATCAATGATTATGACTAGGTAAAAGCTCAGATGATGGTTAGCACTTTTTATCAATGCAGTATTTTTAAATTAAGGTATGTACATTGTTTTCTTAAAAAAACGTAATATTATTGCACCCTTAATAGACTACATAATAGTGCAAACATAACTTTTATATGCACTGGGAGACCAAAATTTCGTTTGACCACTTTATTGCAATATTTACTTTATTGTGGTAGTCTGGAATGGAACCTGCAATATCTCCAGGTATACCTATATTGTAAATGCTAATAAAAGAGGAATGCAGTCTGATAAATGTTAATTTATTAGTTTTAATTATGTACCATGATTACAGAGATGTTTGTATTAGGGATTTGGGGTAAAACTTTTATGGGAACTCATTAAACCATCTTGACAATTATTTAGTAAATCTAAAATGACTTCAAGATAGTTTTTAGTGACAACTTGCAGGATAGATTAATGGGAAAAAAAACATAAAAAAACTTTTTGTCAGTTTTATCTCAAACAAGTTCTGTTTCTTCTTTGTTTCTCAGTTTTCCAATTTGTAAAATGCAAAAATAAGACAAGATAATTCACTTCTGATGCTTTCTTCAGTTTCTATAACATTCTGTAATGTTATGTGTAAGATTTAAATTATATTGAGCCAAAACTTGGATTTTTGCTAGTGTATTGTCAGAAGCAGACATAGAAATAAGTATATCAGGCATCCTGTAAAATGCTCCACAATGATTGTCCCCTCCACACCCTGGTGTAATACGCTCTCCTGGAGTGTGGGCCACATTTGGTAACCCATTACCAATAAGTAGCACATGAAAGTGATAGGGTGTTGATAGGATGTTATTTCTTTTATTACCTTATAAACACTGCAATTTTTACCTTGGGCTCTCTTTCTTTCTCATTGGTTTTGAAAGAATCCAGATGTCATTCTGTATGGAAGCCATGTGGACAGTTGCAGGTGATGAGACAGTGAGAGACCATCTAGAATTCTCATTTCAATAAGAGTTTATTTCTTGTGTCTGTTCTGTCTAATGATATATTTATCGTGGTGGTCATCAGCTTCATTTTGACAAACACTCTAATGTTTTTTGTAAACTTTGCAACTGAACAACTTCTTTTGAGGGTGCCTCCAATCATTCTTAAAGAAGAAATCTTATTTTACATAATTTCATTTTCTCTGCTTCAATCTTATACCAACTTCATCCTTTCTCTTATTCCTACCCAGAAACCTTTTTTGACACAGCTTTTAGAGGTTAAAATTTGGCTAAATGAAGCATTGGTTTAATCTAGTGTGGTATTTCTTCCTCTATCTAAAATGATATCTATTCAATTTTACTGCATTAGTATAAAAATCTTCCTTTAGAGTAATTCTAATGATACAGAACATAATAACATTAATATTGAAAAAGAAAAATGTGTAAGAATGTTCTATTTTGTATGGTGATGAAACACCAAGATGATTTATAATATTTCACTATGAAATAAATATATCTAATTCTTATCAAAACTACATCCTATATGCTCTCAGAAAGAGTTAACTTTTTTAGGTCAAGTTTGGAACATTAATTTGCTATATTTTTTCTACTTCAAATATTAAGGTTGATAATTTGAAGATACTAATCTTAAACTTTCAAGAAAATTGCTAGTTGGTCTAAAATAAAATATCATGTCATTTTGGAATTATCTATTTAATTAAAATTTTCATTCATCTTCTTGAAAATAGAGATAACTGACAGGCAAATTTTAACCTTCAAGAAATTACTAGTTATAATGAAATTATTAAACTTAAATCACAAAAATTTAATTTTTGGTTTGCACATCTCTTAGGTATTTTATCTTCACAGATAGTCAAGATTTAATTGTGTGAGAGAAAATCCATATAAATATACATTTAAGACAAGGTTGCCTCAAAGTTAATCTGTTTATTTTTTAACTAGTAAACTCATAACTGATCTTTGACTTTATTTTGGGATATTAGTCTAAATACGTCTTCATTTTAAAAATCCCTGTTACACTTCCTTGACAAACATAAAGCCTGATTTATGCTTATTCCTTCACAATAAATTGATATTATTTTAATGGTAATTCAATTTTAGTTAATTAAATATCTGATAAAAATATCATTTTTTATTTAAAAATATTTAGATTTCTATTTCATAAATTAACTTACTGCTCCAAAATAAAGCTTCATATTTAACCAGCTCTTATAAAGAACAATAAAACATTAAACAACTTCACAAAGTCATAGGCTTATGATTTATTGGCAACTTTGCTCTTTTAATCATTTTATAGGGTGGATTGAATGACCTGCTAAGAGTTGAAATAAAGGGTCTAAATTTGCAAATTCAAAATCCATTTAAACATATAAACTAAGGTCTGCATTTTCTCTCAAATATATGAACTGCCCTTTAATTTGAAGAAAAAAATTGCAAGAAATAAGCATATATCTGTAACTGCTAATTCAGCCTCCTCCTGCTGTTCTAGTAATTCTAACAGTGGAGAATATTAAATGAAATCCCAAAGTAATGGAAAGGACAATTGTGTTAAAAGGGCTGAGGTTCTTACCCTTCCTCTTGGCAGTGCGACTGTGATATGATAAGGGACCTCAGAGACCAGCAGGAATGCAGAAAACGTAAAGATGATTCTAATTTTTATGCAGATTTTCCTTGTACTTGTAGAATATCCTGCATCACATTCTTTTCAAAACCAGGAACTGCCCTATTGTGCTTTGCCACTGGCAAGTGTGAAAGAAACATTTTAAAAACATATAGTCAATGCTGAGTTAAACAGTGTCTGGAAAACCAGAGTGGACATAAAGGTTGACAGTGTGTGTTAGTGCAGGCAGGCAGTGGATTAGACAAAGAATCAACGTGTTTCATTGTTTGAATCCTAGCTCGACCACTTTTTTTTGCTGTGATCTTAAGCAAGTTATTTAACCTCTCTGTGCCTTAGTTTGTCAGCTGTAAAATAGTGATAATAATAAAAATAATAATATCTATTTCATTTAGTTCGTGTGAGTCAAAGAAGAATTAATAAAAGAGCAAAGCCCTTACATCAGTAGCTGCAACATAATGGACACAAAGCTTTTATTTTTATGCCTAAAGAAAAAAAAGTATATTTTATGAAATCATATATAAAATTGTTTTCCTGCTTAGAAAAGATATACAAGTCAATTGCAGAAAAAATTGGAAAACAAAGAAAACAGTGAAAAATGAAATCTTAATTATTCATAATGCCCAAACTCACAAATAACTATTATTTTTTAATCTAATTATTTTATTTGAATACTAGAAATATTTTCCATATATTAAATATACTTTTACAGTACTGTTTTTAACAACTGCATAGTATTTATTCCTTTAGATTATTCCATAACTAATCTACTCTAGGGGCTCAGGACAGGCTGCCCCAAGATAGGCTACTTTGGTATAAAGATTATTTAGAGCTAAAAGCATTCAAGACCCTGTAGACTCAGTGGAAACTCTTGTCTCCTCCCTTACCTACACGGAGGAGTCTAAATTGGAGGTCTTCCCCATAATAATGATTATGACCAGAGATAAATTTTATCTGAGTGATTTGTCTGCATGGCAGCACAAACATCTAATTACCAAGCATCTGCTCTTCTTATTATTGCTCTGTGAATTACATTCCTTTCCTCTGAAGTCCCAACCCCTATACCCTCTTCTCCTTTGTTCAAGATGACATATATACCTCATTTTGCCTATCTTTGGAATGTCCATGTCTCTGTGGATTCATCATATATATCTTATTATTATTATTTTTTTTTCCCGTAGATCCACCTCATGTCAATTTGATTCTTAGTCCAACTAGAAGGACCTTGAAAGGGACTGAATATTATTGCTCTCCAACACTACCATTTAATATCTGAGCAGGCCTCAGTTTCTCATCTCTAAAGAACACATAGTACTAAGTATCTACCTCTTTTTATTATTTTTTTAAGAGAGGGAGAGAGAGAGAGGAGGAGAGGAAGAGGAGAGGGAGAAGGAGAGAGAGAATTTTAAGCAGGCTCCATGCCCAGCACAGAGCCCAACGCGGGGGTCCATCCACAACCTTGAGATCATAACCTGAGCTGACATCAAGAGTCAGACGCTCGACTGACTGAGACACCCAGTATCTACCTTTCAGTGTAATAGGAAAAATTAAGTTAGGCAATGTATATAGAGTTAAAATTTGAGCACCAAACAAATGTTAGGTACTATTATTACTTAATAATCATAACTTCTAAAAAGTGAATTTTACTTTAACTCCTACATCTTCAAATATGTATTGGGGAATGCACGAAGTTGACATATCGAAGCACACATTATAAATACTGTTAAGATTTTAAATCTAAGAATCATTTTTAAGTTGCTGTTAAGCATAGCTATTTTGACTAAATTTTCCTTGTTTTTCCTTCAAGTAAATTAAATTCCCAGAATCCCTTCTCATTTTTCTCTCCCTTTTAAGGTCTCAGTTCAACAGTTCTCTGAACAAAGACTTAGTATATCCTTTCAAATACATGATTACACTATGCACACAGTCTCATTTATCACCCTTTATAGAACCTCATAAGGTTCTTTTGCATTGAACCATTTTTTAAGATATTTAAAGGTGATTTTATAATACAAATAATTTCAATTTTATATCTATAACCGTAGGGAAATTATTCTAATTTGCAATGATATTAAATGCAAACTAAGTGAAAAGTACTAGTGAGAAACTCTGCAGAGTCATTTAGCTTTAGATTTTTTTCATAATGATACCTTTTGAGTTCTTCATTGGACCAAAGTTACATAGAAAGTAAATATATACCTGCAATTTAAAACTATTAATTAATTCTCTAAACATGAGCTCACATTTTTAAACAATATGTCATGTTTTCATGTGAAGACTGGTTAAAAGAACTGGGGGATTTTTTGGCATGTGCTACCAATATAAGATTCTGTCTCATAGTTAAGACTTTGGAGTATATTTCTTAGATTATGGACCTTTAACACCTGAAGAACTAAGGACATACTCTTTTGAATGATGGAAACTCTATTAGAATTTACTATGATCTTATGAATTTTATTGACTGAATAGTTTAACTTACAGCACACACATTGCTTCTATTTTGGCATTGCAGATATTTTAATTCTCTAATATTATATTCAGTAGTATGCACTTCCATTGTCATAGAACTATGAGAAATTATTTTAACAAGTGGTAAAGTCCTACAAATTACTATGAAGTAACCAATAGAATTTCTAGTATTTTTCTGATATCCTTTTCTTGTTATTATCAAAAACTATGTTAATTTATATAAATAAAATAGTAGAAAATAGGAAGCATGCAAGTAATGATAGTTAGTCTTCACTTATTCATGAATATTATCAATATTCTATATTGGGGATGGAATAGGCTCCAAATTTTATGCTAAATCTAGAGAATTCTAATGAGGATCTAAAACTGTGCCAAGAACCAAAGTAAGGAGATCGATTAGCAGTATTTGCTGAAAGAGATTAAGAAAACTAGTCACATGTATACCATGTATTAATCATGCCAAATGAATTCATTCTCAGACTACATTTTTCTCATTTTCAATTCCTCCTGTGGTTCATTATTTCTTTATTAGTCAAGCTTCTTGCAGCTGCAAGAAATAGAACCAAACTCAGAACGGTCTAAGGAAAAATAAATGTTTTTGATTGTCTAATGTAACTTGCATCCTTAGTGTTACATTTACGTTCAGGAACAGACAGATATGGGGGCTTTCTCAAATCCATCTAATCTCTTTTTTGCCTCCATATTGCCTCACTTCAATATACAATCTGTCTTTGTAGTGTCAAACGTGATCACCAACATCTTCAGGCTTTTATATTGTCAGTTTATAAACCCCAGCAGAAGAGAGCATCTTTCTAGTTACAGAATAAATTACATGGCACTCTCATTTGCTCAACTCAGAATGCAGCTCAGTAGTGGAGGAGGCTTAATTAGATCCAACAGAATTACATGGACTAATGGTGGAAAAGAAGCAGGACATGAAAGGAGATTCAGGAGGTTTTCACCTAAAAGAGAATGAAACCACAAATGGTCATGTTAACAAGAGATATCAACTAAATTGTCACTTTGATCATCTTCACTCTGTTTTCTATTGCTGCATAAACAATTGCCACAGACTTAGTTACTGTAAGCAGTAGTCCCCCTTTATTATCTTGCAATATCTTAGGTCAGAAGTCCAGGAATAACTTAGCTGGGTACTGTACTCAAGTTCTCACCAATTGGAAAAAAGATGTCAGCCTGAGCAGTCATCTAATTTTTACAGTCTTCTTCCAAGCTCAATGACTGTTGACACATTTCAGTTCTTCATGAATGTAGGACGGAATCCTTTAGCTCTCAGAGACTTTTCATTATTACCTGCCACATGTCCTACTATTTTGCTTTATCAAGGCCAAAAGAATGCTGTTTCTGCTGCTTCCATGCCTCTTACCTCCACCTCTAGACCTGCTTTTTAAGGACTGATTGGATTATGTTAGGACCACCCAGGGTAATTCACCTTTTGATTAACTTCAAGTCAAGTGGTTATATGTGCAATAGTATATCTGCAAGGATTCTTCACTTTCTCCATATAACATAACAATCATGAAGCATGAAACTTGGTGACCATTTTAGAATTCTGCTTATCACACCTAATAATTGCTGTCATCTAATAAAGTATAAAACATTAATGCACAGCTCTAAGGTAGAGATAGACTCATATTTTTTATTATTATTTTTTTATGTTTTTTTAAGATTTTATTTATTTATTTGACAGGGAGAGGCAGCCAGAGAGGGAACGCAAGCAGGGGGAGTGGGAGAGGGAGAAGCAGGCTCTCCGCGGAGCAGGGAGCCCGATGCGGGGCTCGATCCCAGGACCCTGGGATCATGACCTGAGCCGAAGGCAGACGCTTAACGACTGAGCCACCCAGGCGCCCCTAGACTCATATTTTTTAAAATATGAAGAAATAGGGATGCCTGGGTGGCTCAGTTGGTTAATCATCTGCCTTTGGCTTGGGTCATGATCCCATGATCCCAGGGTCCTGAGATCCTGGGGTCCTGCTTCTCCCTCTCCCTCTGTTTCTCCCCCTGCTTGTGCTCTCTCTCTCTCTCAAATAAATAAATAAAATTTTTATAAATAAATAAACAAAATAAGTAGAAGAAATAATATTTTCAAGGTTATATCTTTCTAATAAACTTATTGGCATCTCCTACCATGCTTTCTTTAACACAAAGAATACATTTTGGTTGTTAGTTTCTTATTGTCTATGTTTGTCTATTCTCCATTTTTTTCTTTCCTACTTCTAGTAACCCATAATCTTCATTTAGCCATGATCTATCAAAAACTTCAAACATGAGATATTATTTCTCTCCATTATGTAAATCTTCCAAAGAAATCATATTAAGTTTCACAATTTAAACTCATATAAAATTATAACATAACACAACCAAAGAATCCCTTTGTACAAAGTTTAAAAAAAATTTTTAGGGGTCATGTGAGCTATTTCTATGGCCATGGCATTTTTAAATTTTTTCACAAAAGCAACTATGAAGCAAGACAAAAATGACAAAAACAACTATTTTAGTACACCAAAAATTGGCAATATATTTACATAAAAAGTGTCTATGCCTGAATGAATACTGAACATCTAGTAAGAACAAGAATCAGTGGGGATCCAGCCTGATGATTTTCCCACCCCCAACTCCTACCCCAGAGCTTGACAAATGCAGAGATTTTTGCCAGGACAGGACAGGACAAACCGGCTCTTCTTGGCCACAGTCAAAGGAGTTTTACTTGATCTGGAGATGCGGGCAATGTCTACACCCAGCAGCATTATTGATGAACGTAACATTTTCAGACATAAGTGTCTGAAGGGCCAACTGTTGTACTAGCCCGGGGTTACATTTATATTTGGGGAAAGCTTATTTATGGTTCGGGATATAGGAATGAGCATCAGAGAAGAAAGGGTTGTATACGGCCACACACATCTGGCTGACCCTAAGGATTCCCATATGTGTACAGAAGACAAAAAACATTGCTCAAGAGAAAATAAAAGGTGAGACAGACTTGAAAATAACAGAACTTCTAAATTTTCCCACAGCTTGTAAACGGATCTATCAGCATATTGGCTAGAGGTAGTAGAACACATAAATCCAATCATTGACCTCTAACTTGCTTAAGGACAGTGGCTCTAGTAAACCAGTCTTACAAATAAAAACAATTAAAAAAAAAAAAAAGCTGAGAAAAGACAGCTACAGTGGCCACTCACCACAGAAGAATAAGATTTTGCAGGTTTTGCTGAGACAAATTACTTAATGAAAAAGGAAACAAAAACAGAGCAACAACATCCTTCAGGAAGTAAATCAGAATCCAGAATTGCTAAAACATTGAATTTTCAACAAAACATTATAAGATATTTGAATTAGAAAAAAAATTATAAATCATAATTTGGGAGACAAGATACTCAATAGATACTGTTTTAGATATAGGACTTGTCAGGCAAAGACTTCAAAGCAGCTATTATAAAAAGTTTAAAAATCAAAAGCAAACAATGTTTTTATTTTTATTTTTATTTTTTAAAGCAAACAATGTTTAAGAACTGAAAGTATTAGAATAAAGATTCAACAAAAAGAGATTACCAATAAAGATATGGAACTGATTTTTAAAAAAAAAATGGAAATTCTGTAGTTGAACATTACAATAATTAACTAACTAAATAAATAAAATAGGAAGCTTAACAGAAAATTTGAGATAGCAGAAAATATAATTAATGGACATACAAAAGACCAGTAGAAATTATCCAACAAGAGGAACAGAAAGTAAAGAATGAAGAAAAATTAGCAGAACCTTAGAGAACTATAGGATATCAACCCTATTGACAAGTATGAAAAGGGTCTCCTAGAGGAAGAGAAGAATAGAGAAAAGAAAAAGGAAAAAAAAAAAAAACTAAAGAAATAACAAGAACTTGATAAAACACATTAGTGTTTTAATAGAATTGTGTTTAAATAGAATTGTAAATAAATCCACATTTAAAGAAATCATAGTCAACCTGTTGAAAGACAAAGACAAATTTTGAATAAAGCAAAGGAAAAATGACTCACCATGGAGAGGAGTGACACAATATGATTAAGGACTGACTTCATCTAAAACCATGGAAACCAGAAGACAGTGAAATAACATATTCAAAGGAGTGAAAGAAAAGCAAGCAAGCGAACAAAAACTGTCAACCCAGAAATGTATATCCAGCAAAATATCTTTCAAAAATAAAAATGAAATTCAGGTATCCATAGATAAACAAATACTGAAAGAAATGGCTCCTAGTAAATCTACTTTATATGAAATTATACAGGAAATTCTTCAGACTAAAAGGAAATTACATGAGACAATATTCAAATCACAGAAAGAAATAAAGAGTACCATAAACACTAAATAA
Source organism: Halichoerus grypus (assembly GCF_964656455.1). Lineage (NCBI taxonomy): Eukaryota > Metazoa > Chordata > Mammalia > Carnivora > Phocidae > Halichoerus > Halichoerus grypus. Next base: position 23,566,537 of record NC_135714.1, read on the forward strand.
GTTAGATAATATAAATGAATCTGTAAGTATATTTTTCTCATATCTTCCCTAATGTCTTTAAAAGGCAAATATTATAACACAATAATTATAACATTTAATTATTGTGTTTGTATAACATAGAGATGTAATATATATAAGTTAATAATGGTAGAGTGGTAGGGGATCAGAGCTATATTGGAGCAAAGTTTATATATTATACTGGAATCAAGTTAGCATTAATATGAAGTTAATTTAACAAATTAAGATTAATACTGTAATCCTGAGATCAACCATGAAAAAACAACTCACAAAAATATAAAATTTTTAAAAGGAACTAAAATTGCAACAAAAAATATTGAAAATTAATAACAGAAATATGAAATGACTAGGATGTCCACTTTCTCCACTTTTATTCAACATAGTACTGGAAGAAACCCATAGCAATCACACAAGAATAAGTAGTAAAAATACCCAAATTAGTAAGGAAGAAATAAAACTGTCACTATTTGTAGATGAAGTAATACTAAAAAGAGAAAACCCTAGAAACTCCACCAAAAAACCATTAAAGTAAAAAATTCAGTAAACTTGCAGGATACAAAATTAATATACAGAAATCTGTTATGTTTCTATGCATTAATATCAAAGTAGCAGAAAGAGGAATTAAGAAAACAATCCCACTAATAATTTCATCAAAAAGAATAAAATATTGAGAATTAATACTGTTAAAATGTCCATACTACCAAAGGAAATGTACAAATTTAATGCAATACCTATCAAAATATCAATACTATTTGTCACAGAACTAGATCAAATAATTCTAAACTTTTATAAAACCACAAAAGACCCTGAATAGCAAAAGCAATCTTTAGAAAGAACAAACCTGGAGATATCCTAATCCCAGATTTGAAGCTCTACTACAAAGCTTTAGTAATACAAACAATATGGTACTAGCACAAAAACAAGCACATAGATCAATGAAACAGGATACAGAGCCCAGAAATAAAGCCACCCTTATATGGTCAGTTGATCTATGACAAAGGAGATAAAAATATACAATGCAGAAAAGAAATAAATTCAAAATATATTTAAGACCAAAATGTAAAACCTAAAACCATAAAACTCATAAGAGAAAATATATACAGTAATCTCTTAGACATTAGCCTTAGCAATATTTTTCTGGACATGTTTATTCAAACAAAGAAAACAAAAGCAAAAATAAACTATTGAGACTACATCACTGTTAAAAGTTTTACACAAGGAAGAAAACCATCAACAAAATGAAAGACAACCTGCTGAATGGAAGAAGATATTTGCAACTGATACATCTGATAAGGGATTCATATCCAAAATATATAAAGAACTCATACAAGTCAACTCCAGAAACCTATACAAGCCAATTAAAAAATGAGCAGAAGACATGAATGACATTTTTCCAAAGAAGACATACAGATGGCCAACAGGGACATAAAAAAAAAAAAAAATCATCAGTTATCATCAGAGAAATGCAAATCAAAACCATAATGAGAAATCACCAGTCAGAATGGTTAGTATAAAAAGACTAGAAATAACAAGTGTTGGTGAGGATGTGGAGAAAAGGAAACACTTGTGCACTGTTAGTGGGAATGCAAATTGTTGCAGCCACTATGGAAAACAGTATGAAGTTTCCTCAAAAAATTAAAAAATAGAAATACCATATGGTCCAGTAACTCTACTGCTGGGTATTTAGCCAGAAAAATAAAAACAAAACCAAAACCAACACTAATTCAAAAAGATGTATGCACCCCTATATTTATTGCAGCATCATTTATAATGGCCAAGACATGGAAGCAAACTAAGTATCCAGTGATAGATGATGGATAAGGAAGGTGTTGTGTGTGTGTGTGTGGAATGGATAAGGAAGGTATTGTGTGTGTGTGTGTATTTATATATACACATACATACACATATATACACATACATATGTATAATACTTCATTATATATGTATATATGTCTACACATGTATGCATGAGTATGTATCATACACACACACACACACACACAGAGGAATATTTTCAGCCACTGAAAAGAATGAAATCTTGCATTCATGACAACATGGATGGACCTAGAGGTTATTATGCTAAATGAATTAAATCAAATAGAGGAAAATAAATACCATATGCTTCCATTTATGTGTGGAATCAAAAAACTAAGAAACAAAAAAATAGAAACAGACTCTAAATACAGAGAACAAACTGGTGGTTGCTGGAGGGAAGAGGGGTGGAAGGATGGGCAAAATAGGCAAAGAGGATTAAGAAGAACAAATTTCCGGTTATAAAAAAAATTAAGTCATGGAGATGAAAAGTACAATATAGGGAATATGCTCCATTGTTTACATGAGAGCTCTTCGTGTATATTAGAGTTTACACTTTGTGCTGTAAAGTTCTATTGGTTTTGACAAATGCCTAATATGAAATATCCACCATTACACTGTTGTACAGAATAGTTTCACTGCTTTAAAATTCCCCTGTGCTCCACCTATTCATACTTCCTTCCTTTGCCTCAAATTCCTGGCAGCCACAAATTTCATTCTGCCTCATAGTTTTGTCTTTCTCAGAATATCATGCAGCTGGAATTGTACAGAATAGCTTCTTGGTTGTAAGTTCCTCTATGTCTGATCATAGCTTGATAGCTCACTTCTTTTTAGCACTGAATAATAGTCAATCATAAGGATGTATCACAGTTTATTTATGATTTGCATATTAAAGGGCATCTTGGTTACTTCAAATATTTGGTGATTATTAATAAAGCTCCTACAGGTTTTCGTGTGGGCATACATTTTCAACTCATTTGGGTAAATACCTAGGAGCATGATTGCTAGATCAAATGATAAGACTGTTTTACTTTGTAAAAAATTGGCAATTTCTTTCATATTGCTGTACCAATTTGCATTTCTACCACTTCATTTTGTGAAGTTCTTGTTGCTCCACACCATCATCTGTATTTTGTATTGTCAATGTTTTGAATTTTAACCATTTCAGAATTTTAACCATTCTAATAGGTATAATTAAATTATGGTAATTAAATTAAATACTTGTATATGGAACAAACACAAGAAATTTGATTCCATAAAGAATTCTCTTTACAGAAGAGACTATACTGTGGCCTGGAAGTTTACAAATGCTGTTTTATTTAACAGAATATCTTTGGAGACAATAAAGCACACTGATGTAAAAAAATAGTTTTAAATTGTTATTTTCTAATGACATATGATATCAAACATTATTTCATGTGCTTATTTGTGTATCTTCTTTGGTGAGGTGTTTATTCAGATCTCTTGTCCATTTTTTTTGCCCATTTTTAATTGGTTAATTTCTTTTCTTATTGTTGAGCTTGAAGAATTCTTGGTGTATTTTGTACACAAGTCTTTTATCAGATAAGGGTTTTTCAGGGGTGCCCGGGTGGCTCGGTCTGTTAAGCATCTGGTCAGCTCAGGTCATGATCCCGAGTCATGGAGCCCCGCATGGAGCCCCGCATCAGGCTCCCTGCTCAGCGGGGAATCTGCTTCTCCCTCTACCCCTCCCCTTGCTTGTGCTCTCTCTCGCTCACTCTCTCTCTCAAATAAATAAATAAAATCTTTTAAAAAAAGTGTTTTTCAAATATTTTCTTGCAATCTGTGGATTACCTTTTTATTATCTTATCAGTGTCTTTCAGAGAGCAGAAATTTTTAATTTTAATGATGCTCAACTTATTCCTGTATGGATTTCACTTTTGCTGTTGGATCTAAAATGGCATTACCAAATCCTAAATCAAGTAGATTTTTGCCCTATTATTTCCTATAAGTTTTATAGTTTTGAATTTTATATTTAAGTCTATGGTTAATTCCAAATTTTTTTTTTCTTAAAGAAGTGTAAGTCAGTGTTCAGGTTCTTTGGGTTTTTTGTTTTTGTCATGTGGACATCTAGCTGTTCTAGCACCATTTGTTGAAAAGACTACTTATCTACTGAATTGATTTTGCTAGTTTATCAAAGATCACATGACTACATTTGTGCTGATCTATTTCCGGGCTCTGTTCTGTTCTACTAATCTGTCTATCGTTACATCAATATGACATTGTTTTGATTATTGCAAAGTTTTGAAATTGGATATTGTCAGTACTCCAACTTTATTTTTTCTTAATATTGTGTTGACTATTCTGGGTCTTTTGCCTTTCCATATAAACATTAGAATCTGTTTTCAATATCCATTACTAACTTGCTGGGATTTTGACTGGGATAGCATTGAATGTATATCAAGTTGAGAAAAACTGACATCTTTATAATATTGTGTTTTCCTGTTCATGAATATGGAATATATTTCCAATTATTTACATCTTTTTTTATTTCTTTTTATAATAGTTTTATAGTTCCCTCATAAAGATCTTGTATATATTTTGTTAGATTTATACCTAAGCATATCAGTTGTTGATACTCCTGTAAATAGTGTTAACTTTTTAAGTTTCAAATTCTAATTGCTCACTGTATATTAAAAAAAAAAGTAGGTGACTTTTTATATTACCCTTAAATCCTACAACCTTGTTATAATTGCTGATTAGCTTCAGTGGTTTTTGGTTGATTTTTTTGGAATTTTCTAAACAAGCATGTGTTAGTAAGGAGTTGGGGAGGAAGTTTTCTTTAATCTTATGATTTGGTCTCAATCTTTTTTTTTTTTTTCCTTTTTTTGTAAAGAGTAGCAATTTTTATTATTTTTTTAAGACTTTATTTATTTATTTGACAGAGAGAGACACAGCAAGAGAGGGAACACAAGCAGAGGGAGTGGGAGAGGAAGAAGCAGGCTTCCCGCTGAGCAGGGAGCCCGATCTGGGGCTCAATCCCAGCATCCTGGGATCATGACCTGAGCTGAAGGCAGATGCTTAAGGACTGAGCCACCCAGGCGCCCCTGGTCTCAGCCTTTTATTAGATCTGTACCCCTGGGCTCTAACCTTCACAGTTACTTCTCAGGATTTTTTTCTCCTTAGGTGAGATAGGTAGGCAAGATGGAGGCTAGAGGTGGGTACTTCCCTTACCCAGGTCAGTAAGAATGTGGTAAGATAGTTTCCACTGAGGCAGATGTTTGTTAAGGAGAACAGAATACTCTGGGCTTATTTCTAAATGGCTGTTTTCCTCTATTTATGCCTGAAGCTTTAGGAGATTTTCCTCAGATATTCACCCTGAGAATCTGGTGGGTTTCCTAACGGTTAAACTCATAAAGTTGTTACTTTTTCATTAAGCACTATCTAGTACTTAACATAATCATCATATAGTTCATCTCTATTGTATGAAAAATGTAGGTAATAGCAGCTCTCATCAGAAATACATGCAATTTTAAATTAGGCATTTATTAATTTTTAAAAATGCAAAGAATGAAACTAAATTCACAGAAGTATTTAATATATTTGTTCAAACTCACGAATGAATAAATGAGTGACCAGTATTAAAAAAAAAAATCAACCAGTAAAACTTCAGAAAGAATCCACAAATTAATATTCTAGATAATTCAAGAGAATTCACATATTGAGTGGTCAATATCATATGAATAGTCTGGACATCCTTACTCTTTTATTCAAGTGTATTACTATTATTACTAATTTCCTTTTTTAGACACATTCTGATATTGTATGATGCACATATACTTTTTTTATAGAATGTATTTCAGGATAGCTAGTCTTAAACATTCAGTTCCTTTTGATCATGGTTATTCTGACATAAATGGATCTGATGAAGATGATAAGTAAGTGACTATTCAAAGGAGAGGTTGCACAGTCTTAGACTGTCACAAAACATTTTATAAGTGTGATTCTCAAAATCTAATTTGTATTAATGGGAAAGTACATTTTTTTCTATAAACACTGTAATATTTATTTGTGAAATCCAAAAAATATATTAACAGAATAACATACTGTAGTCCATACATGTATTGAAAGAGGCACTTTAAAGATTTTATTTATTATTTGAGAAGCGAGCACAAGCAGGGGGAGGGACAGAGGGAGAAGGAGAAGCAGACTTCCCACTGAGCAGGGAGTCCAATGTGGAGCCAATCCCAGGACTCTGGGATCATGACCTGAGCTGAAGGCAGATGCTAAACCCACTGAGCCACCCCAGAGCCCCTGAAAGAGGCACTTTTAAATGGAATGATAAAGGGATGGTTTAATGAAGGCTAAGCAAGAAACCCAGAATCCTATATTGCACTGTTCTGGAGATATAAGCTTTTTGATTTCTTTAAAAAGTTAGGGTTGTCAACTATTATCTTTTTTCCCAATAATTTTCTTTCAAAATAAAATAGTCCTACCCCCCATTTATTTTGCAAAGACCAAGTCTATGGCAGATAAGCAGGATTCCTTACTTTACATTTTATGGGCAGTCTCTTTAATATCCTCATATTCTATATCTTTGGGCACATGACACTTAGGTCATGTTTTTTCAGAGCCTAATACCAATTAATGCCATTAATGGTGTGAAGGTGATTTCAAGTGATGGATGTACTCAGGTCTATAAGAAAACTACCAAGTTTTTTGCACACAAGCACAAAATCTATATATTAAATGATAGTATTTACTGGATATAAATACAGGATTTTACACATTGACAGAAATGGAAAGGATCAATTTTTTTTTTTTTTTAATTAATGACATGGGTGATCTGATATTGTCAGTTGATGATGAATCACAGTTTTTACTTGTCTTATTAAAAATAGGTGAAATTAAAATTTTATTTTCTTCTCTATTTTATTCCCATATGTCAACTCTCTTTTAATTCATTTATTATTTCTTATTTTTGTTACTGTTTCACAAATTTTCTATTTAGAGTTCCAAGAACAGTGTTTCATGTGTGTACTTCATTCTAATTAGATACATCTGTCATTATATGCATTATTTTCAACTTATGTCAAGCACATAACCTGGTATAGTTCTTTAAAATTACCAGCATAAGATTTCAACTTTGTAATTATCCATATTTTTCATTATAAAAGTAATGGATAGAAAAACTGAAACAATATAATACTCTATAAAGTAAAAATAAAAATAATAATCACATTGTTGTCACCACCTGTCTTCTTCCCACTTCAACCATTTCCACCATGAGTAACGATAATGAAAATTTTGTATGTATATCATTCCCGATCTCTAGATCTTTTTCTATAGAGCATACACACACACACACACACACACACACACACACAATTTATTCTAACATTATTATTTTAGACTTATGGATCTGTGAGCAATTTTTCCCCTACTGTATTACTCAACAAGTTAGCAATACAAATGTCATCTCATTTTTTTAGCTTGCTGTGCACTATTCTATCCTACCGATATGCCATAATGTCCTTATTAAGGTACATGTAGATGGTTACTGACTTTTTTTACCTTTGTAAATAATATTGTAAGAAATATGATTTATCTATATGCATCACACCTATGTAAATAATTGCTTAGGATATTCCTAGAATTAAACTTGGATAGTCAAAAGTAAAATAAAAAAAAAAAGTAAAATAAATAAATGCATATTTATATTTTTGTTAGATACTATCATATTAATTTCCAAAAACTCTGTGACAATTTATTTTATTTTATTTTTATTCACTGTGTTTTGGAAAAATTGTCAGGCTATTGTTTTTTGTTTTTTTTTTAAATAAAAAAGGCATTGTGATAACCCTAACTTTTTTTAAGATTTTTTTTTTTTTTTTTTATGTATTTGACAGAGAGAGACACAGCGAAAGAGGGAACACAAGCAGGGGGAGTGGGAGAGGGAGAAGCAGGCCTCCCGCAGAGCAGGGAGCCTGATGCGGGGCTTGATCCCAGGACCCTGGGATCATGACCTGAGCCAAAGGCAGACGCTTAACGACTGAGCCACCCAGGCGCCCCGATAACCCTAATTTTTGATAGTATTTCCATACAATATTAACCAGGAAGGGATGAAAGATTAAAATAGTTACTAAGTAAATACCTACTAGCCTATCTTGCGAGCAGGCTTTCTCTCATTTTTCTGGCTCATTATCTGACTTTTTAAATTTAATTTCTCACACCATATACATATAGCTCAGCGACTTGGGCCATCATCTACCTAACTTTTTCTTGATTAGATTTTTCATGACCATTTTCATTTGAAATATACAAAAATACCTAGAATTAGAGAAATAACATTAACTTCCAAATTAAATGATCTTAATCTGTGGACACCCTTTCCATATTGCCCAGTATTCTGATTTTTTTAGTGCTGTACACACTGATATTTAAAATGACGTGATTGGGGTGCCTGGGTGCTCAGTAAGATAAGCATCTGACTTCGGCTCAGGTCACGATCTCAGGGTCCTGGGATAGAGCCCCCCAATGGAGCCCTTATCAGATTGAGCCCTTATCAGATTCCATGCTCAGCAGGGAGTCTGCTTCTCCTCCTTGGTCTCCCTCTGCCCCTTCCCCTGCTCGTGTTCTTTCTCTCTCCCAAATAAATAAATTAAATATTTAAAAAAATAAAATAAATAAAATGCCACTACTGATTTTGGAATCACATTAGTTTAGTTTTGCCACTGTGGTGTTTCTTTGTTTTTTATTTATTTGAGAGACAGAATGAGAGAGAGAGAGAGCATGAGAGTGGGGAGGGTCAGAGGGAGAAGCAGACTCCCTGCTGATCAGGGAGCCCTATGTGGGACTGGATCCTGGGACTCCAGGATCATGACCTGAGCCGAAGGCAGTCGCTTAACCAACTAAGGCACCCTGTGGTGTTTCTTTGGTGCACTAACTTTCAGTCTTCCAAATGGACTCTTATTATTTCTAGCCTGCCTTTGTCATCTCTACAGCTTTAACTTCTGGGTGTCCAGAAGTCCTGCCTATTTATGTTTAATCAGTTTGGTGATTATTCTCTTTCCCCGTCACTAATTCAGATACAATACAAGACCCTTTGCTGCATCCAGAAGAGAGAGCGGCGAGCTCGCCTGGTGCTAATTCTTTGAAATGGAAGAGGCTGTAACTCCTGTTCTCTTACCTCCCTCTTTTCTGATCTTCCTTTTCCTCATTACCAACCTCTCTCTCTCTCAGCTATTTTTTCTCCACTTTCAAAAGTACTTTTAGGCCTTGAGAGGTTTGTGTTTCTATGGAACCTTTTTTAAAAAGCAGTTCAAAAACACTTACCTGTCATCATTTTGGTTAATTCTCATAGTTCACTTTACGTTTCCAAGGAGCACGTTCTACATTGATAATACCGTTTTATTTTTTTTTTTTTTTAAAGATTTTATTTATTTATTTGAGAGAGAGAATGAGAGACAGAGAGCATGAGAGGGAGGAGGGTCAGAGGGAGAAGCAGACTCCCTGCCGAGCAGGGAGCCCGATGCGGGACTCGATCCCGGGACTCCAGGATCATGACCTGAGCCGAAGGCAGTTGCTTAACCAACTGAGCCACCCAGGCGCCCGATAATACCGTTTTAGATTGACTCTAAGGAATAAAGAAACCAAGTATACTTTTAAGGACACATCACAAGAGAGAAATAAAATCAGGAATAAACTTTTACTTTGAATTCATTCTTCAACAGCTATTTACGGAGTGTCTCCTTTGTCAGAGCTCAAGTATGACAGAGTTGATTGCTTTTCTTTTCCTAAATAAAATATGTGATGTTTCTGTAAGTAATAAAGAAACATAGAGTATTACTAGCATTGATGTATTATTATTCAAGGGTAGGAAAAGCTGTGTATGTTTCTGCTTTTATTATCATTTCTAATCAGTAATAAAATATGTATAGAACTCACCAGTTTTTTATTTGCCCATACTTTGCCAAAATTTTCCTGGGGAACTCTGACAAGGGTGAGATTAAAAAAAAAAAAAAAGATATATCAAGAAAGTTACTTGTTTGCTATTGAAAATCTATCAATATTTGGTGAATTTAAGCTGTTCTTTCAAAGACTTTAATACTCAAGGAGTACAAATTTTACTTTTTTTTTTTTTTTTTAAGATTTTATTTATTTGACAGAGAGAGAGACAGCGAGAGAGAGACAGCGAGAGAGGGAACACAAGCAGGGGGAGTGGGAGAGGGAGAAGCAGTCTTTCTGCAGAGCAGGGAGCCCAATGCGGGGCTCGATCCCAGGACCCTGGGATCATGACCTGAGCCGAAGGCAGCCGCTTAGCAACTGAGCCACCCAGGCGCCCCACAAATTTTACTTTTAAGTTGCATAATTTTTAGGGCTTGAAAGTATTTTTACATGTATTGTCCTAATAATCTTAGCAGCCCTTGGAAATGCATATAATTATTCCCATTTCATAAATGAGGAAATTGGTATCAGAAAGTGTAAATCATTTTAAAGGGCTAAGGGTAACTTAATTTTTAAATTAAAGAGCTGAAATTAAAATCCAAGTTTTCTGGCTCTGGGTCAGTAACTTTTGTCTCTTAATACACAAAATAATTATTAAGGGTTTATAAAATGTCAGGATTTCATAGGCTTTGTCTTTAATCATTCCAAACACTGAATGGAATACCTTATTAGAATTCTAGCTTTACAGGCGGGGATTCACAGACATGAATTCCACGGCTAGTTGAGAGTGAACATGGGGATCAAACCCTGCCTGATTGCATAGTCAACACCCATGGCTATGACACCCACTTTTTGTCACTTTTGACACTAATTGAACCATGTATTTGGGATATATTTTATTCATGGAATTATGACCAACGTAGAACAGTTGCTTTTACTCCTCAAAAGTACACCTATACAGCATGTCTGGGATGAAGTCTTGGATGTGTCTTTTGTGCCCGGCTCATCCAGGTGCTGTCTACAGAGCAGGAGCCAAAGTTTCACCTGAAATCCTATGAGGAATTCAACCCCTAAGGCCCCACATGGCAGACCTGCTACATAACAATCTTCATTTGACTAAGATCTCCAGGTGATTCTCTGCATGTTAAAGTTTAGATAGCATTGCCTTAGTCAATCAGCAATCACCAAAAACCACTGTGAAAACTGAAAAAAAAAGTATTTCAGAGTTATCTGAATTTGGTGATTTTTAGTGTCTCTTATTTATAAATGTAAAATATTTTTCCTTATAATGTCTTTGCAACTTGTAGGGGTCTGTGGTTTTATGGATAACAGAATTTAAGAAAATACCTTTTATATTTAGCCCCATTGGGCCTACTTTTGCTTTAGCCCTCTAGATTTCTCCTTGCTAAGTTTCATGAAGATCTATTATATTGATGACAAAGTACTTTGGATATATATTAGCATTATACTTCTGCAATATAGACTGCATACTAAAAAAAAAAAAAAGTGAGGAAACGGTTAGTTTGGAAAACTTGAAGCATAAATCAAATGTTTGTCTCCTTTGGGGACATTTAAAATAATATGTGAGAAAACCATTGAAGGCAATAATGTACCTAGGTCAGGCTTTTTTTTTTTTTTTTTTTGAACACTGGAGTACAATAATACACTATTTAATGTCAGAAATGTTTTTAAATCTCATAGTATCCTTCTTCTGAATCTGTATCTCAAGTTAAAATGATCAGAGAAAAATTTGTCTAAATATACATGATTTGCATCTGTTTAGAAAATTTAAAAGAAGAAGAAGAAGAAGAAGAAGCAGCAGCAGCTTCCCATATACATTTATATCTTCATAAAGCTTGGATACCTAAAGAAAGAAACATATTTTTTTTTTTAAAGGAGAAAAAAAATAATGTCAAGGCTATCAGCCCAGTTGATCACAATATATCTTTACAATCCATAATATTACTAAGGCTATGTCTCTAAGTGTCAAGTGATTTACCTGTATTCATTGTATCTTTTAATTTATTTGTTTTGTATCATTTTGAAGGATTATAGAAGGTAAGGAAGTATATTACCAGTTAAAGTAAGACTGGTTTTCTGTCTACATTTTTTACCCTCAGGCAGCAAGTTGACAAATGGGCATGAATTTAACCTCTCAGTGTTCCATAAGCTGGTATTGTCCTGACATTGCAAAGTGTTTACCACAAAAATACTCCACATCCATCACCCAGGACCAGCCTTTGCCTGATTCTAATTCCACTGACATTGAAATCTGAAGCTCTCTGTGAGTCATTTATCACACTTATTAAAATGTTCCATTGTGGATTAGAATAGCAATTTGCTATTATTTCAGAGTGCTGCCCACAGGGCATTCTATGCAGCACTCTTAATACTTTATTGAAATAGTACTTTGATTTTAATAAACGACTCTTTGTAAAGGTACCTTGCTTTCAATTATGAAAGGTGATGTTGGCTTTTTAAAATCTGGCATCTGTGCCCAAGATTATGTAAATCCTTTAGTTTAATATTGCATTTTTCTGCTCTAAATATTCTACCCTCAGTATTTCAACATGGATATATCAACTGGATTAATTAAACTGTTGTGTAAGGAATATCTTTCTAAATTTCCTTTTTGAAATGTGGTCAAATGATCAACATATAATGAAGACTTTGAGGTAACAAATATATTTCATATGAATGAAGGGTTTTTTCTTCATTCTTTTTTCTTATAAGAAATGAGGTATTTGCACAACAGAGAGATAACTTCAGAATAGAACCTGTTATTTTGTACAACAGACTTTTTCCCAAAGATTTGTTACAATTTTACTCTTTTCTCAGAAACCTTTGGATATATAGTATCCAATCCACTCTCCGTCTTTCTCCTTCTCTCTTTCATTTTCCTCAAGAATAACATTTATCTCTTTGACATCTGACTAGGAAAAGGATAAAAGTGATTTGGTACAAGTTTTAATTCTCCTCTTTTATTTGAAGATTCAGTCATTGTAATTCCAAAGAAACAGATAGTCCTTTATTTTTGAAAGAAAACAAGATTGACTTGTGATTTAAAAATTTAAAATAACATATAAAATTATAGATGGCATAAATTGATGTTCCATGTCCTTTGATAGCTGAAACATACTAGAACAGTGTATATTTCCTCCTGAGATACAGTTCTACCTTAGCCAATAAAGCAGTTGAACTACAGGTTAAATTACTTAACCAAGGTTACACAGGAAATGAGAAGAAGAGACAGAGATATAGCTTTTAGCTAAGAAATCTTAATGCCTTTTCCTGATGCTAGGTTGTGCTTATTTCTCAACTTTGACATGTCCCTTTAAATACCTGCTTTTTTTTTTTTTTTTTTTTGCCATCCAGGAAAATTGAGTTGGAGACTATATATATATATATATTTTTTTTTTCTTCTAAATTCAAACCTGACCTAGTAACTTTGTAGCAATTTATCATACTGAACCATAGGAGATTTAAATTTCAAAATGACCTTAATTCCTTAGCTCTGCAATCTGATAATTTTAAAAAATCTTTATGGAAAACTTACAGGGGAATATGATCCCCATGTATAGTAATTTGCATGAAAAATGGCATGTGATTAGATCTCTTACACCAGACAACAAGGAAAAGGCTACAAAACAAAACTCTAAAAAAAAATAAAAAAATAAAAAAAAAAAGTTAAATATTAAGACAACAGAGTGAATGTGGAGAGAGAAATCTGAGGGAGATAGTAGAAATAAAAAAAGTCCTATCTGAATGAAAGGGATTCAGTCTTCTAAAACCACTAAAACATAACTTCAGTCCTCATTTTTATCCTATCTTTTGTCTTCAAAGTGGAAAATCACTGGATTTTGTCTCAGAGGATTGTTTTACCTAGAAACTATGATTCCAAGCAAGTCCCATCAGTGGGAAAGAAAGAAAAGACAGAGAAGACTCTGCATAGGGTCTTCACTTCTTCTCCAGAACAAACACCTGGGAATGGATTCAGAAATTGTCATAAGGACTCTATGGATTCATCCTGGTTTCACAAGTGTATATTTAGAATTTCCGCAGCTAAATTAAAAAAAAATCCAAAGAGGCGTATACATAGCCTTTAATGTAGCTTCTGTGCTGTTTGGCAGCATGGATTATATTTTTCTCTTCCATTTTCTGAAATTTGAGTTCTGAGAGATGAGAGAGATTCCAAAGCCTTGCCCAATTCTGACACACATGCTGTCATGCAGATTAAGGTCATGGGATAGATGATATCCTACATTGAAAGACCTGATCATAACTATTGGAAACAATGACATTTACTAAAGAAGAAGTTGAATAGACAACTAATCACAGTTCAAAACAGCAATTATAAAAATAGATAGGATGGTATCCTCCCCCTTTTTTTTTTTTGAGAGAGAGAGAGCGAGCAGGGAAGTGGTAAAGGGAGGGGGAGAGAGAGTATCTTAAGTAGGTTCCACGCCCAGCATCGGCCCCAATGTGGGGATCAATCTCACAACCCTGAGATCATGACATGAGCCAAAATCAAGAGTTGGATGCTTCACTGATTGAGCCATGCAGGTGCCCCATCTTCCCCTTTTCCAAACAGACTAGTAGGCCTATCTAGAAATTATTTTTATGAAAAAAATATGTTTCCCTATAATAACTATCTTTACAGGATGAGCAAATTCCCTACTTCACACCTCAAAATAAGGTAGCTACAATATATATTTCAATTTCAATTTATTCTATGTTAAACCTGTCAAGCTGAAGTAGTATTTTCTTTTCTACTACACAAATTCAAGGGCCTCTAAGAGTATTTGAATAGTGATGACTCTATTACAGCTAATTGAATACCTGGGAAAAAAATAAAGATTTAAATAAGAAAAACTGATAAGGGTGGAGGAAAATACCTCCAAATTGAAGTTTGATTCAGGTGTCTTTCATGTAATTTCCCATTACAGAAATAATAATTAAAGCCCAGTAACACTTTGTTTTTAAATAACTCACCAGTCAAAATAAAACTATTAGAAATATCTGACAGCCATAGTAAGAAACACATGAATCCAGTCACATAGTGTTAACATTTTTCCATCTCTGCTGCCAATTTAATATCCATAAAAGTTTGGAGTTCACTTTTGTGTTAAGTAACACCTTGGAGTTGAAGAAAATATTTAATTGCAAATATCAAATTGGATGACTTTTACTAAGGATACTTTGTATGTTACTGTTTCACAATAAATACATGCGTAAAGAAATTCACTTACCAGGCAACTACCTAATTAACTTTTTTAACATAAAATAAATAGGTTGGATTCTAATTCATCCAATCATGTAAAGTATATGAAAAAAGGCCAGATATACCAATTGGTGTTATGTTGCAATAAAAAGATGGGCTTTTGAAAGAAGTTCTAGGAATTTTGTCTATATACTACACATTAAATATGATGAAAGACTTACTCAGTATTGTTGAGATTCATCAAATTGCTGTGAAGATTATATACGATAATACATGGAAAATCATCAGACCTATGTCTGATATTTCTTTGATAAGCTTCCAAGAAATAAATTCCAAATAAATTATATTACTAATTGTTAAATTGGAAATTTTGTGATTTTAAATTTTAAGTTTTGATAAAAAGCCTACAGCATACAGATATAACAATGTTGAGAAGAAAAATTATAGCCTGGATTTTTATATTAATAAAAAGTGAATTAGCTAAAATAAGACAAATAAAGTCCTAATTATGCCCCGTACATGATAACCTCTCAGGGTTTAGAATATGAAGAAGTGTAGATTAGAATTAGCTTATTTTTATGTTATTAGAATCTAAATAATTTTGTTCACTTGATATATAGCAGAGAGAGCTGAACTGAATTTTCCTTCTATTAATGTTTTTCTATATTCCCTCATATTCTTACAGTTGTTTTTTTTTTTAATATCTATGTGCTAAAGTCCTCTATTCACCTATTAAAAAATGTATTTTTATTTCTCTTTTCCTTGAAATCCTTTCAGGGAGTGCTGTTAATATTTACTGAGCACCTTCCATGTGCTCGTTGGTACAAGAAGAGTTCTTTTTAACAAGAAGAAAATAGTCTTTTCCGGGGGGTAGGGAGTCAGTTTCATAAATGCAGCTATAACCACTACTCTTAATGCGATCCAGCTGAATCTGGCTGCAGTCCACTGGGGTGATGATCTGAATGGGAGCTCTGTGAAAATGACACGTAAGACACACCCTGCAATACTCATCTCCATCTTACAGATTTTAATTATAACATATGATGCTAAATTTTATGGTTCATAAATATTTGAACATTACTAATTTGGGGTTCTATACTTTAAAAGATAAATACTTTGGGGACACCTGGGTGGCTCGGTCAGTTAAACGCCCCACACTTGATTTCGGCTCAGGTCATGATCTCAAAGTCATGAGATCTGGCCCTGAGTCAGGCTCTGTGCTGGTTGGAGCCTGCTTAAGATTCTCTCTCTCCTTTTCCCTCTGCACCTGTCCCCCGGCTCACACATGCTCTCTCTCTCAATGTAACATATGAACAGGTTTTCTTTATAACCAACTTGTCCTTTTCTTTTTAGAGGTGGGTTTAGCCCAGTTACACCCATTGCTGTCAGAGATATATCTGGTTGGCATTCTTTCATAGTTTATACTATGCATTATCTTTTGTCATAATTTTTTGCCTTTCATTTTCTTTTAAAAATTTATTATATGTTTTGTGTTTTTTTTCTCTAACTATATTTCTTCTGGTGTTTTTTTTTTTTTAAACTTCCTCCCTCCCTTCCTTCCTTTCCTCCTTTTTTTTCTTCTTATTCTTTCTTTTTGGGGGTGGTGGTGGGGAGAATGTACTTTTGTAGGCATTTCTCTGTAACTCAATTTTACTCTGGATTAAAGAAAATCTGAATATTTGATTATTTTCTCTTTATAACTCATTTGACATTTTACTTAGTTGCTAAAATCTTTCTTTTTTACCTTTTATGAACACTACTTTTACTGGGAAATGTCTTATTGTTGACATTTCTGTATCAATAATTCTTGGATTTTAAGTATTACTTATTATTTCATAGACAGCACTTCAATTATGTATTAAAAAAATTAGAAGAAACTGATTAGGTATGTGATAGATCTTCTTTACCTCTCTTCCAAATCGAGCCTTTCTTTTATTAGATCTGTGTTTGAATGCTGATCATTTCAACTTTGCTTATTTCTTCTTCATTGAGCAATTTCTGGCTTATTGTTCATTTTTGCCATAGCATTATATTTTCTTTTTAGTTATTTCTTGGATTCTGTTGCTCATATTTCATCTCTTTAATACATTTTTTTTTGTCTTTGCATTGTGCTCTTACTGTACAATGGGATTTGATTGAGGTTTTATTTTTTTTTCAATTTATAGTGGCATTTTGTCAAATACTTTATCTGCTCAAGGACACCATTTTTTTATTGTTTATCTGCCAACATTTTTGTGTCTCCTTTCTTTCCCTCCCTTTTTCCTATTATCTCTTCCTTTTGTTTTATTTTTCTTGTTATTTATCTACAGGTTCTATTTGGGTTTTAGGCTAATTATTGTACTTTTTCAAATGAGGTAAGTTTTGGATGGACCCAGGTATTAGTAAAAAGTTCATCTTGGGGAAAGGCCAGTATCTTGTTATAAGGTACTTAAAATTCTTCTTATGGTACATAGTTGTCTCGGTAATTGATTTGTTAGCCTTCACGTCTCCAGTCAACCTAAGTGACACAGCATGAGACCTTACAGATATTTTTGATTGAGTGGATGAGTGCTGAAGACACTCAAAAGATTTAATTAAAAGAATGGAAATATGGAAGTTTTCCATTCTTACTGCAGTGCCATTTCGCACCAGTTCAAAGTCAAATAATGAGTCTGTGAATAATTAGGGATTTTGGCCATAGCTGTAGCACCCAGAGTAAAACCCTCTTTGTTTTGACATGAATAGAGTCCTATACCTTATCCCTGATTCCTTTCCTTTTATTCTACCGAAGCAGGCCAGTGGCTACCTTGCCTAGAGTCAGTCTCATTTTCATGTGTAGAGGAACAGAGCTACCCAAGGTAAGAGTGCAGATAGACAAGCCAGGTCCACCAGATCTTATTATTATACACGTGTCCATTTTAATAATCATAAACATAAAACTAAAGACAGAAAACCCCCAGCAATAAATTAATAGACTTGACTAAGAACACCTAAAAAATTAAAAGGAAAAGATAAATCAAAGTATGTAAAATATGTATAATATATTTGGAGGAAAATGATTAATCACAGCAGCAGAAAATAAAGTATGTATCAAAACAATTTACAGAAAAAGGAATAATAAGTGTCCAATTCAGATATATTGGTTCTGCATTGGTGCTCGGCTGCCCTGACGTATAAATAATTTGCCTTCAAATGGGAGTTAGAGGTATTTTTTAAAATTCTGTCCAATATTCAATGATACTATGTATACATTGTTGATTACTTAACTATATGGGAGTTAGAGGTATTTTTTTTTATTTGATTACTTAATCAAATGGGAGTTAGAAGTATTTTTTAATTCTGTCTAATATTCAATGATACTGTGTATACATTGTTGATATACTTAACTATATGATTACTGTTGAAGATTCAGCTTCTCTCTTTTAACAACATAGTAGCAATGCATAATTTGAAAAGTTTCCAAAACTCCAAGAAAGGTTAATCCAACTGTTTTACATCAGTCTAGTGAAGTTCACAAAATATTTCAGAGAGGGAATGAGGAATACACAAAAGGATAACTATAAAACGTGTCTTAAGTGCAAAGAGACAGTTATATAAAGAGCATCATGAAAAATGGAAGATGATGGGGCGCTGGATGGCTCGTTAAGCGTCTGCCTTCGGCTCAGGTCATGGTCTCAGGGTCCTGGGATCGAGCCCCGCATTGGGCTCCCTGCTCTGCAGAAAGCCTGCTTCTCCCTCTCCCACTCCCCCTGCTTGTGTTCTCTCTCTCTGTCTCTCTCTCTGTCAAATAAATAAATAAAATCTTAAAAAAAAATTAAAAAAAAAGAAAAATGGAAGATGATGACAGTAAACATGAAAACAGAGATCATAGGAAAACAGACCCATACTACATTCTTTTACTTCATCTCTTTATCTAAATTCTTTATTTAAAAAAATGATTTGCACAATAATTTACAAGTGCTTTACCA
The DNA here is from genome assembly GCF_964656455.1 of Halichoerus grypus. Lineage (NCBI taxonomy): Eukaryota > Metazoa > Chordata > Mammalia > Carnivora > Phocidae > Halichoerus > Halichoerus grypus. The sequence goes on from NC_135714.1 coordinate 23,585,440, forward strand.
TAGATAACATTCTTAAATAATAAAATTTCTTAGAAATAATATTCAGAATATGAAAATATTTCATTATACAAATGAAATATACAAGCTCTTTTAATAATTTTATGGTGAAGCAGTTAAAATAATAATACATCTGGACCTGAGGATGATGATTATGATGATGGTGATGATGATGATGAAATCCTTTCGCTTCTGTTGTATAACATAACACAGTCATGAGAGTGATACCCCATTTCATTTGGTATATTTGATTTATTAGAAACAGTGTACAGGTGTCATCTCCACTCAAAGAGAGGGAACTCTACCACTCATTGGAGATTACCCTAGAATGTGTCAGTCACAGTTAAAAGGTGTTGTTAGAACATAAGGTTGATGTTAAGAGCATGGCTCAAAGGAAACATCATGGACTTCTTTGTAACTTAAGACATTCTTTAACTCATTCTATTTTTTGTTTTAAAAGTTACTCTTCTATATTTAGCATCAAGTTCCTAAATTGGACTATATGAAAAAGTCATTAAAATTGTATTCACCTTCTTTAGAAGAAAATTTAATTTGGATAAATAAAGGATTGTCCTAAAATTATGAAAAACAAGTGGATATTAAGGGTTAGCTCATTATACATTTTAGGGAAGTACAATTTGACATTTTATATGTCTCACATTTATGATAATATATTCCAAGGAAATACTGAGGGAAATACATTGATACTGAGTAATAAAGATGTTCATTATATCACTGTTATAAGAGTAAAACATTGAGAAAAGTCAAAATGTCAGAAAATTAGCTAAATATGTAACTATTTTATTGAATGCACTGGGCTAAATAAGGTAGGTACATTAAGAAAAACTTTATCTCAGAGGAGTATAGGGGAAGGGAGGGAAAAATAAAGAGACAAAATCCGAGAGGGAGACAAACCATAAGAGTTTTATTAATTAGAAAAATTAATAAAGAGTTTAATAATTACAATTAATATGTTCAAACATCATCTCCCTTTGCTGCTACTTAATGGTATTGAGCAACTTGCATGATTTTATTTTCATTTTAAAAATTATTTATAAAAACTATTTATATATTACAATTTGGTTAAATCACAACATAAATTTAGTTTCAATTTTAAGTTTCTGCCTTTCCTCAAAATCCATCTGATCATGGATCCAAGATCAGTAGAAGGAGAGAGGACCCATGACCTTATCTTTTCCAAGTTCTGCCATTACTCCTTTTCTTATCCCTTCTGCTTCTGTCCCTTTTATGGTTGAAGAGAGTTGGGGTCAGAGGAGCAAGAATGAGAAGAAAAAAGTGAAATATATGTTTTGTTTGGTTTGACTTTTAGTTAGTAAAGGTTATTTACATTTCTCTTCTGCTTATCAAATGCAATCTGTCCAAAGGCAGGTATCCAAATATTGGCTATTTGGTAGGGTTCATTAGTGGATTCTTCAGAAAAGCTTTAGAAGATCTTTGCAGTTCACCATTCCCTCCTTTGAACCACAACTTCTTATGTGTTCTTTCCTGCCCCTTTATAACACAATATTCCAGTGTTCTTCTAACTGTATTCTCCAATTATCAGCCAGGTCTGTTGCTTGATGGACTTGGGGTGAAGAAAGGAACTTTTATTGTTCTTCCACTCACTCCAGTGTTCTATTTTCTCTGTATCTTTAGGGATCAGGAATAGGGATGAAGGAAAAGGGGCCAACCAACACCCTTCTTAGACCTTGGCAATCAGGACACCTCTCCTATGACTTATACATCACACAGCATGTGCAAGGTATAATAATAAAATACAAGAAATATACTAAAGAATATGAATGTCTTGCTTATTCAAAAACTTGGCTCAATTTTGACACAGCAAGACCTGTAATTTCAAGCGTTTAACCCTCCTAACTCTCTTAAGACATCAAAGAAACACTTCTTCATCTGTCTTGCTGTGTATTTTGAAAGAAAATGTGACTACTTCCTAGTGCCTTGACAGTTTGTATATTCTGTTTTCAGTGTCAGAGTCATATGATAAATACTTTGATTTTTCAGTTAATCTTTATGTGGTGGAAACGCTACAGTAAGAAAAGAGACTAATTAATTAACTTGCATATTCTTTATTTCAGACAGCATGGGTACAATAGATTCTTGCTTAGTGAAATATTTCCCCTCATCTGAGGAAGGCCAAATTTTCATTTTCTTGTTTCTCCATGTGATTTGATTTGTGATTTCAGAATTAGTGAGATACATTCAACAGTTACTTATTTTGATTAAGAAACACTTTTAACATTAAAAAAGTATATTACTCTTAAATTTGTGTATATTACATACGTGTGTGTATGTGGTATATATGTATCTAAACATAATGTGCATTATTAATGAGATGCCAATTTATTAATTTGCCAACATGATGCTAGCTTGCAAAATTTATTTTTTAATTATATGAAATATTTGAATATATTTTTAAAGACTTAAAATGTATCTTAATTTGAAATGTTTCTATATTCATTATTGATAATTTGTATTTTGTCTTTTAATGTTGATAAAGAATTGTGAGTTTAGAAGCAAGGTAACTTTTTGAAGCATATGAATATGATACAATTACTCACATTTAACTTGATTTACATTTTCATACAAATATTCACTTTTTCATGCTTTCAATAAACTTACATTTTATTTCTAAATTATTTTAATTTATTATCATTTGAGCTTAAATTATGTGAAAATTTTGATCTAATAGCATAGTTACTGTTTTTCTGAGAAAGAGTAAGCAAAATAATCCATGTGGAATAAATACAAAAAATTATGTATTATGTGTATATTTTACCTTATTATTGACTTAAACATAACTTGCCATATATAAAATATTTAGAAATGTACAATAATAATTAAAGCCAGTTTTCTTTCATAAAATCCACAGCCTTACACATATTTTAAATTTTTATCATTATGAAGTTATATTTATTAAGTAGGAAAACAGTGGATATTATTCAACAATTTGTTATCTTGGGGGCACCTCGGTGGCTCAGTTGGTTAAGCAGCTGTCTTCAGCTCAGGTCATGATCCCGGGGTCCTGGGATCGAGCCCCGCATCAGGCTCCCTGCTCAGCGGGAAGCCTGCTTCTCCCTCTGCCTCTGCCTGCCACTCTGCCTACTTGTGCTTTCTCTCTGTCTCTCTGTCAAATAAATAAATAAATAAATAAAATCTTTAAAAAAAAAAAAACAATTTGTTATCTTGATTTATAACTTGATAATATTTATATGTACATTACTTGAAACTTTACTTGTGCCCTTACCCCTGGCTTGGAGATATGAGGGCACTTATGGGAATATATCTTTTTATTTAACTAGCAGAGCTTGTTATTTTATTTTTTCTCTCTCTTTTTTTCCCCAATCTCTGGATAATAATGATTAACTATCTGTTCCCTCTGTGGCAAACATGCAAATGCTGAGATATTTTTCAAAAGTATGTTTGAATTCTTCAACAAATCCTGCATATCTTCTCCACTGCCAATTCCTTCTTTAAGATCTGGTTTATTGTTTTCCAAACAGCCCTCCTGCCTCAGCTATAAGCTCCATCTTTGTACGTGCATTTGTCTCTTGCTCCTAGAATCTCTTGGGCAGGTAGAAAATACTCCTGGGTTTGGTATTGAGAAAAAGGCTCCAGGTGAGCAAAATTCTGCAGTAGTAACCCTTGATCCACACATCCTTGATATATCTCAAATGGAGAGAGTATAGTCTGCTACACCCAGGTAAGTTGAATGTTCAACTTGATATTTCTCCCCAATTCTTAGGTTGGCACAAGGGCAACTCATTGAGTTGACTGCCTTGCATTCTTTAAAGCAGCATATTGAATAAGGGCTACCCATTTCCAAACAAAAATGGGGCAAAGAAAGAGTAGAATGTTACTACTGAACCACTCTTCCCGTTTATTTCTCTCTGTAAAGTGAGAGTGAGCACTGAATTAGTGACTGGTGATAGTGGAGTCCCTTCTTACTTGGCAATTCTTAGAGAAAGGCATCTATCCCTGATATTGGCAGTTCTATATAGGCTCATTTCAGAAGAAGAATTTTCACATATGTTTTTAATTATTAGTCACAATTAGTGTAAAACCTCCATTCTATCTCTTGTTGTAATGGTGTGCTAAAGTGTGAGATTACTTATAATACAAATTATCTTAAAGGAAAATTGGCCTGTATAACCAGTCAACTTATTACTTCACAAATAATGTCAAAAATTTAACATACATATATATATATAACAAATATATATATATATATATATATATATATATATATATATATATATATTTTTTTTTTTTTTTTTGCCAAGCTGGGGGGCTGCTTATGATGAAGAAAGTGCTGCTTCAGGGGAAGAGTGAAAATCTTAAAAAAATGAATATTAGAAATGGCGAAAACAAAACACTAAATAGCAGTCCACAGCTCAGAAAATGTGACATAATCTAAAAGAATCACCAGGGGATGACTTGGACTCTGAAAAGATCTTCCACTTTAAGAAAAAATCATTTTAATTTCCACTCAGAAAGCAATTTCCTATTTTTAAAACTGCATGTCTAGCTTTGACATTAAACTAATATGTATTGATTCCTATCTCTCTGGTTGTACTAGAGAATATTGATTCATATGTTAAAAAAATTATCGACACCTTTATCACAGTGTTTCTGAAATTAATATTTTAACATTTTCAAGAAAACACTAATCTATTCAATCAGCAGATTAATATTCTGACCTCAAAATTCACATTTGCGGAAAAAGGGTAGAGAGAGGACCCAAAGAATATTATAGAATTTTGTCTACTCCTTAACTTTTCCTCTTTCTGTGCAACCATTTGTCTTTTGTGTTCATATTAATGAGAATCTTCAGTACTATGTGGAACAATTGATAGATATTTGACATGCATGCTCAGAAAAGTAAAATATTTTTCTGTGTGATATAAGTAAAACAAAGCATTCTTTGTATGATGTGCCAGTTTCTAGCCATTTACTATTAACTTATTTATTCTTCCAATTACATATATAATTTTATACTTGGAAAACAGGTACAGAGACACTAGATTTTATATAAGTAACAGTTAACAAGTGCTAGAGGTAAATTCTGAATCCAGGGAATTAGCTTCAAAGTCTCCTTTTTACTCATAACAAAATAGTGTATGTTATACTGAACAAATGTTGTGGTATTAAATAAATACTTTGTCATGATGATGGTGGTGATGATTTGTAGTTTTTTTTTAAATTGAAATAAGGACTGTTTTAAAGAATTTATTTGGCTAGGATTTGGTGAAATTATGAAGGAAGAGGAAGAGGAGAAGAAGAAGAAGAGGAGAAGAAAAAAAGAGAAGGAATAGGAAAATGAAGGAGGAAGATGAGGAGGAAAAGGAAGAGTAGGGTCAGGAGGATCATGAGGTGGAGGAGGAGAGAACATTATGCCCCATTAACTAGAGCTAAACCAATGTTTGTTTATAGCTCACATCTTATATCAAGATTCAAAACTTATTTCTCATGCCTTATGTGGTTAACAAACTGATAAACTCATACACTACAAAAACCTACAGAGACAAGTTTGATGAATGAGTCTCAGAATTAGAGACCCTTAGAATCTTTTTTTTTTTTTTTTTGTATTTATCCTTTTTTGCCTTTCATGTGATGATGGAAGAGAGTTCATAAAACATAAAACATCTAGCTCTGATTAACTCAATTCTGGCAGTGGACATCTGGCAGTAACAGTTTTCAGATATTTTAGGTTAATTAACAGTTCTGCTGATGAGGACAAACTCACTTCAATCCTGATGGATTAGCTAGCATCGAGCAGAAGAGAATCCTGTTCTCTATACAAATTTAACCACAAACAGTCACATCACATGCAGTATAGTGGTTTTGGTGTGCACAGAGATTATAATATGAATAGTTCAGTGAAATTTATTAGCTGACAAAAAGAAGAATGTGAAATAATTTGGTGAGGTCATTTTAAGGGTTGAAGTACTATACCTCCAAAAAAAAAAACAAAAACCCATACATTTTATATATGAAGAAACATACAGAATGCTCGCTTCAGCAGCACGTATACTAAAATTTAAACAATACAGAGAAGATCAGCATGGTCCCTGAGCAAGGATGACACGCAAATTCATGGAGCATTCCATATTTTTTAAAAATAAGACAAAATCTTGGGGCGCCTGAGTGGCTCAGTCGTTAAGCGTCTGCCTTCGGCTCAGGTCATGGTCCCAGGGTCCTGGGATCGAGCCCCGCATCGGGCTCCCTGCTCCGCGGGAAGCCTGCTTCTCCCTCTCCCACTCCCCCTGCTTGTGTTCCCTCTCTCGCTGTGTCTCTCTCTGTCAAATAAATAAATAAAATCTTAAAAAAAATAAATAAATAAAAATTTAAAAAAATAAAAATAAGACGAAATCAGAGAGGAAGACAAACCATAGGAGACTCTTAAGTATAAGAAACAAACTGAGGGTTGCTGGAGGGGAGGGGGGATGGGGTAACTGGGTGATGGGCATTAAATAGGGCACTTGATGTAATGATCGCTGGGTATTATCACTAAACTCCACCTCTGAAACTAATGATACACTATATGTTAACTAATTGAATTTAAATTAAAAATTATATATATAGGTAGATGCAGATACATGCTGTGCTACTGTTTGCATTATCACTTATCCTGTGCAGCTCTACCACAAAGGATCGGAAGCCAAACTTGACCTTTTAAAGTCTTCTTCTCAGAGAAACACGTGATTGTCAGTCCATGCTTTTTCCTTGGTTGAACGAACTAGATCATTGCACAAACCTTTGTTGAGTTGAATTTCCTTCTGTACCACCATCTCTTCATTTGGTACAGAATCCTCTCAACTTTCCTTATCATCATATATTGTGCATCTCTCAAAAACTTCCTCTTCTGCCAGGCTATGAGATCCTTAAGATTAGGGACAATATCTACTTATTTCTATAACCTTAATGTGTAGGCTTCAATACTGCACAGAGTGGGTACTTATTAAATATGTGTTTAATCTATTTGAATACAATTTACTTTCAAAATATCCTAAAAAGCAAATGTGAAAATACAGTTTGCAAATATCCTTTACTAAAACAATATCCAAAAGTTATTAATTTAATTTAATTATATTTTATTTTATTTATTCATTCATTCAACATACATTTATTAAGAACTTACTAAGTGTCAGATACTGTGCTTGGCTTTAGAGACACATTGGTAAATAAGATATCCACAGTTGATGGCCTCAAGGAGCTTATTGTTTGTTAGAAAGGCATACAAGAAGTTAAATGACATAGATAGTGGCCACCAAGTGTGATGTTTGTAATGATAGGAAAAATATATTGAGCTAGCGAACAATAATTAGAGGGGTGAGCATTAAACACTTAGAGTTCTGCGGTTTCTGCCCAAGAATGCCCCTCCCACTCACCTTTGCATACATCCATCTTTGGAGGCAATCCTTCACTTTTGGAAGAACTGCATTAGAAAAAGTTGTTTTCATACAATATAACCCAGCCTGTAGTTAGTAGATACCATCAGAGATGGGAATTTGATCCAGACTGAGACAACCAGAAATTTCTACAAGTATTGGAACTAGGAAGAATAAGGAGTGTATAAATAATGCTTCTGAAATGAGTTTGGCAATGCTAAGCACCCAATACATGAAGATAAAAATAAGACTAAATGTATTGCCAGGCAGAATTTAGACTCAAGGAAAAATAGGTTTCCAAAAAATTTGAGGCATTATACATAGGATTGCCTGGCTAGAGATTCTGAAATATATAATATCTCAATAGGAAATCGAAATTGTAAATGACCTAGAACACTTTAGTTGACACAGGTTTTTTTTAAAGATTTTATTTGTTTGTTTATTTATTTGAGAGAGAGCATGAGCAGGGGGAGGAGCAAAGGGGGAGGGAGAGGTAGGGGAAAGAATCTCAAGTAGACTCACAGAGCCTGACATGGAGCTCTATCCCTGGACCCTGAGATCAGGACCTGAGCTGAAACCAAGAGTCAGATGTTTAACTGACTGAGCCACCCTGGTGCCCCAACTTGACACAGTTTTTAAAATATCTCTGATTAAAAAAAAAAACTTGAAGATTTTGAGTTGAAATTTCCATACAACAATCTAACTCTGGGTTATTCAGTGCCTTAGAGCTGACCAAGCTCATAGTCAGTACTTAATAATAGTTGTTGAATTGAATTGAATTGAATTCCCAATATTGCTGGCAAATCGTTGACAAGTTTACTTAAATTTCAAAAAATATATGAGGCAAAATTAAAACTTTTTGACATGGAAAATGTAAAGTGCCCAATTTCTAATATAATTAGCATCGTTAACATTAAGAATTTTTAAAAAGTGACCCAAAATAGCGAAAAAAATTCCTCATTATGTTAGTAGTGGTGTAAATTAGTGCATTTATGGCAAGTAATTTGGCAAAAGCCTTAGCATTTTATAACATTCACATCAAAAATTCTATTCCTAGGTCTTTATTTTATAGGAGTAATTGTGGATATATTTAAGATAGAGCTATAACATTGTTCATTGCAATATAGTTTGCAATAGAAAAATTTCTAAACAACATAATAGTCTAAGAATAGGTAATTGATTGAATAAATTTTCATAGACCGTTACCATATAATACTATGCAGTCATTAAACATTATGCTGCGGAATAATATTTAATGGCTTGGAAAATGGTCATGAGGTAATGTTAACCCAAAGAGCAGATTACAAAATTGTGTGTAAAGAATAACGTCATTTAATGCCCATATATATAAATGGGCATTGTGTGTATATATATACATATATATGTATATATATATGAAATGCCTGGGGTGATTTTCCTTTCTTTATTCTCTTTTACTGCTTTTAAATTTTTTTCTTCAATGTCTACACTTTACTAGTTATGATGGCTGTAATATGGTAGCAGGCAGTCTCCTAATCACAATGACTTAATACAATAAAGATTTTGTTCTCACACAAATTGCACGTTTGTCCAAGAGACGGTCTGGGACAGTGTTCCTTGTTCCTCCAGGGAGCCAGGGTGTTTCAGTTTTGTGGCTTCATAATGTCAGCACGTGTTCTTCTCTATGACCACAAAGGTAAAGGAAGAGACCTTGGAGCATTACCCTCAGGCTCTTCCTTGTCTCACCAGACACATATTACTTCCATTCATGATCCACAGACAAAAACTTGTCACATGGTCCCACCAACTGCAAGGGGTTTGAGAACTTCTGTCACCCTGTGGACCCAGGAGTAAAAGGGAAACATTGGTGAACTCTAGTAATTGAGAAGAAACAGGCATCAATTAGTATATACATGTTTTTAAAAATTTCAGAAGTTATATTTGAATCAAAAAGAAAAGTGAAGCATAAACTTACCACTTTGAGTGATGGTAAAATATTAACAGTCCTTAAGTGGTGAAAAAGTATATTTTTTAATTCTGAATTGCAATGTTTTTAGTATCCACAGGCATAATGAAACATGAAAAGATCTATTTATCATCTTACAGGTGGGGAAAAGACTTAAAAATGACAAGAGATTAAATAGTTTAAAATAAGTAGTTTTGAATTAATTTTAACCTCTAGGTACAAATTATGTCTCAGATTAAAGTAAGGATTTGTATTTGGGGGGCACTTATCAAAAAGAACAAATGGAAAAAATAATAAATGTATGAATCAATGAATGAATGAACAGATTAAAGAATAAGTGTCAATATGATCTTGGAGTGAATGTCAGTTATTAAAGTGAGATGTTAAGAAATGGAAATTAAAATATACTCTTTCACTCAAAAAAGATGATAAGGGTGCACCCTGAAAAATACGATAAACATGCTGGATGATGATTCTAGTCATAATCTTAAAGCAATAGTTTTGAGTATTTATAAAATAACATAATAATTACTAGTAGTAATATTATTTTGTATAGAATAAGAAAGTAAAAATGGATATTTAATTTTTCATATCAATTCCTGTTCAGCCCTACCTCATTTGTAGCTATGTCTGTATAAAAGTAATAACAATTAGAGGTGCTTGGGTGGCTCAGTTGGTTAAGCATCCGACTTTTGATTTCAGCTCAGGTCATGATCTCAGGGTCATGAGATCGGGCCCTGCATTTGGCTTCATGCTGGGCATGGGGTTTGCTTAGGATTCTCTCTCTCTCCCTCTGCCCCTCTGTCACCTCCCCCCACCCCGCTTGCATGCTCTCTCTCTCTCAACAAAAATAAATGAAAGTAATAACAATGATATAAACACTTAGCATATTAAAGATAAATGAATAAATTAATATTGACACATATATTATGTAAACTGAACATTTGAGTGAATATTTTGATAGTATTAATTTTTTCTTTCCTAGTCATTATTAAAAATCTAATTGACCTAATATTATATATGCAATTATTGGAAATTGATTTAAATATAAATTAAATTAAATCAATTTATTTTCTGGTTTATTTTTTGTATCTCTCCCTTCATTTTTGAAAGTTAGACAAATATAGAAAACGTTTTGGTAGGTAATTCATGATGTTTTTGACAAACTATTGAGATAAAATTGTGAATAAATTCAAAAGAAAAAAATTCAAATTTATTTTATTTTTAAGAGGTTTTGCTTAGGTCAATGAACCTCAATGTTCGAACTCTTTCAAATATGTACCAAAACTATTGCAGACAGATACCTATTCAATGTTCAATATCTAGTTAAATAAAGTGATTAGCTATTTCTTAATGTTGTCCAGGAGGGTCAGCAAAATATACTTATTGGTCAAATCCAGTTTGTTGTCTGTTTTTATAAATACATTTATATTGGAACACAGCCACCTAATTCATTTACATATACTTTATGCTTTCTGCTACAAAGGCAGAGTTGAGTGGTTGAGACACATAACTGACTCTGCAGAAAATGTTTGCTGATCCTTGCATTAGAGGTACCTTTATATTTATCATTTATTTAATAAACTGTTCTCTAATACATGATCACATAAATCAGTGTGTGTATATATATATATATATATATATATATATATATATATATATAAAAGCAAACCCAAATGAAAAGTTTTAAGTCTTCTGGAATTTGAAAATAATGGTAAATGGCTATTATTCCTTGAAACACAATTAAGAGCAGTTTTATGATTTTTTTTAACTTTTTTTGTTTTTAACTTTTTTGTACAATTATAATGCAAACTTAATCCTTGCTAAAATTTCTTAAATTTAATGTTAGTTGTAAAAAAAAAAAAAAAAAACTGATACAGTCTATCAGAATTGTACCCTATTATTGTGTAATTAAAGAATAAAAGTTTTCTAAAGCACAGGTTTTAAAAGACAAGTATAGTTTAGTTGACTATACATCTTCTCATTTCTTCCAACTGACATGATATACTTGAAAATGTTACCGATATACCAATATTTCTGCGTGGCAATGTGACTTCATAGAAATAGACAACTTTTATGACAGACACTGTATTATTGTCTCATCCATTAGTTTAACTGTCTTTAACAGATCACATTAAAATGCTTAGTTTTCCCTTGCTAATGTAGGCTAATAACTGCAGTGGAAATAGATCAATGTGCATAAAAATAACTAGAAATTTTGGATATTATAAAAATTTGCATGTCAATCTACCAGTTATGACTATTAAGTAATGTGTTCTGTATGTGTTTGCATGAGTGTGTTTGCATGTGAAGATATGGGTGCATTCTAACTAAACCCACAAATTTATCCACATCAATGATGAATTTTGAAAGATAAAACTTAACTCTGAATTCCAATAATAAGGGAAAAAAATCCTTTAAAACATTGTTTAAATTGTTTAAACCCTTTGATCAAAACCCTCTTTTGGCTCCCATATTACTTGTGCTAAACATCACGGTCCTTTGGTGGCAAAATTATTCCTTTGACCTCTCTCTTATTAATCTCCCAAATATGTCTTCTGGTTCACCCACCTTCTTTCATGAATTCATGAATTCACCTGAGGGCCTTTGCATTGGCTAAGCCTGTATGCCTGAAGTGTACTTCTGAAGGTATCTCCATGATCTACATGACCTGCTTCCTGATTTGTTCACATCTTTGCTTTCAAAAAACAAACAAAAAAATACTGCCTCAATATTTATTTTGGTGAAGTTTTGCCTTTGAGTGATTCCTTAAGTTTATGTTTATCTGCATGCATCTTTATTTTGACTTCACTTTTCAATATTATTTTATTTTATTTTATTATTTTATTTTAATGTTATGTTAATCACCATACATTACATCATTAGTTTTTGATGTAGTGTTCCATGATTCATTGTTTGCGTATAACACCCAGTGTATAAATTGTAGTTTAACAGATATTTTCTTTCCATATTTAAAACATTTGATTCCATTGTTTCCTTACTTTCATTATTCTGTTGATAAGTCAGCTGTTGGTTTTATTGATTATTCTTGATAATGATGTGCTTTTAAGGTTTTCCCTCTGTTCTTGTTTTTTAGCATAATGATGTGCTTAGGTGAGGTTGCCCTCTTTGGTATTCATACTTGGTCTTGAATTTAAAACTTGAAGTGTTTCATCAGTTGTGGGCAATACTCTGGGGAAAGTTGAAGCTTTGATCAGTTAGGAACTGGGAAATGAGTGCAGTAGCTTGCTGCCAGAAGTCTAGATGGGGTGCCAAGTATGCTATATTACTGTTTGAACCAAAGGCCAGAAACTATGCTACATGAGTCAAATATGGCTTACAGCTTATTTTGTAAACCATATTTTGTTAGATCACAGTCATACTCATTGTTTAGATATTACTAGATCTGTTTTCACACTGAAATGAGAAAATTGAGTAGTTAACACAAAACCATACATTTTATAGAACCTGAATATGTATTATCAAGTGCTCTACAGAAAGCTTGCTTACCTCTGGTTTAGAGAAAGAGTATGGTCTTAGTAGTCAGGTCATCTTGATAAAAAAACAGAAACAAAAAATCTGGTTCTAAGATATGCTAAAACTGTTTATCTTGTACTTAACTTTTCTGAACCTTGCTTGGTCTTCATAATTATCATGAGAAATACAAGAAAATGCATGTGAAGATTCAGACATCACAGTGTCTTACATAATGGGCGCTCAGATAATGTGATTTAATCAAACCAATTTGTCCTTTGCATTTTGGTTCATGATAGCCAAGTTCAGGCCACATATGCTTCAAGTCTGGAATATTGTAATAACTGACTGGATATTTATCTACCATTTCCATTTTCTTTCCTCTTCAATCTGTCCTGTACATGACTATATTTATAACAATATATGTTTTTCTTCATGTTGTAACATAACATGAGCAGCTATTCTCTTTTGATATAGAACGCCTTATTTTCCTCTGCTTTAGTCAAAAGAGGGATTTTCCTTATTTTTGCATGAAAGTGACTTTCTCCAGGGCAGAATGAGTCCATGCTGAAAAGCCAAATGTGTTATGTGAAGATTGAATACTTCTAGTAATCCAAGAAGGGGAAATATGTTGTTGTGTTGCATTGTTGTTATTGCCCTTACTGACTCAGTGCATTAAAATGTCCTGACCTCAGTGGATCATTAAGGTGCTTTTGGCTGACCAGAAAGGGCTTTTGTGATACATGCATTTGGTGGACATCACACAGATATTCAGGGGATAATGACAAGAGGAATGAAGAGCCCAGACGTTAGGCAATCTGAACCTGGGATGTCATCCAGTTACATTGGCAAGAGTAACCACTGCTTGAACCTTGTTGGCTCAGGGTCCACTCCAGCTGACCACCTTGTCCTCAAATACATGGGAAATTAACCTTGTCTGGATTCCGATAAAACAGCAGCTAAATGTCTATTCTCCTCATAAGTGGAACATTCATCCTTTCTGTCAGAGTGTTCTTCCCAGCCATCTGCTCAGTAGAAGCAAGATCCATTAAGTATGTCATGGATCTTCACAGTATTAACTTTAGGTACTTCATGAAAGCTACTCCCAACACAATTTTCTGAGGAAAAACCCCTAAGAACCCCTGTGTACTGGGGTGCAGCTCCTTGATTTAAATATCTGAAGTGCCAGGAACTAGGACCTTATGGAGGAACATTACTACTGCATTTGATTCATGTTACATTATGTGTTGTTTCGTGTTTTGCATCAAGCTTCTTTACATTTTTGGGGATTAGCGTGACCCAAAGTATTTTACCAGACAGTGATTCTCAATTGCAGTGTGCATCAGAATCAACTGGGGAGTTTGTAAAAATCCAGATTATTGGGCCCAGACCACAGCGTGTCTGATTCAGAAGGACTTGTGTGGATCCCGATATTTGTTCCATCTGCCAATTTCCCAGATGATGCTAATGTTGATGGGAACACAACTGGAGGAGCACTGATTCAACATATGTAGCATAGAAAAGATTAAGTTTTGTTATGGAAATATTCTGTGGGGTAATACTCAATTGCATTTTTTCATTTTGGACACCACTCTCTTTGCTGCAATTTCCTCAACCAGTGTACGCACTTCAAATATCCATCTCATGTCTTTTGTAGATATTTTTAGAATTTAAAATGAACCCGTCATGGGGAGCCTGGATTGCTGTCAGTTAAGTGTCTGCCTTCAGCTCAGGTCATGATCCCAGGGTCCTGGGATCGAGCCCCGCATCGGGCTCCCTGCTCAGTGGGGAGCCTGCTTCTCCCTCTCCTTCTGCTGGTGCTCTCTCTCTCATGCTCACTCTCCCTCTCTCAAATAAATAAATAAAATCTTAAAAAAATAAAATAAATAAAATAAAATGAATCCATCAGGTTATACTAAATCCTTATGATCAAGTGAGAATATGCAATTTACCTGTTTAAGAATTTATATATTATTTATATATATTTCTCTGTGTGTATGTATATATGTATATATAATATATATAATATTGTGTGTTTATGTGTATTTATCAAAAACATCAAATTTAAAATTAGTAAACTTCATTTAAGTTGTAAGCTTTAGTCAGATGTGACTTAAGGATGTGTCTTTAAGCCGTGGTTAGTCCTCATCATCTTATTCTGTCTCTGGATAATCCACTGACTCTATGTTCTTTTGAAAGCCACACAATTTGATATGGAATAGATATTTCAGAGAATATATGGCCTCTTTATCCTTCTTGCCTCATTCCCTCCTTATTTTTATCAAACATCATTTTTAATAAAGATTTTATTTAATTATTTGAGAGAAAGAAGGAGATAGGGAGAACACAAAGAGAGAGAGAAGCAGACTCCCCGCTGAGCAGAGAGCTTGACATGGGGCTTGATCCCAGGACCCTGAGATCATGACCTGAGCTGAAGGCAGACACTTAACTGACTGAGCCACCCAGGTACCCCATCTTTTTTTTTTTAATTTGATTGCAGAGAGGGGTGCTTGGGTAGCTCAGTCAGTTAAACGTCTGACTCTTGATCTCAGCTCAGGTCTTGATATCAGGGTCTTGAGTTCAAGCCCTGCTTTGGGCTCCATGCTAGGCATGCAGCCTACTTTATTTTTATTATTTTTTAGATTTTATTATGTTATGTTAATCACCATACATTACATCATTAGTTTTTGATGTAGTGTTCCATTCAGCCGACTTTAAAAATAAAAATGATTGCAGAGAAATCTCCCTCTTTCTGTAATTGCTGCTCCTCTTTCATTTTCCAAAGATGTTTTGTTCTGATAGTTCTCAGTATTCGTCTTTTTCATTAAATTATTGACTGTGCTAAAATTTTCAATTTGTGTTCTTCATTCTTCAAAGTGCTAGCTGCAAAGTGTAGTTGCATCTATTTATTTATCTTTTTTCCAGTCTTAATTAAAATATAAGGTATTGATATTTGTAGTTCTGGACCAATGGGAGGGCTTTATACCCCTGAATTTTTCCTGGAAATAATTTTTTCCAGATTTTATGCTAATTGAAAAAAATATTCCCTCCTAGTCACAAATAATTGACTCCGATACTTTTTGTTCTAAGATGAGCAACCATCTCCCTTGCTATAGTCTCCTGCAATTAATTATAATTAATTAACCCAACACATGGCACATACTGGACACTATTCTCATTGGTTGACTAATTCTTCAAGTCATAAATAATTTCAATAATGTTACTAGTTTCAGCAAAAGACTTATATAGAGATAAAATAAAAAACAATAAACAAAACAAAACAAAAACCTAACCAGCGAAGAGCATACTTAGGATCTCACTTTGGCATATAGCTTACATAAAAGAAATAAAATGGTATCTGTGCATGAAATATAAACTCTTTCTTATTGTGTTTTCTCCAGCCTCTTTCAATTTTTATAGTTAATGAAACATTATCTTTTTAATAGTTTTGTTCAAAATATTTTTTTGCTGATGAATATCATACATGAAACAAGCAATTACATTTTCCTTTGTTTCTTTGTAATGTTAAAGCACTTTTTTGGTTAGTTCATGGACAAATAAACAAGGGCTGTATCTTCCTTTTTTTAAAAAAAATCTTCTTTTAAAAGAAAAATGCTAGGGGCCCCTGAGGGGCTCAGTCAGTTAAGCATCTGCCTTCAGCTCCCGTCATGATCTTGGAGGCTCTGGGATGGAGCCCCCCCCGCCCCCCCCCCCCCGTCAGGTTCCCTGCTCAGCAGGGTGTCTGCTTCTCCCTTCTTCCCTCACCCTGTTCATGCTCTTTCTCTCTTGTTCTCTCTCTCTCAAATAAATAAATGAAATCTTAAAAAAAAAAAAAAGAAGCTCATCTGACAAATATCAGAAGCTAGTAATAGCTTCAATCTCTGTTGGGTTGGATTGGTTACTGTGTTGGTTGGGAATGAGAAGATTCTAAAACATTGTGTTAAATAAAGTGCAGCGTCTTCCTCACCATGTGGCGTCAGAATTGGACTTTTCTAAGAGTAAAAATGCAAAACAAATACAAATAATGGGTTTAAAATTAATAGCAAGCCAAGCTGTCCATGGACATGAAATCTCTGGACATATAATTTCTTAATGATTAAAATTTCTAAAGTCTAGAGTTATAATTATAAACAAGCTCTACTTCATGGTTTTTATGTCATTAGAATAATTATTGTTTAACCACTGTCCTCTTTCTAAAGTAGAAAATAAATGGTTCCAAGCAAAACTCATCATTCAATTTGTAGTTAATTGATATAATTAAGAGTATATTTTGTCATTTTATCTTCTAAACTGGTGATAATGTGAAAACTGTGTAGCCACTTTGCATTTTCTTTTTTTCAAATATTTGTTATGCTAGTTAATAGACTGGAGAAAACATTTTCCCTAGTTTTCAAACTTCACAGAATTTTTTTTCAGTTTTTCATGTATGCTAGGGAAACTTTCATATACATTTTGATTTTTTCAATTGTGATATCCTTCAGAGATTTATGGTTTTTATTACTTCTCTCAATAAATAATGTTTGTTGAAGACATGCACCTACTGCTTTTTTTTTTTTTCTGTAACTCCTAATATATTAGTTTAATAACTTTATGATCATTCTATATTCACATGGCTCAACTTTTGAGGTTAATTTTAGGAATTGAAGTAAAGCAGTGATTCTATAATGAATTGGTTTTGCTCCCTAGGGTAAATTTAGCAATGTCTACAGACATTCTTGGCTGTTACAACTTGGGGAGGTGGTATCATCTAGGTGTAGAGGCCAGGCATGACATAACGAACAGGACAGTTTCCCACAATAAGAAGTAGCTATCTCAAAATGTCCATAGTGCTGAGGTTGATAAGTCTGATCAAAAGTATCTCACTCCATGCAGCCTATACTCATAACAAAATTTGAAATTATATTTGAAACTATTCTTTCTGTATATTATTATATTACCATCAACTTATGGTGACCTCATCAGTCATTTCGTTCAATTTGTCCTTTTTTAATTTTCCTGACTATTATATATATGTAATTCCTTTATACCTTGGCCAAGAGGGTGAGTTGAGGAAGGAAAATAAGATCTTATTTTTTTTTTTTTTTTGGAATGGGATTTTGCTTTTTGTGAGGTAATGCATAATTATACGGTCCACCACCACTGTTTTTATTTTTGTTTGTTTGTTTGTTTTTCTTTTCTGTGTGATTATATTATGTTTAAGTGAGATTTTTAAATTTTATAGAATAGATGTCTTATTTAAAACTACAAGAAACATCAAGTTGCTACTTATCTCTTAAAATCTGATTTATAAACTAGGATGCAATTTCTTGAGAAAAAAATTAAGGTTAGTCATAATTCAAATGTAAAAAATGTGTTTCACTTTCCTATCATTTTTTTGAGTAAGCTGAAAAAAAATGCAAAGATGAGCTGAAAATTCAAAATAACACAAATAAAGAATTAATAGGGCAAAAAATGTTCCCTATTTTCGTCTGTTTCATGAAGAAAGAGAAAGAGCAACCAAGCATTCTATTCTGAAATAAATTTTGAGGAGAAAAGCACATCCATGATTTGAAGTCAGGTCTTGGGGGTTAGGCAGTGTATTATAGGACCATGTAGCTACATGATTTTTTTCAAAATGAGGCTTAACATTATTGGGACAAAACTGGTATTGTGTTGTTATGTTACCCTGAATTTTCTCTTTACCTGTTTCCATGATTAAAGGGATATAACTATGACCTTTCTTCTATGTTATTGAACAGTGTTTGGCTTGGGAGAAAATGAAGGTTTTTTTTTTTTTTTTTAAAGATTTTGTTTATTTATTTGAGAGAGAGAGAGCACAGAGGGAGAGTGAAAAGGAGAAGCAGGAAAATGAAGGTTCTGAAGAATAGAATCTTTGCAGCTCAGGAGTTTACTGTCTTTATAGTAAAAACGAAAAAAAAATATTTATGCCTTCCAATACTTTATGTGTGTCTGCCTATCTTATCTGGTAAAATGACCCCAACAAACACCTATCCATGAGGTCTCATGTTAGCTGTCACACAAGGACTAAGCTTTTAACCCAAATGAGGCTAGGCTTCATTATTTGAGATTTTGATATTGAGACATAGAATAACCAAGTAATATAGTGTTATATTTATGAATAAGGCATGTATCTTACCATGTATCTAGAGAGCTGAGCAGACAGGGCCCAAAGAAATAGGGCTGCAGAAGGCACAAGGAGGCACAGATAAATAAGGCGGGAAAAAAATCCATGACACATTCCAGGGCTCTTGTGGCTCTCTGAAGCCAGATAAATATAAGTGCTTTATTTTACATGAAATCTATTAAATCTTTATAAAAATGTTACTACCAGAGTATAAGCCAGATGATGCTATTATCTGTTACTTTCTAACAAAGGGATTCTAATATAGTTTATAATATTGATAAGGTTTAATGAATCTTAATTATACCACGCGCACTTCTAATATGTTTATATGATGTCTTCATTTATTGTTTCCCAAACCTATGTGATAGGAAAGTTTTTGCAATTTTAAAGATGAGTTAACTACTTGTATTAAGCTAATCATTAAGAAAAGCAAAGATATACCTCTGAAGACTGATGTTTTACACAGAGTTAATTTTTTGGCATAGGCCAGAGATAGGTTAATGTTCATAGTTGGGACATTCAAAAGTTATTCAAGAGGTTTGCACGAAATGTAAAAGTCATGAGGATTTTATCAGCAGTTTTATAATATGCTATAAATCACCACTTTATAGTATTATGTATTTAAATTTGTCTGGGTCTAATTAAAGTGAATTCATATACACACAGACTTATTTCTTCAACTCCTCCTCTATATTCACATATCCATCCCCACCACTTATATCAGCGTTAATTATTTATATAATGTATAAGTAAACATGTATTATGCATTATATTGTGTAGCTGCACCCCAGAAGACTCTAAGCCAAGGGTGGGTGATGGTCTGGCAAGGCCAAACAAATGACCTGGAGACAGTGATTGAAACATAAGTTTATTAGGGGAACTTACACACAGGAGTCCAGAAGCGGCTGACCGAACAAAGCATCTGCTGCTGGGATCTAATGCAGCAAGGTTTTATAGGGAGGATCAGGGCATTCCCTCTGGACATTCATGGGTACCAAGGAGTCACTGACCTTGAACACTGAGCAACACGTTTCTCACCTGTTTGATGGGAATATAGAGGGAGGGCAGGATCTCTACATTCTTAAGACAGTGATTAACAGGGGCATTCAGGGTGTGCTTGTACAAACTGGCCATGCAGCACCTAGCATACACACATATACTTACATATATGTATACATGTATTTATATGTTAATATGTGTAATATATGATAATATATGTATTTATATAGTATATGCATTTATATATATACATATAGTATATGCATTTATACATATAAATATAGTATATGCATTTATACATAAATAAATATAGTTTTATATATATATATATATATATATATATATATATATATATATATATATATAATTGGGGGCTCAGGAGGGATTTCAAATATAAAATGAAGGGACTTGCTCTCAAAGAAGTAGAGCCTTTTTTTCCTCTCCTGAATTTTTTTTTTTTTTACAAACATCCGTTCATAATGAAAGCACATGGAATAATTTTAAAGTATCTTCTGCTTCTCAAAAAAATTCAAAATAGTTCTTCATTTATGTTTCATTTTACATTTGAGAGAGCAAAGAAAATTGATTTTGAAAATGGATTCAAATGGATGCTATTGCATATCTTCACTACAAGTTTTTAAAATAAATATTAACGCTATAATAACCTAGTAGTTGAGGGTACACAAATGATTCAGAATTCAAGCAGGCCACCAAATCTTCATCACATATATAGTGAACATCCACTCTGAGACAGGGTTGTGCCTGGGCTGGAGGTGTGCAGAAGAAAGGCAGGAACCTGGTCTTCATACGGTTTATAGTCTGTCTTCTGGTCAAGAAGTAGTTGAAGGAAGAGATAGATATTAAAAATCGAGTTGCAAAGACTGGCTACAATGAGTCAGTAGATCCTGTTGTGAGAGTGTGGAATGCAGGAATCAAACTGTAGGAAGCATCCCCCTGACTCACAATGCATAGCAGTGGAAACTCTGAATCACTGGCTATTCTGAAGCTCACAGGCAGAACTGAGTGGAAATAGCTAAGCCAAATGATAGGTAGGTTCTAAGACACACTGGCCTGTATTAAGCTCTCTAAATCAGGAATGATTATTTTGAGTCATAGATCTTTTTTTTTTTTTTTTTTTTACTTGCTATTGATGGTTAATTTAATGTGTCAACTTGGCTAGGCTATCGTTCTTTGGTCAAACTTTGGCTAGCCCCATTTCTTTGGTCAAACACCAGTCTGGATGTTGCTCTAAAGTTATTTTTTTAGATGTAATTAATATTTCAATCAGTAGACTTTGAGAAAATCAGATGACCCCCCCCCCCCCGATTATGTGTGGTTTCATCCAATCAGTGAAAGACTTCAAGAACAAAGACTAAGGTTTCACAAAGAAGAAAGAATTTTCCTTAAGATTGCAACATAGGAAATCTGCCTTAGTTTCCAGACTTCTGCTCTGGAGAATTCACAGGACAGTGTCATTAACAATTACCTACATTGCCAACCCGTCAGTCTACCCTATGTATTCCAGCTTTATGAGCTGCACAACTACTAAGCCAATACTTTAAAATAAATCTCTCTCTCTCTCTCTCTGTTCTGTTTTTCCTATAAGTTCTATTTCTCCTATGAGTTCTGTTTCTCTGGGGAACCCTAACACAGTTGTATACTCTGTTGTATCTGTACATTGTATCAGTGCCCAGTGTCCATTTTCTGTTTCCCTCTGCCCTCCAGCAAGGTGAGATGTCATGATGTTGCATTTCTTTGTGCCTTTGGCAATGGACCTTTCACTATTCTCCCCATCCCCCTGGGTCTTGATTAAGCTGATTCTCTTGCACACAATTTTTTGCCTATAAAACTGCATCCCCAGTTCCTTTTAAAATAGTTGTTTGATAACTTGCCGAAGCATTTTTTAAGAGTTGAGTCCACTAGTGTTGTATAGGTTTCTATTTCTATCCCCTGTGGCTACCCTCCAGCAACCGCTATCACTTTTATACCAAAAACTTTTGCAAGTCACAAGAGCTCAACTAAAGTTCCTTCAGCTCAACAATTTAAAAAAAGATAAAACCATTTGATCTAAAAAAAAAAATACAGAGCATTTAAGCTTACTAAAAAAGTTGAGGAGCACATCGATACTACCCTTTGCTACCGTTAAAAGTCCTTGCGTTTTAATGTGATAGTGGCATAAGATTGGCAGGATTGAGAGAGAGAGATAGAGAGAGAGAGAGTTGAAAATAGTCTTTCATTTGTACTATCTATATATCTATTCTACAACGGAAATACTGTTTCAGTATGTCCTTTTCTCAGTAATCTTTTCCTACTGCTAAGATTTCAAAATAAGTAGAAAAATGCCAAAAACATTCACATGTTGACACATACTGATATTCATGTAGCATGTCTCTCAATGCTTGAGCAATATGCTAGACAATTTGCATAATAAGGGAATAGAAACTGGTTCCATGATATGGTTTATTTTCTCAATTCAAGATGGTTACTTCTGGATTAAAGTCTGTAATTCTAAAAAAGTATAATTTTACATGAGAGCCTTACTTCATTCTTTGTTGACAGTTAGGAAACAGAAAGAGAAAACATACTGCTGGGTTGACAGTTGTCAATGATTATTAAGCTTTTGTTCTGAAAAATAATTATATATTTACTGAGAAAAGAAAAGGACTTATAATTAAAAGGTACTCCAAATTTTTCAGAAACTATAAAAAATAAAGTTTATAATATTTTATTGCAGATTTAGATAATCCTGAATTAAGATATCCCAGAATTAGATAATCCTGGCCAAAATTCCCTTTCTCTTCTTACTGTGCCACAATGTTTCCAACAGATACATTGACCTTCTCACCATTCAGTGATTATTATACCCCTATTTTTTTTTTCTTTTCCTAGAACATCTTTAGTCCTCTCTATATATTCAGTTAAATGAGTTTTCTAATGTGCAGGCGTATTTCACACACCTACATAAAATATATTCTGTCATCTTTGGTGTTGGAATAGAATATACATCTATTATAAGATCTCCAATTTTAGATGAAGCTTCTGTTTAAAACATCTCCTTCCTTTGAACTATGAGCTCCTTGAGGGAAGGAGACAAATCTCACTTCTCATTATTTATGTATGAAATAATATATGCCCATCTTACTTATACCACCCCAATATGTTGAGTTTTTTTATCGAAAAAATATAGAGTTAAATATCAGTGGTAAGAGTATTAAGCAAAAGAGTCTACACATCTTACCTTTTTATAGCTTAAAATTTTGTGTATTTTCTTTTCCTTTTCTTTCTTTTTCTTCTAATGTTAGTTTAAGTGATATTTCTTGTTCAAACATGTATATTTAGCTCCCTACTTTTTGTCACCTTGGTGTAAATATATCTATGTCGACCTCTGAGAGTCGGGGACCTGGGGCGGCGAAGGAACTGAGAAAAAGAGACGACAGTATAGCGAGGCACAGGGGACCCCGAGCGAACAGTCCGAGGTGGCGAGGTTTATTTTCCATAGTCTAATATACCTTCTACAATGATATAGATCTATAATGATTTACAGCAGGGGCTTAGTAAGGCACATTCTTCCACGTACACAGGGTTAGTTAAGTGAAGCAGTGGGAGTGGAGAAGGAGTAAAGAAATCTGTAACTGGCTGTGATCAATTAATTGTAAACACCATTGTACTCGGACCTTAACACAGGATAAGATAAGAAAGAAGGGAATGCACAGTGTGCTGTTTACAGCTGGCTTCCTATCTACAAAACATCTTCTGCTGTGTACTTTAGAACAGACCACACACATCCCAAGGGCATTTCACTCTAATCCTTTCGGGTTATTTTTAACCCTGCAATCTCGCGTTTTCTCAGAGATCTTGGAGTCTGAACGAACATGCACCAGTGGTCGTTGTGGCGTTCTGTTTCCTACATATCTATATCTATATCTATATCTATATCTATATCTATATCTATATCATCTATAGAGAGAGGATATCAGCTCAGAATTTTACACAGTCTACAGAATAAATGATTAATCTGAGTTTACTACAGTATCACCTATGAAGCTTTAAAAAAATACATTTTTTCCTGAGTACTACTTTTGGATAATTTGATTCATTTGAAATTCACACCAAAGAAAGCTTCAAATGTCAAAAGTAACTACTACTGTGAATTAAAAAGTAATAAAAAGTAATAACATTTTTAAGAAGAAGACACAAAATGGGATGAGATGTCATAGTGGGTCAGGTGGTAGCATTAAGCAATTCATTTACTTATGCATGTATTGAATGCCTACCTTGCACCAAGCAACTGGTCTAGGTTTTTGGGATATATCAGGAAACAAAATCATCCCTGCCTTGAAGGAAGTTATACTCTGTCATGGGGAAATAGATAAATAATTAAAATAACAAAGACAATGATCTATAATGGTTAGAAAGTGAAAAGAAAGGGTGAAAATCTTATCTTGATGAGCTGGAGAAACGTATAGAATTGTTGAATCATATTGTACACTTGAAACTATTATAACACTATATGTTAATTATACTTGAATAAAAAAATAGGGCTACAAATCAGAGGTGCTATTCTGGGAAGGAGATTTCATATGTAAATAGGATGCAACAGGTTGGCATTGCTGCTAACAATATTTGAGGAAGGGGTTTTGTGGGTGAGGGTGTTATTCAAGTGGATGGCTGGTATAAGTGAATTCCAAACACAGCAATATTTAATGTAAAGCTTTAAATCAAGGCTATACCTGGTAGGATAAAGAGCCAGATTAGTGGTGCAGCTGTAGTGGAATGACTGGAGTGAATGGGGAAAGAGGTAAGAAAGGAGGTTGGAGTTACAGAGTGGGGAACAGAGTACATTGGGCTTGTGGGCTGTGGTAGCAAGTTTGCTTTACTCAGTGAAATGGGGGGACCTTGCAGGTTTTTAATACCATATTTCCATAACCTACCTTAAGAGTTTAAAGGATGACTTGATTTTTGTGTTGAGAATTGAATGCATGTGGCAGGAATAGAAGCAGAAGGACTTGTTCAAAAGCTATGACAAAAACCACATAAATATTGATGATGGCTTAAATCAGCATGGTAGCCGTGGAGAAAAGCAATTATTTTGAACACAGAGCCAGAATGATTTCCCAAAGTTTTAAATGCGGGACATGAGAGAAAGGAAAGCCAAGAATGATTTCAAGGACTCTGACCTCATAAATGGAATGAATGGAGCTCCTATCGCCTGGAACCTATAAATGTCACCTTATGTGGGAAAAAGTTTCTGTAGAAGCCATTAAATTAAAGATCTTGATGTGGGGAAATTATCTTGGATTTTCTGGATGGGCCCTAAATGCAATTATATGTATTCTCAGAAGAAGGAGGAGGGGTGGGGGGCAGATTTTACACACAAACATACAGAGAAAGGATGTGAAGATGGAGCAGAGAAAATTTTGAATATGCTGAACTTGAAGATTGTGGTGATATAGCTACAAGCTAAGAAGGCTGGCAGTCACTAGAATCTGGAAGAAGCAAGGAACAGATTCTCTCCTAGAGCCTCAAGAAACATATTCTGTCCTAGAGCCTCTGCCAATACCTAGTAATTTGTTACAACAAATATAGAAAAAATAATACATGTACTAACAGATGATACTACAAATTGGCATTAAAAATTGCAACTCTCATAGGAGTATATAGGGGCCCACGTTGTTCTACATTTGACATCATCAGCATTTGACATCATCAACATATTTTGTTAATGTTTGCCAATCTGACTGATGAAATGTTCCAACTACTTTAGTTCTAATTGTATATTTTATTTATTTATTTTTAGATTTATTTAGTATTTGAAAGAGAGACGGAGAGTGCAGCAAGGAGGGGCAGAAGGAGGGAGAAAGAGAAACTCCAAGCAGACTCCATGCTGAGCATGGAGCATGGCGTGGGGCCCCATCTCAAGACAAGGAAATCACAACTCAAGCCAAAATCAAGAGTCTGCCACCCAACCAACTGTGCCATCCAGGTGCCCCTAAAAATATATTTTAATTACTACTTAGGTTGAACATTATTGACCATTTGTATTTTCTCTCATGACAAGCTTTTCAAATGTTTTCCCATTTGTATTTTATTATTTATTTATAAGAATCAAGGTCTTCTGCGTGCTATATAATGCAAATATTTTCTCCAAAATTAGGTTGTATACACGATTGAGGTTTTGGTTTAGTAAATTTCTTTGTTTTGTCCTTCCCAGCTTTTGAATTTATTCTTTTATTTTACATGGCCTGCCCCCAAAATATAAATATATTTTTCTATATTTACTTTTTATAATTTCATGTTTATTTATTTATTTATTTTAAGGTCAGGTTTGTTTAAATCTTAGAAAGCTATTTTTTGAAAATTATATGAGCTACTGAAATGATTTTTTTTTTTTAATTTTATTCTTTTTTTTTTTTTTTTTTTTTAAGATTTTATTTATTTATTTGACAGAGAGAGACACAGTGAGAGCAGGATCACAAGCAGGGGGAGAGGGAGAGGGAGAAACAGGCTTCCCGAGGAGCAGGGAGCCCGATGCGGGGCTCGATC
Source organism: Halichoerus grypus (assembly GCF_964656455.1). Classification (NCBI taxonomy): domain Eukaryota; kingdom Metazoa; phylum Chordata; class Mammalia; order Carnivora; family Phocidae; genus Halichoerus; species Halichoerus grypus. The sequence continues at coordinate 23,611,931 of NC_135714.1, forward strand.
CCAGGACCCTGGGATCATGACCTGAGCCGAAGGCAGACGCTTAACGACTGAGCCACCCAGGCGCCCCTTTTTTTTTTTTTTTTTTTTTTAATTTTATTCTTTTTTTTTTTTTTAAGATTTTATTTATTTATTTGAAATGATTTTTTTTTTAACCTCAGAAAGATTGTGTGTGTGTGTGCGCGTGTGTGTGTGTGTGTGTGTGTGTGTGTGTGTTTAAAGATGATTACTGGATAGTATGATCTTTCTGTACTGATTTAAAATACCACCTTTATTGTATGATATTTAGATTTTCACTTTCACTTCACTGGTCTGTATACCTAACTTACCACCAAAATTACAGTATTTAATTTTATATAGATGTATGGTACACTTTTATATATGGTAAGACAAGTACCCCTCCTGGTTCTTCTTTTAAAAATTGTATTTGAGTACAATTTGGCATTTTATTTTGATACTTTTCCATACAAATTTTACTCTTGGATATGTACTCTTTCATAAAAATATTAGAATTTTATAAGAAGCTCAAGAGGTCTAGAAAAAATCATTTTGGGAATATGACTGATATAACACTTAATTTATATATTAGCTCGGTAAGGAAAAAAAGCTTTTATTGCTAATTATAGCCTAAATTAAAATAATTAATATATATTTTAAATATATATTCTAATAAATTTCTAAATATAATTCTAATATATTCTAAATAAAATTCTAATTTTGATTAATTCTGCAAAAAGCAGGAAAATACATTTTCTCAAAAAGTGTTCACATTTTGTAAAAAAAGTAAGTATAGCACTAATTTTTATCATGATTTTATAAATTTCACTGACTCTATTATAAATTTTAATCACCAATCCTATTTTACATACAACAGCAAAAAGACAAAAATCCTGCCTATAAAACAATCTTTTGTCATATTGACACAATCTCTTTTGTCATATCGTATTTTTTTTTCTGAAAGAGCTATTTTCAACTTAATTAGGTACAGAGTTATCATATGTAACTCATGCATATACCTTTAAAAAGGCAATATAAGCAAACTAAGTTGGTTAAGGTCTTTTTTTTTTTTTTTTAATTTTATTATGTTATGTTAGTCACCATACAATACATCATTGGTTTTTTTTATTTTATTTTATTTTATTTTTTTTAAAGATTTTATTTATTTATTTGAGAGAGAGAATGAGATAGAGAGAGAGCATGAGAAGGGGGAGGGTCAGAGGGAGAAGCAGACTCCCCGCCGAGCAGGGAGTCCGATGCGGGACTCGATCCAGGGACTCCAGGATCATGACCTGAGCCGAAGGCAGTGGCTTAACCAACTGAGCCACCCAGGCACCCTACATCATTGGTTTTTGATGTGGTTATCCAGGATCCATTGTTTTCGTATAACACCCAGTGCTCCATGCAGTCCGTACCCTCCTTAATACCCATCACCGGGCTAACCAATCCCCCCTCCCCCCTCCCCTCTAAAACCCTGTTTGTTTCTCAGAGTCCATAGTCTCTCATGGTTCATCTCTCCCTCCAATCCCAGCCCCCCATTTTTCCCTTCCTTCTCCTAATGTCCTCCATGTTAGGTTAAGGTCTTCCTAAAACTCTTTCACTTTCAAAATACAAATTTCTGAATATTTTTTTAGCTCATGGTTTTCGTCCATATTTTTAAACACAAAGTCATGCTGAATGCCATCAAGACCACCATGATACAGCAATTTTTTTTTTTTTTTTAAGAGAGAGCATACGTGAAGGGGAGGTGCAGAGGGAAAGAGAATCTTAAGCAGGCTCCACGCTCAGCATGGAGCCCCACAACCTGATCTCACAATGCTGAGATGATGATCTGAGCCAAGATCAAGTTGGAGGCCTAACTGACTAAGCCACCCAGGTGCCCCCATGATACAGCACTTCTTGAAAGAATCCATAAATGAGCAGAAGCCATTGGCTCTGTGTCCTTAAGCTAGTTTTAACTTTATATGGGTCTCACCTTATTTTTATTCCAACTTTAACATACTGCCAAATATATCTGATTCATCATTTCCCCACAACCAGTGATTCCTATGCATTAAATGACAACTCCACTATTATCTATATGATTTTTTTTCAAAACCATTAGAATTTAATTTGAATATTCGGATGCAGATGGTTTTGAAGTTAATATATCCACAAATACAACTTGACTGCTACCAGGCCAAATTAATCATATAATGCCATATATTATAAGATGTATCTCAATTTCAAATATATTAAAATATAAAAAATGTACATCTTAGGACTAGTGAAATGTAGAATTTATTTTGTGTGGTTCGAATGCATCCTAAATGCTAAGGTATCACACTGACAATGGACATTCCTCATAAACATTTCATAGAAAACATTACAGAGATTGAAATTATTTATAACCGTTCAAGGTGATATCAAAGAGATTCAGGGATAGAAACAATGAGATGGAAAAAAGAAGGAACACATGGTAGAAAAATTAAGTCATAAAAGAAGGCAGAAAAATTTAGCATTTTCTTGCTGCAGAAGTTTGAATCCGTGACATATACAGCAAACTTAAGAATTCCCCAAACAGGGAAAAAAGCAAATCCATGAATTGGGAATTGGCCATTAGTGAGTTTTTTGGTCCTGCCTTTTTTCTTTGTGAAAATGAGCTGCTTCTATCTATACTGTAGACTGCCGTCCTCAACACAGGGTGAAGGAAAAGGACTTAGCCACTGATATTTTTGGGCTCCTTTCATTCATTTGCAAGATATTTGCTGCATCTGCTTTACTACTTAAAATAAACTTTAAAAGTTTCTCTGTGGCAGATGCTAAGGGATTTGAACTACATCATTTTCATATACCCTGCTTCTACAATATATTAATCTTACTTTAGGAACAGCAAATACAGTGGTTAAATACATTAAGAAACTTTGCATCTTAAATTTCTCTCTTGGAGATTTAAAGAGTATGTTAAATACACAGAGAAATCCCACAGTGAAAAGGAAAACTGTTTAAGATTATTCAATTCTCAAACAAAAAGACATTTCTGCAAGGGAAGGCTGATTTCTTTGCACAATAATGAAAAAATTTCCCTTAATTCTGTTCTGGTTCTTGCTTCTCAAGCAAAAAGAGAGTATTCTTTTCTAATTTATGCTGTACTCAGGAAAAAAAATAGAATAACTGAGATAGAATTCTTTAAGTGAGCGAGGAAAGTCAATTGTCTGGCTTGCTCATACAGGTACCCCTATCTTGTCTCTAACAGTTAGAAACAAGTAATATCTATCTAAGAGGATATTACATAATAGTACCTGGAAACTCATGACTTTGTAAAGAAAAAATAACTTTGCTGAGAATAACTCAGCTTACACAATTAAAGAGAAGAACATGGAATAGTGTGATTTACTGGCTCATGACTAAGAAGTGACACTTCTCTTTTTAAACACAAATTATATTGGCACAATATCCCTGATGAACATGGATGCAAAAATTCTCACCAAAATACTAGCCAATAGGATCCAACAGTACATTAAAAGGATTATTCACCATGACCAAGTGGGATTTATCCCTGGGCTACAAGGTAGGTTCAACATCTGCAAATCAATCAATGTGATACAATACATTAATAAAAGAAAGAACAAGAACCATATGATCCTCTCAGTAGATGCAGAAAAAGCATTTGACAAAGTACAACGTCCTTTCTTGATCAAAACTCTTCAGAGTATGGGGATAGAGGGTACATACCTCAATATCCTAAAAGCCATCTATGAAAAACCCACAGCGAATATCATTCTCAATGGGGAAAAACTGAGAGCTTTCCCCCTAAGGTCAGGAACGCGGCAGGGATGTCCACTATAACCACTGCTATTCAACATAGTATTAGAAGTCCTAACCACAGCAATCAGAAAACAAAAAGAAATAAAAGGCATCCAAATCGGCAAAGAAGAAGTCAAACTCTCACTCTTTGCAGATGATATGATACTTTATGTGGAAAACCCAAAAGACTCCACCCCAAAACTGCTAGAACTCATACAGGAATTCAGTAAAGTGGCAGGATATAAAATCAATGCACAGAAATCAGTGGTATTTCTATACACCAACAACAAGACAGAAGAAAGAGAAATTAAGGAGTCAATCCCATTTACAATTGCACCCAAAACCATAAGATATCTAGGAATAAATCTAACCAAAGAGGCAAAGAATCTGTACTCAGAAAACTATAAAATACTCATGAAAGAAATTGAGGAAGACACAAAGAAATGGAAAAAAGTTCCATGCTCATGGATTGGAAGAACAAATATTGTGAAGATGTCAATGCTACCTAGAGCAATCTACACATTCAATGCAATCCCTATCAAAATACCATCCACTTTTTTCAAAGAAATGGAGCAAATAATCCTAAAATTTGTATGGAACCAGAAAAGACCTCAAATAGCCAGAGGAATGTTGAAAAAGAAAAGCAAAGCTGGTGGCATCACAATTCCGGACGTCAAGCTCTATTACAAAGCTGTCATCATCAAGACAGTATGGTACTGGCACAAAAACAGACACATAGATCAATGGAACAGAACAGAGAGCCCAGAAATGGACCCTCAACTCTGTGGTCAACTTATCTTCGACAAAGCAGGAAAGAATGTCTAATGGAAAAAAGACAGTCTCTTCAACAAATGGTGTTGGGAAAATTGGACAGCCACATGCAGAAGAATGAAACTGGGCCATTTCCTTACACCACACACAAAAATAGACTCCAAATGGTTGAAAGACCTCAATGTGACACAGGAGTCCATCAAAATCCTAAAGGAGAACACAGGCAGCAACCTCTTCAACCTCAGCTGCAGCAACTTCTTCCTAGAAACATCGCCAAAGGCAAGGGAAGCAAGGGCAAAAATGAACTACTGGGACTTCATCAGGATAAAAAGCTTTTGCACAGTCAACAAAACCAAAAGACAACCGACAGAATGGGAGAAGATATTTGCAAATGACATATCAGATAAAGGGCTAGTATCCAAAATCTATAAAGAACTTATCAAACTCAACACCCAAAGAACAAATAATCCAATCAAGAAATGGGCAGAAGACATGAACAGACAGTTTTCCAAAGGACATCCAAGTGGCCAACAGACACATGAAAAAGTGCTCAACATCACTCGACATCAGGGAAATCTAAATCCAAATCTCAGTGAGATACCACCTCACACCAGTCAGAATGGCTAAAATTAACAAGTCAGGAAATGACAGATGTTGGCGGGGATGCGAAGAAAGGGGAACCCTCCTACACTGTTGGTGGGAATACAAGCTGGTACAGCCACTCTGGGAAACAGTGTGGAGGTTCTTCAAAAAGTTGAAAATAGAGCTACCATCCAACCCAGCAATTGTACTACTGGGTATTTACCCCAAAGATACAAATGTAGTGATCTGAAGGGGTACGTGCCCCCAATGTTTATAGCAGCAATGTCTACAATAGGCAAATTATGGAAAGAGCCAAGATGTCCATCGACAGATGAATGGATAAAGAAGATGTAGTATATATATATATATATATATATATATATATATATATATATATATACACAATGGAATATTATGCAGGCATCAAAAGGAATGAAATCTTGCCATTTGCACCAATGTGGATGGAACTGGATGGTATTATGCTGAGGGAAATAAGTTAATCAGAGAAAGACATGTATCATATGACCTCACTGGTAGGAGGAATTCTTAATCTTAGGAAACAAACTGAGGATTGCTGGAGTGGTGGGGGGTGGGAAGGATGGGGTGGCTGGGTGATGGACATTGGGGAGGGTATGTGCTATGGTGAGTGCTGTGAATTGTGTAAGACTGATGAATCACAGACCTGTACCTCTGAAACAAATAATGCATTGTATGTTAAAAAAAAAAAAAAAAGAAGAAGAAGAAGAAGAAGAAGAAGAAGAAGATAGTAGGAAGGGAAAAATAAAGAGGGGAAAATTGGAGGGGGAGACAAACCATGAGAGACTATGGACTCTGAGAAACAAACTGAGGGTTCTAGAGGGGAGGGAGGTGGGGAATGGGTTAGCCTGGTGATGGGTATTAAAGAGGGCACGTATTGAATGGAGCACTGGGTGTTATATGCAAACAATGAATCATGGAACACTACATCAAAAACTAATGATGTAATGAATGGTGACTAACATAACATAATAAAATAAAATCTAAAAATAAGAAATACTTACTAGAGTTCTTGTGTCTCCACATTCTGCCTCAGAAAAGCAGATGTTTTATATTTTAAGGTCAAATATGAAGATCTAAAAACATTCATTTTTGTTTAAACCATGAGCTGACTGGACTAGAATTGGGGTTTGACCTATGACTGCCTTTCCTTAAGTTAACTTCTTACAGCCTAAAGTTCAATTCAAATCTGGAACAAACACAAGATTTCTTACAAACACAGCCTCTTACATTAGCAATACATAAAACTCTGTTCTGTATAGCTTAATTTACAATCTTTATTCACAATATGATTTTTATTTTTATGACCAGTACTTACTATATCGGTGATGCTTACAAATTATAAATGGGCTTTTAAAAGTGTTTTGCCTATTATCAAAATTGCAAATAACAATAACAAAAATTGGTTTGAAAATAAAAGTGACACAAGTACTATCATCTACTGTGACTTTGGCCTATTAATGAAACCATTTTTTAAAATGCCAAAACATATTTGAACTTGCTCTTGATTCCAGATATTCTGACCTTTATGTTAAAGGTATTTTCCCTATATTTCATGAGCATTTATTCTAACGGCTAAAGACTCTTTTGCACAATACTGTATATGCTTGCAAATAAATCTATTTCAAATAAATCTAATTTATCCCAACAGAATACTTTAAATCATTTAATATTTGTTATAACCTGAAACTTATCATATACATATAATATATACAATGCATCCAATACATGCATACATTTATTTATTTTTTTTTTTTTAATGTTTTTTTTTTTTATTTATTTATTCATGAGAGTCAGAGAGAGAGAGAGAGAGAGAGAGGCAGAGGCAGAGGGAGAAGCAGGCTCCCCGCCTAGCAGGGAGCCCGATGCGGGACTCGATCCCGGGATCCCGGGATCATGACCTGAGCCGAAGGCAGACGCTTAACCATCTGAGCCACCCAGGTGCCCCACATGCATACATTTATAAGCAACCTTTATGTATATGCATTTTTCTCTGTAACAGATATATTTGCTGTGTCTAATATGTCAAAACATATCCATTAAAATAGAATTAAGTTCTTTAATTCACTTTTTTATTATTCAACATCAATCCTGCATCTCTGAACTATGATGCAAAGTTTTCTTTCTTACAGATGAGCTTCATTCATAATGCACTTAACTGTTCTAGATCTTAATAGAATCCACATTCTATTACTTTTCTGGGTATGGGAGTGATGGGTACTAAAGAAGTTACTGAAGAAGCAATATTACAATTTGAGTTTAAAAATGAAAAACACATTTTAGTGTAATGTTACATAAGATAATTGGATATTCATGTACAAGGATATTTATCCAGCCTTAATTATTTTTCTCTTACTCCAATTTTACCTTTTGGAATGGCTGAATTCAACTTTACAAGCACCAGGAAAACCAGATACTCTTGTATAGTTTTGGAAAAAAAAGAACAGAAAAGAGGGTTCCAGCTAATGCTTGAACCCCATTAACTCTTTCATTTATTATTATTTTACCTTTGTCCCGACCATATCCTTGTACATCAGTGTGTTCGAAGCCTTGAGCTCTTATAGATAGTAAGAGCAATTTTTGCTATGACCTATCCCAATCCATAGTTTCAATAAAGCCAATAAACGTTTTAGGCAATAATCTTCAGGGTTGGTATAGATAAGAGTGGAATAAGGGAATTAAATTATTTGCTCTTTCCAACTGGAAAAAGTACTAGGTTAAGCAGTAAACAGAATTTTTGTTTGGTTCTCTTTTTGATTATATATATACCATGTATATGAGACAGTCCAGATTTAATCAAAGCACTAAGGAGAATGGGAAAGCCGTGACTAGAATTAATTTTGCTTCATGGATTTCTCCTATAGAATTGTGTATCCTTTTCGAAATCACTTCTACTCACCTAACACTATTAAATTCAACTCCCGGTCCCTGTTAAGCACGGTATAGGCAGTGTCCCCCCAACATTCTGTACTTACTTTTCCATTTTATAGTTAAAAAACTAAAGCCAAGAAAGGAAATATCAGAATTTTTGACTCTTAAAAAAAACAGGATTTACAACTTTGCCCTAGAAAAGCTCTCTATGTTATCAGTATACAATTATTGAGGGGATACTACACATGAGGAAATGGGATTTTAACTCAGGAACATTGGCATTTATTGATCTTAGTTAAATGAGAATAATAGTACCAGACTTTCTAATCTCAAAACTTTGTAGAGAATACCAACATTCTTACTTTTATGTATTTATTTTAGAAGTTAAGTATAATACTACCACAATGTGATGTTTTAATGGTAATTATGATAATAATAATGTGTAACCCATGCCAACCCCAGAAATATTAACGAATGGCCTGCCCAAATGCATAGAATGAGACCAATATAAGCTTATGAATGCTAATGTGTTCTGTGTACAGAATTAGATTATATAAAATAATATAATTATTAACTCTTTCAGACTCCTCAAAGCCCAGAACTATGATCTAGGATCACAGAAACTTAGGGGGAAAAAAGCTTCTAAATAGAGCTGTCTGTCTCAGAGTCTGTGCATTTTAGACCTTAAGCGAGTTCTTAGGACTTGCTCAAGGATACTTATTCTATCCTTCACAGAATTGTAAAAAAATTATTAGTTTTTTTTCCAATTAAAAGCAAATTGTACATGGAAAAAGAATGAGGTTTGAAAAATTGTTAGATTTTCATTAATAGTACTAACATCAAATATGAGTAGACAACCACGGAGCAAACTTTTCAAAGAACACAAGTACTCCAATAATCTGAGAGCATTTAATCTAAATTCAAGTAAATTTATATAATTTAATATCTTAATGTAAAAATCTTTGCCACCACATTTTAAAATAAATTATAGCCATAATGGTGGATTCATATAATGGAATTAATTTTCATATTCTTTATGCTTAAGATGGCTAGCAATATGAAATATATTTTCATCAGAGCTCTGACTTTTAAGGATATCTGAAATTAACTCACATAAAATTGTTGATCCCTTAAGAAAGCTGAATTCATTAAAAGGAGCTTATGAAGAAGAACAAATGGATTGATTCTGGTCAATTAGACATTTTCGAGTAAGGGAATTATTATTCTTTAATATTCAAATTTATAAAATAGCCCTGGGGAAAAAATGAGCCGATTTCTACACTTATGACAGAATTTAATGACATAATCTATTGAAGTAGATATGAAATTTAAAATAAACCACATTTAATCTAAATTAAAAAGACCAGAAAATAATAAGACTAAGGGACACTATTTTTACTAGTGGAATTAATATATATTTTTTGCAGACAAGTTTGCACTTTTGTATTAATTTCACCAATTCTTTTACTGAATTTCATCATATTCTTTTTTTTTTTTTAAGATTTATTTATTTATTTTAGAGAGAGAGAATGCATGTGTGTGGGAGGGGAGGGGCAGAGGGAGAGGGAGTGTTTCAAGTAGACTCTGAGCATGGAGTCCCACTCAGAGCTCAATCCCACACCCTAAGATTATGACCTGAGCTGAAGCCAAGAGTCAGAAGCTTAACTGGCTGTGCCACTCAGGCGCCCCCATATTCTTTTATTCAGTAAATCTCTTGACCACCTACTATGTGTCAGGAATTCTTCTCAAGTTTAGGGATACAATACTGAAAGGGTAGATTAGTCTCTACTCTCCAACGCCTGCATTCAATAAAGCAAATGAGGAGGTGAGAGAGTGACCAGGGAGTATTTCAGATCCAGTTAGAAGAAAAGCCCTCTGGAGCCTGGGATATTTAAGTTGAGGTCAACAAGAAAAGGAAAAGCTAGGCTTGTGTAGAGTTAGAGGTAAAGGAGGAACCTTTCCTTCCAAACTGGATGCTTTCTCTTCTGTTTTGGCTAGAACTTTGCAGGCAATATTGAATAACAGCAGTGAGAAGAGACGTCCCTGGCTCCTCCCTGCCTCCTCCAAAGGCAGATGCTTAGCGACTGAGCCACCCAGGTGCCCTAGCTATGAGTTTTTTCTAGGTGTCTAAAATCAGCACCTGTCATTTTTTTCTTTCTTTTTTTCTTTTCTTTTTTTTTACTTTGTATTCCTAAGATAAACCCAACTTGGTCAAGACATACTATCTTTATATATCTATATCTATATCTATATCTATATCTATATCTATATCTATCTATCTATCTATCTATATAGATATATATATGCTTGGATTTAATTTGCTGAATATTTATTTACAGTATTTGTGTCCCTGTGAATATTGGAAGTTTTCTTATAATGACTTGTCTACTTTTGGAACAAGGCTAATGCCGGATTCTTAGAATTATTTGAAAACTATCTTTTCATATTGAATTTCTTTGAAGAGTTCATGCATAGTTGATATATTTCCTATTTAAATACTTGGTAGAATATTCACCAGTGAAGCTATCTGGGTGTGAAAGTTTCTTGAGTGAGCTTTAGCAGTTACCATCTTTCAAAGCATTTTCCCATAGCACTGGGTGTTATACGCAAACAATGAATCATGGAACACTACATCAAAAACTAATGATATAATGTATGGTGATTAACATAACATAATAATAAAAATTTTTGATTTATTGGAATAAAATTGTAATAGTATTTCCTTATTTCCCTCTCATTCTATGTAGTGGGTATCTGTAAAGATGGCTCCTTTTTAAAATTTCTGATATTGCTATTTTATTTCTTCTCTCTTTTCTTTTACTTAATTTCTGTTAAAATATGAATGTTATTGATATCAAACTACTTTTTCTTTCAATGATTCTTTAATTTATTTTTTTTTTAATTTTCTATTTCATTGATTTTTGCTCTGATTTTGATTATATCTCATCTTATATTTACTTTGGATTGAATTTGGCCTTCTCTTTCTGGTTTCTTAAGGTAGAAGTTGAGGATGTTGAGATCTTTTTTATTTTATAATATAGGCATTAGTGCTACAAATTTCTCCATGAAAACTGCTTCAGGTGAATCTCCAGATTTTGATATAGTGTGTTTAATTTTGATTTAGTTCAAATATTTTTAAATTACCTTTTGATTTTTTTTTCTGTGACCCATAGGATTTTTAGAAGTAAGGTACTTAATTTCTAAATATTTGAGGATTTTCCAGATATCTTTATTAAATTTTTAATTTAATGTCATTATTTTTAGAGAACATACTTTTAGGATTTGATTCCTTTTAAATCTGTGATTTTTTTTTTTTATTGGCCAGATTTTGTTATATCTTAGTAAATGATCTCTGCATACTTGAAAAAGAATGTGTTTTCTGTTTTGGGGTAAATATATTATAAATACCAATGGATACAGTTCGTTGATAATGTTGTTCAAGTATTCCATATCTTTGGTGAGGTTTTTTTTTTTTTTTAAGATTTTATTTATTCATTTGAGACACAGAGATACAGAGAGAGAGAAAGAGAAAGCATGAGCAGAGAGAGAGGCAGAGGGAGAGGGAGAAGCAGGGTCCTCGCTGAGCCCGGAGCCTGGAGCCCGATGCGGGGCTCGATCCCAGAACCCTGGGATCATGACCCGAGCCAAAGGCAGACGCTTAACCATCTGAGCCACCCAGGCGCCCCTCTTTGGTGAGTTTTGTCCATTTATTCTATCATCTATCCATCTTTCTATCTATTATCATCTATCTATCTATCTATCTATCTATCTATCTATCTATCTATCTAATCTATCTATCATCTATCATCTATCATCATCATCTATCATCATCATCTATATCTATATCATCTATTATCTATCATCTATCTATCATCTATCTATCTATTTATCTATCATCTATCTATCATCTATTATCTATCATCTATCTATCATCTATCATCTATCTATCATCTATCATTATCATCATCTATTTAAAACCCAGTAATTGAAAAAGGGGTTCTATAATGTCTAAATATAACTGTGGATTTAACTGTGTGTTCTTTTAGGTCTAACAGGAATTTATCTCCTTAATTTTAAAGTTATCAGTTACATAAACATTAGGTTTGTCATGGCCTTTAGGTGAATTTATCTCTATCATTATGAAATATTCACTTTTATCCCTTATTACATTCCTTGTTCCAAAGTATACTTCTTTTCATATTAATATAGCCACTCCAATTTCTTTTTGATAAATGTTAGGATGGTATATAGTATTTTATCCCTTTACTTTTCACCTATTTATGTCTTTATAATTAGAGTAAGTTTCTTGTAAAGAAACTTCTCCATTCAATTTGACAATCTGTATAGTAATTGGGTAGTTTAGATTATTTATGTTTTATGTGATTATTGATTTTCATGGGCTTAAATCTATTATTTTCTATTTGTTTTCTATTTACCCTCTGTGTTCTTTATCTTTTCTTTTTAAAAAAAATGTATATTGTTAGTTGAGTGTTTTATGATTGCAGCTTATTGTCTATGTTGGTGGGCTGTGAGGGTTTATCCTAGCAGCCATGGAATTATTCAAATCTATTTTGTTGAAGTAAGAAATATACCTGCCAAGGCATGAATGATAATGATTAACAGTGGTTTTTGTAACTCTGGTTCCTAGGTCAGTTTCAGGGTGCTGTTACTACTTCATCCTTAGAGTTTATTGAAAAGAGTGAGTTCAGTGGTTTTTAACTCTTTTTAGGAGTCCCCCCAGAGTCTCTGCCCTTGGGATTGGTCTTGAAGCAGAAATATACCTTTTCAGCCAGGGAGTAAGAGGTCGTGGAGTAGACTCTCTCTTGGACTCTCTGGTTCTGAGTGGTTGTTTGCACACATCAAAGAGAAAGCACATCTAATATGGTCCTTCAGACGGGAGGCACTGAAACTCATGCCTGCTCTCTCCAAACCACGTGCTGTGAGGCAGCTTTTGTCTGTGATGTACATCTTTACTTTCAGATTATGATTGATACTACCAAAAAAGGTAACTCTCTAGCTGTTATGAACTGAAGTTTGTCCCCATATCAAATTCAGATGTTGAAATTCCAAGCCCTACCCCCTGAGAATGTGACTGTGTTTAAAGATAAAGACTTTAAAGATGTTATTCAGGTTACAGGAGGTCATATGGGTGGGCCCTGATCTAATCTGACTAATGTTCTTGCAAGAAGAGGAAATTTGACACACAAGAGACACCAGGATGTGTGTAGACAGAGGAAAGGCCATGTGGAAAAACAACAAGTATGCAGCCATCTCCAAGTCACACTGAAAGGCTGACAGACAGATACCTGGATCTTCGACTTCTAGCCTTCAGAACAGTGAGAAACAAATTTTTGTTGTTTAAGCCACCCAACCTGTGGCACCCTGATATGGTGGCCCTAGCAAATGAATGCTTCTTCTTGGGCACTATTTGTGACTTTGCTGTTGGGTCTTCAGAGGGATATAACAAAGGCAGTTGTGCTCAAACCCAGACATAGGAGCAAGCCTACATACTGAAATAAAGTAGAATATTAGATGTGGTGATTCTAAAGAAATCTGAATGACTAGATAAAATGGCTGAGGGTTCTTACAGAAGCCTAAGATAAAACACTGTGGAAGGTGTATGAGCCACCTCATCTATGGAGATTTTTAAGCAGAGGATAAAATCTTATGAGATCCTCTTGGACAGTTCTAGTGCCACAGCTTATTGCTAACCACTCTTTACCTGTAGTGCAAGTAGTGGATATTTTAAGACAAATCTCAACAGAACTAGAATAGAGGGACTCTGGCATGGGAATATTTTCACTGGAAACAAATACCTGTTAAATCATGTAACTTTTTCTATAGAAAAAGAATCTGGTTCTGTGTTCAAGATATTGGAATCCTGGAATAACAGAGTTGTGGCCTCTAAACTATATTCTTAAGAGAAATAATGCAGTATAGATGGAATAAAATAGATTTTGTTGGATGGAACAAAATGAAGTTAGTATAATTATGTCAATTTTATATCATAGCAATGTACTGGAGTACTATGTAGCAGTATTATATAGTGAAATACAGAATCACAAGCAAAAATAATAGTAGAAAAGCAAAAAAAAAAAAAAACCCATAATAATACTGTTGACTTTAATATCTAATTATTAAATAAATTAAATACTGTTGATATTAATATCTAATTAATATCTAATCAGAAGACTGAATTAAACCCTCAAGATTCATTCATATGGAGGAGAATCGAAAGCAGATTTAAATGTGATTAATGATAGATTGATTATGGTTTTTAATTTTATACACTGAAAAGGGCAGTTAACTTTATATTTGGGAAGCAAGAAAAGTTGTGCAAAACATATTACATAAAAATATATTTCATAAAGTTTGTGTTGGTATTATTTATATGCTTAAACTGTCTGCTTAACTCCATATCATCAGTTACTGCAAATGTTAGGTATCTGTGTGTGCATTTTGATTGCATAATTGATCACATGATGTTGTAAGGCTATCAGATTAGGAACAATTGTTTTATCATAAAAAGTCTTTGTCCATGGCACAGTGGAATGGGACTGTGATGTGAGGGCTCATTCTAATGGGCCTGAAGTTGGCCTGAGCTATTTTGTTGAAGTGAAGATGTACCTTCATGGCATTGACCACTGGTCATATATGAGTGTATTGATTGATAGTGTACTGGATCTGAAACAAATTTGGGAGTATTTTGTGCCAACTTGTCAATATCGTAACAACAAGACTGATGCTTTGCACCTGGTTTTCATGAGACCCTCACAGGTTTCTGTTTTTGTGGCTGATCACATAGCAATAAGGTGCCTACATAACCAGCAGGGTGTAAGAAACCAGCCAAGACTCCATGTTGAGCTCCCTAGATCTGCAGTGTTCTGGTTCATATGTCGGTGGTTCCTGATCTAAGAGAAAAATAAATCTGGTACGAGTGCCTGGGTGGCTCAGTCCTTAAATGTCTGTCTTCAGCTCAGGTCATGATCCCAGTATCCTGGGATGGAGCCCTGCGTTGGGCTCCCTGCTCCGCGGGAAGCCCTGTTTCTCCACTCCCCCTGCTTGTGTTCCCTCTCTCACTGCGTCTCTTTCTGTTAAATAAATTAATTAATTAAATCTTTAAAATATAAATAAATAAATAAATATATATATATATATATATATAATAAATAAATAAATTTGGTACAATGCTGCAAAGGAAGGACAAATGAAGTCTGTGCTCAGCATCTCCAGATTACTCAGTATAGGGCAGCCATTGGCAATGAAGCATGTTTTTACTTTATTGCTTTTGTTATATTGTACCACTTTCCTGAACTGAATTGTAGTTTCATAAGATATAACAGTTGAAGTCATGTTTTTCTTCTTTAACAAACCAAACCTATTTAGATCCCACCAAATTAGTGTAGTAACCTTATTAGGTATAACTCTCTCATTTTTTTCTTGATTTAGTGGTGATTTAGGGTTTAAAGTATATACATTTAACTTATCCCAGTCTACCTGTAAGTGATTATCTGTCACTTCATGTATAAGAACATTAGAAAAGTATATTTTCATTATCACAGTCTCAGGTTTGTCTCATTGTTCTCCTAAACTTATAATATTTATGTTATAAATCCCATAATATATTTTTATTATACTTGCTTGATATACTTTCAATTATCAGCTTAACATAGTTTAAAATATAGAAAATAAGTCCAGGAGCACCTGGGTGGCTCAATTGGTTAAGCATCTGACTCTTGATTTGAGCTTAGGTCATGATAGTGTTGTGAGATTGAGCCCTGCATCTGGCTCCACTCTGAACCTGCTTAGGATTCTCTCTCTTCTTCTCCCTCTGCCCCTCCCTCTCCTATTTTTCTTTTTTAATAAGGAAAATAAGTCCAATGTTTACACACATTCTTACCTTTTCCAGTGTTCTTTATCTCTTTGTAAAAAGATTTTCATCTGTCATCATTTTCCTTTTGTGTGAAGAAATTCTTCTAACTTGTAGTGTAAGTTGTTTATAAATAATTTCTTCAGATGTTCCAGTTCTGAAAAACTCTTTCTTTTGTCTCAATTTAAAAAGAAAATATTAATTCTAGACTCATAAGTTTAGGTTGGTAGCATTTTGTTTGTTTTGTTTTGTTTTCCTTTGTCTTTCAGTAGTCTAAAGATATGTGCTCTCTCCTCTGGCTTGCATTTTATCTGATGAAAATCTGCTGTCCTTCTAATCTTTATTTATCTGTATATAATGTGTCTTTTTTTCCTATGGTTGCTTAAAATTTCTTTTTATTATTAATTTTAAGCCATTTCATTTTAATTTGTTTTCATGTAATTTTCTTCCTGTTTTTTATCTTAAATTTTGCTGAGATTCTTGGATCTATAGGTGTATATAATTTAAGAAACCTAGAAAAATTTGGGCCACTAATTTTTATTATTTTTTTTTCTGTCACACTTCATTCCTCTCCTTTTGGAATTCAAATTAAATGTATGTCAGGTCACTTGAACTCATCTTACTTCTCTGATGCTCAGATGGCCTACTAATTTTATTAAAGTGTCTTCTTATTGTTGTTGTGTTTTACTTAGAATAGTTTCTATTGGCATGTCACTTGGTTCATTAAATTTCTCTTCTGCATTTTACTATCTGCTATTAATACCATCCAGTCCATTTTTTTAATTTCAGGCATTGTAGTATTTATTTCTGTTTTAGAAGCTCAATTGGAGTCTCATATTATCTATGTCTCTACTTTATATGTTCAATCTTCCCTCTAGGTTTTTGAACATGCAAAATGCAGTTATGATGATTATTTTTATATCCTTTTCTACTAATTTTTATATTAATATAAATATACTAATTTTTATATTAATAATCCTTTTCTACTAATTCTAATATCTGTGTTAATTCTGTGTCATTCTTGATTGATTGTTTTTCCCTTTATTTGGGTTATATCTCCTACTTCTTGACGTGTAAGATAATTGCTAATTGGATACAAGAAATTAGGAATTTTACATTGTTGAGCAGTTTAGATTTTGTATTCCTATAAATATCGTTGAGTTTGTTATGGAATGCAATTAATTTACTTGGAAGCAGTTCAATCCTTTCAAAACTACATTTTATACTTTGTTAGTTGGAACCAGAGAAGCTTTAGTTTAGATCTGATTTTTCGCCCATTAGCAAGACAAGGCCCTCCTGATTACCCAGTACCTCATTTATTCTGAGTTTTTCCACTATTTATGTTGAGAATACAAATTACTCCCTGCACTGTGTGAACTGTTGAGTTTCTTCTTTCTGTTCCTTTTGGGGTTTCTTTTCATGGGCTTTGTGTAGTCTTCCCATACACATACACTGATCAGTACTCAGAAGATAAAATAAGAGAAAACTTAAATAATCTTGGAGTATGGCGATGACTTTTGAGATACAATACCAAAGAAGTGATCCATGAAAGAAATAACTGATAAGGTGGACTTCATTAAAATTTAAAATGTCTGCTCTGTGAAAGACAGTGTCAAGAGAATGAGAAGACAAGCCACAGACTAAGAGAAAATATTTCAAGACACTTTGATAAAAGATAGTTATCCAAAATATACAAAGAATTCTTAACACTCAACAACTGGAAAATAAGCAAACTAATTAAAAAAATAGGCCAAAGACCTTAAACACCATACCAAAGAAGATATATGAATGGCAAAATAAGCATATGAAAATATGCTCCACATTATATGTGATCAGGGAAATACAAATTAAAATGAAATACTACTACACATCTTTTAGAATGGCCCAAATCCAGAGCACTGACAAAAAACACCAAAGGCCCATGAAGTTGTAGAAAACAGGAATTTGGTGGGGATGCAAAGTAGTACAGTCACTTTGAAAAAGAGCTTTGTGGTTTCTTACAAAACTAAACATATTCTTACCATACAATTCAGCAACTGAACCCCTTGGTGTTTACCCAAATGAATTGAAAGTTTATGCCTATAAAAAACCCTGCACATGGATGCTTATAATAACTTTGTTCATATTTCCCCAAACTTGGAAGCAACCAAGATGTCCTTCAGTTGGTGAATGGATAAATAAAGTGTGATACATCCAGACAATGAAATATTATTCGGTGGCACAAAGAAGTGAACAATTAAGCCTTGAAAAAGCATGGAGGAAACTTAAATTCATATTACTAAGTGAAAGAATGCATTCTGAAAAGGTTATAAACTATAAGATTCCAAAAAATCAGGGGTTGGGATGCTTGGGTGGCTAGTCGGTTAAGTGGCCAGCTCTTGATTTCGGCTCAGGTCATGATCTCAGTGTCCTGGGATTGAGCCCTATGTTGGGCTGCATGCTCATCAGGGGGTCTGCTTGAGGATTCTCTCTTTCCCTCTCCCTGTGTCCCTCGCCCCCACTTGCATGCACACTCTCTCTCTCTTTAAAATAAATAAAGAAATCTTTAAAAAGAAAGATCAGTGGTTGCTGGGGTACAGGCCACGAATAAACAGAACACAGAGGATTTTTAGAGGAGAAAAAAATACTATATTTGTTATTGTAATGATGGATATATGTGATCATATATTTGTCCAAGCCCACTGAAAATATAACACCAAGAGTGAACTCTATATAAACTGTGGACTTTGGGGGATTATGATATGTCAATGTAGTTCCATCCTTGGTAAAAATGTACTCTTTTGTTGAGTGTTGTTGTAATGAGGGAAGCTATTCATGTGCGAGGGCAGAAGATATATGAAAAATCTCTGTACCTACCTCTCAATTTTATTGTAAACTTAAATCTACTCTAAAATAGTTAAAGTCCAATAAAAAAAAAGGCAACCAATATCTGGGAAATTCGAAATAATACACCAGTCAATATGTACGCTGCAACCAATGTTTTATTCCTTTGTTCTACCTTTGACCTAAATGGTGTCAAGCAAATATTACTGGCTTCCTCATTAACATTATACAAAACTTTGATTCAGGTTATCTCCCAGTAGTACAATGGAATACGATAAATGACCTATTACCCAACCCTCATTATCACTGTTATGGTAGGCATAATATTGGGCCCCTAAAGGTGTCTACATACAAATCCATAGAACCTATGAATATGTTACTTTATATGGCAAAGGGGAATTAAGTTTGTAGATTGAATTAAATTTCATAAGCAGCTGACCTAAAAATAGGGAGATTATCCTAGACTATGCCCAATAAGGTCAGAGTGATGTGATAGGAGAGGACTCAATCTGTGTTTCTGGCCTTGAAGATGAAAGGGGACCATGAGCCAAGGAATGTGGTGGTTTTTAGAAGCAGGAAAGCACAATGAAACAGATTCTTTTGAAACTCATGGAGATGCAGGAAGATTGGCACACTAGGAGAGAGTTGGGAAGATCTGAGCCTGTTTCCCATACCTTGTCTCCTGAATATCTTCCATGTGGCTATTTCTGAGTTACATCCTTTTATAATAAGCTATTACTCTGAGTTCTGTGAGTTGCTCTAGCAACTCTGATTTACAGCCAGTTGGTCAAAAGCACAGGTGAGAACCTGTATTTATAATTGGTGTGTTAAGTGGGGACAGTCTTGTGAAGCTGAGCTCTTAACCTGTGAGATCTGATGCTATTTCCAGATAGATAGTATCAGAATTGAGGTACCTGCTTGGCAGCTTTGGAGAAAGACACATGTCAGAGCAGGAAAAAATAAGAGAACAAATAATTTGAAGCCCAAGTGCTATTGAAGATCAGATGGAGATCAATCTGAGACAAGGCTGTTGGAAGATATAATAGATGTCATTAAATAAATATAGGTTGATATATAGATGTTTGATATAGACATATATTTTCCATATTCTTTTCTAAGAGAGCTGTCCTTCTTTAAATTTTTGTTGAATGTTACCTGAGATACTGACTTGATATCCAGAATATTGAAGATAAAAAGATCTCTGAAGATCTGTTGTGGATAGCTCTAATGTTCTTTGAAAGTACAATGAGTTCTCTATAGTTTAAAAGTAATTCGACTTAAAAAAATGTAATTGGACTGTTTTTTTTTTCCATTTAAAGTAGTAATAAAGATTTGAGAAAACATTTAAAAATACTTTAAAAATTTCAACAGACCACAGACCATTTCCCCACCTACAGCCAGAACCTGTATGAAAGAATATTCTGCTTTGTATTTTTGTGACCTTATCATGTAATTTCTATGATTTAAACATGTGAGGTGATGTGATTCCAAGACATTGAGGCAAAATTCACTAAACCACTGTTAATCTTCACTACAATAATTGAAGAAAAAAAAAAAAAGCTACAGTGATGGCAGAGGTTGCCAATAGCCAAACAAGTATTATTATTATTATTATTATTATTATCATCATTATTAGTTTTAATTTTAGTTTTCTCAGTGTTACCTTTTGCAGGTGTTGTGAAGTATGGAGAAAGTACTCATTTTGTGTGTATCACTTTACTTGACAAAACAT
This sequence comes from Halichoerus grypus, assembly GCF_964656455.1. Lineage (NCBI taxonomy): Eukaryota > Metazoa > Chordata > Mammalia > Carnivora > Phocidae > Halichoerus > Halichoerus grypus. The sequence goes on from NC_135714.1 coordinate 23,632,396, forward strand.
TATAAATATTTTAAAAACTAAAAAATATTTTTTAATTTCATGTTTTATTCCAGAGCAATTATATTTCTTTTAGGACTAATTTTTCTTACCAACATATATTTTGTTTGCTGCCAGCATTTTTAAGAGTCAAATGGTCTATCATCTCTCTTTCAACTTCCCCAATAGTTCATCATTTTAGGCTGAGCATCATTTATTTATAAACTAGAAAATCATATCCTGAGGCACTATACCATAAGAACCTTTAAAGTTTAAATGGCAGAAATGGTAAGAACAAAAGGGAATACAAAAATAAAACCACTAAATGAGAATTTCCATTATATGAATATGTTAAACTGTCACGTTTTTAAATCTCTTTGATGTTTGTTACTATTTATTAACCACATTATTAATGTAGAATTTTTATTCAGAGTGACTGACTCTACTAAAAGACTATTTTTAAATGTATGTCTTGCATGAAATTTTAAAGAAAAAATTTTTCACTATACTTTTTATAATCAAACATAATTTCTCTAATGAGAGAATACAGAATCTTCTCTATAATACTGTTTGTGTGTGTGTGTGTGTGTACATAACACTAACCTACTCAATGTGGAAAGCATTCCTTCTTATATCCATAGCAAATCCCCTTGAGTGAAATATTAAATGGATAAGCTTTATCTAAACTAATCTGAAAACATTTTAGGGAATCAGTAAAATAACGAGGAACTTGGTCAGATAGGATCCAACAACTATCACAATAGCTATTCACTCTATGAACTGAGCTTCACAACCTCTCTTTCTCTATCTGTACACATTTCCTCCATTAAACAAATATGCATTGACTGTTTTTGATGTTTGGGATATAAATGAAAGAAATAAAGATTTTCTCTTATGGGTTTTGTATTCCAGGTGTGGGGAGACTTAGGTAGGTAGGTAGGTTGGCAGGTAGGTAGATGATTAAATAGATGATAGATAGATAAATAGATAGATAGATAGATAGATGATAGATAGATGATAGACAGATAAATAGATGATAGAAAAATAGATGATAGATGGTAGATAAATAGATAGATAGATAGATGATAGATAATAGAGTTTCCCATATGGTAAATAAAATGTGAAAAGAAGAAAAGAGAGAGATGGTTAAAAGAATCAGGTAAAGTCTCTTCAAAGAGAAATTGACTAACACTGGAAAAATATGTACCAGTTAGGTACATAAAATTCTAGGAAATGGGACTTCAGGATGGAGAGAGCAGGAAGTAAGAGTTTTGAGGCAGGAATATAAATGTTATGGTAGAAGAGCAACAAAATGGAGGGGAAAAAAAAAGGTCAATGGGGTTCAGGGTTTACATTTAATTTTAAGTGTGATTAGAGGATTATTAAAAGAGGCATCCTAAGGTGAGGGTTTGTTGAGAATATTAAATTAAATGATAAATATACACAAGTATCTGGAAATACTGGACTTCAATAAGTGTTAAACTGTCTTCCATTTTTCAAGAACCAATCTATAAGATTTTACGAGGGCAGTTTACTATAATAAAAAGAACATCATAAGCACTGCTGGCAAACCAATTTGGGTTTAACTGATACCTACAGAATATGTGATTTTGTGCCTAAAGGGATTAAAAGCCACTTTAAGCAGCTTTGATCTCTCTTGAAAAACACTTTTATAATCTCATTTGCATCTATGAGTAGTACATCTCCCCATTTACCTTATAAAAAAGAGTCAAGTAGGGGCGCCTGGGTGGCTCAGTTGGTTAAGTGACTGCCTTCAGCTCAGGTCATGATCCCAGGGTCCTGGGATCGAGCCCCGAATCGGGCTCCCTGCTCGGCCGGAAGCCTGCTTCTCCCTCTCCCACTCCCCCTGCTTGTGTTCCCTCTCACGCTGTCTCTCTCTCTCTCTCTCTCTCTGTCAATTAAAAAAAAAAAATCTTTAAAAAAGAGTCAAGTATAAAATATAGCAGAATGTTGAATATATAAATAAATATTGAACACTACCAAAATATCATTATGTCATGATAAAGAACTTATCAAACTCAACACCCAGAGAACAAATAATCCAATCAAGAAATGGGCAGAAGACATGAACAGACATTTCTGCAAAGAAGACGTCCAAATGGCTGACAGACACATGAAAAAGTGCTCAACATCACTCAGCATCAAGGAAATCCAAATCAAAACCTCAATGAGATACCACCTCACACCAGTCAGAATGGCTAAAATTAACAAGTGAGAAAACAACAGAGGTTGGAGAGCATGCAGAGAAAGGGGAACCCTCCTACATTGTTGGTGGAAATGCAAGCTGGTGCAGCCACTCTGGAAAACAGTATAGAGGTTCCTCAAAAACTTGAAAATAGAGCTACCCGATGACCCAGCATTTGCACTACTGGGTATTTACGCCAAAGATACAAATGTAGTGACCCAAAGGGGTACCTGTACCTCAATGTTTATAGCAGCAATGTCTACAATAGCCAAACTATGGAAAGAGCCTAGATGTCCATCAACAGATGAATGGATAAAGAAGATGTGGTGTATATACATACACACACACACACACACACACACACACACGCACACACAGTGGAATATTATGCAGCCATCAAAAAATGAAATCTTGCCATTTGTAACGACGTGGATGGAACTAGAGGGTATTATGTTAAGTGAAATAAGTCAATCAGAGAAAGACAAGTAGCATATGACCTCACTGATATAAGGAATTTGAGAAACAAGACAGTGGATCATAGGGGAAAGGAGGGAAAAATGAAATAAGATGAAACCAGAGAGGAAGATAAACAGTAAAAGACCCTTAATCTCAGGAAACAAACTGAGGGTTGCTGGAGTGGAGGGGGGTGGGAGAGATAGGGTGGCTGGGTGATGGACATTGGGGAGGGTATGTGCTATGGTGAGCGTTGTGAATTGTGTAAGACTGATGAATCACAGACTTGTACCCTTGAAACAAATAATACATTAAATGTTAAATAAATAAATAAATAAATAAATAAATATTAAAAAATTAAAAAATAAACTGTTGATTCCAATGAAATATGCTTATAGATTTCCTAATATTGCAACAGTTTGCTACTCTTGAATAAAACATCGAGTTACAAAATAAATAAATAAATAAATAAAATTATAAAAATATAGTCATACTATGAATTTTCTAAACATTTAGATTTTTTTAAAGGTTTGATTTATTTTTTTGAGAGAGATAGAGCACAAGCAGGGAGGGAGGGAGAGGGAGAAGCAGACTCTCCTGCTGAGCAGGGAGCCCAACATGGGGCTCGATCCCAGGACCCTGAGATCATGACCTGAGCTGAAGGCCGACACTCAACTGACTGAGCCACCCAGGTGCCCCAACATTTAGATGTCTAAACAAGGGACATATTGACAAACCTTAATATCCACACTGAATTGAAAAAAAAACCAAAAAAAACCCCAAAAAACCTGACTTTCCATGTTCCTTTTGTTCAGAAGAAAGGCCAAAATCAGTTTACTATTAAAAATATTTCCAATCTTATGAATTGCGTAAAGACATGTAATTAGCTCAAATTGCATGGCTTCCACCTATCCAGGCTAATTTCATATTAAGCTTGACATACTGTCCACAATATTAACACGTTTTGTATATAGATATTTATGTGATGTGAATATTGTTGACATTATACTATCAATTTGTAGTATCACAAAACTAAAATAAATTAATAGATGTAGAAAAAAATCAGATTTTTTTCCATCCCCATGTGGAAATTCTTTAAGCTTCTATAACCAAGTTTACTTCCATCATAGCTATGATATTTAATATCATCTTATAGGTAAATATTTTAAAAACCTGGAGTAGTACCTAAAACTTCCTCATAAAAACTGTCGAAGATTTTAAATAGTCAATAACAGGTAGACATAATTGTCTTCTTTTCTTTTCCATCCAAATGTGTTGATTGTAGTTATGCGGTACTTTTTCCACTATTTGGGAGGGAGGTGGGGTAGATAAATTTTGTTTTATGATTTAAGGTCATTGAATAAGATAGAAAGTACTGAACTTTACTGCAGATCCTATATTTGAATTGTTTGGAGTAAATGCAGAGATTTGGGGTTTGTCCACTTGAAGAGGAGGTGCATAATTCCATGAAAAAGAAGAAAGAATTCAATCCTCAAGAGAAGACTATAGCATAAACAGTGACATGCTCTCCAAATTTATTTTCTATTCTTGGGTCCACAGGACAACTATTTTTCCTATCATTCCTTGTAGTTAACTGAATTGTGGCCACACTACTGATCCTGTACCAATGGAATGTACTCAGAATTACATGTCACTTCCAGTACTGGCCTTGAAAATCATTCATGAAATCCTCCATGCTTTGTCTCCCATCCCCATAGCAAGAACGGAAAATTCACAGATAATGGAGCCACAGAATGGAAGGGGCCTGGAGCACTGAATGACAGCTTCTTGGGTATTGGACAGAAGAGCCATCTAACCTGCACTTCATTTACAGGTGTAGACATTAACTTTAATATTTTAAGTCAGTGATATTTTGGGGCATATTTGTGACAATTTTCTCAATAGTTTAAAGAAAGTCAGAATTCTATCTTTCAAGAATATAGGCACAGTGCATATATTTTTCATTTCTGTCTTCAGGGTGTTTTCCATGATTCCTGGCATATAGTGGTACTCAATCAATTTATGATTGACAGATTGACTGACTGGTGGGATGAATAGATGAATATTTAGAAAGGCTACATTTGATTAAATAAATGTCACCCCAGCATACCATGGGTTCATTTCTGCTTTAGGTTAGGTATAACCTAATTTTCCTTTATAAGCAAACATGTGACAATAAAATTAAACCCATATAAGGTCCTTCGTCAGTATTAGACTCTTATCATAACAATTTTCTGTAACAAATTACCATACACTTGTTGGTTTAAAAATAATACAAATTTATTGTCTTACAGTGCCATAGAATAGAAGTCTAACATGAGTGTCATTGGGCTAAAATCAATGTGTCAGCTGGTCTGAGCTTCTTGGGACTCTTGAGAATGTGTTTCCTTGAACCTTTCCAGCTTTTAGAGGCTGCTTTTTCTCATGGTCTTCTTCCTTTATTTTCAAAGCCAGCAATAGCAAGTTGAATCCTTTTTATATCTTAATACTCTAACTTCCTCTTCTACCTCTCTCTTCCACTTTTTTTTTTTTTAAGATGTTATTTATTTATTTGACAGAGAGACACACAGCAAGAGAGGGAACACAAAGGAGAGTGGGAGAGGGAGAAGCAGGCTTCCTGCTGAGCAGGGAGCCCAATGTGGTGCTCAATCCCAGGAGCCCGGGATCATGACCTGAACTGAAGGCAGATGCTTAACGACTAAGCCACCCAGGCGCCCCTCTCTCTTCCACTTTTTAAGAATCCTTGGACTATATTGGGCCTACCTACATAATCTAGAATAACCTCCCTATTTCAAGGTCAGTTGCTTAGCAATTTTAATTTGGTCTGCAACCTTAATTCCCCTTTGCCACTTAAGATAACATATTCATAGGTTCCAGGGTTTAGGATGTAGACATCTTTAGGAGGCCATTATTATGCCTACTCTAGTTCTTTTATATAAAAGTAACAGTTTACTATATTTAACACAATTCTTAAAACTCCACAATCAAGAATCTGCATAGGAAACCACTGATTTTCACAGAACACATCAGTCTAATTTTGTTGATTTCCATTTTTGCATAAACCCTCAAAGGAAGGTACCAAAAAATTTAAGGAGGTAAAAAACTGAAAGTCTGCTTCATATTCATTTCAAACATATTTGGAGTTACCCTGTATTATGCAGGATCAGCATAGTTAATGATTTTTCCATCTGTTCTTGTTTGTTATCTTACCAATTTACTATATATGCTTGCCCTTAAAACAGCTGAAATAGTCTCTTGCTAGAGGCTGCAATGTACCATTGTAGAGCAGGGGACGATTTTGAGATATTTTCAGTTTCTATTGTAATGGTCTAGAAGTGTCTGGAGTAGCAACAGATTTCACATTCATCCTTGCTCACTCAGAAGCCCATTTAGCTTGGGGCAAGTGGGACATAACTCTCTTTCACATTGCTGACACTACGGAAGAGCCAAATGATGAAGGATCCTAAAGTTTTTGTTCTTCAATTCCCCAAATCCCATGTTTATACCATGGCTTTCTTCACTGGAGGAAGGTTGGTCTCATACAACAAAACTACCTCAGATTTCATAGTCACTAGCACTTCCTGATATAGGGCATTTGAGTTTGCATGATGGAACCTATCACATTTTCTGTTTCTTATTTTTATAAATATTTTCCTCAATTCTTATAAACAAAACAAAACAAAAAACAACTAATATTTGGCTATATACCCATTGGTAAATTAAAACTTTCAAAGAGAAAATGTTGAGTATCCCTGCGAAATCTTGTTTCCTCTCCTTTCAACACTGCTAATTTGTTTAATCCCCAGCTACCTAACTTGCGATATTTGACATGGTGTTCTTATGATGACCAAGGTTATCTGACCATCAGTTTATTTTATTTTATTTTTTTTAAAGATTTTATTTATTTATTTATTTGACAGAGAGAGACACAGCGAGAGAGGGAACACAAGCAGGGGGAGTGGGAGAGGGAGAAGCAGGCTTCCCACGGAGCAGGGAGCCCAATGCGGGGCTCGATCCCAGGACCCTGGGATCATGACCTGAGCTGAAGGCAGACGCTTAACGACTGAGCCACCCAGGTGCCCCTGACCATCAGTTTAAATGTTATTACTAAGACCACTGAATTTAAGACATGTCAGTAATTTCAGTTGAAGAGTGAATTTTTATCTAATCCTCTTAAGGCATTCAATTTTTCCTGACTGACACCCAGGTTCTAAAGGGAGTAACAGGAGTAAGCCAATTGGAGGTGGAATGAGAGTTGAATCTCAACTGGGCACAGTTTCCAGAGAGCTTTGGGACAGAAATTCTTCAAAGGACAAACAACTTTCAAATGAGTAAGCACCAAAATAATAGGAATGAGAAAGTGCCATCTGACTTCTAGTTGAAGTCTCCTACTTCAAATAAAGCAAATTCCTAAGGTCAAGTGGAGAGCGAAACCACATTTGAGCTCACTCGCCAGATTCCCCATTGGAAACAGAAGGTCAAGCCTATTGCTACCAGAAAAGTGAGGGAGTGTAGAAGAATCATGCCGAAGGCAAGGAATAAGCGAAGAACTAGAAACTGAGGATCTTACCCATAATCAGAAAATAGGGGCTGAAGGAAATCCAATTCTGAATTCCTGAGAGAGAATGAGTTCTGCTGGAACAAGTTTGAACTCCACCATATTTTGTAATACCAAGCTGGATTTCCTTTGTTTTCTTGTTGATACATTTGTGTATCCATTTGGTTTCTTCATTTAAACCTGTGCAGAAAACTAAACTGGGTCTTAACTCCATAATTTACAAAGCAAATTTATCTCAAAATATAACACTTAGGCTCACAAAGACTTAGTTGATTAGTCATTTGAGGGCTATTTGCATTTCTTTGGCCATCTGACACTGTAATATTCAGGCTTCTTTAGTCTAATTTTAGAAATATACTTATTAAAAGAGTTCCTCTGGGAGATAATGTCAGGAATTAAAAAGTTTTGTTTTGTTTGTTTTTCTCTCAAAATATTTTCTTGCATTATTATGTAGAGAAATGCTGAATTTGGCTATTACAAACACAAAATTGAACTTCCTACTTACAAAGTGTTCATAATAGCCCAGAACCCCAGAAGGGAAAAGATACAAATAGAAAATTTACTTTCAAATCTCTAAAATGTAAGTAATCTTTACTATCTTTCACAGTGACCACTGGTCTCAAAAACACCTTATTTCACAGTCCCTCTGAGAATTTCTGTGAATCTGTTCTCATGGGATATACTTTTAAACTGAGCTGGAAATATCAATCTTTATTTTTATTATTATTGTTGTTGTCACAGATCATGGAGAATGTAGATAGCAATAACATTCTTTGAGGCTCTACAATGTAAGATACATACTGGCAGTTATTATAATTAATCCTCAAAATAACTCTATAACATTGTGTATTGTAATACCTTTGGTTATTTTATTTATTCATTTTATTTTATTTTAAATTCCATTATATTTAATATGCAGTGTTATATTAGTTTCAGGTACACAATATAGTGATTTAATAGTTCTGTACATCACCCAGTTCTCATCATGACAAGTGCTCTCCTATTTTTTTTTTTTTTTTTTTTAAAGATTTTGTTTATTTATTTGACAGAGAGAGATACACAGCGAGAGAGAGAACACAAGCAGGGGGAGTGGGAGAGGGAGAAGCAGGCTTCCCGCAGAGCAGGGAGCCCGATGCGGGGCTCGATCCCAGGACTCCGGGATCATGACCTGAGCCGAAGGCAGACGCTTAACGACTGAGCCACCCAGGCGCCACCAGTGCTCTCCTATTTTAAGGATGAAGAATCATAGTGAGAAATTAAATGATTTGTTCAAGAGTATGAGTCAGAATGGAAATCCAGATCTGCTTGATTTTAAATTTGTGCTCCCTTTTATACATTGCATTGTCTCTGCATAAAGAACAAGTCCTCCCTCACCCATACTTTACCTGCCTGTTCATTGCTCTACCCTGTAGTGCTCCCTCAGAAATGGCTGGGGTATCCAAGGAAGATAGCATTTTGGCCGCCCAATTGACCTCAAATTTACATCTCAATTTTTCAGAATCTCTGTTAGATTAACATTAGTCTTTTCTCAATCTTAAATTAACTGTAGACACATAGTTTTGTTTTTCTTAACTTAATTTCCCTTTCAAATTTCTAAAATACAGTGTGTATCATGCCTATTACACATGTATATACATGTATATATGTATACTTATATGTACATATATTTGATATGATCTATAAATATGTGAATGCTATATATATAGAATGCCTATATATGTTAATGTATATAATACATAAAGTTCAGAATAGCAATAAAAGTAAAATCTATGGGGGTGCCTGGGTGGCTCAGTTGGTTAAGCATCCCACTCTTGATTTCGACTCTATGGGGGTGCCTGGGTGGCTCAGTTGGTTAAGCATTCCTTTTTTTTTTTTTTTTTTTAAAGATTTTACTTATTTATTTGACAGAGAGAGACATAGCGAGAGAGGGAACACAAGCAGGGGGAGTGGGAGAAGGAGAAGTAGGCCTTCCACAGAGCAGGGAGCCCGATGCGGGGCTCGATCCCAGGACCCTGGGATCATGACCTGAGCCGAAGGCAGATGCTTAACAACTGAGCCACCCAGGCAACCCAAGCATCCCACTCTTGATTTCGACTCAGGTCATGATCTCAAGGTTGTGAGATTGAACCCCTGCATTGGGCTCTGCACTCAGTGGGGAGTCTGCTTGAAATTCTCTCTTCCCTCTCCCTCTGTCCCTCCCCCATGGACTCTTTCAAAAAATAAATAAATCTTTTAGAAATCTATTCACCAATCTTCCCATACAACAAATAGAATATTATCATTGTCTTTGAAGAGCCTTCTGAAATCATTCCAATGCGTAACTTGCCCACAGGTAAACACAATCCTAAATTAAGTGTTAATACTTGTTTTCTTTCCTTTACAGTTTTATCACATATATAAGTTTACCCCAAGACATAAGGCACTTTAATTTAACGGAAACTGAGCCATATAGCATGAATTTCTCAAAACTCTTTCTTCTCTCAAAGGCTTACTGGTGAGATGCATTATGTTTATGTATATGTGTGATATTGTGATTTATAAGAAATGTGAATTTGGTCTTTGTTCTGTTCCTGACACAGAGCTCCTAAAATCATTAGCATTTCTCTAAGTGATGAGAACAATAAAGGTGTCTTTTGTTATGTTAATGAGGTGACTTTTGGAAATCCCTAAAGAATGAAGGGGCTGGTTGTCAAGTGAACTGACCTTGATTAGAATGTTGGAACTTTCAATGCCCAATCTCTGGGCAGGGAAGAGGGCCTGGAGCTTGAATCAATCACCAAAGGCCAATTATTTAATTAATTATAAATATGTAATGGAGCCTTTATTAAAAACCTAAAAGGAAGAGGTTCAGAGAGCTTTCAGGTTGATGAACCAACACATATCCACATAATGGCCCCAAACCTCTCAAGGACAAAAGCTCTTGTGTTTGTCTCATGTATTTTTTCATCTGACTATTTCATTTGCGTCCCTTAATATTTTTTGTAATAAACTAGTTATCCAGTAAGTAAACTGACTGCCTGAATTCTGTGAACCACTCTAGCAAAACAATTGAACCGTTGAAGTTGGAACCTTCTATTTATAACCGGATGTTCAGAAATACAAATAACAACCTGGGTTTGTCATTAACATCTAAACTGGGGCAAGTCTTATGGGACTAAACACTTCATTTGTGGGTTCTGATGCTATCTACAGGTAGATAGTGTCAGAATTCAGTTGAATGGTAGGATGCTTAGTTGATGTCTGAGAACTGCCTGGTGGTGTGGGAAAAACACATAGTAGTTCCTACTTACTCAATTTTACTTCTTTATCCATTGTTCAACTTTAGATTACTTTATCCATTCTCCCATCTGCGGTTTATTATAGACTTATTATTCAAGCAATACTACTTTCATTCTTAGTCATTCCCCTAGAGCAAATATGCAAGAGGTTCCCTAAAGTATATATTCAAAAGTGAAACCACTACCTGTTAGATGATGCACATATTCAATTTTACTAGATAGTACTGAGTTTGTTTGCCAAAATTGATACACCAGCTTACTTTGCACCCAGCAGTGTGTAGATGTTCAAATGCTTTATCTACCTGTCAGAACTTGATATAGCCATATTTGTCGACCTAGAAATTTGTAAAATGGTATTTCATTATATTTTATTTTTATTTTTTTTAAAGATTTTATTTATTTATTTGACAGAGAGAGACACAGCAAGAGAGGGAACACAAGCAGGGGCAGTGGGAGAGGGAGAAGCAGGCTTCCCGCTGAGCAGGGAGCCTGATGCAGGGCTAGATCCCAGGACCCTGGGACCATGACCTGAGCCAAAGGCAGATGCTTAACGACTGAGCCACCCAGGTGCCCCTATTTCATCAAATGATAATTAAATCTACTTGTTGACCAGCCCACATCTACTAAATCCAGGCTCTGTCTTTTCCCCTTTTTGATTTTGGGTTATTTGTATTACTTAATGATTTCTATGGAGATCAGTATTCCTTTTATTATATGTTTTGCAAATATCTTTGGATATCTTTTGATGAATGGAAGTTCTTAATTTTAGTGAAATCTAATATATTAGATCTTTAGGTTGTTAATTATTTTTTATTTTTATTTTTTATGTATTTATTTTTTAAAGATTTTATTTATTTTAGAGAGAGGGTGAGAGGGCACAATTTAGGGGGGGGAGGGGCAGAGGGAGAGGGAGAACCAGGGGCCTGATGTGGGCTTGACCCCAGGATCCTGGGATTGTGACCTAAGCTGAAGGCAGATGCTTAACCAACTGAGCCACCCAGGAGCCCCGTTATTTATTTATTTTTTTAAATTTATCTATCCAAAGGTAACAAAAATATTAACTTATCATTTCTTAGAACACCATAATTTGCCTTCAAAATTAATTCCTTTATTTATCCGTAATTTATATTTTTGCTTATAGTGTGAAGTAGAGGTCTAATTTAATTTTTGTTTGTATATAGATCAGTATTCAGTATTTATCTACACTATCCCACATGTATACAATATTATCTGTGGCATAATGTTGGTTGCCATAAATGAAATTCTGTTTCTGTTATTTTCTCTGGATAATTTTAAGCAAGTTTCTGGAACATTGAACTATGCTGTGTTAGTAACTTTTGCCTTAATTATTAAAATACCTTTATGAATTTGGTGTTTTTATTTTTTATGGAACGTCTCTTATTCCTCTCCCAATAGTGCCTTGGTTATTCTTGAATTTTCATTTTTTTAAGTACATTTAGCATCAACTTATAGAGTTCCATTATTTAAAAAAGTTGAGATTTTTAATTGAAATTTCATTCAAGCTATTATTGAATTTGGGGGAAATTAATGCATTTTATATTAAATATTTTTATCTTTGAACATTATATAACCTTACTTATATATAAGACTTCTTAAAAGTCTTTCAAAATTTTTAAATTTCTGTACAAGCATCTCAAAACATTTCATCAGATTCATTTTTAGGCACCATATATTTGTATTTGCAGTTGAATTTAGTGTCTTGATTTAAAAGATGCTATCTAACTTTGTTGCTAATATTTTCTACATAGGAACCCCACCATGAGCAAATAATGAGAGTTTTGTTTCTTCTTTCTAATCAACACAGTTTCTATTTATTTTTCTTGTTCTAATATCTGGTTAGATCATCCATAATGATATTGACAAAGTAGGAAACTGTGGTTTAAAGAAAAAGCTGAGGGGTGCCTGAGTGGTTCAGTCGGTTAAGCGTCTGCCTTCCGCTCAGGTCGTGATCTTGCATTGCTGGGATCAAACCCTATGTTGGGCTCCCTGCTTGGTGGGGAGTCTGCTTCTCCCTCTCCCTCCACCCCTCCCCTCCCCACCACTTGTGCTTTCTCTCTCTTGCTCTCTCTCTCTCTCTCAAATAAATGGATAAAATCTTAAAAAAAAAAAAAAAAAAAAGGCTGAACAGGAAACAATAAAATGTATAGATGAATACAAATAATTTCAACACAATTTAAATCTTAAAATTAAAATATTAAATGTTATAAAATTTAGAAATTATTTTCAAGAATGTTGAAAGTCTGGAAATACTTTCTTAGATCATTTTTTTAAATTTCCATTTTTTATTTAATTTCTAGTTAGTTAATATATATGGTAAAGTTGGTTTCAGGTGTAGAATTTAGTGATTCATCATTTATATATAAGTGTTCATCACAACAAGTGCCCTCCTTAATACCCATCACCCATTTAGCCCACCCTTACCCACCTCCCTCTATGAACAATAAGTTTGTTCTCTATAGTGAAGAGTCTTTTATGGTTTGCTTCCCCCCCTCTCTCTTTTTTTCCCCTTCTCTTATGTTTATCTGTTTTGTTTCTTAAATTCCAAATATGAGTGGAATCATATGGTATTTGTCTTTCCTGACTGAGTTATTTCACTTAACATAATACACTCTAGCTCTGTTCACATCTTTGCAAGTGGCAAGATTTCATTCTCTTTGATGGTTGAGTAATTTTCCTATATAAAATATTCCTATATAATATACACCTCTTCATCCATTCATCAGTCAGTGGACATTTAGGCTCTTTCCATAATTTGGCTATTATTGATTATTCTGCTATAAACATCAGGGTGCATGTGGCCCTTTGAATCAGTATTTTTGTGTCCTTTGGGTAAATACCTACTAGTGCAATTGCCGGGTCATAGGGTAGTTCTATTTTTAGCTTTTTGAGGAACATCCATACTGTTTTCCAGAGCGGCTTCTCCAGTTTGCATTCCCACCAACAGTGTAAGACGGTTCCCCTTTCTCCACATCCTTGCTAACATCTGTTGTTTCCTGACTTGTTAATTTTAGTTATTCTGACAGGTGTGGGGTGGTATCTCATCATGGCTTTGATTTATATTTTCCTGATGATGAGTGGATGTTGAGGATCTTTTCATGTATCTGTTAGCCATCTGTATGTCTTCTTTGGAAAAATGGCTGTTCATGTCTTCTGCCCATTTCTTAACTGGATTTTTTTTTTGCATGTTGAGTTTGATAAATTCTTTATATATTTTGGATACTAACCCTTTATCAGATATATCATTTGCAAATATCTTCTCCCCTTCCATAGATTGCCTTTTAGTTTTGTTGATTGTTTCCTTTGCTGTATGGAAGCTTTTTATCTTGATGAAGTCCCAATGGTTCACTTTTGCTTTTGTTCTCCTTCCCTCTGAAGACATGTTTAATAAGAAGTTGCTAGGGCTGATGTCAAAGAGGTTGCTGCCTGTGTTCTCCTCTAGGATTTTGATGGTTTCCTGACTCACATTTAGGTTTTTCATCCATTTTGAATTTATTTTTGTGTATGGTGTAAGAAAGTGATCCAGTTTCATTCTTTTGCATGTTGCTGTCTAGTTTTCACAACAGGATTTGTTGAAGAGACTTTTTTTCCATCAGATATTCCTAGATCATTAAAAAACAAAACAAAACAAACAATTAACATTAAGGAAGATAGACATTTAGTTGAATCACAGTGAAGTTTTATTTTCTGGTTTTGAAAGGGGAATTAATGCTGTTTATAAATTCTCAAAATCAATAGAATGTCAATACTGTAAGTATAGCTAATAGATGAGTAAAATGTTATAGATAGTATTTCTTCATCTATAATTATCATAGGTGTTATAATTATTGGGACAACAGTAGTTTTAGAGAAAGGTTTAATAAAGAACCTGGCTTTTATGTTTATATACTTCTCTACCACTACAAAATTTTATAAATAGAATACATTTTATGTATGATATATAAAATTAAATTTGATAAAAGTAATTAGCTTCTTCTTTTAAGTATAGTTCTTACACTTAAAATTTTGAAGAGATAAATATTATTTAAAATACCTGGCTGTCATTTTTACCATGCTGCCATTAAATTGTCCAAATATTATTTTTCCCTGGAATTCTACCTTAATCTCATTCTTTATCATTTTTACTTGAACTTTATACTTGTATTTAACAGAATTTCAGCTCTATTAGAATAATTCTTAAGAGTGTTTCTTAAAAATTAAGACTATTGAACACTACCTTATACCTACTGAATCAGAATCAGTGGAGATGGGGTCCCATAACATTAATGTTAATAACATCTTAGGTAGGGGTGCCTGGGTGGCTCAGTCGGTTAAGCGTCTGCCTTCGGCTCAGGTCATGATTTCAGGGTCCTGGAATTGAGCCCCACATTGTGCTCACTACTTGGCAGGAAGCCTGCTTCTACCTCTCCCACTCCCCCTGCTTGTGTTCCCTCTCTCGCCGTCTCGCTCTCTGTCAAATAAATAAATAAAATCTTTAAAAAAATAAATAAATAACATTTTAGGTGTTCCTAATGCATTGAGAACCATTGCTCTCATCCTAGAGTACACATTAGATTTTCCTTCCCACTCCACTGATGTACACAACTTGATATATAGACTGATGAAACTATCACAACAATCTACACCATAAAGCTATCCAACATCTCCAAACGATTTCTTCTGCTGTCTTATTTATTATTATTATTATTATTAATAAAATCGCAACATAAAATTTACCCTCTTAGCAAAATTGTAAGTATGCAATACAGCATCATTAACTGTAGGCACAATGTTATACCATAGCTCTATAGGACTTGTTCACCCTGTATAACCAAAACTTTATACCCTTTCACCAATACCTCCCTGTTTTCACCTCCCTTCAACCTTTCTTAAACACCATTCTTCTCTCTGCTTCTATAAGTTAACCATTTTAGAATCATCATATAATGGTGTTATGCAGTATTTTTCTATTTCTGGCTCATTTTATTTATTATAATGTCCTCCATGCTTATCCATGTTTTTGCAGATAGCAGTATTTTCTTCTTTTTTGAGTTGAATAATATTCCTTTATATACATATACCACGTTTTCTTTATCCATACATCTTTCAATAAACATTTAGTTTGCTTCCCTACCTTGGCAGTTGTAAATTATGTTGTAATGAACATGGGACCAGATATGTCTTTGTAATCCTGATTTTAATTCCTTTGGATATATACCCAGAAATGAGATGTTTGGGTCATATGGTAGTTCTATTTTTAATTTTTTGGGGGGGATCTACATACTGTTTTCCACAGTGACTGAACTAATTTACATTCTCACCAACAGTGCACAAGGGTTCTCTTTTCTTTACATCCTCTCCAATATTTGTTCCTTTCTTTTAATTATTATTTTTTTATAAAAGTCATCCTAACAGGTGTGAGGTGATATCTCATTGTGGTTTTGATTTGCATTTCCCTAGTGATTTGTGATATTAAACACCTTATTATATATCTGTTGGTCTTTTAGAAATCTTTGGAGAAATGTCCATTCAGTTTCTTCATTCATTTTTTATTTGAGGTTTTTTTTTTTTTTTTCTGTTGAGGTGTTCTCGACTATTGAGTTATAACAGCAGTATACATCAGACACTATATAAAACTCAAAGCTGATGTCTATTTCATATAGCAAAGACATTCTGTAATTTTCTTTTCTAAAAAAGAATAAAACCCTATTTCTTCCAGGCTTATGATGCTATGGGGTTGGTCATGAAACTATACTGAATACTTTCTTTGAAAACATCCTCTTATTTAAGCTGATTTATATCTAAGTCAGTGCATGAAGGTACAATTGGTAAAGTCAAAGGAAACATTAAAATTTTATATTTATTCTTGGGCGCCTGGGTGGCTCAGTTGGTTAAGCGACTGCCTTCGGCTCAGGTCATGATCCTGGAGTCCTGGGATCGAGTCCCACGTCGGGCTCCCTGCTCAGCAGGGAGTCTGTTTCTCTCTCTGACCCTCCCCCCTCTCATGCTCTCTCTCTCTATCTCATTCTCTCTCTCAAATAAATAAATAAAATCTTTAAAAAAAATAAAATAAAAAAATAAAATTTTATATTTATTCTCCATTTTTACCAAAGTAAAAGATAAAATTGGTGTACATTGTTTTTTCCAATTATTTGATACTCAGCTTTTTACATCACAAATATTTTGAACTATATAAAGAAAGGAGTGAAGAAACTGTTGAAGGGAATGGAGAATGTAGGAATTGTGTGAAAGAATATCAAAGCAGATTGAATAACTAAAACACGGGGCATTCTTTGCTTTATAGGATTTAAATTTTAAAATATTTTGATTCATAAAGAAATTATTTATTACATAAACTAAATAATGAAATAGTGATGGTTGTGGCAGGTACAACATATTATGGATCAAGAATATACACTTAGATACTGAAAAATATGCCTTATGCTACTGGTCTGCTTTGGCTTAATTAGAATCTTGGAATCATCTCACCTACCTGAAAAATGAATTTTTAAAGTATGAAGAGAGATAAGATTCGCTGAGCTGTATAATGTCCATGATTTTACAAGTCATCTCTGTTGTGTTTATCAGAATTCCCTGGGTAAGAACTAGAAAATAAAAACATTTTTTTTTAAGATTTTATTTATTTATTTGACAGAGACAGAGATAGCGAGAGCAGGAACACAAGCAGCGGGAGTGGGAGAGGGAGAAGCAGGCTTCCCCCCAAGGAGGGAGCCCAATGTGGGACTCGATCCCAGGACCCTGGGATCCTGACCTGAGCCGAAGGCAGACGCTTAACGAATGAGCCACCCAGGCGCCCGAAAACATTTTTTTTTTTTTTTTTTAATTCACTGAATTACCCTCTCAAATGATCTCACTTAGTGCATTTGCAGGTCCTGACATGTTGGAAATTGTCTTAATCTGTTAGCCTTTTGGCTTAAAATAGATTAAGGTATTTACCTTTTGTCCACACAAACCTGGCTAATCCTGCCACCACCCAAGCCTCAAGTGAATGATTCCAATAAGCACTATGGAAAAATATAGAGAAACTGAATAATTCACTGTGGTGTTAGTAGGACGTAAAGTTTTTTTTTAAGTGTGGAGTACTGCTTACATCTATTTGCATGGAGTTTCCATTTTCATATCCTTTGTGTTTCTTTATACAACAGCATCTAGAAAGCAAAAATTATGTTTCCCAAACATCCTTGAAACTAAGATTCTGGATACAAAAAAGAATTTACCAATTTGATGCATTTGGTGAACTTAGTAAGGTAGAAATGAGGTAAAGGCCATTTTTCTATAGTTTTTGCTCTTTTCTAATGGAAAATATGGTTATGGAGTTCTAACATTAGTATTCAATTTTATCCATGTCTACAGGGACTTGTAGTGGAAGCTGAATTCTAGGATTCATTTCTGGAAGTATAGCCTACTTCCTCAGTTGCTCATTTTTTTCCCTAAACTTATTCTTATGCATTAAATCCCTTTCTGTTTAAATATTTAAATCAGTTTGTGTTTTCTGCTTTAAACATGGAGTACTTCAAGGCATTAAGAAAGGCCTCAGTGAGAAGATGACTTGTGATCAAAGACTTGAAAGAGGGAAGGTAGCTACTAACTATGTGCATATGTGGAAATGGGCATTTCATGATAAAAGGCAAGGACCAAGAACCCGAGGTAAGAGTATGCCTGACATATTCAGTAATGAAGAGAGTCTGTGGAAACAGAGTAGAGTGAGCAAAAAGGACAGCATAAAAGGAGGTAGATGTCCATGTTCATGGAAAGGAAGACTCAATATTGACAAGATGAAAGTTCTTCCCAACTTGATCTATAGATTCAATGTAATCTCAATCAAAATCCCAGCAAGTTATCTATGGATATCGACAAATTGATTCTAAAGTTTATATGGACAGGCAAAAGACTCAAAATAGCCAACATAATATTGAAGGAGAAGAATAAAGTTGGAAGATCAACACTACCTAATTCTATAAAGTTATAGTGATCAACACAGTATGGTACTGGCAAAGAATAGACAAATAGATAAATGGAACAGAGTAGAGAGCCCAGAAATAGACCCATATAATGGTCCACTGATCTTTGACAAAGGGACAAAAGCAGTACAGTGGAACAAAGATACTCTTCAACAAGTGGTACTGGAACAACTGGATATACACATGCAAAAAAAAAAAAAAATGAATCCAGACACAGACTTTATACCTTTCACAAAGATTAATTCAAAATGGATTGTACACTTAAATGTAAAATGAAAAACTATAAACATACTAGGAGATAACATAGAAGAAAACCTACATGATCTTGAGAAGCTGATGACTTTTTAGATACAACACCACAGGCACAATCAACAGAAGAAATAATTGACGAGGTAGACTTCATTAAAATAAAAAATGGCTCTGAGAAAGACAATGCCAAGAAAATGAGAAGATGAGCCACAGACTGGGAGAAAATATTTGCAAGGATATATCTGATAAAGGACTGTTTTCCAAAGTATATAAACAACTCTTAAAACTCAACAATCAAAAAAACACACAATCCAGTTAAATGGGCACTAGACCTTCATAGACACCTCACCTAAGAAGATACACAGATGGCAAATAAGCATATGAAAAGGTACTCCACATCATATGTCACCAGGGAAATGCAAATTAAAACAACAATGAGATATCACTACACACCAAGTAGAATGGCCCAAATCTGGAATACTGACACATCAAATGCTGGTGAGAATGTTAAGCAACAAGAACCCTCAATCACTGATAGTGAGAATGCAAAATGGTATAGCCACTCTGAAAGACACTTTGGCAGTTTCTTACAAAATGAAGCAAATCTTATGATACCATATAGCAATCACACTCCTTGACATATACCCAAATGAGTTCAAGACTATGTCCACATAAAAATCTGCATATGGATGTTTATAGTAGCTTTATTCATATTTGCCAAAACTTGGAAGAAGCCAAGATGTCCTTCATTAGATTAATAGATAAATGAACTGTAATACATATAGATAATGGAATATTATTCAGTGCTAAAAACGAGTTTTCAACCATTAAAAGATGGAGATGAACCATGAACCTTGAATGCATATTACTTAGTAAAGTATGTCAATCTAAGAAGACTGCACTATGATTCTAATCATATGACTTTCTGGAAAATATGGAGACAGTAGAAAGCTCAGTGGTTGGCAGAGCACAGAGGAATTTTAGATCAGAGGAAATACTCTGTATAACACCATAATGATGAATACATGTCATTATACATTTGTCCAAAATCATAGAATATACAACACTAAGAGTGAACTCTTAGTAAAATAAGGTAAACTTTGGATTTTAGGTCATTATAATGTGTCCATGTCGGCTGATCAGTTCTAACAAACGTACCAATCTGATGGGGGATATTGATATTAGGGGAGGCCATCTGAGGGCAGGGAGTATATTGGAAATCTTTGAACCTTCCTTCAAATTTTCTGTAAACCAAAAATTCTATTAAAAAAAGAGCCTTAATAAATGGGAAAAATATGTTTTACATAAAAAAAAAAAAGGAAATGGATGAGGCTAAAAGAAATAGGGAGCTTGATCACTCATGGCCTCTCCCAGCCATGTTATAATGTTTACTTTTACTTCAGTGAAATGGTAAGCTACTGACAGTTTTTGAATATAGACTTGTTCAATCTTTTATATTAGTAAGAATGCCCCGATACCATGGCTGTGTTAAGAACAACACAAAAAGGCAAAGGAGGGAGTAGAAGGCAAAGGTGGAAGGAGACCAGTTTGAAGCTATTAGAGGCACCCGGATGAGAAAGAAATGAGCCTCGGGCCAAAGTGACAGCAATGAGGTTCTGAGAACCAAACAGATTCTGAACATAGAATTGATAGAATTAAAAAGCCATGAAAGGAAACAAAATGAAGGAAAGCTCCAAAATTTTGGCTTGAAGAGTTGGAAGGATGGAGTTTTCATCTACTGAAATGGGGAACAATATGGGGAAAGATTAAAGAAGCAGTATACTGTTCATGCACTCTGGTGTCTAAATTCTCTGTCCCAATACGATTATTTACAAGCTGCATAGCCTTGGGCAATTTATTCAACTTCTTTGTACCTCAATTCTTTCATTTATAATAGCAATTAATTCATAGTTTTGTTATAAGGGATGGGCTAACATATGTAAGACCCAGAGTATTTCTTTTTTTTCTTCATTTAAAAAAATTTTTTTATTATGTCATGTTAATCACCATACATTACATCATTAGTTTTTGATGTAGTGTTCCATGATTCATGGTTTGCATATAACACCCAACGCTCCATTCAGTATGTGCCCTCTTTAATACCCATCACCAGGCTAACCCATCCCCCCACCCCCCTCCCCTGTAGAAGCCTCAGTTTGTTTCTCAGAGTCCATAGACCCAGAGTATTTCTGATACACAGCAAGCACTATATAGGTGGTATCTGTTACTATTATCAGGTACATGCTTTGGGCATTTAAAATTTGAGATGTTTACTAGACACACAAATGATCTAGAGTTTGTGGAAAAGGTCAACAATAGAGATAGAAACTTGAGGATCAATAATTCGAGATTACCAAGCTGAGAATTTCTTCCTTTAAACACCATCCAATCAAACGCAGGTGACTTTTGTGTACCATGAAGTTTCTTAAATACCATTTGGTCAGATGGTATTTAAAGGCATGAAACTGGACGTCATAACCAAAAGAACAGCGGTAGATAGAAAAATAAGTGTTTGAATACAGATTCCTACAGCACTATACTGTCCATTCAGTAAGGTTAGGAAGAAACATTAAAGGAAACTGAATGAAGATTATTTACCAATAATGTAGAGAAAGATCAAGAAAGTGACCTGTACTGGAAACCAAGTGAAGAAAGTGAGAGGCTGTGAGAAGTGAAGGATGAGAAAACGATCAATGGCAAGTGCTGGTGAAAAGTCAAATAAGATGGAGGTCATTAAGTGACATTAACTCAACCAGTTTTGGTGGAATAGGTGAAAGCAAAGCCTAATTGGCATGGATGCAACCAACAATGGGAGGAGAATAGAGACGACTATTTAAAGAGTTTTACCATAAAAAAGACAAGGTGGTAGCTCCTGGGGGACTTGGTGTCAACAGCAAAATTTTGCTTTGTGTTGTGTTTAACAAGGGAGAAATCAGCATATTTTCATGTTCATAAAAAATAAGCAGAAGAGAAAGAATTTCTGAAACCTAAATGAAATTGATAGAGGGTGTATTTTATTATTTATTTATTGTTTGTTTGCATATAGTTGACACACAATGTTACATTAGTTTCAGGTGTCCAGCATAGTGATTTGACAAGTTTACACATTATGTTATGGTCACCACAATTGTAGCTACCATCTCTCTCATTACATCACTATCACAGTATCATTGACTATAATCCTTATGCTTGGCTTTTTATTCCTGGGACTTATGCTATCTAGAACTGGAGGCCTGTATCTCCCTCTCCCCTTCACCCATTTTGCCCAATTCCCATTCCCCTCCCCTCTGGCAACCATCAGTTTGTTCTCTGTATTTATACTCCTGATTCTGCTTTTTGTTTGTTTATTCATTTTTTTAAATTTTAGATTCCATTTATGAGTGGAATCATATGGTATTTGTCTTTCTCAGTCTGACTTATTTCACTTAGCATAATACTCTCTAGGTCCATCCATGTTGTCTCAAATGACACAATCTTATCCCTTTTTACGGCTGTGTAATATTACATATATTATATGTAATATGTATTATATATATCATACCATATATTACATATATATATATATATATATATATATATATATATATATATATATATATCACATCTTCCTTATCCTTTTGCCTAATGATGGACACTTAGGTTCCTTCCATGTCCTAGCTATTGCTAATAGTGCTACAATAAACATAGGGGTGCATATATCTTTTCAAGTTAGTGTTTTTGTTTTCTAGAGGGTGTACTTTAGTTTACTAATGACAGGGGTAACACTAGTTAAGAAAATAAAAGGGGTGCTATTTAAAAAAGGGCAAAAAATGCAGAAGAGTTGTTAAATGTGTGCTAGAAACTTCAGCAAGTTTTTTTCTGGGTGTTTCAGTGAATTATGGGACCAACATCCTATGTGAGTGAGGATGAGGAAGTGTAGAAAATCTAAGTAGGGACAGGAAGGCATGAAACAGTCTACTGAAAAAGTGGGAAGGAGAAAAGGCAGGGAAATCTAGCAGTAGTATTGCTGGACATCCCATTGTTGTTAGTGATTTAGTATTTAATGTGAGCCTAGTCAGTGTGTGTGTGTGCTGTGTGTCTGTGTTTGTGTGTGTGTGTTTCCTCCAAACATCTTTATCTACATGACTGCAAATGCAGAGTAAGAAAGAGTTTGATTTGACCAGAGTTACGACTTTGCTAAATGAAAATACCAAAATAAGAAAATAAGATGGGAAAAAAGAATTCAGTATACACAGGAACGATTTAATAGGATGTCCATGAAAGGTAAAGACATGACATGGTAAAAAAGACTTATATCAGTTGATTTTTGAGCAGAGGATTGTGGATTGAGGTTCTGAGGGAGTGAGGTAAAATATAAGAGATGGTGTCTGAAATGTGAATGCCTGAAGCTGAGATAGTACTTTTATCAGTGATGACCAGGTCTATGGTATGACCTGGAATCAGAATGAGTGATTGAAGTAGTGCAGAGATAAAAATGTTTGGAGAAATAGATACAGATTTTTATTAGCAATGACTAATAAAAGCAATATCTAGACTAGGTCTATGGTATGACCATCAGAATGAGTTATTGAATTAGTGTAGAGATAAAAATGTTTGGAGAGGTGGATACAGATTCCATTCAGTACCAGAAAGAGAACGCTCAGAGAAGAAATTGAAGCTCTAGTGGATTTTGGTGATGACTGAGATCCAAAGGGCACAGGCAGTGTGTAGAAGAAGTAATAATTGCACCAAAATATCCTGACTCTTACTCCAGTGCTATAAGAATTTGGCTTATTCCTTTGCAATCACAGATTAATCTGAGTTACTTATTTATTTGTTTATCCTGTAAGTAATCCTTAAAATGAACAAATGCCTTCCAGCAGGAATCGATATATAATTGTGGTCATATAGTTGTAGGACTATAGCCTTGGCTTATTCTGCACCTGTAGTTATAAAATAAATAAAATGACATAGGTCCAGCAAATCTATTTGAGGAATTAAAACTCTGGACTTACATATGGCAAGGAAAGAAGGAAAATGAAATATGAGATCTTCATGTCAAATGATGTGAAAGCTTACTCCTCTATGCTTACCTCAAGCTATGCCAATGTGACAATGCACTGCCTTCAGTAAGCAGAGACCTGGAAACTGATGCTGTCATTTTTACTGTAACTGACACATTCTGCCTCACTTACAGTAATTGAGACACCAGGATGAATTCTTCCTATAAGCCCAGTGGAACTGCTTGGGAACCTGCACATCATGGAAATTTTGAAGACAGTCAGTCGGTGTTTCTATCTCAGGAAGCATCAAGACTCCAGTTTCCCAAGATAGAAACTTCAGAGCTAACCTTGACTCCTGATGTCTCCCACATATCACACAACCAATCATTCACTTACTAATCCTTCCTCATAAATATCTCTTGAATCTGGTTTTTCCTCTCCACATTTGCTGCTGGTGCCCTAGTTCAGGCCTTCGTTATCTCTTCCTGGGAACTTTCAACAGTCTCCTTTATAGGTAGGTATCTCTTCTACTCATCTTTTTTTCTTCCCTGCAGTCCATACTGTGCACTGCAGTAGAGCTACTGTCTTAGAAAGCTATTTGGGTGCATGTTGATGCCTCTTTCCTTGGAACTCATGTTGAACTACTCAGGATCGTACAAGGGAGGTTAGTTATTGAATATGAACTTTGTTTCCTGAATTCAGTTGTAAGTATCTCAATGGAGAGCTTGCTTCACTGATTTTTTTTTTTTCTTTTCAGATTTGCTCATGGTGCCCAGTATAATGGTGAGTGTAATTAAATAAGTACTTAATGCAGAGTTGGATGATTAATTGCTTTATCATAGGCAAGATTTCAACATTTTGAGGGAATGTCAGAGTTATCTTTTTATTGGCAGCCTTCTCCTATATCTTCTCTGGAAAAAGTCTTGTGCTTCCGCTATTGTGGAAGATACTAAGAACATTCTCTACTTCTTGCCAGTATTTTTAATCTATATAATTCATAAGATAGAAATGTGGTGCAACTCGGAAAATCTCTAAGGGGAATACTAGGTATACAAACTATAAATAACTGGTTAGTTCATCTCAGTGCTGTAATCAGTATTCAGATATACTATTGGAGAAGAGGAGTTCCAACTGAACATTTTATTTTCTGAAATTTGGCCAAGTATTAGCAGCCTTCCCAGAATTTAGTGTATAACCCGATGCTAAGCAATCATGAGGGCTTTGAATAGATGTACTGATTCAGGATTCTAAATAGGAGGGGTCACAGTACAACATTTTTGCATCCATGTGAAATACCATATTTTTTGCTATTTTATGGGAAACAGTCATGATAGAATATATTTTGGACAAATTTAGTGGTATTTTCATTTCATAAATTGTTGACCTAGCCCTTTATGTTGATGAGAAATGCAGACTGATGAATTGAAGTTGCATTATAGTAGTAGATATACCTTTGGATACTTGGGTAGAGAAAACAAACAAGTTCTTTTACAAACCACTTATTCTCCTCCTGAGCTACTGGACTTTTACAGTAGCTTCAATTAAATGGATTAAGTGAAAATTTCAAAGCAAGATTGAATCTTACATTTTACCCTTCCATCTTCCATGATATTAAACACTAACAGGAACCGGTTTAATATCAACATCTGTACATGAACCCCATGGAGCATACCTTTCACTATGACTGGAGGAAGACCCTCTGGGACCTGCAACCAGGAGGCCACATCCAACCTTTGAACCTCATGGGGACTCTGAAGAAAGGAAGAGCAAAGTGCATCACATTGATAAAGGGAATTAAAACACAGGCATGGAATTAGACCCAGGCTGGCAAGCATCCAGCTCAGATGTTTGCTCATGTGGCAGCCAAGGATGGACGAAACAGCCTAGCAGCATAGTGATGCCCATGAGGCTGGGAGACTTTTCCACCTTGGTGTAGATGTAGGGGAAGATGTGGTAGAGGCTGAGGCAGTCTCGGAACGACCCAGAGCCAAGCTGCATGTGATTCTCCACCTTTGTAGTACTCACAAGGTACAGTAGCTGCTCACAATGAGTGCTGGCTTCTGCTCTGAGAGGAAAGCATTGCATGGCAGTGGTCCAGCTCCAGCAGATACTCGAGCAGCTATAACCACTGCTTCTGCTCTAGGTGACCGGTCACCTGTACCAACTGTTTCTGAACCTCATTGGCTAGAATCTGCTGGAGAAAGACCTGGTACATACTTTTCAGGGTTCTTCTTAGTAGCATGGCTGGCAGTGCTGGGTTGGACCCAGGGAACTCCAGGATGCTGGACTCAGAGCCTCATCACTCAAGGCTGCTTCCTTCCTGGGTAACTTCAGTCTGAGGACACAGGCCAGCCACAGCTAGGCGTTGATGAGAGTCTCTCTGGTGCATGGCTTGTGCAACTCCACCTCTGTGTGAACTGTAGGGGCTAGTTAGTCTGCTGGTTCTTGAGATGCTTCATGAGCCATCCACCAGATTTTGGCTGAAGACATGCATCTGTTGAAGGAGAGGTAAAGCCTTGAGTTTGGGGTCACTCCTCCAACCTCCTGGTCCAATAGCAGCTGGAGATAATGATTACTGTTAATCTAATCTCCTGATATTCCTGAACTTGGGGATTTTGTGCTTCTGGCACATCATTCTTGTTGCATTCTATTATCTATCATCTATCTATCTATCATCTATCTATCTATCATCTATCTATCTATCTATCTATCTATCTATCTATCTATCTATCTATATCTATCTATCATCTATCTATCATCCATCTAATAAGGCAAGGAAGATTTTCTTCAAGCCTATTGCAATAGGCGAAAGAGATCAGAACTCAGTCTGAGTTTAACTCTGCTGAAACAGTGGGCGAGAGTTTTGAAAAGCTGGGATGGAGTGGGGTAGGAAAATCTTAGACCATTTATTTGTGTTTGCTAATGGACCTTCCCCAAAGGAAAAGCAAACTTTCTCTTATCTTCATGACAGGAGGTAGTTTTACAGCGTGGAGTACAATGCCCACCAAGTTAGACTCCTACCCTCCCACAGAAACTTAGAAATAGGGACTCTATCCTCCTGAATGATTATATTTCAAGTGGTTGGCTCCCAAGTCCTTAACAAAGACATCCCTGGCTGGTAAAAGTGGCAAGAATCTTTTAAAAATATTTACATGTTAAGGGGGAAAAGAAATAATGTACAGTTATAAATATTATAAAGTAAATGCTCTAAGAAAAGGGAGGTCAGGGCCAAGAGCCAGGAAGGTTGGTCTAAAGTTTGGGAAAGCTGAAAGGATACCTGGGTGGCTCAGTCAGTTAAACTTTTGTCTTCAGCTCAGGTCTTGATCCTAGGGGCCTGGGATCCCAAGGAGCCTGCTTCTCCCTCTGCCTGCTTCTCTCTCTCCCTGCCACTCCCCCTACTTGTGCACTCTCTCTCTCTCTGACAAATAAATAAATAAAATCTTCTTTTTTTTTTAAAGTAAAGCTTGGGAGAGCTGAAGAAAACTTTAAGGACAAGGCTATCTTGGTATATATATTCATAAAGCATGGCAGGATTAGTTGTAAGATTCAATTTTATGCATATGTTCTATTTATCTTGTGGATTTTCTTGCTTTCAGGATCTTTCTTAATTATTGTATATAGAACAACAACAACAAAAAAGTGTTTGATGGGAAAACCCAGAGAAACACTACTAGGATTTATTTTAGGAATCTTGTTCAAAAAGATGACATGTTGAAATAACAGAAGCAAAACAAACAAAAACGAGTTTGGGTACAGATGGACCTGAATCCTCTCCACAAAATGTTCTATTTGTGTAACATTAAGCAAGATGAGTTAATTTTCCACTAAAATCTGTTTTTACTATTGTGGTTACTATAATGCAAGGTTTTGTTTGTTTGTTTCTAGAGTTTTGTTTAAAGGAAAGAAAATCAATGGTGTAGATGAATTTATAAGAAATGTTAAGCATAGATAGTCAGTAAAGCTTGTAGCTTATCATAAACCTAACTCATAAGATGTGTTAAAAATTAAAGATAATAAAGAATCAAGTAACTTCTAAGAAGTATAAATAATAAGTTAATAATTGGTAAGACATACCAAAGATAGAATAAAGTTCTGATGCAACAAACAAATGCATAACTTTTAGGTGGAAAGTGATGGAATGAGTAAGATTCTATCATATCAAATTTGAGATGCTAGCTATGTTCTTAAATTGGTCACCTATTGATGACATCCAGTATAGTTCCATTGTGCATCTATATGTATGCTGCTCAGAAAATGCAGGAATATCCCATAACTCTTAGCAGCTAACTGATGATCTGCATCCATGGTCATGTGTCTTTCCCACACAATACTTTCTGTGAGTCTTTGGCTCAGACTTCAACTATAATCCTATTAAGTTGCACATCATCAGCCGGTCAGTGTGAAATATGCAGAGAAAAAGACAGTACATAAGAACTTTGCATAACCTTATCTTCAGATCTGCCCACTTGGTCCATATGAAATCTGTTGGCATATCTCATTTATTTTATTGTTTCTTCACGAGCTGTTTTACACTGAATTAATTAACCATATAACTTGAGCATTTTAATTTTGTCCATGAATCTGGTCTGTTCCTATGGTACGTCTTATGTGGGAGCCACCATTGTGTCAAAGTTGTTTTCCACATGACAATTATTATACATAAAATGCTTAGCATAGGGGATAGTCTACAGTCGATGCTTAATAAATGATTGTTATCCCTTAGGATAATTTTGAGACTTAGTATCTTAGAGTTATATTATTATCTAAGTAAGTGGTTATTTAAAATGGGGCAGTTTTGCCCTCCGAGGAATATTTAAGTGTCTGGAGACACTAGATTTTCACTACAAAGGGGATGCTAGTAGCATTTGGTGGGTAAAGATCAAGGATGCTGTTAAACAGCCTACAATGCACAATATAGTATCCCAACATCAAGTATTATCAAACCCAAGCGCTAGTATTAGTGTTTTTGATAAATCCCTATCTAGAATTATCATGCTCCCTCATCTGCACTGAAAGTTTTGAGATCAGTCTAGACATAGAAATTTATGTTTTAGTTAATAAATTCTACTTCAAGAAATGTACTTATTTCAAAATGATTTTGAAATGATCTCCCTTATGCAATTGCCCCAGCCATTATTTAATACGCTAAGATACTAAATGATTACCAAAGTGGGACTGCATCACAGAGATTTCAATTCAATACTAAATATTTATTATGAAAAACAAGAAAACTGATTAGTACCTGGTCTCAACTTTTTCTCAAATATTGCTAACTAAGGTTTAGGAAAATCTTTCTTATTAATTATACTTTGAAAAATGTTATCACAAAGAAGTATTTTCCAAGAATTAGTAAGAGGCATTAGGGATTCTGATGAAACCAGAGATCCTCCACCGCTAAGAACATGAGAGTCAGCAGTTTAGCTGTGTTATACTAACTGGCCAAAAGCAGTCAAAAAGGCAAGATTTAGTAGAGACTAAAAAATAATTGCCAGGGCACCTGGGTGGCTCAGTTGTTAAGCGTCTGCCTTCAGCTCAGGTCATGATCCCAGCGTCCTGGGATCAAGCCCCGCATAGGGCTCCCTGCTCGGCAGGAAGCCTGCTTCTCCTTCTCCCACTCCCCCTGCTTGTGTTCCCTCTCTTACTATCTCTCTCTCTCTGTCAAATAAACAAAAATTTAAAAAAATAAATAATTGCCAACTTAATTCAGCATCAGATAAGATTTTTTGTCATCATAACCAAGTTTATCTTTCCAATATTTAAAAGATAAGGAGTAACAGGAGGAGGAAAGAGTAATTGTTCCCTTGATTTTATGTTAGAGTTAGACAATTTTAAATGGGCAATATTGGTTTTTCAGCATTTTCTCTATTTGGCATTTTACACTTTATTGTCCAATTCCCATTATTAAGTTTATATTTTATATTGAGAAAAGCACAATGTCCTTTGGCTATAGATGTATATGAGGGGGTAGGCAAACTAAAAAGTAAATAATAATAATTTGGATTATCAGAAATCAAGTTCTACTTTCTGGTTTCTTTTTTCTGGAAACCTGCCCCTGGTCAACATGAGAATGGATTGATCCATCCATCTATTATCTGGACCGACAGAAGCTGCATGTGAAGTGAGGGCAGTCAAATATTTTGAGTTTGTGTGGGAGCAAGTGGCTAAAGTGATCCCAAGCTGTCTCCTTATGACAAGTATTTCACACAATGTGTGGAACAGTCTAGCTGATCTCCGTTCTCATCTGATTATGCAGAACACAAAACAAAACCAAAAAATATACATATTTAATAAAGACAATGTTTTCCAATATTCTAAAATAATTAGTAGAGCTTGTGATAATAAGGCTGCCCAAGGGATGTTAGAGAA